>NC_067495.1:17525475-18125475 GCF_947179515.1 Apodemus sylvaticus | reverse complement strand
ATCTTAGAGCATAAGCTATCGGTGTTCTGTTCAGGAACTTTTCCCCTGTGCCCATGTCCTCAAGGGTTTCCCCCAGTTTCTTTTCTATTAGCTTCAGAGTGACTGGTTTTATGTGGAGGTCCTTGATCCTCTTGGAGTTGAGCTTAGTACAAGGAGATAAGAATGGATCAATTCACATTCTCCTGCATGCTGACCTCCAGTTGAACCAGCACCATTCGTTGAAAAGGCTATCTTTTTTTTCCACTGGATGTTTTCAGCTCCTTTGTCGAAGATCAAGTGACCATAAGTGTGTTGGTTCATTTCTGGGTTTTCAATCCTATTCCATTGGTCCACTTGCCTGTCCCTGTGCCAATACCATGCAGTTTTTAACACTATTGCTCTGTAGTATTGCTTGAGGTCTGGGATACTGAATCCCCCAGAAGTTCTTTTACTTTTGAGAATAGTTTTAGCTATCCTGGGTTTTTTGTTATTCCAAATTTGAGAATTGTTTTTTCTAACTCTGTGAAGAATTGAGTTGGGATTTTGATGGGGATTGTGTTGAATCTGTATATTGCTTTTGTTCTTGCCCATTTCTATTATGAAAACCTTGATAAATAGAATCTGTTGTCTTCATTTTGCATTTGTGATAACCATCTTTAGTGTTGTTTTATTTATTCTTCCATTAACCCAAATACATTATGTGGTATACTCCATACCATGTAGATACTTCAATATCCATATATTCACGGTAGTCAAGATGTGGAATCAGACTAGAGGCCTATGGACAGGTGTTCAGTAAAGTAAATGTGGTGTATGTGTGCAATAGAGGTTTCTTCTTTTATCTAGTTCATCTTTGTACATTTTGTAGTAATTTACTTATTTTTATAATAGTAGTTCTTCGAGGATTTCTTTTTACTCTTTGCTTCATTCTTCCTTCTTTCCTTCTCTCTCTCCCTCCCTCCCTCCCTCCCTCCCTCCCTCCTTCCTTCTTCCTTCCTTCCTTCCTTCCTTCCTTCCTTCCTTCCTTCCTTCCTTCCTTCCTTCCTTCCTTTCTGTTTTTGAAACAATTTCTCTGTGTAGTTCTCAAATTTACTCTGTATATCAGGCTGGCCTTGAACTCAAAAATTGGGCTGCCCCTGCCTCCTGAGTGCTGTGATCAAAGGCGTGCCTCACCATGCTGTGTTCAGTTCTTTGAGCATTTTGACCATATATACCTCTCCCACAACTTCTTCCACACCCACTTTTCACTCACCCACCTTTGTGTCCTCTTTTTTAATTTTGTTTATTTACATTTCAAATGTTATCCCCTTTCCCGATTTCCCCCACAGAAATCCCCTATCCCACCCCCTTCCTGCTTCTATGAGGGTGTGCTCCCACCCACCCTCCCACTCCCTCCTCCCCTCTCGAATTAGTCTAACTTGTGCTGCCCACTTACTTTTGTATGTCTGACCTTCCCCTGGTCTGCAGTCATTCTAGCAGAGACCATGCTTTTTTTTTAAAAAAATAAATAAATTAATTTATTTTTGACACTCCATATTTTATTCCTCCCACCCCCATCCACCCTCTGAGTGTTCCACATCCCATACCTCCTCCCCTCCCCCTGTCTCCACATGGATGTCCCCACCCCTCACCCCACCTGACTTCTAGTCCTCCGGTCTCTTGAGGGTTAGGTGCATCATCTGTGAATGAACACAGACCCAGCAGTCCTCTACTGGATGTGTGCTGGGGCCTCATATCAGAACCAGCTGTATGTTGCCTGGTTGGTGGTCCAGTGTTTGAGAGATCTTGGGGGTCCAGATTAATTGAGACTGCTGGTCCTCCTGCAGGGTTGCCCTTCTCAGCTTCTTTCAGCCTTCCCTAATCCAACAGCAGGTCAGCTGCTTCTGTCCATTGCTTGAGTGCAAATATTTGCATCTGACTCTTTCAGCTGCTTGTTGGGTCTTCCGGAGAGCAGTCATGCTAGGTCCCTTTTTGTGAGCACTCCATAGTCTCAGTAATAGTGTCAGGTCTTGGGGCCTCCCCTTGAGCTGGATCCCACTCAACTTTGGGCCTGTCGCTGGACCTTCTTTTCCTCCACCTTCTCTCCATTTCCATCCCTGCAGTTCTTTCAGACAGGAACAATTATGGGTCAGAGTTGTGACCATGGGATGGCTCCCCTCTCCCTCATTTGATGCCCTGTCCTGCTGGAGGTGGGCTCTATAAGTCCCCTCTCCCTACTGTCTGTCATTTCATCTAAGGTCCCTCCCTTTGAGTCCTGAGAGTCTCTCATCTCTCAGGTCTCTGATGTATTCTGGAGGGTTCCCCCCCCCCCCCAACATCCTACCTCTTGAGGTTGCCTATTTCCATTCTTTCTGCTGGTTCTCAGGGCTTCAGTCCTTTTCCCTCACCCAATATCAGATCATGTTCCCCTCTCCCCCGACTCCCTCACCCCTGTCCACTTTCCCTCCCTCCCTCCCCATTTATGATTGCTTTGTTCTCCCTCCCAAGTGGGACTGAGGCATCCTCACTTGTAAACCCCTAGCCAAGGTAACTAAAGGGCCGAGAAGCAGTATCCAAATTAACAAAATCAGAAATGAAAAGGGAGACATAACAACAGAAACTGAAGAAATATCATCAAAATATCATCAGATCCTACTATAAAAGCCTATACTCAACAAAACTGGAAAATCTAGATGAAACTGGTGGTTTTCTAGACAGATACCACATACCAAAGTAAAATCAATAGTTCTCTATCTGAGGACCCAGCTATACCACTACTGGGCATATAACTAGAGGATTCCCCGACGTTCAATAAGGACACATGCTCCACTATTTTCATAGCAGCCTTATTTATAATAGCCAGAAGCTGGAAAGAACCCAGATGTCCCTCAATGGAGGAATGGATATAGAAACTGTGGTATATTTACACAATGGAGTACTACTCAGCAATTAAAAACAATGAATTCATGAAATTCTTAGGCAAATGGGTGGAAATGGAAAATATCATCCTCTGTGAGGTAACCCAATCACAAAAGAATATACATGGTATGCACTCACTGATAAGTGGATATTAGCCCAGAAACTTGGAATACCCAAGACACAATTCACCGACCAAATGATGTTCAAGAAGAAGGAAGAACAAAGTATGGATACTCTGGTCCTTCTTAGAGGGGGGAACAATAACCACAGGAGAAGATACAGAGACAAAGTGTGGAGCAGAGTCTTGAGGGAAAGACCATCCAGACACTACCTTACCTAACAATCCATCTTATATACAGTTATAAAACCCAGACACTATTATCGATGGCCACAAGTATTTGCTGACTGGAGCCGGATATAGCTGTCACCTGGGAGGCTCTGCTAGTGCATGACAAATACAGAGGGGGACACTCTCAGACAGCCATTGAACTGAGCTCAAGGTCCCCAATGGGGGATCTAGAGAAAGGACCCTAGAAGCTGAAGGGGTTTGCAGCACCACAGGAGGAACAACAATATGAGCCACCCAGTACTCTTGGAGCTCCCAGGGACAAAACCATCAACCAGAGTGCACATGGAGGGACCCATGGCTTCAGGTGCATAGGCAGCAGAGGATGGCCTTGTTGGACATCAAAAGGAGGAGAGGTCCTTGGTCCTGGAAAGGCTCTATGCAGCAGTATAGGGGAATACCAGGAGCGAGTTGATTGGGGAAAAGGAGGAGGGAAGAGGGCTTACAGGATTTTGGGGGGGGGCAACCAGGAAAGGGGACAGCATTTGAAATGTAAATGAAGAATATATCTAATTAAAAAAAAGAGCAGGTAAACTAAACAGGCCCACATCGCACAAGGAAATAGAAGAAGTCATTAAAAACCTCCCAACCAAAAAAGCCAAAGGCCAGATAGATTTAGTGCAGAATTCTACCAGACCTTCAAAGAGGCCATGCTCTTTAAGGAAAACCAACTTTCCTTTCTAGTAGGTATCAATTGCCAATAGCAGCTCATCTAGGAGTGGGACTCCATGTCTATTTCCTCTCCTCTTCTTGCTGGGATTCT
Organism: Apodemus sylvaticus; assembly: GCF_947179515.1. NCBI lineage: Eukaryota > Metazoa > Chordata > Mammalia > Rodentia > Muridae > Apodemus > Apodemus sylvaticus. Next base: position 18,121,489 of record NC_067495.1, on the reverse strand, counting down.
GTTTGGCTTGAGAATGCACAGGGCTTCTGCATGCTGTCTCAACTGTTGTGCATTCATGTGCATGGTTGCCCTGCTGTGCTTAGAAAATACTGTTTACTTGAAGCCATCCATCTCTTCTTGCTAAAGACTCTTTCTACCCTCTCCAATGCTCTCTGAGCCTTGGGAGGAGATGGTTTTATATAGAGATCCTGTTAAGGTCTGAGCATTGAATTTAATTTTTTCATGGGTCCCTGGCTTCTTTCTTAATATAAGTGGGATCTCTGGTATTCTATTTTAGTGTCATCAAAGCCAGTCAAATATTAGAAAACACACTGTCAAGAACTATGTAGTCCAGTAATCATTTAATAAGTTAAAAACCACCCACTCATCCCATCCTTCTCAATTTATGAGGTACTATAATTTTCACAATATTGACTGTGCTTCATGAAAACCAGCTCATATATTTTCCAAAACTCAGTCAATATTCTGTCTTCAAAAATCATTTTTGTGATGTGCCAGCTGATAACTCATTAAAGCTTTTCTTTTTCTTTTTCTTTCTTTTTCTTTTTCATTTTCTTTCTTTCTTCTCTTTTCTTACAGAGCCATTCCTCTGGGCTCTTACTAGATTCTTTTTTTATTATTAGATATTTTCTTTATTTACATTTCAAGTGTTTTCCCTTTCCTGGTTTCCCCTCTGAAAATCCCCTATCCCCTCCCCTCTCCCCCTGCTTCTATAAGGGTGTTCACCCATCCACTCCTGCTTCCCTGTTCTGGCATTCTCCTACACTGGGGCATTGAGCCTTCTCAGGACCAAGGGCCTCTCCTCTCATTAATGTCCAACAAGGCCATCCTCTGCTACATATGTGGCTGGACCCATGGGTCCCTCCATGTGTACTCCTTGGTTGGTGGTTTAGTCCCTGGGAGCTCTGGGGTATCTGGTTGGTTGATACTGTTGTTCCTCCTATGGGGATGCAAACCCCTTCAGCTTCTTCAGTCCTTTCTCTAACTCCTGCATTGGGGACCCCATTAGGGGACCTCAGTTCAGTGGTTGGCTGGGAGCATCTGTCTCTGTATTTGTCAGGCATTGGCAGAGCCTCTCAGGAGACAGCTTTATCTGGCTCCTGTCAGCAAGCACTTGTTGGCATCCACAATGGTGTCTAGGTTTGGTAACTGTATATGGGATGGATCCCCAGGTGGGGCAGTCTCTGGATCATTAAGGCCTTTCTTAAGTTCTGTTAAATGCAAAGGAATGGGAGCCATTTGTCTGGTAAAAGGATTGGGTCAGTCAAAGCAGTAATTCTAGTTGTTATTATGAATGTCAGCATTCGTGAATAGTTTCTTTGGCACTGGGAGTATTTTATTTTAAGATAACACACCACTGAACTTTTTTAGGAAGGAGAAGGACTAAAGGAAGAAAGAGCCCACTCAACATGGCTTTCACTATTCCTGATGTTAGTATGTGTTCTCTTTTTACAATGAATTCAGGACCATCACAATGGAATAATTTGACATACACCACAGCCTTCGAAGCTGTCATGGCTCTTATCTTCATTTATTATGTCTTTATTTCCTTTGATCCCTCAGGAACTTTAGAAGTTTCTTGGTGAGGCAGGAGGTAATCAGCTTCCCATTTGTGTCTGGAGAAAGTATGTACTGTTCTCTCATTATGTACTCTGAAAAAATGAGTTCAGTTGGTGCTACCAGTGTGGGTATAAGTGTAAGGCTATCCATTCTTGGGCCATGTGCAACCTACCTAGGGCTGCATCCCTGAAGAAAACTGACATTCCCTCTCCTAGAAGGCATCAACTGTCAGTACTTCCTCAGCTAAGAGTGGGAGCTCATGAACCCCTCCCCTACTACTGATGGACTGTTGACTATCCTAACCTAATGTAGGTCTGGTGTGCAGGCACAGCCCGTGAGTTCATATGTGCAATGGCCTTGCTGTGTGCAGCCAATAGTTTCAAAACAGTTCTCCCCAACCTCTTATTCTCTGCAGTTTGATGAATTAGGAGTCTTTTCTATTATGGGAATGACATTATTTTATTTTTGTTGACAGTATTCACATTAAATTCTATAGTATCTCTTAATCCAGAGTGCATTGTTAAATAGTTTAATAAACACTTAACAGATCATGTTAAAATTAATTTTGTTCTACCATAGGGCAGACTACATATACATTCCAAATTGTTGAAATATTTTTGCTTTAGAATAAACTTTCCATGTAAATAAGACCATTTCAATGTCTCTGCATATAGGATTTTTTTTTTCAATCTGGAATTTAACTAAAACCCAAGCAGCTGGGCACACCTTTGAGGGACTTATTTTCTTGGTTGAATCATTTGATGTGGAAGGCCCACCCTACATGTGAGCTGTCACAGAGTCTCTGGTGGCATCTTCCAAGATGGACATGGAAGAAGGAAGCTTTTGCCTTTTGTCTTCTTGCCCTGACCCTTTTGTCTGCTTGACCGGTCTCTTGCTGGCAGATTTATCTCCCCTGTTCTGGGCCATTCCTTCATTCATGTTAGAAGCCAATTCTTTGGGATTCCAATGTAGACTGAAACCCAGCATCTCTCTAGGACTTCTCTAGGACTCCATCAATGGATTCAGACTGCTGAGAATACCAGTCTTGTGGATGGAACAATTATGGGCTCCTTGGTCTTTCTGTCAAGAGACAACCATTGTTTGTCTACTTGGACCTTTAGAGAACTATGACCAGTACGGATTGTAGTAACAGGAGTGTCTCTAAAGAAACAGAATTGTGAGGATGACTTTTTCTGGAGCAGGTTTGGCAATTCACCAACACCCACAGTTACCTAAGACTTCCTTGGTAGAAGGGAGAACACTGAAAGACCATGGTTAGAAATATTTGAACAGTTTGCTGTGGAGAAAAAGGAATTTAGTGGCTCTGTATATAAAATTTTGGGGGCTAGAGAGATGGTTCAACAGTTAAGAGCACTGACTGCTCTTCCAGAGGTACTGAGTTCAATTCCCAGCACCCACATGGTGGCTCACAGCCATCTGTAATGGGATCGGATGACCCCTTCTGGTTGCCTGAAGGCAGCAACAGTGACTCACATACATAGAATAAACAAATGAATAAATAAATAAATAAATAAATAAATAAATCTTTAAAAAATAAAAATTTTGAAAACTCTGGAAAAATAAGGATAATAATGGCTTGTTTCCAGCAATTCTGGATAAACTGACAAAGTAAAAAAAAAAAGATTTGGCATAAAATTAATCAGCTTCTAGTAGCCTAGGATACAGTGTCAAAGGAAAAGAGTGAACTCAGTGGTGGAATTGGCTCCAGAGGCACAGAAACAGTCTAAAGATTTCTGAGTGTGCTCAGAAAGAAAATCTCTCCAGCAGCCACAGAGCTCGAGTAAGCAGAAAAACCAAACCTAATCCCACATTATAAGACTGGCTAAATTACAGTGAAAGTTCACGTTCTAGCCTCAGAGGGTGTTGGTGGTCAAACTAAGGGCACTTATTGGTAAAGGATGGGATCCTGTACTTTGGGATGGGGATGTATGGTTAGATCCTATTGAAGCTGAGAATTTTGAATCCTCCAATTTTGAAGGGTTTTTCTTTTTTTTTTTAAATAAACATTTTTTATTGAATATATTCTTCATTTACATTTCAAGTGGTAAAACCTTTACCCGGTTTCCCCCCTCCCAGAAAACCCCCAATGCATCCTCCCACCCCATGCCTCCAAGAAGATGCCCCTCCACCCAACCCACTCGAATCCCCCCCTCATTTCCCTTTGTTGGGGCCTCTATTGAGCCTTCATAGAACCAAGGTCCTCTCCTCCTACTGATGCCTTCCTCTGCCACATTTTTGGCTGGAACCATGTGTGCCCCTTGGTTGATGGTTTAGTCCTGGAGTCCTGGGGTGTCTGAGTGGCTGACATTGTTGTTCTTCCCATGGGGCTGCAAACCCCTTCAGCTCCTCCAGTCCTCCCTCCAGCTCCTCCATTGGGGACCCCACACCCAGTCCAATGGTTGGCTGCTAGCATCTGCCTCTGTATGTGTAAGGCTCTGGCAGGGCCCCTCTGGAGGCCCCCATGTATTCAAGGTTCTTTCCCACTTTCTCCTCTATAAGTTTCAGCGTGTCTGGTTTTATGTGTAGGTCCTTGATCTATTTGGACTTGAGCTTTGTACGAGGAGATAATGGTTCGATTTGCAAACCATAACAGGCTTCTTTTGGTATGCACTTCTTGTCATCCATAATTGAGTCGGGGTTTGATGACTGTTTATAGGATGAATCCCCAGGTAGGGCAGTCTCTGGGTGGCCTTTCCTTCAGTCTCTGCTCTACACTTTGTCTCCTATATTGCTCCTGTGAGTATTTTGTTCCCTTTCTCAGAGGAACCTAAGCACCCCCACTTCAGTCCTCCTTCTTCTTGAGCTTCCTGTGGTCTGTGAATTGTAACTTGTTTATTTTGAGCTTTTGGGCTAACATCCACTTGTCAGTAAGTGTATACCATGTGTGTTCTTTTGTGATTGGGTTACCTCACTCAGGATGACCCTTTCTAGTTCCATCCATTTGCCTAAGAATTTCATGAATTCATTGGTTTTAATAGCTGAATAGTACTCCATTGTGTAAATATACCACATGTTCTGTATTCATTCCTTTGTTGAAGGACATCTGGGTTCTTTCCAGCTTCTGGCTATTATAAATAGGGCTGCTATGAACATAGTGGAGCATGTGTCCTTATTACGTGTTGGACCATGTTCGGAGTATATGCCCAGGAGTGGTATAACTGGGTCCACAGGTAGTACTATGTCTAATTTTCTGAGGAACCAACAAACTGATTTCCAGAATGGTTTTATCAGCTTGCAATCACCAACAATGGAGAAGTGTTCCTCCTCCCCCCACCCCATCCTCTCCAGCATCTGCTGTCCCCTGAGTTTTTCATCTTAGCCATTCTGACTGGTGTGAGGTGGAATCTCAGTGTGTTTTTGATTTGGATTTCGCTGATAGCTAAGGATGCTGAACATTTCTTCAGGTGCTTCAGGGCCATTCAACTTTCCTCAGTTGATAATTCCCTGTTTAGCTCTGTACCCAATTTTTTAATAAAAGGGTTATTTGACTCTTAGGAGTCTAACTTCTTGAGTTCTTTGTATACATTAGATATTATCCCTCTATCGGATGTAGGACTGGTAAAGATCTTTTCCCAATTTGTTGGTTGCTATTTTGTCCTATTGACAGTGTCCTTTGCTTTACAGAAGCTTTGAAGTTTTATGAGGTCCCATTTGTTGATTCTTGTTCTTAGAGCATAAGCCATTGGTGTTCTATTCAGTTTTGAATTTCTTGTTATACAGATTTTGCACTTACTTGGTTAGAGTCACACCAAGGTATGTAATATTATTTGTGACTATTGTGAAGGGTGTCATTTCCATAATTTCTTTCTTAGCTTGTTTATCCTTTGAGTAGAGGAAGACTACTGATTTGTTTGAGTTAATTTTATATCCAACCACTTTGCTTAAGTTGTTTATCAGCTGTATGAGTTCTCTGGTGGAAATTTTGGGGTCCCTTAAGTATATGATCATATCATCTGCAAACAGTGATATTTTGACTTCTTCCTTTCCAATTTGTATACCTTTGATCTCTTTTCTTTGTCTGATTGCTCTGGCTAGGATTTCGTGTACTATATTGAATACATAGGGAGAGAGTGGGCAGCCTTGTCTGGTCCCTGATTTTAGTGGGATTGCTTCAAGTTTTTCTCCATTTAGTTTGATGTTGGCTACTGGTTTGCAGTATATTGCTTTCAGGTATGGGTTTAGGTATGGACCTTGAATTCCTGATCTCTCCAAGACTTTTATCATGAAGGGGTGCTGAATTTTGTCAAAAGCCTTTTCAGCATCTAATGAAATGACCATGTGGTTTTTGTCCTTGAGTTTGTTTATGTAGTGGATTACATTGATGGATTTCCATATATTGAACCATCCCTGCATCCCTGGGATGAAGCCTACTTGATGGTGGTGAATTATTGTTTTGATGCATTCTTGGATTCGGTTGGCCAGAATTTTGAGTATTTTTGCTTTGATGTTCATAAGGGAGATTGGTTTGAAGTTCTCTTTCCTTGTTTGGTCTTTGTTTGGTTTAGGTATAAGTGTTATTGTGGCTTCATAGAATGAGTTGGGTAGTGTTTGTGTTTCTTGAGTTTCTATTTTGTGGAATAGTTTGAAGAGTATCGGTATTAGCTCTTTGAAGATCTGACAGAATTCCCCACTAGACCAATCTGGTCCTGGGCTTTTTTTTTTTTTTTTTTTTTTTTTTTTTTTTTTTTTTTTTTTTTTTTTTTATGGGAGACTATTAAGAACAGCTTCTATTTCTTCAGGACTTATGAGACTTTTTAGATTGTTTATCTGATCCTGTTTTAATGTTGGCACCTGGTATATATCTAGGAAGTTGTCCATTTCGTCCAGATTTTCCAATTTTGTTGCATATAAGCTCTTGTAGTAGGATCTGATGATTTTTTGAATTCCCCCAGTTTCTGTTGTTATGTCTCCCTTTTCATTTCTGATTTTGTTAATTTGGATACTGTCTCTGTGCCCTCTGGTTAGTCTGGCTAAGAGTTTATTTATCTTGTTGATTTTATCAAAGAACCAGCTCCTGTTTTTTTTTTTTTTTTGATTCTTTGTATAGTTTATGTTTCTATTTAGTTGATTTCAGCCCTGAGTTTGGTTATTTCCTGACATCTACTCCTCTTGGGTGTATTTGCTTCTTTTTGTTTTAAAGCTTTAAGATATACTGTCAAGTTGTTAGTGTACGCTCTCTTCATTTTCTTTTTGGAGGTACTTAGAATTATCAGTTTTCCTCTTAACACTGCTTTCATTATGTTCCATAAGTTTTGGTATGATGTGTCTTCATTTTTATTAAATTCTAAAAAGTCTTTAATTTCTTTATTTCTACCTGTACAAAGCTATCACTGAGAAGAGCATTGTTCAAAGTCCATGTGTTTGTGTGTTGTCCATTGAACTTAAGACCAGCCTTAGGCTGTGGTGATCTGATAAGATGCATCGAACAATTTCAATTTTTTTGTGTCTGTTGAGGCCTGTTTTGTGACCAATTATATGGTCAGTTTTGGAGAAGGTACCATGAGGTGCTGAGAAGAAGGTATATTCTTTTGCTTTAGGATCAAATGTTCTATAGATATCTGTTAGATCCATTTGTTCCATAACTTCAGTTAGTTCCACTGTGTCTCTATTTAGTTTCTGTTTCCATGATCTGTCCATTGTTGAGAGTGGGGTTTTGAGGTCTCCCACTATTATTGTGTGGGGTGTGATGTGTACTTTGAGCTTTAGTAAAGTTTCTTTTATGAATGTGGGTGCCCTTGCATTTGGAGCATAGATGTTCAGAATTGAGAGTTCATCTTGGTAGACTTTTCCTTTGACGAGTATTAAGTGTTCCTTTTTATCTTTTTTGACAACTTTTGGTTTAAAGTCTGTTTCATCTGATATAGGAATGGCCACTCCAGCTTGTTTCTTGGGACCATTTGCTTGGAAAGTTGTTTTCCAACCTTTGACTCTGAGGTAGTAATTGTCTTTGCCACTGAGGTAGGTTTTTTGTATGCAGAAAATGTTGGGTCTTGTTTACGGATCCAGTCTGTTATTGGGGAATTGAGACCATTGATGCTAAGTGATATTAAGGAATAGTGATTGTTGCTTACTGTTATCTTCTTTGTTAAAGGTGAAATTCTGTTTGTGTGGCTATCTTCTTTTGGGTTTGTTGAAAGAAGATCACTTTATTGCTTTTTCTAGGGTTTGGTTTCCCACCTTGTGTTGGTATTTTCCACCCATTATCCTTTGTAGAGCTGGATTTGTGGAAAGATGTTGTGTAAATTTGCTTTTGTCATGGAATGTCTTGTTTTTTCCATCTTTGGTGATTGAAAGTTTTGCTGGGTATAGTAGTCTGGGCTGGCATTTGTGTTCTCTTAGGGTTTGTATGACATCTGCCCAGGATCTTCTAGCTTTCATAGTTTCTGGTGAGATGTTTGGTGTAATTATGATAGGTCTGCCTTTATATGTTACTTGACCTTTTTATTCTTACTGCCTTTAATATTCTTTCTTTGTTTAGTGCATTTGATGTTTTTATTATTATGTCACAGGAGGAATTTCTGTTCTGGTCCAGTCTGTATACTTTTTTTTTTAAATTCGATATATTTTTAATTTACATTTCAAATGATTTCCCCTTTCCTAGCTCCCCACTCCCCAAAAGTCCCATAAGCCCTCTTTTCTCCCCCTGTTCCCCCATCCACCCCTTCCCACTTCCATGTTCTGGTATTGCACTATACTGATGCACTGAGCCTTTCCAGAACCAGGGGCCACTATCTTACAGGAAATTCCCTGAACTGTGAATCTTATGAGCCTTTCCTCTGTATTTGCCAACACAAACACTATATAAATAATTTTCTCTATATACCATCCAATTTAGACTCTTCTCTTTCTCTTAGGTCCAAGGTTTATGGGTGTTTTTGGGGGGAATGTAGTTTCCATCTAGGGTACTGATGATATTAAAGTTCGTTCTTTGATTGTAATCTGATAAGATACCATGTTTGCATTTAGAATGAATAATATTCTCTTTGAAACCAGGCTTTATTCTCAGCACACACATTAGAGCTCACAGATGTCTCTAATTTCAGTTGCATAGGATCTAACACCCTATTCTTCCATCAATGAGCTCTGAAAGAATAGGGGCAAAGACATGCAGGCAGACATGACCCCTACACACATAACATAAAATACAGTATATCTTAGACTAAGAAGGACAAATTCTCTTGATGTCCTCAAAGTTCACTGATTCTTTCTTTGTCATTTTCAATCTGCACAATACCATTCAGCAATTTTCTTTTTTCTCATACAGTGCACTCTGTGATAATTTTATGCAAACATAAGACATATTTTCATGATATAAATTTCCCATTGCTTGTAACTCTTAGTTATTTTTGTTTGCTGTGAAGAGATGCCATGACCAGTGCAATTTACAAAGGAAAGGATTTAATTGGGAGATTATGTTTTGAAGCAGTTAGAGGATCAATGAGCACAGATTCAGGGACCATGGTGGCAGGAACCCATTACATGAACTATCTTGTTGCAAGCCTTCAAACCATACCTGGCATAGGTTAAGATATCCCCAAAGGAAGGGCTTTGGGAGGTCTCAGCCACAGCTTAGCTGCCATTGGCTAGGGAGAACGTTCTGACCAATCATAACTGATGGGTGTGGCCAACCATTGTTCTGACAGGGAGATAAGCAGAGCTCTGAAGCCACTCCCTGGGAGAGCTCCGTATGGCGAGCGAGGTCAATAAAGGCCACAAGCCTAGTGCTGTGGCGTCAGTAGGAGCAGTGCCAAAAGCCAAGTCGAAAAGGAATCAGAGAACTTTATGCCCATCCAGGTCAAAAAGTCCCAAGAAGAGTCAACAGTGCTCTTGTTGCCCATGCCCCGCTAAGGTGAGAGTTCCCAGGCTAATCTCATTCCCTCCCTTCTGTACCCATGCCTTCCCTTAAGACTTCAGGCTGCTGTAAACTTCACATCTACCTCTGCCCCTTCTCATGAATCCCCCATCCACATTCTATCTATCATTGTCCCAAACCAGTGCCCTGATGACATTACTTATGTAGTTTTCGCAATTACTATATCATTCTCGCAGATAACGACAAAGGGTGAGAGATCCGGTCGAAGGGCTAAAGGGACAAAGAATAAGATACCTTTCAGTGCTAGAATTCATGAAGAGACCTGCGAACCTGTTCTGGCATTACTCATTCAAGAGCCAATGAATGATAATGCGATCTTTATAGTATTAGAGGAAGCCTCACCATCCACCAACAATGCCAAGGTTCCTCATGAAGACCAGGCCATCTCTACGACCCCGAGCCGGTCCAAGGACCCAGAAAACATCAATGAATAGGTCTGGGAGCTGACCCATGGTCTTGATATCACGGCAAATTTGACCACACTTACTTTGTGTGATGGTGACAATAAAATCAATCAGATGAGAAAATATATATGTCACTCTCAGTCTCTAATGGGAGTGGGAGGGGCATTTCAGGGAAGGGAAGACAAGGTAGATGATAGGAAAGGACTATGGTTTCTACAAGATTCAGAGAGGGATGAACAACCACTTTATAGGCAGGCACTGGAGGGTCAGAACTGAACTAGCTTATTCATCCCCCTGAAGATTTATTTTACTGAAGAACAAGGAAAGCCCTGAGTATTCGTACAGGTCTGTGGCTATGCATGAACCATGGTTTAAGGCTTTTACATCGATATGAACTGTGGGTGGCATTCTTCATGCACCCAAACATACCCAGAAAGACACATGCATACTGACACACATATAAAATAAACAATAAAATGTAAATCCATTAAATGTGTATATTTTGATGCCATTTGTATATGCATTAGACCTATCTAATATGCATCCAAGTCCCAAGACAGGCAGCACATCAACTATAGGACTCCTACCTCCTTGTGTTTCTCACACTCCTCATGATGATCTCATGTACTTAGACCCTCAGAAGGGCCAAAGACTTCATCCCATCAAAGGTCCCAATGTATAACAAAGACAGTAATCTTGACTGGAAGCTGCAAGTGCAGCCAAGGTTTAACCTACTACTTTAGAAACTGCGGGAGGAATAGGTCAGCAAGGAGTGGTCTGTCAACCAGTACTCCTAACAGACATGAAGGCAGTAATGTCTAAAGGTTTTAAAACAACCATGTCTTTCCATATAGCTTCACTTTGCATGTTCTAACACCTGTTTATTCCCTTCAGGAGGTATCCTGGAAACAGTTTATTGGAGAATTACTTGTAAATTAGTAAATTGGGGCTGGAGAGATGATTTAGTTTGTTCCTCACAGGAATGAGAAACACAAGTTTGATCCATAGAATTCACCTTAAAAATGACACCATCCCTAAGGTGGGCATGGTGGCATGGGCTTCTAATCTCAGCACTCGTTAGGCAGAGACATGTAGATAACTATGAGTTTACATAATGAGACCCTGTCTCAAAAACTAATGCTTGAAAAAATATCTAGCCGGGCGGTGGTGGCACACACCTGTAATCCCAGGCAGAGGCAGGCAGATTTCTGAGTTCGAGGCCAGCCTGATCTACAGAGTGAGTTCCAGGACATCCAGGGCTACACAGAGAAACCCTGTCTCAAAAAAAAAAAAAAAAAAAAAAAAAAAAAAAAAAAAAAACCAAATCCAAAAAAGAAAAAAAAAAAGAAAAGAAAAAAAAAGAAAAAATCTAACTGGGGCTTAAAAGTTGTAGTTAATGCACTGGGGAAGAGGTGAATGGTTAATCCTTGACCCTTGTTCAGCTAGCATATCTACCTGGTAAGTCCCAGACTATTGAGAGACCTTGGTGGGTTGTTGATGATGTTGATGTTGTTGTTGTTATTCTTTTGATTCTGTGGTTTTAAATGAGGACAGCACCTGAAAATCTAGAAAGTTGTCTTCTGCTGTACACACACACACACACACACACACACACACAGAGGTGTATACACATAGGCATTCTTCATGCACCCAAACATACCCAGAAAGACACATGCATACTGACACACATATAAAATAAACAATAAAATGTAAATCCATTAAATGTGTATATTTTGATGCCATTTGTATATGCATTAGACCTATGTACTCATCACATCGAGAATGAGTATACCCACAGTTCTCTACAATGTCCTTAGTTTGGAATCCCCCTTTTGTGTTTCTGTTGTGAAATACCAAATTTTAGACACTTCAGAAAGTAGAAGTTCATGGGGCTCTTGAGTGTGGTAAGAAAAATGTTCTGTTGCCCTCTATTAAGGTTCTTTAAATATTGTAATTTTATCTATTCTTTGAGAATTTAATATGTATATAATATATTTAAACATATCCACCCTATACCTCCTGTCTTTTGATACACACAGCTTTGGTTCCTCTAAACTTACCGACCTCATTTTTATTTATACCCCTCTGGAATCAGAACTGCCAATATGTTCTTGAGTTTAAGGCCATCCACCAGAATCAAGGCAACCTATAAGAGTAAAACTGCACTCTGCTTTCTGTTATAACCACCAAATGCCCATACCTTTCAGCTACAGATTGGGGTTCAGGATCCCTTCTTCTCTGCATGCTAAAATGATAACTGGATGATCTCCTGCCAGTCTTGGATAGATGACCACAATTGCTGTGAGTTCATGACTGCGATCATCCTGTCATATCCAGAAGACACTACTGTGTTCTGTTCCTGTCCTCTACAACATCTAGTTCTTACAATCTTTCTGCCACCTCTTGATCTTCCCTGAGCCCTAAGGGAAGGGGAGTGGTAGAGATGTTCCACTTGGGGCTGAGCACTCCACTGTCACCTCTTCTCTGAATTTTTAGTAGCTGTGAGTCTCAGTTTTGACTTCTGACCATTGAAAATGCTTCTCTGCTGAGGGGTGAAAGCTTCTCTCATATATGGAAACAGAGGTATAAGTTTTGTATTTACATTTATTATCTTCATTTGCATGTCTCTTTGTGTCTCTGTTTCTCTGTCTCTGTCTCTCTGTCTCTGTCTCTGTCTCTCTCTCTCACACGCGTATATGTGTGTGTGTGTGTGTGTGTGTGTACATTCAGGGACATGAATTCATGAAGGCCTTGGGAGTTATTAGTTTCCTACCATGAGAGTGCCAGAAATAATTGAACTTAGGTTGTTAGGATTGAAATTAAGCAAGTGACTTTATACATAGACTCATCTCAATTGATTTAGATATTTAGAGGGCAGGTTGAAACTATGTTAATTTAGCACAATAAGAGTAATACGGCATAAATCCCCCATTGAGCATATGACCTTCCCAGGCTTCAGGCCTTGGCAGAGTTTACAGTGCCTCTTACCAATTCCTTCCTGTTGAATGGCCTTAAATACAATCAGAAAACTGTAATCAAGCCAAGTAGGGGAGAAAAGGCATCCAAAGTCTTACTGAGCTGTGAGTCATTCAAGCTCCCTTAATGACCAGGTGGCTAAATATGCCCACTCTCCCAAAAATTGCAGTTAAAGGCTTTTACTGTGATATACCACACGTAACCCCATCACATAATGGACAGGAGATCACGATTGGAAGCTGGGGAATATCACCAGTCAAGAGATAGCAAGAGAGTGGGGATGGTTCAGAATTGTTCTGTTAGAAAGCTTCACTACCAAGACACCATGATGGGTAAGCATAAACTCTGGGGTCTGTGAGCCCATCCCAATGCTGCAAGAGTACCATATTTTGAAGATCATTCCCTGTAAGGTTAAGCAGGTAATATGATGGACTGAACTTAAGGAGTTTAGAGGAGAAACCATACAGAGATATGCCCATGAGCTAATTTCTCAAATGAAGATTTCTTTCATGTCTGTTCTCTTCATTCTTTCCTTCACCCTCAAAAATCATCACTTTCACCCAACATTCCTGGCATTGTTCTTTTCAAAATTATGATACTCCTGAGCAAGAGGTCACAAGCCTTTGATCACAGCCCTTGGTAAGCAGATGAAGGTGAACCTATATAACTTCAAGTCTATCCTAGACTTCACTGGGAGTTCCAGAACATCCCAAATAGGAAGGGAGACCCCATTTCAAAAACAAAAAAATATATAGTTTCCAAAGATTGTTTCTTGGGTTGTATTCCTCTATTACATACATATCCCATTTTTTTTCGAGACAGGGTTTCTCTGTATAGCCCTGGCTGTCCTGGAACTCACTCTGTAGACCAGGCTGGCCTCCAACTCAGAAATACACCTGCCTCTGCCTCCCAAGTGCTGGAATTACAGGCGTGCACCACCACGCTGGGCTTCCATATCCCAATTTTCAAATAACATGTCCCTAAACCAGTAATGACATGGTGAATGGAATTAAAATGGAATAAACTATGGTATTTTCTGTGTTCTCTCATTTTATCACTTGATAGGCTAGCCAATCCCTCAAAACATTGAAACAAAATATTAATGATAAGGGAGGACTATGGAAAATATCTATACTTTATTTGAAATTGGAATGTTTTAATACATTAGTGTTTGTTGCCTACAAAAATGTCTATGCAGTGTGTGTGTGTGTGTGTGTGTGTGTGTGTGTGTGTGTGCTATGCCCTGAGAGGCTAGAAGAGAGTTTAAAATCCCTTGATAGTGGAGAAAGAGATTTTTGGGAGCTACCATGTGGGTCCTTTGGGAGACTAATCAGTGAACAGAGTAGCCAGTGATCTTTAATACTGAGCAAATCTCTCTAGTCTCACATTTTCACCAAATGTCTGTGCTGATACAGCATAATATCTTCATGCTAAAAGAAGGACCTGTGTATTTTCATTGTTCAGAATCATATGACAGTGTTTTATCAACTGCATGTTTCAATATTTTGCTAAGTAGTTTTTTCTGTATATATTTCTTGTTTCCTTCTTCAAACACTAAGAGTGTAGTTCAGTAACGAACCGTAGAAATGATCCCTGAAAGTACAGGCACACGCCTTTAATCTCATCACTGGAAAGACAGAGGCAGGCAGATCTCTGAGTTCAAGGCCAGCTTGGTCTGCAGAGTGAACTCCAGGACAGCAGGAATTTAGTTTTCTTAGCATTATTTGTTGAAAATTCTGTCTCTTCTCCAATGGGTGTTTGTCAAATATCAGATTACTATAGTTATATTCACATTGTCCTATTCATCTAACATGTCTATTTTTGTGCCAGTACCAAGTTGATTTTATTAATAATATCTTTAAAGTATCTTGATAAATGGAAATGAGCCTCCCCATGAATCCTTGAATATCAAGCAAAAATACTATTACCTGGCACAGGGATCCTCCCTTTTGTTATTGATCCAAGAGAGTCCAGAGAAAAGGGAGGCTGTCTCCATTGCTCTTGCCTGCCTCCCAGAACTAGAGGTAAGCCCCTGTGCCTAATAACTATGTACATGTTAGACATGAGACTGGAGACGTTGATCTGGAACTCTTCTGGAAGCCTCATTACAAGGATTGGATTACTCCTACTCCTAGCCAATGGTTTGTAAGCTGTCAAGAGAAAAAGGAAAGACAATAGTCAAACCCAGCTGTAAAGGCAACCAACCACAGCAATGATGAGCACGGTGAGATACACTCAAGGGTGTAAAAGCAGCACTTGTCTTAGAAGTATCCAAAGGCAGGCTAATTGGTCTTAAGGCCTGATCATGGAAAAGAGCTTGTGTCTGATACTGAAAATAGAGTCAAAAATAAATAAAGTGATACACCCTATGTCCTAGACAAGAACAGAAAAATTTAAAAAAAGAAAATGGCTGAGAATTATCTCTCTACCACTCCTTAGCATATGCCCAAAGGAATCCACCTGCTTCACCTCAGAAAACTCTGTTGTGACTCATTCAAGTGGCATGTAAAAGGAGCTGTTTTGTAAGTATTTGTTTTTGCTTAAGGAATAGTATTCCACTCTATTGGTGTAAAACCTTTTGATTGTTCACATATTTATCTCTTTCCTTTTTTCTCATTTTAAACACTTTCAAACATTTAGAGAGCCTTTAGCCAATCTGTCTTTCCCATCATCCACCCCTTTCCTGCTGAGATCCTCTTCCTAACAAGTGTGCTTCATTGTCTCAGTCTTTCTAGTTTTGTGTGAGCCAATGAGTTTAATTAGAGCGTCTTGACAACTTATGGTTGGGGGAGGAGAGCATTAGATACCCCTGAAGAACAGGGCATTCTCTTCCCCTCAAACAGTTAACTGACAGTTTTTCCTCAGGGAGGGGTGGAGACTCAATGGCCTCCCCTCAGTATGACAGTTAACTGCCAATAGGACCCCAGGGGTCAGGACTGGGGCTTCCCTGGCCTCCTCTCATCCATGATAAAATATTAAAGGTTCAGTTTTCTGAAGGCCTGTGCTAATACCAATAGCAGCACTGTGGCCAGCAGTGAGGAGGCTATGCCATCTTAGAACAATGTCCTTTGGATGTACATCTCCCCATCCTTTCACACTCTTTTCTCCACCATGATCTCAATGTTCCCCAAACCTTGGAACTAGGGGAGAGAATAGAGCTGTCTGTTTTATCTTTTGACAAATGTATCACTATATTGCCAGGAAGATCCAAAATCTCTAAGGCAAAATTGACATAGGATTAGAAGCATATGTGATTGCACTCACTTAAACAATTTTTTAAAAGACACAGTATTAAGTTTCTCAAGAGTATTTATATATCTATAAAGAGATATAGATATAGATATAAATAGATAGATATGTATATATATATAAATATATGAATAAGAATATATCAATATACATGTATATAGATAAATATTCAGTATATATATGTATACTGAATATATATACATATATATATATATATATATATATATATATATATATATATAATAGGTAGATAATGTTGAAAGAAGAAGGAAAGACAGATGAATGGACAGAGATGGATCTATCTGTAGATAGATGCACTCATACTTACATAGAAAATTACATGGAAGAAACATAACAGAGTAAAGAACATTTGTAAAGTTCTTGAGTACAACTGTTGTCTGTTATAATTTTAGTTGCTGGTATCTTTCCAATGCAGAGACAGACAGAAAACACCTTACTGTCACATAGGCATTCAGAAGAGTCAACAAGAGAACATGTTCAAGTCCAATCTTGTAAAACTGAACATTGCTCGGTAAGTTCTCTTTTTCTCATTGTTTGGTTCTATACCTTGGAATCAGAGAGTATGAACTATACTATGCGGTTATATCCATGGACATAGAAAATATTTTGTAGACATATTCACCTTTATTTATCCATTCACATAGCCATTTATGCTATAATTGTCCTCCAGTCTGGAGGAAATTACAAGCACGTACCATAAGTCCTATGATAAGTTTTTTGTGAATATCAATAGTCATTTTACTGGGACAAATGCCAATGAGTGCAGTTGTTCGGTCACATGGTAATAGTATTTTAGCTGTTGTATTACTGAATGTTTTGAGAATGTAATGTAATGACATTATTTATTTCCTTTCACCCACCCCTGGCAAAAACCACAGATAAAATCCCTCTTGTTCTCTTTTAAAGTCATGGAACCATTTTTAATTATTATTGCATACATGTTTCTAACCATAACCTGATTGATTCATATAATGATACCTGCATGTATGTTTTCAGGGCTGACATTTTCTCACTGGGCAGTACAGGGTTGGGCTCTTCACTGGGGAAGACGGTTTCTCCTCTCAGCATTCCTTAATTCCCTATAGTTGTTTGTGTAGGATTGAGGGCCCATGGGCATTACTTTGTCCACCTTGGAATGCCTGAATTTCCATCCTTGTTTAGATCCTGTTGGGAAGTAACACTGGAGACAGCTTATGGGTTTAGATTTTGTTTTTTGTTTTGTTTTGTTTTTTTCAACACAGGGTTTCTCTGTGTAGCCCTGGCTGTCCTGGAACTCACTCTGTAGACCAGGCTGGCCAGAAATTTGCCTGCCTCTGCCTCCCAAGTGCTGTGATTAAAGGCGTGCACCACCACTGCCCAGCTTAGATTTTGACATAACAAGGAGATGCTATCTTTTTTTATTGAATATATTCTTCATTTACATTTCATATGCTAAAACCTTTACAGGTTTCCTCCCTCCCCAACCCCCCTTCTCCCACCCCCTGCCTCCAAGTATATGCCCCTTCGCCGGACCCACTCCTACCTCCCCCCTCAATTTTCCTTTGTTGTGGTCTCTGTTGAGCCTTCACCTGACCAAGGACCTCTCCTCCCACTGATGCCTGACAAGGCCTTCCTCTGCCACATTTTTGGCTGGAACCATGTGTACCCCTTGGTTGATGGTTCAGTCCCTGGGAGTCCTGGGGCGTCTGGGTGACTGACATCATTGTTCTTACCATGGGCTGTAAAGTCCTTCATCTCCTCCAGATCACCCTCCAGCTCCTCCATTGGGGACCCCATGCCAAGACCAATGATTGGCTGCTACCATCTGCCTCTGTATGTGTAAGGCTCTGGCAGGGCCCCTGAAGGGTTTTTCTTACCTGAAAAAGTAGTCTCTCCATCCACAGCAGATACATCCACAGTCTATCCATCCACACCCACCCAGGCACCCTTTGCATCTTTGACTGAGTAAATTAATTCTCCATTGTCTGCCAAACCAGCAGTGAATTTCTCTGAAAGAGATGCCAGGCAAGACAATACCGATGTCCCCCAGGGCCCACCAATAAATAGTTGCCTCTAGACTTATAAGCAGACATAAAACAAAGCAGACTGCTAGTGGGGAGACAGAAAGTGTAGTCTACAAGGAGGTGCCCTACACTGTTAAAGAACTTCATGAGTCTGGGGAGTATGTGTGGGTTTTAAGGATGTGGGATAGTGGTGGAAAGAATATAAAACAAGATCAGGCTGAGTTTATTGATATGGGCCCACTGAGTGGAAATTATAGGTTTAATATGGAGGCTTGCACAGTTTACAAGAAAAAAAAAAGAGATCAAAGTTTGAATGATTGGCTGAAGCTGGTCTACTGAAAAGGAGATGCCTGATATTCCTTGGCTTAGTGTTGATGAAAGGATTTTTTTTAATTATTATTATCCACCCTCCTATTTTAAGACACAGGGAAATTGTTCTTTAGTTGCTGCTTCAGACCTTGAGAGCCCCAAGGGTATGAGCTAATGATTTAAAGACCCATAGCAAGTGATTTAAGGGGGGACGTCACATTAGAACTTGTGGAAGTGTCTTGGTTCTCTTAGCACATTTACACTATTATTGTGGATATACTAAATTGGTGACATAATTCAGTATATATTTTTAATTTTTATATTTTACTTATTTATGTTTTAGGGAACATGTGCTGTGGAGCCAATGTGGGGGTCAGAGGACAACTTGTGGGTATTGGTTCCCTCTGCCATGCAGGCCTTGGAATGGAACTCAGCAAGTATGTTTTTTAACCACTGAGCCATTTTGCAGCAATTTTTTTAAACCACTGAGCCATCTTGCTAACCCCTAGATATATGTTTTGAAAGAATATATAGTAGATTCTTTTTTTGAGGCTGAGTATAAGTATCATAACTATTTATTACCTGTGATGGTACTACATATTACCTATGACCACAGTAGGCCATCATTTATCAACTAGTCCATATTAAATCTAGCAGAGGAGATGTGCCATGTGTTGTCTGGTGCTGCATTGCTGGAGAGCATTGTTTCTGTACTAGACTCCATTGATTTCTTTCTCCTGAACAACTGATTGCAAAGGTCAGGAAGAGATGCCCAGAACAGTACCACAGGAGCTGTAATATAGTCATGTTGCTTTCTTTGGAGAGACAGGAACAAGCAGAATATGAACAGAGGCCAGAGAGCTTGTATCCTGTAGACACTACAAACTGGTGGTGCCTCTGTAGGATGGGGGTTTGGCTTTCTGCTTTGAATTCTCCCAGGAGGTGGGGCATGTTTCGTCTTTTACACTCTGCCAGCTGGACCCTGCTGGGGACTATGGTCATTGTTCCATAGTCAAGGACTGTTGATCCTTTTAATTCTTATTATAGGATAGCCCTTCCCTCCTCATCAGTGCTGAGGCCCAGTGCAAATTGAATGACAACTGACTGGCATGAGTTGATTAAAACTTCCAGTACTTATGGGATCTTCACTGGCCTGTTTGTCCAAATCATTGTAAGTATTAGTTTTTGGACCAGCTGGCCTTGTTTCTAAATGAAGTCCTAGAGAACAGAGGGCTAGGCCTGGGTTGGGGGTCAGCTGGGCCTTCCCCACTCATGTATATTCCACGCAGCATTCAACAGATACCCTGGGACCAAGAAAGCCAAGTCTCCTCTTTCTGTTCTGTAATGATAGTTCATATTGAAACATTTGATGGCCCTCGCTTAGTCAGCTAATGGGATTTTCAGTAGCCCTGTCTGTAAAATGGATATTTTTTCCAGAGGGAAACACTGAGCTTTGTGAAAACTAGTAGATTTTCTATTATTCATGCATTTGACATGTGGGAGTTTAACCATGATTCAAAGGATACATGGCTATGCTGATCCTATAGCCTGCCTCATCACTTGCCTCTCATATCATATCTCATGGTACCAGGATAATTCTAATGTTTAAACATTTCCTTACACATTATGGTGCTTCAAGCTTACATGAAGAAATGAACATCTTTCATGACTCTGAGATGGTGCTTATCTTTACAATAATGTGTTTTCTTTATAACCCATGGAAGGTCTGTTTAACTAAATGTGATGGTGGTGCTCTCTCTCTCTCTCTCTCTCTCTCTCTCTCTCTCTCTCTCTCTCTCATGTTTATGCTTGATTTAGAATCTAGCTTCTGGAAAATCAATTTCATTTTACAGCAATGGTCATTAAGTAGAAAATGCAAACATATAAATTTTAGTCTATGTTTAGAAAGTTGTTGGGCTTGAGTGATTATTTAGTTTTGTTTTTCTAGGGATAGTAGGCTCTTTCACATCCTGTTTTGTTTCCTGCCCCTGCTAGTTGTAGCAATTTAGACAAAAGACAAGGAAGACAAGCTGTCTTTTAGGAAGGAGCTATTGTTTATGTCATCAAGAAGAATGACGACATTCTCAATGTATGAGCGAGTCACTGGGCTTGTAGTCATTATTTTTCTGTAATAAATAAATCTAAAAAATGGAAACAAGATATTCTGAAAAGAGAGGTCAGAAAGGTCTCACCATCCTCCCCTTCCATTACTTCTCCCGTGTCCTTATATTGTCTTTGGCTTGGATGTGCTTTTCCTTGTTTAGTGAGCCCTATATCATCAACAGCTCCTTAAGATGTCTTGTGCTTTATCTCCGGCATACATCCCCTTGTAAAAGGCCAGGCCCTTTCCCATTTAACCTTGCCTCTTCATTTCAACTTCCTTGGTGGTTCCTAGGAAAGATCTACCAAACATTCAAATAGATTTTCCAACTGTCAGATTGCTTTTTTGAAGGCAAATTATTGGATGTGATACATCTTTCCTCACTACTTAGCGCCAAAATCCAGGTGTGTACCAGGGATGAGGATGATGCAGAGTTATGGAATGAAAATGAGGAGGAAGTTTTCATTTAGTTTAAGTTTACAGAGAATTTTTCTTCATAAATAAATGTTTGCTTTATTGAAAGCTTCTACGCACCTATTAATATGATTATGTGCTCTGACCTATTTAGATTGATAATGATGTGGATTGCAATGGATTACTTTCAGAATATAAAGCCAACTTTGTATTCCTAGGATAACCTCTGTCTGTGAGATAGTACCATTTTTATATATTACTGTATATGTTTAGCTACAGTATTTTTCACTTTTTAAAAAAGAATCATATATATATATATATATATATATATACATATATATATATAATTATATAATGTATGTATAATACGTATACATATGCTGCCTGGACACCAGTATGTTAGAAGAGGACATCGGATCCCTTTACAGACGGTTGTGAGCCACCATGTGGTTGCTGGGAATTGAACTCAGGACCTCTGGAAGAATAGTCAGTGCTCTTAACCGCTGAGCCATCTCTCTAGCCCACTACAGTTTTTATTTTTAAGATTTCTATATTCATAATTGTGGGAGGTATTGGTATAGTTTTCTTTCCCCTAGTTTCTGTGTATATTTAAACTAATGTTGGTCCCACACATTTTGCTGAGCAAAGTTATTTTCTTTTGTTTTCTAGTAGAGATGTAAGGCATTGGCATTATATTCTCTTTAACTATTTAAGAGCCTTAGAGAACAGAATGATTTAAGTTATTTGTTTTCACTTGGCTGAGTTTTTGTGATTTATGATATTTGAAAGTTTATTCCATTTCCTCTCAGTTTCAAATTTAAGTGCAAAATATATTTGAACTACTCTCTAATTATACATATAATATCCTCAGGCTCTGTAATGATATTATATGCCCTTTATCACTCAGAATTTTGGTAAACTGGTCAGTCATGTCAGCTTTATTAATTTTTTTCTTTTTTATTCAATATATTCTTTATTTACATTTCAAATGATTTCCCTTTTTCTGGCTCCCCACTCCCCGAAAGTCACATTAGCCCCCCCCCCCCCCCCCCCCGTTCCCCCATCTACCCCTTCCCACTTCCCTGTTCTGGAATTCCCCTATACTCTTGCACTGAGTCTTTCCAGAACCAGGGGCCACTCCTCCATTCTTTTTGGACATCATTTAATTTGTGGATTATGTTTTGGGTATTCAAAGTTTCTAGGTTAATATCCACTTATCAGTGAGTGCATACCATGATTGATCTTTTGAGTCTGGGTTACCTCACTTAGTATGATGTTCTCCAGCTCCATACATTTGTCTAAGACTTTCATGAATTCGTTGTTTCTAATGGCTGAATAGTACTCCATTGTGTAAATATACCACATTTTCTGTATCCATTCCTCCATTGAGGGACACCTGGGTTGTTTCCAGCTTCTGGTTATTATAAATAGGGCTGCTATAAACATAGTGGGGCGTGTGTCCTTATTGCATGCCAGGTATTCCTCTGGGTAAATGCCCAGGAGTGGTATAGCAGGGTCCTCAGGAATTGTCATGTCCAGTTTTCTGAGGAACCGCCAGACTGATTTCCAAAGTGGTTGCATCATCTTGCAATCCCACCAGCAGTGGAGGAGTGTTCCTCTTTCTCCACATCCTCGCCAATACCTGCTGTCTCCTGATTTTTTGACCTTAGCCATTCTGACTGGTGTGAGGTGAAATCTCAGGGTTGTTTTGATTTGCATTTCCCTTACTTTGGATGGCTGAGAAGCACCTTAAGAAATGTTCAACATCTTTATTAATTTTTAATCTTTTTGAAGAATCACTGATTCCTGTAACTGGTTTTATTTACTTTTCTTCTGGTTTGAAATTTTACTTATTCTTTTTCTTTATCTCTTACCCTCTTTAGCTTGATTTGGATACATTTTCTTTTTTTGCCTTTCAACTCTGCCTAGTAAGTAGTACCACAAGACTTGCAATATGCTGCATTTTCATTTTTTATAAAGGTCAAAATATTATCTAATTCATCTTTATACTTTTTGACCTATAAGTTACTTAGAGGTATTTGCAAAATTTCATGTTATCTATTATTTCTTTGTACTTCAGTTGTTGTGTGAAAAGATATTTTGTGTGATTTCTATTCTTTCAGATTTACTATGGATTATTTAATAACCTAGGATATGTTTTTTTCTGGACTAGTGCTTCTTGCACAATTAGGAAGAATTTGTACTCTGATGGTAAGTGGAGTCTTCTAAACATCTGAGTTAGAGTCAGAGAAAAATGGTAAGTTGGGCTTCACTTTCATTTTCTGTAGGTCCTTGATTTTCTTTCTTTCTTTCTTTCTTTCTTTCTTTCTTTCTTTCTTTCTTTCTTTCTTTCTTTCTTTCTTTCTTTCTTTCTTTTTTCTTTCTTTCTTTCTTTCCTTCCTTCCTTCCTTCCTTCCTTCCTTCCTTCATCCATCCATCCCTCCTTCCTTCCTTCTTCCTCCTCTTCTTCCTCCTTATTTCTCTTTCTCCTCCTCTTCCCTTCTCCTCCCCCCTTCTTGTTTTTGAGACACAGTTTCTCCGTGTAACCTGGCCATTCTGGAGCTTGCTTTGTAGACCAGGCTGGCCTCAAACTCATAGAGGCCTGCCTCTGTCCCCCAAGTGTTGGGATTAAAAGTGTGTGCCACCACTACTAAGTCCTTGATAACTTCTATCCACTGATTTTTACAAACTGCATTTTGAACATTTCATCTTTTTAAATCCATTCATTAGACTAATCTTTTTTTTTCCTGGATAAACTGTTGGGAATTTTCTTAATAAGGGTCACACTGGTCTGGAATAAAGGTGATTTGTCTTATTTCTAATTTAAACTTTCTTTTGAGACTGTTATCTCACTCTTTAGCCCTGGCTGGCCAGCAACTTGCTATGTAGACCAGGCTGGCCTTGGACTCACTAAGATCTGCCTGCTTCTGCTTCCTAAGTGCTGGGATTAAAGGCATGTGCTGCCAGATAAAAAGAAAGTTTAGCATTTGATTTTTTAAATTTTATTTTGTGTGTGTATATAAAAAGTAACTTTTATTCTCTTATAATTGTTGTCTTCAAGGCTTACTGCCTCCATCTGCTTACCTAGGCCTAGCCCTGGAAGCTTCTAGACTCCATATAATCTAATCTAGGCCTAGAATGTTTTCAGCCTCTCATATTTACTGCCAAATAAAATCAACCTTTCTAGTTCTTTTTGAACTCTGTTCTTTCCAATTCAACTGTTTTGGCTCAAACTCCTCTTCCAGGTGATTTATTCAATCTTACTTCTCTTGGCTTCTCCTGAATCACTCTGCTTGGCCTCATACTAACTCTAGTTAGTTTTTCAAATCTTCTGGCTCATTCTGTCTTTACCTGTGTCTATCTTGTTCTCTCTTCAATCTGTCCCCGTAAAACTCTTCTGATAAAGCTGCCTCCTCCTCCCTCTCTGTGCTGCTCTGCTCCCCTCTCAGCTCTACTACGCTGCTCTCCATGAACTCTCCTGTATTCCTGGACTGCACTCCCTTCTCCTGTGCTGTCTATCTCTCCTCCTTAAGTAGCTTCCCTTTCCTCCCTCTTCTTGTGACACTTGGGCATATCCTATTCTGTCAAATCTTTCTCTGATTCATCATTTTGTCTGCCACTCAATTAGACATCATTTTCAAACATATGTGCTTCCAACATATGTGCTTCCTTCTACAAACTAACTTTACCTTCATTGTTTGGGATTAAAGGTATATACTAAGAGCATGTCGTATTCCAGCCAGAGGATTAAAAGTGTGTGCTAAGGGCTGAGCCACATGACTAGAAACAGGTTCAAATATCTGACAGAGAAAGAGAGAGAGAGAGAGAGAGAGAGAGAGAGAGAGAGTCAGACAGAGACAGAGACTGTGATATCTTACTACCTAGAATTTCTGTTTTGTTGCCTAGTAGTTGATGTAAGAGTGGATGTTCCTTTCTTATTTCTGTGGGTTTTCATGCATTTCATTTACAGGCTGTGATCCAAGTAATCCAACAATGGCTGCTTATGTATGAAAGGTCCAAGATTCCAGTAGTTGTTCATTCCTCAAGGCTGGGTCTCCCTGCTGGTCTTCAGTATATGCCAGAATCCCAAAGAAAACTTGCTAGCAAGGATGGAAGCAAGCAGACAAAGAGAGTGAGTTTTTCTATTCCCCAATGTGTATTTTACCATGTTGTTGGTAACAATTAGTTCTCTAACTGGAATTAAGGCCAGCTTGACAGGAAGGAAGTCATGCCTGCTATTGGATACTTAACTACTTGCAGCTAGTGATATCAGGAATCTTAGAGCACAACCTATTACTGCTTTTAGTAAACCAGCAACAATTCCTAACTGCATTCTAAATATTCATCTGTATACACACAGAGAAGTGTAGTTTTCACCCCTCGTCTTACTTAGTCAATGTTCTATTGTCATGAAGAGATAGTATGACCATGGCAACTCTGACAAAGAAAAATATTTAATCGGGGCTGACATACATACAGTTTCAGAGGTTTAGTCCATTATCATCATGGTGGCATATCGGCAAACATGGTGCTGGAGGGGTCACTCAGAGTTTTATATCTTGACCAGCAGGCAGCAGGTTGTGTGTGTGTGTGTGTGTGTGTGTGTGTATAAGAGAGAGAGACACACACACACAGAGAGACAGACAGACAGACATGGACAGACAGACAGATATTGGACCTAGATTGAGCATTTGGAACCCAAAAGCCCACCCCTAGTGACACACCTACCCCAACAAGGCCACACTTACTCCAACAAGGCTACAATTACTGATCCCTGTCAGAAACACTTCCTAATGACCAAGTAGTTCAAATTTATGATTCTATAGGGGCCATTCTTACTCAAACCACCACATGCCTTATCAAGGAAACTTCCCTTTACAACAGAGGGAGATCATTACAGAAAGCCACAACTGATGAAAACTCAGAAACCAAGTGATAATGGGATACCCAGCCCAAATTGATCTCACTACCTAGAATTTCTGTTTTGTTGCCTAGTAGTTGATGTAAGAGTGGATACATCTACAACACAACGCCTACCTTGAAGGCTTAGGGATCATTGCAGAAGAGATGACAGTGTAAGAGCCGGAGGACAAGAAAATGTGCTGTGAGATTGTATATTTTAGAAATGATAGGGAAGCTTTACTCATGATATCTCAACAATATGGCTTCCCAAACAAGACCTGAACAGATACATCACCAATAGGCATGCTAACATGGAAGTGGGAAATCTCATGGGGCCTCAACCCTGGACAAAGAGACAACTAAGAACTGCTGAGGGCAAGAGAAATGGTCTTCTCCAAGAATGAGCCCCCTAATTGGTTATCCAACACTGAATGATCAGCTCTGAAATTCTATACATACAAGTAACACTAACCAGACAGTGCAGGTTGGATTTGTATATTTAGACATTTATATATATCTGTAACAATGATGATCAATGAAAGAGATGAAGCAACAAAGGTATATGGGAGAGATTGGAGGAAAAAAAGGGAAGAGGGAAATAATGTAGTATTTTAATTTTAAAATAAAAAATACTTAAAATTGTTACTTGTTTTTTTTAAGCATCTTCTGTGTATTTGTTGAGACTTTTAATTTTATCATTTGTTGCAATCCTAAAGAATATTTGAAAGTATGGGAGCACCTTCGTGTTGTTCTAGCCCTTGGGAGATGGAGGCAGGAGGATCAGGGTTCAAGGCCAGTCATGACCACATAACAAATTCCAGATCAATCTAGATTAAATGAAATAAGACAAAGCAAGGAAAACCATATATACTAGTACTAGGTGTGTTCTGGGTGCCAGTGCCTCAAGCTCTCTCATTTAATGAAGAGAATCCAAGCATGTGTCTTTGAATACATCTACATCTCTGCTACTTTCTGTCTTTCTCTCCATTGGGTCACCAGTAACTTCTGAACCACGATTCTATTGCAATATGAATATAGTAAATCCCTCCTTTGGTCACAAGAAACTCGCTTCTACTAGAACAACTTTGCTGCTCATTGAGTGTAATTGGCTTATAAAAAATTGCTGTTTTAATACACACACACACACACACACACACACACACACGCATCAAGATCATGAAAATATCGTTCACTTTCAAAAGTATCTTTTAGAATAAGATCTAATCAGATTTTTAGGTATACCTTGTTCCACCCAAGGTCGGTATGCAAAACTACTAAAACTTATAAATGTTTTAAAATTTTGCTTTAACAATACCAACGTCATTGCCATATCTGAGTCTGTTTCTTACATTTCCCGTCTCTTCAATCTGTGTTTGTCTTTTTGTTTCAGTGTACCTTGTAAAACTGGTTATAACTTCTGTGAACTGTCCTTCAGTGCTTTGGGGGTCAAGCATGGAGAAAAGAGGTCACACGTAATCTACTTCTATGATTAGAATTCATTCTTTCTGTTAGCCTGTCTTTGAACTTGGAAGTTTAATATTTACCTCCTCATAAACAGAGCAGCAATTCCACATTTTCCTTCCTGCAGGTTGCTTGGACCCTCATGAAACATCAATAGCTTAGGCTCTGAGAGAACAGTTTGACTTTCTGGAAATCCTTGATAAGAATAGAATGTGCTTGCACATTCCAAAATGTCTCCTGTTCCTATCTTCTTGCCAGAAATTCAGGGGGACTTAACCCTGATAATCATTGTGAGAATTATCCTGAGCTTCTACAGGTAGAACTCAAAAGTATGAGACCCCTGCTGTAAGACTGAGTTCCCCTTGATCTTTTTATATTTAGAACCCTTATTGTCTTATCACCAGACAAACCATATTGTTTTCATAGAATGATATGGTCTGTGGAAGACTCATATTTCAAGTAACTAACCTAGGAACCAGAGCAAAGTCAAGCTGGTTTGCAGGGTCAAAGACACAATTGGACCAAATGCGATTAGCATGCACGAAAAAAGATGCATCTGTTAGAAAAAGGTCTATGAATGATTGAGTACAAGAATATGAGGTTATTACACTGACACTCCCGAGGAACAGAAAATGCAGTTCCTTTGAGACAACTTAGTAGAGTGTAGGCACAAGGAATCCCTGCTGAATAGCCACGAGTTGAATTAACATGCACTTGTATCTTCTTCTTCTTTCTTTCTTATTTTATTTATTTACATTTCAAATGTCCCCTTCCCAGTCTCCCCTATGCAAACTCCCCATTCCATGCACTTTCCCCTTCACCTCTAAGAGGGTGTGCCCCACTCACCCACTCACTCCTGCCTCACCCCTCTAGCATCCCCTTCGCTGGGGCAATAAGCCTCCACAGGACCAAGTGACTCCCCTCCTACTGATGCCAGATAAGGAAATCCTTTGCTACATATGTAGCTGGAGCCATGGACCCATCCGTGTATATTCTTTGGTTCGTGGTTTAGTCCCTGGGAGCTCTGAGGGGTCTGGTTAGTTGCTAATGTTGTTCTTCCTATGGGGTTGTAAACCTCTTCATCTACTTCAGTCCTTCCCCTCACTCTTTCACTAGGGTCTGTGGGCTCTGTCCAGTGGTTGGCTGTGGGTATCTGCATCTATTTTAGATGCTGGCAGAGTCTCTCAGAGGACAGCCATATTAGGCTCCTGTCTGCAAACATTTCTTGGCATCAGCAATAGTGTCTGGTTTGGAATCTGCCAATGGGATGGATCTCCAGGTGTGGCATCCTCTGCGTGGCCTTTCCTTCACTTTCTGCTCCATTTATTGTCCTTGCATTTCCTTTAGACAGGAGTAGTTCTGGGTTGAAAATTTTGAGATGGGTGAGTGGCCCCTTCCCTCCACTGGGGGCCATGCCTATCTACTGGAGGTGGTCTCTTCAGGTTTGATCTCCTTTCTGTTGGGTATTTTGGCTAATGCCATCCCCTTGGGTCCTAGGAGCCTCTTGCATCCTGGCATCTGGGACTTTCTAGTGGTTCCTCTGTTCCCTGTCTCCCACTGCCACCTATCTCTATTCATTCTCCTGACCCTCTGGACTTCTCTCTTGTCTCTCCCCATACCTGAACCTGCCCCACCTTTCCCTTCCCCCACCAGGACCCTTCCTCCTTCTACCTCCCATGATTATTTTGTTTCCCTTTCTAAGTGGGATTAAAGAATTCACACTTTGGCCTTCCTTCTTGTTAAGCTTCAAATGGTCTGTGGGTTATATCCTAGGTATTCTGTACTTTTTTTCTAATACCACTTATCGGTGAGTACATACCATGTATGTCCTTTTGGGTCTGGGTTACCTAACTCAGGTTGATATTATCTAGTTTCATCAGTTTGCCTGCAATTTTGGGAAGTTGTTTTAATAGCTAAGTAGTAATCCATTGTGTAAAGTACCAATTTTCTGTATCCATTCTTCTTTGAGGGACATCTAGGTTATTTCCAGTTACTGGTCATTATAAATAAGACTGTTATGAACATAGTGGACCACGTGTCCTTGTTATATGTTGAAGCATCTTTTGGGTATATGCCCAGGAGTTGTATAGCTGGCTATTCAGGTAGATCTATTTCCAATTATTTGAGGAATCTCCAGATTGATTTCCAAAGTGATTGTACAAGCTTGCAATTCCACAAACAGTGGAGGAGTGGTTCACATCCTCTCCAGCATTTACTGTCACCTGAGTTTTTTTTTTTATTCGATATATTCTTTATTTACATTTCAAATGATCCCCCCTTTCCCCTTTTCCTCCTCAAAAGTCCCATAAGCTCTCTTCCCTTCCCCAATTCTCCCATCCACCCCTTCCTGCTTCCCTGTTCTTGTATTCCCCTACACTGCTGCACTGAACCTTTCCAGAACCAGGGGCCACTCCGTCCTTCTTCTTGGACATCATTTGATATGTGGATTGTGTCTTGGGTATTCCACGCTTCTAGGCTAATCAGTGAGTGCATACCATGAGTGTTCGTCACCTGAGTTTTTGATCTTAGCCATTCTTATTGATGTAAGGTAGAACTCAGTTTCATTTTGATTTCCATTTCCCTGATGATTAAGGGTATTGAACATTTCTTTAGGTGATTCTCAGCCATTTGAGACTCTTCAGTTGAGAATTCTCTGTTTAGCTCTGTACCCCATTTCAAAATTGGGTTATTTGTTTTTTCTGGAAGTTAGCTTCTTGAATTTTTTTTTATATATTTTAGATATTAACTCCTATTGGGTGTGGGGTTGGTGAGAATTTTTCCCAAAATGTAGGTTGCTGATTCGTCCTTCGTGTCTTTTGCCTTACAAAAGTGTTTCAGTTTTGTGAGATCCCATTTATCAATTATGGATATTAGAACCTGAACCATTAGAGTTCTGTTTAGGAAATTACCCCTGTGCCAATGAGTTTGAGGCTCTTTCCCACTTTCTTTTCTATGAAATTCAGTGTATCTGGTTTTATGTGGAGGTCCTTGATCCACTTTGACTTGAGATTTGTACAGGGAGATAAAAATGGATCTATTTTCATTCTTCTACATGGAGACCACCAGTTTTGAACCAACACCATTTGTTGAAAATGCTGTCTTTTTTTCCCCACTGGATGGTTTTAGCTTCTTTGTCAAAGATCAAGTGACCATAGGTGTGTGGGTTCATTTCTGGGTCTTCAATTCTATTCCATTGATCAACCTGTCTGTTTCTATACTAATACCGTACAGTTTCTATCCTTATTGTTCTGTAGTCCATCTTGAGGTCAGGGATGGTGATTCCCCCAGAAGACATTTATTGTTTTTTTTTTTGTCTTTTTTTTTATTCGATATATTTTTTATTTACATTTCAAATGATTTCCCCTTTTCTAGACTCCCCACTCCCCGAAAGTCCCATCAGCCCCCTTCTCTCCCCCTGTTTTCCCACCCAACCCTTCCCACTTCCCTGTTCTGATTTGGCTCTATACTGCTTCACTGAGTCTTTCCAGAACAAGGGGCCACTCCTCCATTCTTCTTATACTTCATTTGATGTGTGGATTATGTTTTGGGTATTCCAGTTTTCTAGGTTAACACCCACTTATTAGTGAGTGCATACCATGATTCATCTTTTGAGTCTGGGTTACCTCACTTAGTATGATGTTCTTCAGCTCCATCCATTTACCTACAAATTTCATGAATTCATTGTTTCTAATGGCTGAATAGTACTCCATTGTGTAGATATACCACATTTTTTGCATCCACTCTTCTGTTGAGGGATATCTGGGTTCTTTCCAGCTTCTGGCAATTATAAATAGGGCTGCTATGAACATAGTGGAACATGTATCCTTATTACATGCTGGGGAATCTTCTGGGTATACGCCCAGGAGTGGTATAGCAGGATCTTCTGGAAGTGAGGTGCCCGGTTTTCAGAGGAACCGCCAGACTGATTTCCAGAGTGGTTGTACCAATTTGCAACTCCACCAGCAGTGGAGGAGTGTTCCTCTTTCTCCACATCCTCGACAACATCTGCTGTCTCCTGAATTTTTAATCTTAGCCATTCTGACTGGTGTAAGGTGAAATCTCAGGGTTGTTTTGATTTGCATTTCCCTAATGACTAATGAAGTTGAGCATTTTTTAAAGATGCTTCTTCTTTGTTTAATTCTGTACTCCATTTTTTAATAGGGTTATTTGGTTTTCTGGAGTCTAACTTCTTGAGTTCTTTATATATATATTGGATATTTGCCCTCTATCTGATGTAGGATTGGTGAAGATCTTTTTCCAATTTGTTGGTTGCCGATTTGCCCTTTTGATGGTGTTCTTTGCCTTACAGAAACTTTGTAATTTTATGAGGTCCCATTTGTCAATTCTTGATCTTAGAGCATAAGCTATTGGTGTTCTGTTCAGGAACTTTCCCCCTGTACCGATGTCCTCAAGGGTCTTGCCCAGTTTCTTTTCTATTAGCTTGAGAGTGTCTGGCTTTATGTGGAGGTCCTTGATCCATTTGGATTTGAGCTTAGTACTAGGAGACAAGGATGGATCAATTCCCATTCTTCTGCATGCTGACCTCCAGTTGAACCAGCACCATTTGTTGAAAAGGCTATCTTTTTTCCATTGGATGTTTTCAGCCTCTTTGTCGAGGATCAAGTGGCCATAGGTGTGTGGGTTCATTTCTGGATCTTCAATCCTGTTCCATTGATCAACCTGCCTGTCACTGTACCAATACCATGCAGTTTTTAACACTATTGCTCTGTAGTATTGCTTGAGGTCAGGGATACTGATTCCCCCAGAATTTCTTTTATTGTTGAGAATAGTTTTAGCTATCCTGGGTTTTTTGTTATTCCAGATGAATTTGAGGATTGCTCTTTCTAACTCTGTGAAGAATTGAGTTGGGATATTGATGGGTATTGCATTGAATCTGTATATTGCTTTTGGCAAAATGGCCATTTTAACTATATTAATCCTGCCGATCCATGAGCATGGGAGGTTTTTCCATTTTTTTGAGGTCTTCTTCCATTTCCTTCTTCAGAGTCTTGAAGTTCTTGTCATACAGATCTTTTATTGTTAATGTCAAGAATATTATCACAAGGCAAGCCATCTTTACTCTAATGTGTAAAGGGCAAAACCACATGTAGCTATTTCGTACTGTTTCCCATCTGAAGCTAAAGGTTACAAGGGCTGGGATAAGCAAAGTGATAAGATCATCCCCACCCTGAGAATCCACTACCAACAATGACAGGAAAGCCCTGTAGATTTAGGCATCTTTATTGTTTGTTTGCCTCATACACTGTCTCATGTAATCCAGTTTGGCCTCCAACTTCCTATGCAGCTCTGGCTGGCCTGGAACTCCTGACGTTGTTGCCTTCGCCTTCCTGGTCATCTTTATTACAAGCTTGAGTAAGCCTTTGTTCACACTTCCTTGAGAAACAAGCTATAAAACATAACGAGGGCAGCTGTTAAGGTGATTTAGTTTGATTTAAGTCAAAACAAATTTTATGTATGTATGCTAAAAAAAAAAAACAAAGCAAACCATGGACACCTTTAACAAAATACTGGGAAATAAGCTCAAACACAATTACTTTTCAGAACTGTTTTCTGAAAATGGTCCCGATAATGCTGAGTTATAGACGATCATGAGGATCTATATCATCGCACCTGGTTATTGGAAGTTTTGGGGTCAGGTTGTGTCCTAAGCTGGAATTTGCTCAGATATTAACTTTTAAACAAGGGAATAGCCGATGTATCACTTGTCTCAAATATTTACAAACTACATATGGTATAATGTTAGATTCTATCCTTATTCTGGTCTAAGTCTTGTTCCTTGTGTTTGTTGCTTTGTTTTGAGAGAGGATGTAGTCAAGGGTGGCTTTGAAATCTTAATCCTCCTGCCTTTGTCTTCCAGGTGTTAGGATTGTAGCTATGTACCACCACACCTGACACTACTGTTTGGGAAGGTCACCAGCCTTCTCAAACTGAAGGGGGAGAGCCAGGCCTTCACTGAGATGCTCATACCAACATAGGAAGCTGCTGACAACACATGTCAACAGTACCAGTGCCATGCTGACAGCCCAACTACGTCTAGTTCTCCCAGGACAAGTGCTCAAGATCAATAGCTCCCCAAACCAGGTGAATGCCAATGGGGTGACCTTGCAGGTGGTGAAGTTGGTCCATTTGGGAACCCTGGCCTTCATGGTCTCCAGTGGCCCACGGACACCAGGATGGTAATGACTGACCAGAACGCTGAACTCAGGATCATCATGGGAAAAATCCTCACTACTCAGTGAGCCTGGATGCTCTGCACCAGACTTTCTCCAAGTGTGGCACTGCCCTCGGGACCATCATCTTCACTAAGACCAACAAGTTGCAGGTACTGCTATACTATGTCCACCACTTGAGCATCTAGCATGCTAAGCTGTTTCTAGACAGCCAGAAGAGCTCCAATTCTTGCTACATACCACACATCAACTTTTTTTTTAAGTTCATAGTATCAGTTGGTTTTTTTGTCAACTTGACAATAAACCTAGACCTATATCTGGGAAGTGGGAATCATAGTTGAAAACTGCCTTCATAAGGTTACCCTGTAGGTAAATAGATGGGGGTATTGTCTTGATTAATGGTTCATGCGTCAGGGCCCAGCCCACTGTGGATGGTACCATTCATAGGCAGGTGGTCCTGGGTATATAAGATGGATGGTACCATCCATAGGCAGGTGGTCCTGGGTATATAAGATGGATGGTACCATTCATAGGCAGGTGGTCCTGGGTATATAAGATGGATGGTACCATTCATAGGCAGGTGGTCCTGGGTATATAAGATGGATGGTACCATTCATAGGCAGGTGATCCTGGGTATATAAGAAAGCAGGCTGAGAAAGCCATACAAGCAAGCCAGCATGCAGCATTTCTCCATGACCTCTGCTTTAGTTCCTGATTCCAGGTTCCTGCCTTGAGCTCCTTCCCTGGCTTCCCTTAGTGACAGAGGGCGACCCAGGAGGTGTAAGCTGAAGTAACCTTTCCTCCCCACATTGCTCTTGGTCATGCTTTATCACAGCATTGGAATCTTGCAGTCACGTCACTGTCTGCAACAGCAAGTACAAGAGTCATGACTACTCTCTGAGGCCTGCCTTTGGGGAACAGACAGCTTCTTGGAGCAGGCCATGGTGACAGCATCGTCCCTTTTGACCCTAACGTCTACTCTCTGCTTCCCCGCCAACCTCCTCCACCAGGCATACCATCGGCAGCAGTTACAACTACAGCAGGCTGCTTCGCCATTTCAAGTCTGACAGTGTCAGGGATTCCATCTTGCTGGTCGGCAACCTGAACAGTGGAAGTCACACAGCCAATGCCTTTATTCCCTTCAGTATCTATGGTTATATGGAGCAGGTGGAAGATCTTTTCAGGAGAACTTAGCAGGCCCAGCTGGCCACGAGGCACCCAAACAATCTGCATGGGAAGGCAACGTACATTACAATGTCAAAGCAACAAAGTATGCTTCTGCCTTGTGAGGGCCAGGAAGACCAGGGCTTCACCAAACACTCTGACAGCTCAACACTGCACTGCTTCACAAAGCTGGGCCCAAGTTCTTTAAGGAATTCTTCCTGCTCTCAGCTACCCTGTACCTTGCCAACATCCCTTCCTCGGTGTCAGAGGAGTTCCTCTAGAACTTCTTCTCAAGCAACAAGGGCATGACCAAGGGCTCAATATTCTTCCAGGGACTGCATCCCTGACTCCTTGTTCTCTCTTCCACACATCATCCCTACTGGAAGAATCATGAGATGGTTCTGATCCAGATGAGTTCGTTGGAGGAGGAAGTGCAGCCACCAGATAAGCTGCAAATCTACAACTCAAGCAGCCCTGAACAAATAGAACAATGTCGGTGGGATTGCTATCCCAGAATCTGTGATATAGTATAGAACTGTAGTAGTGAAACTATGTCACTGCCACCAAACAGACATGTATGCCTGTGGTACAAAACAGAAGACCCAAACATGAGTACTTGTAACTGCAGCCATCTGCTATTTGATAAAGAGGCAAAAACACACCCTGGAAAAAAGACAGAGCATCTTCAACAAATGGTGGTTAAAGCTGAAAACTATATGGCCATGTGTGGATGAACGGATTAGATTCATACCTGTTAATCTGCACAAAAATTGGATCCAAATGTACCAATGGCTTCAATTTGAAACCTGTACCATCAAAGCTGCTACAAGCAAACATATGCCATTCCCCACAAGAGAGAGATGAAGGAAAGGACTTTCTCAGTAGGATCACATTTGTTCAGGAATTAAGGTCACCAATTGACAACAGGGGCCTCATAAAACTGAAAAGCTTCTGTGCAGCTAAGGAAATAATCAAGTGGAGAGGAAGCCCACAGAATGGGAGAGCATCTTGGCCAGCTACACATCTGTCAGAAGGCTAATGTCTAAAATATATGAGGAACTCAAAGAATACATAGTCAAGGAAACAAACAACCCAATTAAAAAGTGGTCTGTGGATGTAGATAGTTTCAACAGAAAATAGAAAGGGCTAAGAAATACCTCAGAAAAAACATGTAACTTCCTTAGCAATTAGGGTAATGTAAACTAAACCAATGCTGACAATTCTTAACGAGACCACGGACAACAATTGCTGCTGCAGATATGTCAGTGGGAATGCAAACTGGAGCAGCCACTCTGGACGTCAGTATGGAGAATTCTCAAAAAGCTAATAGTAAATCTACCACATAACCCAGCTCTGCCCCTTTGGCATACACCCAAGGGGCATCCTACTCCATAGATACTTGCTCGTCTGTTTCACTATTGCTCTACAGCTAGGACATGGAATCAAATTAAATGTCTGACAA
Organism: Apodemus sylvaticus; assembly: GCF_947179515.1. NCBI lineage: Eukaryota > Metazoa > Chordata > Mammalia > Rodentia > Muridae > Apodemus > Apodemus sylvaticus. The sequence goes on along the minus strand of NC_067495.1, from coordinate 18,085,378 downwards.
CTGTCAAATGAATAATGAAGATATGGTTCCAGAAGGCCTAAGAATCCAGTAGTTGCTCAGTGCCAGAGGCTGGATAGCTCAGCTGGTTTTCAGTATATGCAAGAGTCCCAAAGAAGTAGGCTCTAATGCCAGTGAAGGGATAGACTTGCTAACCAGGTGAGAGCAAGCAGGCCAAGAGAGAGCAAGCTGCCTTCTTCTATGTCCTTCATATAGGCTGCCAACAGAAGGTGTGGCCCAGATTAAAGATGGATCTTTCCAGCCTCAAAGATCTGAATTAAAAGTGAATTTTCTCACTTCAAATTATTTAATTAAGAACAAATTCCCTCACAGGGATAGCCACTTGAATTTAATTAATCTCAGAAGTAGTCAAATTGACAGTCAAGGATAGCTACCACAGAAACCATAAGTGGAGTGAGTTGGTGGGTGTTGGGCTTGAGACAGGAATAGCAAGCAGTACACAGGTAATATGGAGTGAGAAACAACAAAAAATAGGGAAGGGGTCCAACTTGGGAGGAAAGAGGGAGGTCAATACAGACAGAGAAGGAATGTGGGACAAATAATTGTGCGTGTGTGTGTGTGTGTGTGTGTGTATGTGTGTGTGTGTGTGTGTTCTGTGTTATTTGGATTATTTGGTAGATTTATTTTTAGCTTTAAAAAAGATTTATATATATATATATATGTGTATATATATATATATGTATATATATATACACACACACACACATATAAAGAGCAGTCAGTGCTCTTAACCGCTGAGCCATCTCTCTAGCCCCTTATTTTTAGCTTTTTGAGGAGTTTCCATGCTGACTTCTAGAGACTGACAGTGTTTCCCACAAGAATCATAGTTTAAAAAATAGCCAAGTTGTGTCTCTGCCTCTTTGCCTGCTGGTGAGACTTTTCATCCTGTTAGGTTATCTTGTTTAGCCTTGGTGTGAGGACTTTTGCCTTGCCTGATTGCATTTTGTTTTGTCATTCTGTTTCCTAGAGGCCTGCTTTTTATTAATGGGAGGAGAGGGAAGGAAGTGGTGGTGGGAGAGATGGAGGGAACAGGTACTGTGGTTTGAATGTGTGAAGAATTCATTTTTAACAATTCATCATCATCATCATCATCATCATCATCATCATCATCACAGTACCAAGCTTGGTTCAAAAGGTTGTGACTCTGAAAACAATATAGATTATAGTTGTAGCCCTTGGTTGCCTATCAGGGGTTGAGTGGAGACCCTATTGCTGAATACACCAGACAGTTAGGATAAACAATCTTAAGTTGAATGTGACCTGAAAACCTCTTCCACTATTCTAGAAAATACTATGGAAGCTGCCAAGGAAGAGCACTTAAACAGTCCTACCCAGTCTTACGTATGAACCAGAACAATTACCATCTTGGAAAGATGTACCTGCAGGTAGAATAAGTGCTACTCACCTGCTGGTGGCAACCAACAGCTCTGTCATAGTCTTAAAGCCCACTAAAATCATGCCTGGTACTGGAAACCTAGTCAACTTCATAGGGCTCGTGAGGTTATGGACTGCAGAAAAGATTGTACTGCTGCCACTTTGCTAGACCAGCAGAATTCCTAATAAATTTTTAATTCTTATCCTTATACCCACAGATAAATGTAGCTACCACCAGGAAGCCTCTCTCTACTGCAAATGGAGACCATCAAAGGAAACCACAACTGGACACACTGCAGAGAGTAGCGGATTGGGGGAACTCAGGCCCAGCCAACACATCTCAAGCTCAGTTCTTGCATCTATTGCTCAGGAAACATTGAGGAAGAGAGAGTGGAAGGATTGTAAAAGCGAGAATACCTGGAAGTCTGCAGTGAAACAGTTTCTTCTAGAAATGGCTGAATAAACAAAGCCAGAACAATGCCAATATCAATGGAGATTTTTAACATAGGAGAGAAAATTTTCACTGGATTCTACCACCAGACAGAGGGCTATAGACAACTAATGAGTTCTGGGAGAATTAGCCTCTCCCAAGGATACGCTCATATACTTATTGGTTGTTTGATGCAGAATGGTCAGAATAGAAACCATATATACTCAAATAACAAAATGGACCCAGGATCTTGGATCACACATACTCATATATACATAGATATGCACGTAACAGTAATAACAAAAAGAGGCCATCAACTTGAGAGTAAGGCCTAGGAGAGGCTGGAGGGAGAGAAGTAAGGTGTAATTCTGCTTTAATGAAAAACATCAACTAAAATAACCTTACAGACCAGATGTATATTTTTTAAAAAGAATCAGTTTACCAGTTCTTTTAAAAATTAAAACTTAGTCAGGCATGTTTGCATGCATCTTTAGTCCTGGCACTCGGGAGGCAAAGGCAGGTAGATCTCTGTGAGTTCAAGACCAGCCTGGACTACAGGACACCTAAGGGCTACACAGAGAAATTCTGTTTCAAAACAAAAACCCCACACAACTATAATAAACTAAGTAAAACTAAGTAGTTAATAAAAAAAAATCTAGCTTGTTTTACAGTCTATGCAGGGGCCTGTGCCTGGAAAGGCCCAGGTGCGAGGTCTCAGCAGTCCCTAGAACATAGCCACCTTCTTGGGCCTTATACACTAGTACCCCACAACTCGCTTACTCAGGTCACCAGGGTCTGTTTTGACCTCCAGCTGAATGAGGTGACCTGTACCATGGGATTCCTAGGCTGTTCAAAAGCTGTGGCTGATGCTCCTCACCTTGTAATCAAATGACCTGATTCTTCTAGGTTGCTAGGCAGACCAGAGGCCCTGCCACCCTTGGCTGCAGAACTTTCATGATGTTTTGTGTGGATGCACTCCCATCCCTAGCAATATTTCCAGTAGAATCCTAAACTTTCCCCATTTTTTGTGTGTACTTCTATGCAACTTTTTATAGCCACGATACAATGGTATGCACGTACTCCTAGTTTCTATGCACCTATGCTCTTCTCTTCCTTCCTGGTAGCCAGTTCACAGTTGGGACTCAAGCTGACACAGCCTCCACCTGCCCTATCAGGAGAAACAGCTTTGAAACTGTCGGGGCATTTCCACCTCCAAATTTTGTACCAAAGTTTGTTTCTATCCACCTCTCACTTGTGCCCAGGTGGAAGGGCTGATTCCAGGCCTTACCAGGTCTCCTCAACCCCCATCTCTGTCTTTATCCTCTCTTCAAAGGAGGCTGACTTGGACAAGTCAAGAGTGTGAAAAATTCTGATTTTATACCTGTGGGAGGGCATCAGTGTAGTGTTTGTTTTTAATGGTGGTAGGTGTATATTTTGGTAATAATTAATGATGGTGTGTGTGTGTGTGTGTGTGTGTGTGTGTGTGTTTCTATTCAAGCCATTTTACAACCTGTGTCTTTCCTTCTTTGCTGTAGAAGGAAGCATCAGCTGGACTGAGCCTGAATTCAGTAAGCTTCTGTGTCCTGTGGGGGATGGGGTGATGCATTAAAATACATGGAACCAGCATTCAAACAATGGAAATGCAATGTCAATTCTGCTCACTCTACAACTCACTCTACTTCAAGTATAATAAATATAAATGAAAACCATACATCAAAAATCTGTTTTTATATAGTGACCTTAAAGTTTAACATATTTTAACAACTTAGAAGAAAAAGCCTACTTTGAAGGAATTCCAACAGATAATTTTCAATTCACACAACACCTGTCTGTAGTAAAAGCATGAGTACGGATGTTTTGCCTGCCTGCATAGTTGGTGCCCACAGAGGACGGAAGAGGATCTCTGATACCCTGGAACTGGAGTTCCAGACAGTTGTGAGCTGTCATGTAGGTGTTGGGAGTTGAACCTGGGTCCTTTCAAAGAGCAATGAGTGCTCTTAACCACGGAGCCATTTCTTCAATCCTGGAAACTTGTTTTTAATGGTGATAATAGAAAGATCATAAGAAGCCCCAAGATCAAAATTAGGCCTGCTCATTGCTTCTGCTATTTCTGCCTCCACTCTCTGCAAGACAGTTACTCTAAGCAATAAATGCCAAGTATGTCCACATGGAGGCTGAGCTGCGTGTCTGCTACATATGTGCCAGGGGCCTCATTCCAGCCTCTGTGTGCTCTTTGTTTGGTGGCTCAGTCTCTGAGAGCTCCCAGAGGTCCAGGTTAGTTGACTCTGTTGGTCCTCCTGTGGGGTTCTCATCCTGACCTCAGTGGGAGAGGATGTACCTAATCTGGCAGAGACTTGCTACGCCAAGGCCTGGGGGATATCTAGAGCAGGACACTCTTTCATAGGAGGATGGGGGAATGGGCAGGGTCTCTGTGCGAGGGTACTTGGAAGGGGGCAGCGTTTGGAAAGTAGATAAGTAATTATAAAAAAAGTATGCAAGTCGGAAGAGTGGGTGCCCTTCCCTCAAAACAAGGGGAGAGCCATCAAACACACGAAGACCGAACTTCAGATGTTAAGGCTGACTGTTTCCAGTGATTTATCCGCCAGAGCTCCTATACAAAACTCTCCTATCCCATCATGGTCCCATCATCTGGTTGGCTGATTCCAGGGTAATTCTGTCTATGGCAGGTAAAGAGTTTTTTTCTATTAGAAAATTAGGGTCACCTGTTTCGCCCTTCCTGAATTTCTTTTCCTGTGTATCTTAATAGTTTGGGTCAATGACCTGTGCCTGCTACTCTGTTGTCTTTGGCCCTGCAGGGTCAGCTTTCTGCCAGTCCTTCCTCATCTCATCTGCTCAGGTCTTTTGTTATAAAGAGATACTATGTCCAATCGGCAGACTACATTTAGGTCACGAGTTGCCTCATCCTCATTTCCTTGATTTATTAACTGTGACAAATCAGGACTTCCCAATCCTCTCTATCCTTCAGGAGTGGAGTCTTTTTCTCATTAATTCTAGTCAAATAAGATACTCTATGCAGAGACCTTGGGCACGGACTCCATAGCCAGTCCCACAATACCCAGAGTAAGCACTACTCCCAGGTGCTCTAACTCGCCCAGGATCATAGGATCAGAGGTGAGGAGGACACAACATCTACCTCAACACTGGGAGTAACTGGGACCAGAATGACCCAGGAACCCTTTCTGGCTTCCTTCTGGTCTGAGCAGGTAGGTGCACTGAGCAGAACTTGGGTGAGAACTCCGCAGCCAGTCCCATAACACTCAGAAGAAGCTCCACTCCCAGGTGCTCTAATATGCCCAGGATCCCAGGATCCCAGGAGCTAGGTCACACCAGGATCTCATGGTCCCAGAGGCAGTTTGACTCTCAGGAGCTTGGACACACCCAGGATCTCAGGATCACAGGATCTCAGAATCACAGGATCACAGAGACAGCTGAACTCTGAAGAGTTCTGACACACCTTGGATCACAGGAAGAACGGGCTCCAGTCAGATATAGCGAGGGCAGGGAGCACTAGAGATAATCAGATGGCGGGAGGCAAGCTTAAGAACATAAGGAACAGAAACCAAGGTTACTTGGCATCATCAGAACCCAAGTCTCCCATCATATCAAGTCCTGGATACACTATCACACTGGAAAATGAAGATTCAGATCTAAAATCACTTCTCATGATGATGATAGAGGACTTTAAGAAGGACATAAATAATTCCCTTAAAGAAATACAGGAAAACACAGGTAAACAGCTAGAATCCCTTAAAGAGGAAACACAAAATCCCTTAAAGACTTATAGGAAAACAATCAAACAGGTGAAGGAAATGAATAAAACCATCCAAGATCTAAAAATGGAAATAGAAACAATAAAGAAATCACAAAGGGAGACAACCCTGGAAATAGAAAACCTAGGAAAGAGATCAGGATTCATCACCAAAATAATACAAGAAATAGAAGAGAGAATCTCAGGTGCAGAAGATAACGTAGAAAAACACTGACACAACAGTCCAAGAAAATGCAAAAAGCAAAAATACCTCCTAACCTGAAACATCCAGGAAATCCAGGACACAAAGAAAAGACCAAACCTAAGGATAATAGGTATAGAAAAGAGTGAAGATTTCCAAGTTAAAGGGCCAGTAAATATCTTCAACAAAATTATAGAAGAAAATTTCCCTGACCTAAAGAAAGAGATGAGATGCCCACGAGCACACAAGAAGCCTACAGAATCCCAAATAGACTGGACCAGAACAGAAATTCCTCCTGTCACATAATAATCAAAACACCAAATGCACTAAACAAAGAAAGAATATTAAAAACATTAAGGGCAAAGTGGCCACCATCAGATTAGGAAAAGATCTTTACCATTCCTACATCTGATAGAGGGCTAATATCCAATATATAAACAGAACCCAAGAAGTTAGACTCCAGAGAGTCAAATAACCCTGTTTAAAAAGTGGGCTACAGATCTAAACAGAAAATTCTCAACTGATGAAACTCAAATGGCTGTGAAGCACCTAAAGAAATGTTCAACATCCTTAGTTATCAGGGAAATGCAAATCAAAACAACCCCAAGATTCCATCTCATACCAGTCAGAATGGCTAACATGAAAAACTCAGGGGACAGCAGGTGCTGGAGAGGATGTGGGGAAAGAGGAAAACTCCTCCATTGCTGGTGGGATTGCAAGCTGGTATAACCACACTGGAAATCAGTTTGGTAGTTTCTTAGAAAATTGGACATAGTACTTCACCCTAGAAAAAGCAAGAAAGTAATCTTTCAACAAACCCAAAAGAAGATAGCTACACAAACAGAATTCCACATCTAACAACAAAAATAACAGGAAGTAACAATCACTTTTCTTTAATATCTCTTAACATCAATGGACTCAATTCCCCAATAAAAAGACATAGACTAACAGACTAGATGCATAAATAGGACCCAGCATTTTGCTGCATACAGGAAATGCACCTCAGTGACAAAGACAGACACTACGTTAGAGCAAAGGGTTGGAAAATAATTTTCCAAACAAATGGCCCCAAGAATCAAGCTGAAGTAGCAATTCTAATATTGAATAAAATAAACTTTCAACCAAAAGTTATCAAAAAATATAAGGAAGGACACTTCATACTAGCCAAAGGGAAAAAAACTACTAATATGAACTCCCAATACTATGTTCCAAATGCAAGGACACCCACATTCATAAAAGAAACTTTACTAAAGCTCAAAGCACACATCACACCACACAATAATAATGGGAGACTTTAACACCCCAGTATCAGCAATGGACAGATCATGGAAACAGAAAGTAAACAGAGACACAGTGAAACTACCAGAAGTTATGGACAAAATGGATTTAAGAAATATTTATAGAACATTTTATCCTAAAGAAAAGAATATACATTCTTCTTAGCACCTCTTGGTACCCTCTCAAAAATTGACCATATGGTCACAAAACAGGCCTCAACAGATGGAAGAGATTGAAATAATCCCATGCACCCTATCAGATCACCATAGACTAAGGCTGGTCTTAAATACCAACAAAAACAACAGAGAGCACACAACACTCTACTCAATAACTTGGTCAAGGAAGAAATAAAGAAATTAAAGACTTTTTAGAATTTAATGAAAATGAAGACACATCACACCAAAATGTATGGGACACAATGAAAGCAGTAGTAAGAGGAAAACTCATAGCTCTAAGTGCCTCCAAAAAGGAAATGGAAAGAGCTTACACTATCACCTTAACAGCACACTCGAAAGCTCTAGAACTAAAAGAAGAAAATACACCCAAGAGGAGTAGATGGCAGAAAATAATCAAACTCAGGGCTGAAATAAGCAGAAACAAATAGAAACAAAAAGAACTATACAAAGAATCAACAAAGCCAGGAGCTGGTTCTTTGAGAAAATCAGCAAGATAGATAAATAAGAGGGCACAGAGACAGTATCCAAATTGATAAAATCAGAAATGAAAAGGGAGACATAACAAGAGAAACTGTGGAAATTCAAAAAAATCATCAGATCCTACTAAAAAAAGCCTATGCTCAACAAAATTGGAAAATCTGGATGAAATGGACAATTTTCTAGACAGATACCAGGTACCAAAGTTTAAACAGAATCAGATAAACCATCTAAACAGTCCTATAACCCCTAAAGAAATAGCAATCATTAATAGTCTTCCAAAAAAAAAAAAAAAAAAAAAAAAAAAGCTCAGGATCAGATGAGTTTAGTCGAATTCTATCAGACCTTCAAAGAAGACCTAATACCAACACTCTTCAAACTATTTCACAAAATAGAAAGAGAAGAAACACTACCCAGTTTGTTCTATGAATTCCCAATTATGCTTATACTTAAATCACACAAAGACCAAAGAAAGAGAACTTCAAGCCAATTTCCCTTATGAACATTGATGCAAAAATACTCAATAAAATACTCACAAACCGAATCCAAGAATACATCAAACTGATCATTCACCACGATCAAGTATGCTTCATCCCAGGGACGCAGGGATGGTTCAATATATGGAAATCCATCAATGTCATCCACTATATAAACAAACTCAAAGAAAAAATCCACATGGTCATTTCATTAGGCACTGAAAAAGCATTTGACAAAATTCAGCATCTCTTCATATTAAAAATCTTGGAAAGATCAGGAATTCAAGGCCTATACCTAAACATAGTAAAAGCAATATACAGCAAACCAGTACTGAACATCAAACTAAATGGAGAAAAACTTGAAGTAATCCCACTGAATGAAATCAGGGACTAGACAAGGCTGCCCCCCTCCCCATATCTTTTCAATATAATACTTGAAGTTCTAGCTCGAGCAATTAGACAACAAAAGGATGTCAAAGGGATACAAATTGGAAAGGAAGAAACAAAATATCACTATTTGCAGATGATATCATCATATACTTAAGTGACCCCTAACATTCCACCAGAGAACTCGTACAGCTGATAAACAACTTCAGCAAAGTGGCTGGATATAAAATTAACTCGAACAAATCAGTAGCCTTCCTCTACTCAAAGGATAAAGAAGCTGAGAAAGAAATTAGGGAAATGACGCCCTTCGCAATAGTCACAAATAATATCAAATACTTTGGTGTGACTCTAACCAAGCAAGTGAAAGATCGGTATGACAAGAACTTCAAGTCTCTGAAGAAAGAAACCGAAGATCTAAGAAGATGGAAATATCTTTCATGCTCATGGACTGGCAGGATTAATATAGTAAAAATGGCCATCTGGCTGAAAGCAATCTATAGATTCAGTGCAATCACCATCAAAATTCCAAATCAATACTTCACAGAGTTAGAAAGAGCAATTTGCAAATTCATTTGGAGTAACAAAAAGCCCAGGATAGTGCAAACTATTCTCAACAATAAAAGAACTGGGGGAATCACTATCTCTGACATCAAGCTGTATTACAGAGTGATAGTGATAAAAACTGCATGGTATTGGTACAGTGACAGGCAGGTAGATCAATGGAATAGAATTGAAAATCCAGAAATGAACCCACACACCTATGGTCACTTGATCTTTGAAAAGGGATCTAAAACCATCAAGTGGAAAAAAAAAAAAACAGCATTTACAATAAATAGTGCTGGGTCAACTTTCAGTCAGCATTTAGAAAAATGCAAATCGACCCATTCTTATCTCCTCGTACAAAGCTCAAGTCCAAGTGGATCAAGGACTTCCACACAAAACCAGATATAGTGAAACTTATAGAGGAGAAAGTGGGGAAGAGCCTCGAACACGTGGGCACAGAGGAAAATGTCCTGAACAGAAAACCTATGGCTTTGCTCTAAGATCAAGAATTGACAAATGAGACCTCATAAAGTTGCAAAGCTTCTATAAGGCAAAGGACACTGCCAATAGGACAAAACGGCCACCAACAGATTATGATGAGATAATTACCAGTCCTACATCTGATACAGGGCTAATATCTAATATATACAGAGAGCTCAAGAAGTTAGACTCCAGAGAACCAAATAAGCCTATTAAAAATGGGGTGCAGAGCTAAACAAAGAATTCTCAACTGAGGAATACCAGATGGCTGAGAAACACCTAAAGAAATGTTCAACATCCTTAATTATCAGGGAAATGCAAATCAAAACAAACCTAAGATTCCAGCAGACAGAATGGCCAAGATCAAAAAGTCAGGGGACAGCAAATGCTGGAGAGGATGTGGAGAAAGAGGAACATTCCTCAATTGTTGGTGGGATTGCAAGTTTGTACAACTACTCTGGAAATCAGTCGAGTGGTTCCTCGGAAAATTGGGCATAGTACTACCTGAGGACCCAGCTATACCACTCCTGGGCATATATACCGAAAGGTGCTCCAACATGTAATACGGACACATGTTCCACTATGTTCATAGCAGCCCTATTTATAATAGCCAGAAGCTGGAAAGTTCCCAGATGTCCCTCAACAGAGGAATGGATACAGAAAATGTGTTACATTTATACAATGGAGTACTATTCAGCTATTAAAAATGATGAATTCATGAAATTCATAGGCAAATGGATGGAACTGGAAACTATCATCCTGAGTGAGATAACCAAGTCACAAAAGAACAGACATGGTATAGAATACCCAATGTACAATTCACAGAGCACATGGAGCACAAGAAGAAGGAAGACCAAAGTGTGAGCTCTTTGGTCCTTCTTAGAAAGGGGAACAAAAATACTCACAGGAGCAAATATGGAGACAAAATGTGGGGCAGAGACTGAAGGAAAGGCCATCCAGAGACTGTCCCACCTGGGGATCCATCCAATATACAGTCACCAAACCAGACACTGTTGTGGATGCCAAGAAATGCTTGCTGACAGGAGACTGATACAGCTATCTCCTTAGAGGCCCCTCCAGAGCCTGACATATAAAGAGGTGGATGCTCTCAGTCAGCCATTGGACTGAGCATGGGGTCCCCAATGAAGGAGCTAGAGAAAGGACTGAAGGAGTTGAAGGGTTTGCAGCCCCATAGGATGAACAACAATATCAACCAACCAGACCCCCAGAGCTCCCAAACCACCAGCCAAGGAATACACATGGCTCCAGCTGCATATGTAGCATAGGATGACCTTGTCAGCCATCAGTGGGAGGAGAGGTCCTTGGTCATATGAAGGTTTGATAGATGCCTCAGTGTAGGGGAAACGAGGGTGGGGAGGCGGGAGTGGGTGGGTGGTTTGAGGAACACCCTTATAGAAACAGGGGGAGGGGAGATGGGTTAGGGGGTTTCCAGTAATCGGGGAAACAGGGAAAGGGGATAACATTTGAAATGTAAATAAAGAAAATATCCAATAATATAAAAGGTACTCTATACAACAATTTGTTTTTAGTTCTGAAGTCTGAGGTGGAACAGATTTTCCTTACAGGATTTATCCCAAGAAAAGATTGTACAAGTGAAGGCAAAGTTTTTTTTTGCATCATGGGCTTTTGTTGTGAAGGGCCTGAGATGTTTAGCTGCTTGACAGTGTTTTTAATATCAAACGTAGCTGCAACATTGTAAATCAGTGGTTCTCAACCTATAGATCACAACTCCCACAAGGGTCACATATCAGATATCCTGCATATCAGATATGTACATTATGAATCATAACAGTAGCAACATTACAGTTAGGAAGTAGCAATGAAATATTTTTTGGTTGGGGGGGTCATCACAACTGTATTACAGGGTCCCAGCCTTAGGAAGGTTGACAACCATTGAGGTAAATTGTTGACGTAGATTTCATACTGCCACTTGGGAAATTGATTTTAATTTTGACATCAGAGAAGAATTCTGGTAGCAATATTTTGAAGTTGTCATTTGAGACTCAAAACTAATGATGATAATCAGGGTAGACAATCACTGTAATTTCTGCTGTGATGAGTTATCACTACTGAAATTTATATTAATCAAATATTTGGTATTTTATCATTTTTTTTTTGGTTCTGGCTTGGGAAACCGTATCTCCTATTGAACAGTTATAAGTTGGTTTATGTCTGTTACCATTATTATAGTAAATGAACAATTGCACATTATACTAAGAATGTTTCCATATGTAAGAAATGTGGAATGTTAATAACATCTATCATGACATTTAACCTTGTGTTTTGACATTTTGAGAATCATATGTATGAAAATAGAAAAAATAACAACCATCACATGGAATGAAAAGCAAATTGCTAAGACAGTAGACTTTAAGTCTTCTCCTTATAGAACAAAGGGTGCAGTGGGCAAGAGAATTGGCTTTAGTTAACCATTCACAACGTGCTCATAGTTCTTTTATTAAAATTATCATTGTAAAGTCTATAATATTGTGTTATATAATACATATAGACAGCAATAGCCATATTATAGAGTAAAGCAGTATATCCATTACCCCATACAATTAACCTCTTTGTGTGTGTGTGTGTGTGTGTGTGTGTGTGTGTGTTTGTGTATGTGTGTGTGTGTGTGTGTATGTGTGTAGACAGCAGGTTATGTCTCATATATCATGGAAAAGATCTTAACTTTTAACTAACTGTAAATAGACACTCTTGGAAGGTCTTGTGAACTGGTGAATTGATCTTGATACCTGACACTAGCAAGTTAAACATGCTGTTTGTTTGCAAGGACAACCTTCTACAATGATAAAGGAGCTCCAGGAAGCCTTGAGAAGGGATTGATGGTCATTGACAAGCCAAAGCTGGAGAGACTGGCATCTTGCTTTGTTTTGTTTTTGTTTCAAGATAGGGTTTCTCTGTGTAGCCCTGGCTGTCCTGGAACTCACTCTGTAGACCAGGCTGGCCTTGAATTCAGAGATCTGCCTGCCTTTGCCTCCTGAGTGCTGGGATTACAGGTGTGCGCCACTATGCCTGTGTTGAGGGAGTGACTGACTTTTAACATGTTCTGGTACTGACTGAAGGGCAAATTTGAATGGCCTAATAAATCTCTGACCCTGCAAACAGAAATGGATTATTGGCTGAAATGTTTTCAACAAAGCACCTTTTTCTATTTCTTGGTCACAGGTTTTTAGCTGCCACTGACTCACTCTTGCCACCAGGATTAGTTCTCTGAATAGTGACAAGAAATGCAGAAGAGAACATTCTGGAAGATCAAGTGTACTTTTGGTGCCAATACATTGCTCATCTGGGAAGTATACTAAGTTTATTGAGTATTTATGTAAGTATGGTGTATGTATGTATGTATGTATATATGTATGTATGTATGTATGTATGTATGTATGTATATGGTGGCAGATAAAAACCTTACAAGGAGTTCCTGGACATATGGGATTCATTTTAAGGAAATTGATTTTTATGTTATCAACTTCTGTGTTTATTCTTTTCTAAACCTGTTCTCCTTCACCACCATGCATTTCACAATCTGTTTGTAAAAGAAAAGCAAACCTTACGAGCCGTCCAAAATTTGACACGCGTGCACAGCCATGTGTCAAAAATCTCCAGCCAAAAGTTTAACAATGAAGAAATGCTGAAGACTGGGTTTGGTGTTGAGAAAGTGCGTGATTGTATTACTATGGAAGAAAGCCTTCTGGGAGGCACATACTTGTCCAATCTTTGTCCTCAACAAAAGGGGGGAAAAGAAACCCAGTGTATTTGGCAGATGCTATGTCATTATAAAAAATTCTGATGGATGGATAAGAGCATGCATTTTAGGGTGGTTTGAAGGGATTCTTAGTGCTGAATGATGTTGTAATAATAAAATGTTTTTCACTTTCACATACTCGTTTGCTTCCAGTGCTTAAATATATATAAACAAAGACAGAAAAATCAATGGTACTTAATGCTGTCTTCTTATAGTAGATAATTATTTTTCTCCATGAACACATTAACTATTCTTTCAAAATGGCTGTTTTTCTCGTTAAGGGTCACATTTCCAACAGCAGTTTTTATACTATGTTTTGTAAATTATTAATCAATGTTGTTTTGGTCAACTTCACATCATAATTTCCACAATAGTTATCTAATCTTAACAAAAATCTTGTTATTTGGACCCCTTCATTATATATATTTCTTTGCAGAGAATATGATAAGGAGGCGAAATTATATCATACACAAATAAATCCAGGAAGATAAAATTCTTTGGGGAAAGTGGAATGTAAATCAAGTTCAGGAAGAAACAGTATAAAATGTCTGATGGTATTTACAAGAAGTGGCAGCTGTTTTGAAATGTTTACCATGAGCTGCAACTAATTAAATGTCAGGAAGAATTCGAGATGGCAGTTAGAACACACACCAGATATTACAGTTTTCCAAAAATCATTTTTAGAGGATGTAAGTAAAAAGTTCCAGAACATCTTGCCTGCTTTAGGCCTATGGGTCTCTTAAAAGTCAGAGCCAGACCTACAGCAAGCTCTCCTCAGGAGACTGGGTCTCTTAACTCTTGGAGACTGGCCCACGCTTTTTCAAACAGAAAAAAAATGCCTCCATGGCTCCCATTAAATATTAGCTTCCTATAACACATTTTGAGAAGACCACTGGCTATATTTTGCAGCAATGAACACGAGTGAACAAGTGTCTGCAGAGGAGGACGCTGAGTCTTTTGACATATGCCAAGGAGGGGCATAGCTTGGTCGTATGACAGATCTATTGTTAGCAGTTTGAGAATTCTCCACACTGATTTCCAGAGTGGCTGCACCACTTTGAGATCCCACCGACAGTGAGTGGGAATTCCTTTTCCCAGATACCCCTCCACCCCAGCATTTGTTAGCTGTTTTCTTGATCTTAGCCATTCTGGCTGGAGTAAAAGGAAATCTCAGAGTACTTTTAACTTATACTTCCCTAATTGCTAAGGATGTTAAACACTTTTAAAGATATTTCTTTGTTTTTTTTCCTTTTGAGAACTCTCAGTTCAGATCTGTAGTCCCCCCTTTATTTTCTTCACTGTCATTAAGTTAGTATAGTATATGATCCAAATATACTGAAGTTGTCAGCAAAGCTCTAAACAAACAAACAGCAAAAGGAAAGTAAGTTGTCTTATGCTGGGTAAAGGTTTTAGTCTCAAGATTGACTAAGTTGCAGCAATCAACTACTCTTACTACAAAGTATCCGTTTTGCTGGAGGGCTGTGTCTCTCATTTCAATTTCCTCTTCTGAGAGTGTTGGGATTGGAGGGCTCCCTGAAGTCAGAGATCTGGTTTACTTCTTCCCACACCAGCACAGTGCTCATGGGGCACCAGGGTCAGGAGCGCTGAGTGTGTAGATGAGAGCAGGATCCCAGGGCTGCCCTTTCCCAGCTGTGTCAGCATAGGCTGGGAAGCCTCAGCCTCACGGCTGATTATGGGGTGAAAAGGATATGAGAAGCTGATGGGATAGCGGACAAGGCAGGGTTCTTGATGTTGTCTGTGATTAGAAGTGAGGTAAGTTATGGTGAGGATTCCAGCCGTTGTACATGTACCACAGCACCTAGTCATGGTTTCTACAGGTAGCGCTAAAAGGAATTTCCAAGATCAATCTTCCTCTGATTCTACTTAATGCAAGCAACCTGCTTCTACTTTGTGTGTCTCAGTTTGTCTGCCTGTGATTCAGAGCAGGACTCAATCTGTTCATTCTCCTGCCTCCTTCTGCATTAGGGTGCTGTTTCTAGACCAGGTAGTCAGAGAGATACATGTCTTCTCATCAGTGGATATGGTAGAAACATAGTTGGGCTTGGGTTATTGGGCCAGTTATACAGAGTGGGATACTAGAATCAGACACAGGGGTTCAAATCACAATGGAGCTGCCTTTCAGCTTTGTGTCAGCTCTAATGTAGACCCATGGAGGCTCTGTGATTGCCATTTCAGTCTCTGTGAGCCCCTGGGAACCCTGCTGAGTTTATTCTATGGGCAGTGTTCTCCTGGTGTCCTCCTTTTAAAATGGGCTAAAATGTTCAACTTTAAATTCTTTTTTTGTTTTGTTTTATTTTGGGGATTTGGTTTTTTTGAGACAGGGTTTCTCTGTATAGCCCTGGCTGTCCTGGAACTCACTCTGTAGACCAGGCTGGCCTTGAACTCAGAAATCCGTCTGCCTCTGCCTCCCAGAGTGCTGGGATTACAGGCGTGTGCCACCACCGCCCGGCTCAACTTTAAATTCTTTGTTTGTTTTTTAGTTCTTTGTGTATTGTGAATATTATTCCCCTACTAGATATATAGCTGTCACAGATTATCTCCCATTTGCTGGGGATGTTCTTCATCCAGTTGATCATTCCCTGTGCGGTACAGAGGCTTTTTAGTTTTATGAGTTGTTGGCGTTAATTCCACAGTAAAAAGTATGCTGTTTGGAAAGCACTTTCCTGCACCTCTATATCTCTTAGGTACTGCCTATGTTTTCTTCTAGCATTTTCAGCATTTCAGGCTTTAAGTTGAGGTCTCTGATTAACCTGGATTTGATGTTTGTGCACGGTCACATATAGGGTCTATTTCCATCCTTTTATATATAGGCATTCATTTGCTCCAGCTCCAGTGGTTGAAGACCCAGTATTTCCTCCAGTGTGTAATTCTGGTATCTTTTTCAAATATTAGATGGCTATAAAATAGTTTATGGTTTTGTTCTTTTCTCTACTGATCTACATATGTATTTTTGTATTGGTACCACATTGTTTTTGATACTATAGTTATATAATACAGCTTGAAATCTGGTATGGTAATCCCTCCAGAATTAAATTTTTTTTTTCTTTTCTCTGCTCAGGGCTGCTTTGGCTATCTGGGATCTTTTGGGCTTCAAATTTAGAATTCCTTTCAGTTTTGTGAACATTTTCGTGGACATTTGATTGGGATTACATGGGATGTGTAAATTGCTTTTGGTAGGATAGCCATTGATCCATGAGCATGGGATGGTGTTCCGCTCTCTATGTACCTTTCTCAACTCTTTCTTCAGAAATTTCATGGTTTCCTTTGAAAGTCTTTGACTTCTTTGGCTATATTTATTCCTAGGCCAACCCAGGTTACTATATTGAGCAAAACTATCTATTATGATTGAAGGAGACAGATTATTTTTCATCAGTGAAGCAAACTAATGCAATTCATGATAACAAAAATGTCAGTAGAGTAGCTACTTAGAGGAATACTTCAGATCGAAGACAGAGACACAGCTAGAAGACATCAGGATAGAATAAAACTCATTGCAAGAACTAAACTACTCTGATAGTGCCTGACAAATACAGAGGGGGACACTCTCACCCAGTCATTGAACTGAGCACGGGGTCCCCAATGGGGGAGTTAGAGAAAGGACCCAAGGAGCTGAAGGGGTTTGCAGTACCACAGGAGGAACAAAGATATGAGCCACTGAGTACTCCCAGAGCTCCCAGGGACTAAACCAGCAATCAAAGAGTACACATGGAGGGACCCATGGCTCCAGACTCATAGGCAGCAGAGGACCATCTTGTTAGACACCAAAGGCCCTTGGTCCTGGAAAGACTTGATGCCGTAGTGTAGAGGAATAACAGGACAGGGAAGCAGGGGAGGGTTGACTGGGGAAGGGGAGATGGCTTATGGGATTTTCAGGGGATGGGGGAACCAGGAAAGGGGACAACATTTGAAATGTAAATAAAGAATATATCTAATAAAAAAGAGCTAAACTAATGAAGAATACAAAACCACTAAATACTACAAAATCAACACAGTGACAGGAATTAATGCACTCTTATTAATAGTAATTTGGAGTATTGATTAATTACATTTCCCCCTCAAAAGTCACAGACTATCAGATTGATTAAAAAACATAAAAATAGTGTATTAACAAATGCAAATATGGGGCTGGAGGGATGGCTCAGGGGTTAAGAGCACTGACTGCTCTTCCAGAGGTCCTGAGTTCAATTCCCAGCAACCACATGGTGGCTCACAACCATCTGTAATGGAATCTAGTGCTGTCTTCTGGTGTGCCTGAAGAGAGCAACAGTTTACTCACATACATTAAAAAAAGAAAGGAAAAAAAAAGAAAAGAAAGACAAATATCACCAAAGGGTGAAAAAAATGGAAAGGGGCATTTCTAGCAAATGAAAATAGAAAGTAAGCAGGGTTCCTGCTCTAATATTTGACAAAATAAACTTGGAACCAAAATTACCTGTAAAAATCAATGAACGTCACTTCATACTGATTAAAGGAATAACTTATAATTGTAAATATGGATTGGTGTACCAAATTTCATAAAAATAACTATCACTGAATGTTTTAGAAAAGGATCAATCCCAACACAATAATAGCAAGTGGCTTCAATACATTTCTTTCATCAATGGAAAGGTCTTCATGATGAAAAAAATAAAAAATTAAAAAAAAGAGAAAAACCCGAGTCACATGACATTACTGATCAAATGGACCTAAGACATATCTACAGAGCATTCTATCTATCTCAGCAGTCTGGGGAAACTATTAAAAATAGATCCTATAATAAGGTACAATGTAAGTATCAACACATACTGGAAAATGAAATAATATACATTATATATATATATATATATATATATATATATATATGGATACAACATATAATAGGGAAATTGTCAAAGCATTTCTACTAAAATCAGAAATAAGACAAGAATGCACACTTTCTATACTGTACTCTTAATCAACAGTGCTTGAAAGTCTTAGCAAAAATAATAGTATAGAAGAAAGAAAAGAGAAACAAATAGAGTGTCAACATCTCCCTATTTGCAGATGATATTAGTTTATATATGAGAGCTTAAAGACTCTAGCAGAAAACAGATCTGATGAACACTCTCTGCAAAGTGACAAATACACAATTAACATACAAATATAACTTTCCCTCTTATATACTGTGGTGGCTTGAGTAAAAATGGTCCCCATAGGGGCCCTGGCCATTAGGGAGTGGCACTATTAGGAGGCATGTCCTTGTTATGGTAGGTTTAGCATTGTTGGAATAGGTGTGTGGGTGGGATTCAGGTTTCAAAAGTTCAAGCCAAGCCCAGTGTCTTTCTCTTTCTGTTGCCTATAGATCCAAATGTAGAACCCTCAGCTACCTCTATAGCATCATGTTTGCCTGTGTGTTGTCATGCTTCCTGCCATGATGCCAATGGACTAAACTTCTGAATTACAAGCCAGCCCTAATTAAATGTTTCCTTTATAAGAGTTGCCATGGTCATGCAATAGACTTCAAAGCAATAGAATATTGACTAAGACATATACCAATAAGAAATTTACTCAGATAGAAATTAGAAAAAAATTTCCCTGTATATATGTAGCAGATGTATAGCTTGGTCTTCATGTGGGTTCCCCAACAACTGGAGCAGGAGCTGTGCCTAAATCTGTTGCCTGCCTGTGGATCTCACTCCCCTAACTGGGCTGCCTTGTCTGGCCTCAATGGGACAGGAAGTGCAAAGTCATGCAGTGACTTGATGTGCCAGGGTTTGTTGATACCCAGGGTGGGGGTGCTTCCCCATTTTCAGAGGCGAAGGAAAATTGGAGAGGGGGAGGGGCTGTGTAAGGTGGGGAGACTGGGAGGAGATGGGGGTTGTGTTTGGGATGTAAAGTGAATAAATAAATGGAAAAAATTCACAATTGCCTCAAAAATTACCCCTGAATAAGACTTATGAAAATGAAAGACTTCCACAATGAAATATTTAAAACACTGAAGAAAGAAATGGAAGAAGACAGTGGAAGGTAGAAAGGCCTCATATACTTTTGAATTGGAAGAAATAATATTGTGAAAATGGAGACCTTACCATAAACAATCTATACATTCAATGCCATCCCATTAAAGTTTCAGTCTCATTTTTTCAGAGAAATGTCGGGGAAGTGGGTATGGAATTCTCAAAATCTGGAGCAAAAAGTACTTAGAATCCTGTGATTTCATCATAGGATTTAAATTACACCACAGAGCTATAGTCAGAAAATGCACAAAACCAACTCAATGGAGTAGAATAGATGATCCAGACATAACCCCTTGTAAATACAGTCAACTGATATTTATTTTAGGAAGATTAAAAATATACATAGAAGAAAAGGCAAACTTAAAAAAAAATAATGTGGAGAAACCAGAGTGTCCATACTTGGAAGAATGAAACTAGATTCCTTTCTCTTACCTTATGAAAAACTCAATTCCAGATGGATCAAAGACCTTAATGATACCAGAAACTCTGAAGGTGGTATAGGAAAAAATAAGGCAAACAATGCAAGCTATAGGCATAGCGAGTCAGAGAGAAGGCTCAATGAGTAGAAATGCTAGCTGGGCAAGCCTGAGTTGAATTCTATCCTTGGAGCCCATAGTGGAAGGAGATATTGATTCCTGAAAGTTGTTCTCTGAACACACATATGCTGTGGTAAGTATGCGTACTGTGGTGGTTTGAATATGCTTGGCTCATGGGAAGTAGCATTATTCGGAGGTGTGGCCTTATTGGAGTGGGTGTGGCCTTTTTGGCCACTGTGGAAGAGTCAGTCTTCTCTTGTCTGCCTTTGGAACAAGATGTAGAAATCTCAGCTCTTCCAGTGCTATGCCTGCTTGCACTCTTCCATGTTTCCTGCCATGATGATAATGGACTGAACCTCTAAACCTGTAAGCCAGCCCCAATTAAATGTCCTTTATAAGAGTTGCCTTGTCCATGGTGTCTCTTCATAGCAATGAAACCTACAAAGACATATAATAGTGGATGATTTAAATATACAGGACTGGTAAGACGGTTCATCAGGCAAGGGCATTTGCTGCCAAATCTGAAAAAAAAAAAAAAAACCCTGAGTTTGAGCCTTAAATGGAAGGAGAATAAGTCTCTTTCCATCTTTTCTGTTTATAACACTCAATCTTGAATCTGTACATTACTTTAGGTAACCTACATTTTTTTAAAAAAAATTGACTTTTTAAAAATTGACTCTTAAAAATTGTTCTGACCAACTAATAGAAAAGAAACTGGGGAAGACCCTTGAGGACATGGGTACAGGGGGAAAGTTCCTGAACAGATCACCAATAGCTTATGCTCTAAGATCAAGAATTGACAATTGGAACCTCATAAAACTACAAAGTTTCTGTAAGGCAAAGGACACTGTCAAAAGGACAAAACAGCATCCAACAAATTGGGAAAAGATCTTCACCAACCCTACATCTGACAAAGGGCTTATATCCAAGATATACAAAGAACTCAAGAAGGTAAACTCCAGAGAGCCAAATAACCTCCTTAAAAAATGGGGTACAGAGCTAAACAAATAATTTTTATCTGAGGAATATCGAATGACTGAGAAGCACCTAAAGAAATGTTCAACATCCTTAGTCATCAGGGAAATGCAAATCAAAACAACCCTAAGATTTCACCTCACACCAGTCAGAATGGCTAAGATCAAAAACTCAGGAGAAAACAGGTGCTGGCGAGGATGTGGAGAAAGAGGAACACTCCTCCACTGCTGGTGGGGTTGCAAGCTGGTACAACCATTCTGGAAATCAGTCTGGCGGTTCCTCAGAAAACTGGGAATCATACTTCCAGAGGACCCTGCTATACCACTCCTGGGCATATACCCATAGGATTCCTTGGCATGCAATAGGGATACATGCTCTACTATGTTCAAAGCAGCCCTATTTATAATAGCCAGAAGCTGGAAAGAACCCAGATGTCCCTCAATGGAGGAATGGATACAGAAAATGTGGTATATATACACAATGGAGTACTATTCAGCCATTAGAAACAATGAATTCATGAAATTCTTAGACAAACGGATGGAGATGGAGAACATCATCCTAAGTGAGGTAACCCAGTGTCAAAAGAACACTCATGGTATGCACTCACTGATAAACGGATATTAGCCTAGAAGCTTGAAATACCCAAGATACAATTCACATATCAAATGATGCCCAAGAAGAAGGAAGGAGTGGCCCCTGGTCCTGGAAAGGCTCAGTGCAGCAGTGTTGGGGAATACCAGGGCAGGGAAGTGGGAAGGGGTAGATTGGGGAACAGGGGGAGGGAAGAGGTCTTATGTGACTTTTGGGGAGGGGGAATCCAGGAAAGGGAAACTCACTTGAAATGTAAATAAAGAATATATTGAATAAAAAAATTGTTCTAAGGATACTGGTGGTGTGGAGAGATGGCTCAGTGGTTAAGTGCACTTATTCTTGTTGGAGGACCCAGGTTCAATTCTCAACATGTACAGGGAATTCACAGCTGTCCATAACTCTAGTTTCAAAGAATCAAATGCTCTCTTCTGACTTCCATGGACATCAGGCACTACTGTGGTGCACAGACATACATGCAAGCAAAACACTCACAAAAATAAAATGAAATAAATCTTAAAAATATACAAGAATAGTCAAGGACTCTGTGACTAAGACTCCAGTTGCTTAGGAAATAATACCTACATGTCATGAATGGGCTTTTATGAAATCAGAAAGCTTTCATGCCTCAAACGAAAGAGTTAATCAAGTGAAGAGACAGCTGAGAGAACCTGAGAAAATCTCTGCTCATTATACATATGAAGGAGGAATAATATTTAGTATATGTATAGAACCTATAAGGTATATGATAAGAAATCAAATAATCAAATCAATAAATGGGGTAATGAATAGATAGTTTTTTAAAAGGTAAAAAGCAAATGGGTAATAAACATTAATATTATTAATAAACATAGCAAATTCAACCTCATGCATCATCAGGAAAAATAAAATTACGATTACATTGAGAGCTGGGCATGATGGCACACAGCTTTTATCCCAACACTTGCAAAGGAGGTGGAGGCAGAGATTCAGGGGAGGAGGCAGGACAGGGACAGGGATAGGGTAGGTCTGTGAGTTTGAGACCAGCTTGGTCTACATGCAGAGTTCTCCGACAGCCAGGCTTGCATAATAAGACTGTTTCAAAAGAAAACAAACAAACAGCAAAGTATGCTGAAATTCTGTCTCACCCCATTCAGAATGGCAGTCATCAAGACAACAATAAATGACTGTGAGGATGTAGAAAAGGGAACCCTTGTAGGGATGTTAACTGGTACATCGCTATAGACATCACTGGAATTTCTGAACAAAACTAAGTATAGGGGCCGAAGAGATGGTTCAGCACTTAAGAGTACTTGCTGCTTTTGCAGAAGACTGGGATTTGATTCTTAGCACCTGAATGGCAGTTCACAATCACATATAGACAATCTGATACCCTCTTCTAACCTCCGTGGGCTCCTACTTGAGTGTCCACATAATGCACATATACACACTCAGACAGAAAGAACCACACAATGAATGCTTACATGTGTGCATGCATGAGCACACACACACACACACACACACACACACATTTCAGAAGCATTTTTACAAAGAAAATTATCTAAAATCATTCTAAAAGTAGAAGTATCATTTGACCCACCTAGAACACTCCTGGGTATTTATCCCAAGGGCTCACATGTGGAAGTTAACACATCCCAGAGATACTTGCACATCAATGCTTCTCTTAGCAGTACTTATGATACCTAAATCACATAGCCAACATAGGTGTCTGTTCATAGGGCAATGGATAAGGAAAATGTGAGATTATATATTTGAAATGTTCAACCATGAAGGATATAGTTGCATTATTTGCAGGAAGGTGGAAGCAACTGGAGCCACTCTTTATTAAGCAAATTGTGTGCAAAAGACAAATATGTTCTTCTGTTACTTGTGTAACTTGAATTTCAGACACATAGACAAAACTGCATATATGCACAAAACATGAAAGCATAAGAGAAGCTATCTCGGGGAGACAAAGGGAGTTCCCTTTGGATCAGCCAGAGGGATGTGGGGTGAGAAGTTGAGGGTAGAGCAGTAGAGGGGGTGATATGCTCAAAATACATTATATACTTCACAGTGGTGACCTCTTTAACCCAGCACCGTTAAAATTAAATACTATAGCAGAAAACTAGAAAGAAAAAGAAACAAATGAAAGGAAAGGAAGGAAGAAAGAGCCCATGCTAGGCTTAGACGCTCTTTGCCTTTGAATTAGGATGTAGCTCTCCATGCTGCTCCAGTGCCAGCCCGCACACTGCCATGCTCCCTGCTGTGTTGATAATGGACTAAACCTGTGAAACTATAAGCCAGCCCCAATTAAATGCTTTCTTTTATAAGAGTTGCTATGGTCATGGTGTCTTTTCACAGCAGTAAACCACTGACTGAAGCACAGACCAAGAAGCATAATAGTCCATCATGGCAGGGAAGCAGCTGCGGGTAAGCATGAAGCTGAGAAAGCCAAACATAAGCAGAGAGAGAGTAAACTGGAAGTGGCAGAAGGATTTTAGTTCTGAAAGTCTGCCTCAAGGGACTATATACTTCATCCAGCAAGGCTACACCTCCAAAAATCACCCCAAGCAGCACCACCAAATAGAGTCCAAATACGGGAACCCATGGGAGACCTTCTCATTAAAACACCAGTGTGAGGGTCATCACTGAGTTGATTTTGTTAGGTAGTATCCAAGTTTTCCCCACCTACTCCATGCTATCATTTGTAATGTTTGAGAGAACCCTTGAGATTCAAGTTCTGCTTACAAATCTCCGGAGGGGTCCTGCCAGAGCCTTACACAAATACAGATGCAGACGCTAGCAAACAACTAATGGACTGGGCCTGGGATTCCCAATGGAAAAGCTGGAGAGTGGTCCGGAGGAGATGAAGGGGTTTACAGCTCCATGGGAAGAACAATGACTTCGGCCACCCAGACGCCCCAAGACTCCCAGGGACTGGACCATCAACCAAGGGGTACACATGGTTCCAGCCAAAAATGTGGCAGAGGAAGGCCTTGTTGGGCATCAGTGGGAGGAGTGATCCTTGATCAGGTGAAGGCTCAATAGATGCCCCAACAAAGAGAAACCGAGGGGAGGGGAGGTGGGAGTGGGTCGGGTGGAGGAGCATATACATGGAGGCAGGGGGTGGGAGGAGGGGTTGGGGGTCTTTGGGGAGGGGGAAATCGGGAAAGGTTTTACCATTTGCAATGTAAATGAAGACAATATTCAATAATAATAGTTTTTAAAAAGCCTGCTTTTCTTTGTAATCACAAATCTGTCAGCTAGGTACCAAGGCCAGGAATCCTATTTCTATGGGGGGCCATGCTTATAGTTTCTTTTGGCGTAATCAAATAGTAGCCAAAGTGCCTAATTATCAGTTAACCTCATCATTGCTGCTGCTCTTAGCATTCAGAAATGCAAATGGAGGAGCACTGTGGACTAAGCTTTTTAGGTGAAAGGCAATTTAGTTGTCACCTAAATGATTGTTAGTTGTTACTCTTGTACCCAGTGACTTAACAGTTTAAAATGAGCAGGAACTTGACATAGCTCAAAGTAAGTTACCCATAAAAATGTTTTTTATCTTTAGCATGAAAACTTTAAGAAAGTTTTAAAAATCACTTCCATTTCTTTTTTTTAAATTTATTTATTCTCTTTATAGACTGATTGCAGCTCCTCTCCTTGTTCTTGCCCCAGTCCCAACTTCAAGTACCCCTCCTTCTGTTAGCCCTTCCCCTTCTCCTCAAGGAAGGGGAACCCCCAGGGTACCAACCTGCCCTGGCACATCAAGTTGAGCAGGACTAAATGCATCCTCTCTCACTGAGGCCCAGCCAGGCAGCCCAGCTAGGGGAAGGGTATCCAAGGGCAGGCAACAGAGTCAGAGACAGCCCTGCTCCAGTTGTCAGGGAACCTACATGAAGACCACCATGCTGCACATCTGCTACTAATGTGTAGGGGGCCTAGGTCGAGCCGCTGCATGCTCTTTGGTTGGTGGTTCTGTCTCTGTGAGCTCCCAGTGAGCCCAGGTTAGTTGACTCTGTAGGTCTTGTGGTGTCCTTGAGGCCTCTGGCTCCCTCAATCCTTCCCCCAACTCTTGTGTAGGACTCCAAGAGCTCTGCCTATTGTTTGCTTGTGGGTCTCTGCACCTGTTTCCATCTGCTGCTGGTGAAGCTTCTCAGGAGACAGTTATGCTAGGCTCCTGTCCGCAAGCATAGCAGAGTATCATTAATAGTGTCAGAGATTGGCTCTCTCCCATGAGGTGGGACTCATGTTGGGCTAATCATTGGTTGGGTATCCCCTCAATCTCTGCTTCATCTTTCTTACTACACATCTTGCAGGCAGGACAAATTTTGTGTTGAGGGTTTTGTGGTTACGTTGATATCCCCCTCCCTCCACTAGAAGTCCTGTATGGTGACAGGAGGTGGCCACTTCAGTCTCCATATCTCCAGCTGCTAGGAGACTCAGTTAGGGTCACCTCTATAGACTCTTAGGAACCTCCCCAGTTCCAGGTCTCTAGCTAGTCTCAGATGTGCCCTTCCCCCAGCCTTGAGTAGGCTAAACAACCCCACAATGGTTTTACAATGTAGTTGGAATTGTCTGGCCTAGCTGCTTTTGCAGTTATCTACAGGAGCTTTGAGGAATTGACCACCAGCTGAGCTTGCTTTGCAGCATAATCCAGCTGAGGCAAAGGATAGGATCACTTTATATATATGGGCTTTCACTATATAAACACAGTGCTAAATATTAAACTTTGAGCCTTGATCAGAAACTTTGTCTTTGCACCCTGTCCTTTTTCATTTCCAGCCCCCTCTTTCCGGTATACCCAATTCATCCATGGCTGCCTGGACGGCTACACCCAGATGCCCCCCATAGATTTATGTTTTCTCTTCCAGCCACTCCCATTGCCATCCCTATTCCCTCTTTTATCCAGTTCCCTCCCCACATGGACCTCCAATGTCTATTTTATTTCCCCTTTCGAGTGAGATTCAATCATCCTTCCTTAGGTCCTCCCTGTTACTTAGCTTCTTTGGGTCTGTGTAGTATAACATGGTAACCCTACACTTTATGGCTAACATCGACTGATCAGTGAGTACATAGCATAAATGTCTTTCTGGGTCTGGGTTACCTCACTCAGGATGTTTTCTAGTTCCATCCATTTGCCTGCAAATTTTGTGATGTTTTTGTTTTCAATAGCTGAGCAGTATTCCATTGTATAAATGTACCTCATTTCCTTTATGCATTCTTCTGTTGAGGGGCATGTGGGTTGTTCCAGTTTCTGACTATTACGAATAAAGCTGCTATGAACATAGTTGAACAGGTGTCCTTGTGGTAAGGATGGAGTGTCCTTTGGGTATATGCCCAGAAGTGGTATAGGTGGGTCTTGAGGTAGATTGAGTCTCTATTTTCAGAGAATATGCAAAATTGATTTCCAAAGTGGTTATACAAGTTTGCATCCCACCAACAATGGAGGAGTGTTCCCCTTGCTCCACATCCTTACCGGTATATGCTGTCACTTGAGTTTTTGATCTTAGCCTTTCTGATGGATATAAGGTGGAACTTCAGAATCATTTTGATTTACATTTCCCTGATGATTAAGGACATTTTGGCCATTAGAGATTCCTTTGTTGAGAATTCTCTGTTTAGTTCTGTACCCCATTTTTAAAAATTGGATTATTTGGTTTGTTGGTGTCTAATTTTTGAGTCTGATATATATATATATGGTATTATTCCTCTGTCAGATATATGATTGGTGATCTTTTCCCATACACTAGGTTGCTGTTTTATCCTTGTGATGACACTTCCATTTCTATATTGCATGGGAGATTTCTAGATTATTCATTATGATGTAAAATCCACAATACGGTTCTAATGTAATGGTGCACAATTGGATATTTGAATTGTAGGCATACATACATAACCTTTCTCTGAGAAATCTCAAAGAGTTATGATTTTTTTATTGTTGTTGCTCAACTAGATTAAGATATATTTGGCCCTTTGCCCTGAAGATTCTCTTTGTGGATACATTCAACATTAAAACACACACACACACACACACACACACACACATATACACACACACACACACACCCCACACACCAAGCTATTACAAATTAATTAGTGAGAAGATGACAGGAAGGGGGAGAAAAGCAGCAGTAACAGCAGTTCAGGCTTGATTCAACAGCCTCAGAAGATGCTCCCCCACCCCACTTTACTATCTCTGTTCACAGTGATTATACCCTAATGAATTTTCAGTGTAAGATTGAGCAATTGAAAATGTGACTCCTGGTCACATCTTCCCACACTCCTTCACTCATCCCGTCTCCTCTTCTCTGAGTGTGTGGTGATGATGCCCATGGGTATTCCTCTCCACCCTGGGGCATCAATTGTCTGTGAGGCTAGGTGCATTCTCTCCCACTGAGGCAAGAGAAGGCAGCCCAGCTAGAAGCACATATCCCACATGTAGGCAATGGCTTTTGGGATAGCCCCCGCTGCAGTTGTTTGGGAACTACAAGAAGACCAAGGTGTACATCTGCTACATATGTGCATCTCCCCCAACAATTTTTTAAGGACAAGTATAAGTTACTTGTTCTCTGAAAAGCTCATAAATGTATGTGAGAGGTAAAAGTGTTTGACCAGAGGCATGTGCTTTGCTACCATGGAAGAAGCTTTGTGACGCTGTCAAACACTTAGCAAAGGAAACGTAGTGTTGAATGGGCCTCTGACTAGATGAATGTTAATTACAGAGGAGTTCAATCAAAGCATTTGTGCATTGCCTTCTGAATGACCACGGAACATGAGTAAGAAGATGAGTTATTAGTGATGAATGAGTGATCTGGAAATCAGCCCCCTCAGGAGTCGGCTTCATGTAGTTATTATTTCAAAGTGTCCTGGTTGATGCTAGTCCACAAGGGGCCAGTAGGAAGCAAAAGAGCTCATTAGGAGCCCCTCCAGGGGTTAAGCTCAACGCCACATGAATCAAGTATTTGTGGGAGCAGGTGTTGGCCTGTGAATGAAGAGAAACCAAGCAACTGGCTTGAGAAAAGGGAAAGATTCCTGGAAAACACAGTGGGAGAAGAAATGCCTAATTTTGGAGGAGATGAACCATCAAAGCTTAGCAGAGTGTCGTTTTGTCTTTTCATTCACGGTTTTGCCTTGTTTGATTAAGCATTTCAAGTATTCACAAAGCAGGGAGTAATACTGCTCCCACTCCTACGCTCAGGTTTGCCAAAATTTAGCAGCGTGCCTAAGTTTCTTCAGACATTTTCCTTTTAAGGAAATAACATGTAGCTCAAACCCCTGACACTCATAATTCTTTTCCTTCAAGTGTATGCAATTCAGTATCTTGAACTTGTTTTCTATTCTCTTGTAAATTTCTATATTTTCACCTCATATTAATGTATCCATAAGTAATACCACCTATTGTTCTCCAATTAAGTACAAATAGTATCATGTAAATTTATTGGTCTAAAGCTTGATTTCTTTTCACTCAAGATTAAACTTCATCTAGGATAATGCCTATCCTTTTCATTCATTTCTTTCATTACTACCACAGAACAGATAATAAATGCTCTATTTGTCATTGCTCTGAATTCCTATTTTTCCCAGTGAGCATTCCTTTGCACGTCTCTCTAGGCACATGAGCATGAATTTCATTTAGAAATATGCTTTAGAGTATGATTGCAAGAAGGAATATTTGGATGAGCATGGTTGTCATAAGAATGTGCCACTAATTTATTTCAAGTACCCGCGAGGCACTTGAAATATGATGGTTAATGAGATTTAGTCCTGATGTGCTTTTTCCTGCTAATGTGCATCTGAATCACCTGGGTGTCTTGTTGAAATGCAGATTTTCGTTCCTCACAGCTGAGTGGGACAGGAGATTCTGCATTGTTTCAGTCTCCCGAGTAATTTTGAAGGCACTGGTTTAGAGGCCACACTTTGAATAGCAAGATATTTGAGGATGGCTGCATGAGAATGCATAATGTCCCAAGGAGTCTAGGCAGCACGTGTAACAACGGCGTTGTCTGAGGCGTGTGTGGCCTCTGAATAAGTATGAATGTGTGACATTTAGGTGATCAGAGCTGACAGCTGAATAAGGGAGACATGAAATTTGGTGACTAAGACTGAATGTGTGACATTTCAATAACTGTGGGTAGTATGTAATGGCGCGTGGATGCACGTGTGTGTGTGTGTGTGTGTGTGTGTGTGTGTGAGAGAGAGAGAGAGAGAGAGAGAGAGAGAGAGAGAGAGAGAGAGAAAGCTGAAGGAGTGGGGATTACACCTTTGGGTGTATGAGATCTGAGTGAGGTATGATAGTTGGCTAACTGCAGATTTTGTGAATAGTGTAAGTAGGTTATTGTAGTTAGTAGTGATGTAGCTAGGTCCAGTATATTATGCACCTCTCACTCTGACTCTTGTTTAGAAGTGTTTATTCTTTGTATAGCAGACAATCATTTCCAGTTTATCATATAGATCTATTATGTAACTTCTTCTAATCTTTAGTTGATCCCATGTCTTGAGTGGAGAAGATTGCAGTATTTAGCTAGTATTCTGGTTTTATTTTAGATTAGGCAGCAGGTAAAGCAAGCTCCAAGTAGATCAGTTCTTCATTCCTGGCCTAGCCTTCCCCAGCACCAGTGCTGCCATGGGGAATTATAGGAACTTTTCTGGGCATCTAATGACCGTATAGTTGCATTTTTCACCCTGTCTCTGGGCTCTGCTCAAGGCAGATGAGTAGCAAGAAGTTAGAATGGTAGCAGATAGTGTAGTAAGATGAGTTGAGGCCCTAGGTAGGGTATTACCCAGTGGAAGTAAAAAGCCTGTGCCAGTTCTGCAGATTCATGGATGCCATCAAGATAAAGAGTAGAGATTCCAATGAGTTTTGTAGGAAGCCAGGAGGGAAGATTCATTACTCCCATCCTTAGCCTAGTATGTCAGGATTGGGAAAGATATCTGAAATTAACTGTTCACTCCAAGAAACACTACTCCCCACTCTGTCAAAATGCTTGTCGTAGAAGAACCCACACCTTAGACAGTTCCATATTGGGAAAACTCATTCTAATTTAGTGGGCTGACAACCAAACCACCAACCCAAAATGAAAAGTTCTCTTTCTGTCCTTTTCCTGGTGTCTAACGCAGCACCATTTGTGATGTGCACTTCCATGGTTAAGAGGCTAATCTCTAGGGGATACAGCATCACTAAGACTTGCCAGTCTTCCTGTGAACCAAGTTTCTCAAGTGAATAAGAGGGCACTAGGTCAATTTATGGGCAGAAGGCATCCATTGAATTTAAGCTTGATAGGTTTCCTTTGTCTGGTGAGTATCTTCTCAAGATCCATCATTCCAGAATTCAAAGCCCCAAGCTGACAAAGACTTAGTTTTCAGAATCCAAACTGTGATCAGAGAGCTCCTTCCCATAGATCTTTGGAATTGCTGCGTCCTCTCTGAGCCTTAATTCCTTCTTTCCTGTCCTCTATAATACTACTTGCTTTCTTCAAAATCCCCCTCTGATATCACAGCCTGCCCCCTTCAGAAGTGTTTGGTAATGATCCATTGCTGGCGGTGTAAGCCTGACATTCCGGTAAGAGTGAGCAAAGGGAAGATGGGGATCTATGGACACAAATGTTAGAAGCTGACATAGAGATGCTAAACAAAAATCCATCTTAATTCTGCATTGTCTATCTTTAGCTTTTGTCAAGCTTCTCATGATGGGTCTATTTCTGTAATCTCAGATCTTGGGATACTGAGGCAGGAAAATCAGGAGTTCAAGGTCATCCACAGCTACACAGGTAGTTCAAGGCCAGGCTCAGCTACATGAGAATCTGTCCAAAAAACACAGAAGTACACATTTGTTGAACCATGAAATCTATGAACATATACACACGAGCATCAGCTCTTCTGTGTTTACTGAGTTCTGAGGAAGTCTGCCATGTGTGTAAGCAGAGGGAGCACAGATTACCTTGGAGTCCCCCAGCATTTGCCCTTGCCAGTTTTTCCAGACACACCTCTCCCTCCAGTTTTCCTCTCCTCTCCCTGGGCAGTGTGGAGTGTTGTGAGGCAAAGAATGCCTGCCTCCTCATCCCATTGCAGTGGAAGGCAAGAACTGTGACGGGTGAGGTGAGGCTATTGTTCTGATTGGACCCACTTTTCTTCCTGATGATTGCCGGTTCTCCTTCCTCATTTCTTTTTAGACATACGTAGTTTGACTTAACTAGATTGACTAACTGTCCTAGTACTGAAAGGTTACCTAGGACATGGAATCTTTCAGGGCTAAAACCAGGACATGCATGTTATGTACTCACTGATAAGTGGATATTTGCCATAAAAGTACAGGGTAACCGTGCTATAATCAACAGAACAGAAGAAGCCAAATAACGAGGAGGGCCCAAAGGAGGATGGTTAAATCTTTTTCAGAATGGGAACCATAATAGATGTCCAAGGTGGATGGAAGGAGAGAACTGTATGGGAGAGGGGATGGTGAGGGAAGCAATGTTGGAAGGGGGAAGCAATCTCTAGAATGTGCCAGAGACCCAAATATTTGGTGGCTCCAGGGAGTATATGGGAGTGGCTCTAGCTGAGACTCCTAGCAGTAGGGGATATGGATCCAGAAATGGCTACTTCCCCTAGGCGAGCAGGACTCCCAATGGAGGGATAAGAACAGCAATCCACACATAAAATATTTCACCCAAAATGTGTATGGCTACAAGAAGTACAGGGACAAATACAGAGCAGAGATAGAGGGAGCGGCCAACGAATGACTGGCCCAACCAGAGACCTATTTCATGGGCAAGAACCAATCACTGACACTATTAATGATATTCTGTTGTCTTGCAGACAAAAACCTAGTATAGGTGTCCTCTGAAAGGCTCCACACAGCAGCCAATGAAAAGAGATGCAGACATCCATAGTCAAACATTAGATGGAGCCCAGGGAGTCTTATGGGAGAGTTGGAAGGACTGAAGGATCCAAAGAGGACAGGGACTCCACAGGAAGACCAGCAAAGTCAATTAACCTGGACCTTCGGGAGTTCCCAGAGCCTGAATCACCAACCAAAGAGCACACATGGGCTGGACCTAGGCCCCCTTGTACATATGAGGTACATGTGCAGCTTGGTCTTCATGTGGATACGCCAACAACTGGAGCAGTGGGCTGTCCCTGAATCTGTTTCCTGCCTGTCAGTGTATCCCATTCCCTTAAATGGTCTGCCTTGTCTGTCCTCAGTGGGAGAGGATGGACATAGTCCTTTAGCAACTTGATGTATGTGTGTGGGGGGGCAATTAGTGTGGGGTCAAACACCAAAAGGGGGCTCCCTCTTCACAAAGGAGAAGGGGAGGGTGGAATGGGGTAAGGATCTGCCTGAGGGGGTACTGAGAAGGGTAGAGCTGATATTGGGATGTAAAACAAATAAACAAATTTAATAAAAAACAGGCAAATTAAAAAATAGAATAAAATCAAAACAAAAATAGAAACACAGACACATATACACACACATGCGTTCACAGCCCCCCAACTCCCCACACCCCATAAAAACACAAAATCAGAAACTGTAATATATTAACAAAAGATTGATAAGGCAAAAAAGTGTCCAATCAAAGCAATATGAGACAAAAAAGAAATCTACAAAAATCCCATGGCCTTTGTTTTGTGTTGGCCATATACTGCTGGACATGGGGCCTACCCTTAAGTGTGATTTATATACCCAGTGAGACTTTATTGGAGAAAACTTAAGTGTTTCCTTGCCAGCGGATATCAATTGGAGGTAGCATCTTGGTAGAGGTAAGAACCTGTTTCCAATTCCCCTTCTCAGCGCTGGGTCTCTGTCTGGCTTGATCCTGAGCAGGCCTTGTGCATGCTGTCACAGACTATGAGTTCATATGTGCGTCAGTCCTGTGTCTGGAAGACCATTTCCTTGGAGTCATCCATCCCCTCTGGCTCTTACAATCTTTTCACCTCCTGTTCTGCATAGCTCCCTGAACCCTGAGGGGAAGGGTTCGGTGAAGACATCTGATTTAGCCTCTCATTCTATGCATATTGCCTAGTCATGGACCTCTGTTTTAGTTCCTATCTCCTGCAGGAGGAAGCTTCTCTAAGGACGGTTGCATGAGACCATCTATGGGGATAGCAGAATATCATTAGGAGTCATCTCACTGCTATGTTCCTTTAACAGAACAAAGTATTTGGTTCTCCTCTGGACCCATGACTTATATAGTCTCAGACAGGGTTTCTCTGTGTAGCCCTGGCAGTCCTAGAACTTATTCTGGCCTTGAACTCAGAGATCTGCCTGCTTCTGCCTCTCAAGTGCTGGGATTAAAGGCATGCACCACCACCACCCGGCTTAGTCTCAGGTTCTTGGCTACCCAGACATTTAATAGTCATAATCCAGGTTGATCTGGAGTCCTTATGTACCCAAGGGTGGTGACTCTAATAGTCTACTCCCACCTCCCAAGTTCTGGGATTACTGACATGCTCCACCACACCTGGTTATTCAGGAATCATGATTGGACTCAGGATTTTATACATGCCAGACAATAACTACCAACTGACCTATAACTTCAGTCCTTGAAGACTTCTTCAGCAATAAAGAAACTTGTGTCTTTACAAGCTGAAGGGGATTGTCTAGTGGTTAAAGGTACTTACTGCTCTTGCAGAGGACCCGGGTTCAGTTTCCAGCACACAACTTCCTGTGACTGGATCCAGGAGGATCCCACGAGTCTGGCCTTTTCAGGAACCTACATTTATGTGCACATACCTGCCCCACAAGTCTCTTCTCCACTCCTCCATACAGGGTTTCTCTCTATAGGCCTGACGCTGCTGGAACTTGCTCAGTAGAGTAGGCTGGTCTTGAACTCAAGAATTCTGTTTGCCTCTCCCTCCCAAGTCCTGGGATTAAAGCATGTGCTGCCATGCCTGTTTGCATTGTCTCTTTAAAACATTTGTTTTTAAAGAAAATGTTGTCTTCCTAGCAGCTTTGTTTGTTTCTGGGTCACCTATCGATGAGTCAATTATTGAATAGAAATGCTGTTCAATCTTCATGAGCCATGATGTCTTCTTTTTTTCTGCTAATAGATCTGTGTATGTGTTAGGAAGTGAATTCAAAGTTTAGATGCTGTTAAAGTCTGCTCCAGATTTTTGATTCTCCTATAGTTCTCCAAGGTGCTAAACACAACTTAAGGCTTGGACATGAAGCTTATGCCCTCTCAAGCTCTACCCAGAAGTAGGTTTGTCACAATTATGGCTATAACTAGAATAATAGACTCTGACCTGATAAGTCTCATTCACTTGGCCAGTGTCAAACATCAACTTCCAAGGACAGTGTAACTGATTATGGACAACCCCTACTGTTACACATCATGTGAGTGAGTTCCCTTTGACAATAGTAGAAAACCTGTTTGTACTCAAAACTGGACAGAACTTCATGTGCTTTTCTGAGGAGTAAAATATCAACCTAAGGCCTGAATGCCATAGATCTCCTCTGTTTTAATTTAACTCCAGTTCACAAATTTTAAAAATTAAACAGTTTAAAATTAATTAGTTAACTAATTAAAATAAAAAAGAGTGAAAGACTTTAGGCTTTTAATATAACTGATGACTTTAGGCTTTGAAAAACCCTGAGTGGAGGCAGAGATTAATGGGAGAGAAAATTGGAATTGGGGGCATCTCTGGGATAGGCTAGAAACCTAGGACAGTGGAATCTATGAGGGCGACCCTAGCTATCATATGGAGGATCATATCATACAGGGGATATGGAGCTTAAACTGGCCATCTCCTATAACCTGGCAAGACTTTTAATGGGAGGATTGGGATACCAACCCAGATACAGAACCTTCAACCTACAATTTGTCCTATCTACAAGATGGAGCAGAGACTGAGGGAATGGCCAACCAAGGACTGGGTCAGCTTTTGTGACCCATGCCATGAGATGAACCTCACCTCACCTCAACCCTGACACTACTAATGATATTTTGCTCTACTTGCAGACAGTAGCCTAACATAACTGTCATCTGAGAGGCTTCACCCAGCAACTGAAGGAAACTGATCCAGAGACCCACAGCCAAACATTAGGTAGAGCTTGAGGAATCATGAAGAAGAGAGGGAGGAAGGATTGTAGGAGCCAGAGCGGTCAAGGACACCACAAGAAAACCTACAGAGTCAACTAACCTGGGCCTGTGGGGGCTCACAGAGACTGAACCAGCAACCAGAGAGCATGGATGGGAATATCCTAGGTCCTCTGCACATACGTAACAGAAGTACAGCTTGATTCTTTAGGAACTTTTAACAGCAGGATCAGGGGATGTCTCTGTTTCCTGCCTTTGGGACCCTTTCCCTTTACTGGGCTACCTCATTTAGCCTCAATAGGAGATGTACCTTGTCTTACTGCAACTTGATGTGCCAAGGTGGGCTGATATCCATGGGAGGCCACGCCTCTGAAGAGAAAGGGAGGAGGGTGGATGGGAAGAGGAGGTAGAATGGAAGGACTGGGAAGAGAGGAGGGAGGGGAATCTGTAATTGGGTTGTAAAGTAAATTAATTAGTAATCTAATTAAAATAGAAAAGAAAGGAAAAACCCATTTTAACAAAAATCATTATGGTAAGCTGTTACTGTTGGTGGGAAGAGTTGGTAATCTCTTCAGTCAGTTGTAGCAGGAAATCTCTCAAAAATATTGTCTCACTTTACATAAGATCAAGAAACAAGTTATGCATACCAAAGAACAAGATTTGCATTCAATGCACATGGGGTAGATGTATGGAGGTTGATGGAGTTTAAGCTGGGGATGTTAATATTCTTCCAAAACTGCCTTTATCACCTTCATTGCCTGACATTTTCATATACTTCTACTTTTAAATTTGAGTTGTGCTTATATTTCAAGGCTATAGGTCAGGCTGCAGTGCTCTGTGGTTTCCAAGTTTGTCCAGTAGTAGCTTGGCGGGTGAGGGAGAGACAGTTTCCTTTAAGTCAGTAGGTTCATCATGCTCCAATGCATGGTTACATATCCAAGAGTATATGGGCAACACAGATTGGACATGATGGTTTTTGTTTGTTCATTTTAACAATAAGGACACAAAGTTGGGTGGATAGAGAATAAGGGTGGAACAAGGAAGAGTTCAGGGGTAAGTATGATCAAAATACTTACGATGGGATTAGGTTTGGGGAACTTTTCAAACAAGTATATGGAGATTGTGAGAACCTGAGGACTAGGACCAGGACCAGGACCAGGACCAGGACCAGGACCAGGACCAGAGAAAGCCAGATACACACACACACACACACACACACACATACAGAGAGAGAGAGAGAGGGAGAGAGAGAGAGAGAGAGAGAGAGAGAGAGAGAGAGAGAGAGAGAGAGAGGTGGGAAGTTGACTAGGATAGATATACTTTCTTCTCTTTGGTTTTCTCAAGTCTCCTTTTCTTCTAAGATCATTTGCACTATAAGCCCTCCCAATCCGAAACCTCCTTTTAGAGAATTTGGTGCTAGTTTCCAAAGGGCTCCTACATGAGTAAACCACTCCAACCAGCCTCAGAGGAAGAAAGGGAAGACACCCTTTTCTAAATCCATTTCCCCCTATTTTTGTTAGCTTGCTATCTTGGGAAATGAACTTGGAGCAATTGGCTTCAGAGTGGATGGCCTTGTTGTAGAATTCCAGGGAAGACTGATGTAAGCAAGAGGTAGTGGACATTCACCAGCATTTTCCCTTAGCAATCACTTTCATATGCTTGATAATCCATAATTTTATGAGGCAGATTCCACTTGCAAGCATTAACACTGAAAAGGCTTCCTATTTAACCAGTCTCATTTAAAACCCACAGGTTGGGTTGTAAAACCTATGAACCACAACAATAACCAGCATGGCAAGATAGTCCAAAAAGTGCAATAGTGTCATTTATGTCCTGGGAGCAACCAAAAGCCACCTAATCAATCAATTCAGAATTTATGCCTGTCTTATCCAATTATTCATGGCTGGTAAGGTCATGGACCCTAGAAGAGAAACTACCGAGGTCACTTTCCTACATAAGTATAATTTCTGGCTGCATTCTAACTATTTATCCTCATACCCACAGATAGGTGTAGCTCTCAGATTGTACCAAAGAAACTTCTTTTGGCAGCAGATGGACACAGTTACAGAAAGCTATGACTGGTCAAATTGCAGAGAAAAACTTATCATGGTGTGCCTATGTCTAATTAATGCATTTATGCTATAACTTCTACACCCAAGGCTCAGGGAAAATTTTGGAAGAGGGAGTAGGAAAATTATAAGGGCCAGAGGGTCAGAACATCTGCTGTGAGGTAGTCTCTTCTAAAAAAATGAAGTTAGGGGCTGTAACTACTTTGAAAACTGTCATTGGTTTCCAAAAGGAAATAGCAAATGAGGAGCAAAAAGAGAGGGGCAGAACCAGGAGCACTTAGGGTGAATATGATCAAGATATATTGTTTAAAATTCTCAAAGAACTAATAAAAACATTATATTAAAATGTTGAAGAGTTGATGCTTTGGGAAATTTGGTAAGTGGTACATATTGCAAAAACTATCCATTTCTTTTTGATTTTCCTATTTGGAGGAGTCGAGGCTTTGAAAGTATATCCTTATGATTCTTTGGATTTCCTCAGTGTCTGTTGTTTTGTCTGCCTTTTCATTTCTGATTTCTTTGAATCTGATATTGTCTCTCTGCCTTTTAGTTAGTTTGGGTAAGGGTTTGTCTATCTTAATGACTTTCTCAAAGAACCAAGTCTTTGTTTAGCTGGGCTTTTTTGTGTGTGTGTTGTTCTTGTTGTTTCTATTTTATTGATTTCAACCCTTAATTAGACTGTATCTTACCATCTACTCCTCTTGGGTATGATTACTTTTTTATTCTAGAGCTTTCAGGTGTGCTGTTATGTTGCCAATGTGAGTCTCTCTGTCTCTGTCTCTGTCTCTGTCTCTCTCTCTCTCTCTCTCTCTCTCTCTCTCTCTCTCTCTCTCTCCACTTAGTGCTCATGGACTTTACTCTTAGCACTGCTTTCATTGTGTCCCATAAGGTTGCTGTGTGTATTCATTTTCCTACAATTCTAGAAAGTCTTTAATTTCCTTTTTGATTTATGCCTTGACCCCTTTTTCATTCAGTAGTGAGTTGTTCAGTTTCCATGAATTTGTAAGCTTACTGTTGTTGATAAGGAGTTTTAATATTATGTGGTTGTCAGATAGGATGAAGGGAGCTACTTTAATTTTCTTGTGTCTGTTGAGACTTTCTTTGTGTCCAAGTTGGTTTTGGAGAAAGTTTCAAGAGGTGCTGAGGTGTATTCTTGTGTGTTTTGGTAAAATATATAAACATCTGTTAGCTCTATTTGGTTTATAATGTCAGTTAATACCAGAATTTCTCTATTTAGTTTTTGTTTTGGTGAGAGTTGGGTATTGAAGTGTGAGGGTCGATATGTGATTTAATCTGTAGTAGCGTTTCTTTAACAAACTCAGGGTATACTTGTTTTGGGTACATAGATGTTAACAATTGCAGGGTCCTTCAACTTAAGGCCTACTCCCTGAGATGGAACCTATGTTTGACACCGTTTGCAGCACCAAGAGCCAGAAACTACATAGCCCAATGACCTAGGGTCAAGCCAAATACTACCAGACTTATAAAAATGTAGTGTTACAATTACTCCTAATGATATTCTGCTATACTCATAGATTAGTGCTTTATTCAGCCATCAACAGAAAAGCTTCCTCTTGCAGCAGATGGGAAGACCTAGAGTCCCACAGCCAGTGTGTGCACATGTACACACACACACACACACACACACACACACACACAGAGAGAGAGAGAGAGAGAGAGAGAGAGAGAGAGAGAGAGAGAGAGAGACAGACAGACAGACAGACAGACAGACAGAGACAAAGAGACAGAGAAGACAATCTTGGAATATCCAGTTCTAAATGGGATGTCTCCATCAAATCTTTCTGCTTAGAGCTCAAGGAACCCCAGGGTAGAGGTGGAAAGAGTGTAGGAGCCAGAGGGGATGGAGGACTCCAGGAAAACAAGGCCATCTGAATCAACAGGAGCAAAACTGATGTGAACTCACAGAGACGGAAGCAGCAAGCATAAAGCCTGCATGGGTCTGCACCAGGTCCTCTGCTTACATATTATAGCTTCAAGTTTAGTGTTTTTATGAGACTCCTGAGTGTGTGAATGAATGGGTCTCTGATTCCTTTGCCTAATTTAGTGTTATTTTCTTTCTGTTGTACTGCCTGGCCTAATTTCAATGTGATGATTTTGTCTTATTATGGTTTATTTTGTTATGTTTTTGTTGTTATCTCAAAGAAGCCTGTTCTTTTATTATTGGAGGCAGAAATGGAGTGGCTTCAGATGAAAGGATATGTGGGGAGGAACTGGGAGGAATCAAGGGAAGGGAGACTATAATCAGGATATGTTGTATGAGAAAAGACCTCTTGGTGGATTTTTTTTCCATTTGATGAATATGTAGTGTCCTTCCCTATTTATTTGGTTTGAATTCTATTTTGTTAGATATCAAGTGACTACACCAGCTTAGTTTTGAGTACATTTGCTTGGAATATCTTTTTCCAACCCTTATCTATCCTTGATGTGTTTCTTGTACACAATAGAAGGATGAATTCTCATTTTCACATCCATTCTATAAGTCTGTGTCTTTTTATTGAAAACTTGAGATCATTGATGTTGAGAGCTGCCAATGACTGATGATTCTTATTTTGTTGGTGGTGGTAATGGTAGTGGAGGTGATGAAGATGATGTATTTATGTGTTTCTCCTATTTTGACTTTGCTGATCTGATGTTATTTATTTCCTTATTTTCTTGGATGCAGTTAACCCCTTGATCTTGGAGTTTACCTTCTAGTACCTTCTATAGGGTTGGATTTGTATATAGATCTTGCATAAATTAGGTTTTCATCATTAGGTTTTGGTCCTTTCTCTTGCCTTGCAGCTTTTAATATTCTTTCTTTGCTGTGGATATTTATTGCTTTGATTATTAAGTGTCAAGGGGACTTAATTTTCTGGTCCAGTCTTTTTGGTGTTCTGTATGATTCTTGTACCTTGATATGCATCTTTCGGTTAGGAAAATTTCTTCTATGGGAACATTTTCTGTGACTTTGACCCATGCTCTTCTTCCTATTCTATACCTATTCTTCTTCTTCTTCTTCTTCTTCTTCTTCTTCTTCTTCTTCTTCTTCTTCTTCTTCTTTTCATAGTGTCCCAGTTCCTGAGTATTTTGTGCCAGGAATTTTTTAGATTTCATATTTTCTTTGATAGATGAATCCAATTCTATTATAGTATTGTCAATGCCTGATTAAATAGACTGATGGAAGAGATTTTTCTCTTTCATCTCTTTGTACCCTGTTGGTGAACTTGCTTCTGTAATTCCTGTTTGAATTCTTAAAGTTTTCATTTTCAAAGTTCTTTCAGTTTAAGTTTTGTTATTGATTCTATTTCTAATTCCAGTTCTTAATCATTTGTTTTGATTTTCTTCTACCATTTGTGTTGTCTTGGATTTTTAAAAAGGAATTTATTCATTTCCTCTTTAAAGACCTCTGTCTTATGCATAAGGGCTGTTTTAAGGTCATTTTCTTGTGCTTTAACCATGTTGGAATAGTCAGGGTCTGCCGTGGTAGGGCTACTGGGTTCTAGTAGAGACCCTTGGTCCTGGATGTTATTGTTTTTATTCTGGTATCTAGGCATTTGCGTTTGGGAAGATTGTATTCTGGTCTTATCTTTGTTGGGTAGGTGTTTTGTTCCTTGTTTTCTGTTTTCTCTGTGGTTCTTAGAAGAGTGTTGTGGCTGTGTGTTGCCCAGGAAAAAATTCTGGGGTCTTGATGTATGTGGGCA
The DNA here is from genome assembly GCF_947179515.1 of Apodemus sylvaticus. NCBI lineage: Eukaryota > Metazoa > Chordata > Mammalia > Rodentia > Muridae > Apodemus > Apodemus sylvaticus. Next base: position 18,044,110 of record NC_067495.1, on the reverse strand, counting down.
CTGGAGGTTCTGGGACAGATATGTTTCTGGGTGTTGGGAACTGTCACTTAGTAATGTGAATGGGCTGGAGGTGGGTATGGGACGCTTCATAAGAGGAAGGAAAGCCTGGTATTCCACAGGATCTGCTTACTTGGTCCTCTAGGAATGAGGGCAGAGAGTGAGGAGAGGCCACAGCAGAAGTTCTGCTACAGACCTTGGCATAAGAATGGGGAGGGGTGGGATTAGACTTAGAGGAATGGAGAAAGAAGTAAAGATCTGCAATTAGACTGCTTGTTTCTCTTTTTGGAGTGCTCTGTGGTTTCCCAGGGAGTACCTGCTAGAACAAATCAATGAATTTGAAGATGATCTGTGTGATCCTCTGGAGATGGGTACAGGAAGGTAAGGGGGACTGCAGCAGGGTTTTTGCTACAAAGCTAGGGATGAGACTGGGGAACTGCACTTGGAGAAGCAAAGGGAGAGGTGAAAATCTACAATTAGGTTACCTGTTTCCCTAGCCAGAATGTGTCTTTTAGTTTTTAAACTTCCTAACTTCCTGTGTCTGTAGCACAGTATTTGCAAAGACCAGCTCTATGTCTGTATGTGCATGCCTCATCATTGACTCTATCCCCTTGAGCATATGTGCCAGTTTTCCTGTGTCTCAGTGCCAGTTTACCTTGGCAAATGTGTATCCCAGTGTTTCCTTTTCCCAATGTCTGTCAGTCTCTGTATTCCTGCATCTTGGTAGTATCTTATAGCGTCCTGTCTATGTACCTCAGAGTTTATTTCTTCTAGTGTTGGTACTTTGTTTTGTCTCTGAGATTAGTTTTCCATATGCTTCAGTTTTTGTGCCTGTTCTTTGTGTTCTAGTATCTTAGGTTCTGTGTGTTCCTTTGTCTATGTATACCAGCATCTCTGTGTACCAGTATTTGGTTACTATTGCCTCTGTATTTCTGGGTATCTGACAGCTGCCATAGAGCTTTTGTGTGTGTGTGTGCGTTAAATATTTGTTCATACCAGTGTGCCTGCGTTTTAGTAGCTATGTGTGTTTTCCTTTTGCTGCATGAATCATAATATCTATATAACTAACTCTTGAGTTATGTCTACATAATTTAGTTTCCCAAGATTTATGTATACCAATGTTTCTGTGTCCTGGCGTGTGTGGTTTCTATGGTATGCTGTGATCTACTAATTGTCCTTGATTTTCAGTAAGTCTATGAGAGTATTTCCAACTCTGTAATACTTCTCTATGCCATAAATTCTCATAGTCTCTGTGTTTCAGTACCAACCTAGCCATATCTCTGGGTATGTGACATTGTATGCCTTATTTCTGCTCTTGTCTCCATGTGCTATAGCATATAGTGTGTATTTATAAATGCCCATATATCCAACCTTCTTTCCTACTGTCTGTGTCTTCCTGTCTCTGTGGAGACAGAGAAGCCCATGAAGTTCTGTGTCACTGTCTCCCTGGGTTCCTTTGTTCCAGACAGTGTGTATGCTCATGGTTTGCATAGGCTGCCATCCATGTGCCTGACATGGAAGTGTGCCCATGCCTGTGCATCTCCAGAACTTCCTTTCTCATGTCTAAACCTCTCTTCTGCTGTTTTTCTCTCTTCCATTTATTGTTCCCACATCCTTGTCAATGCCTCTGTGTGTGATTATTTATAATAGTGAAACGGTACCCTCATAGTCCCTGAGTCTTTGTCTTGGGTTCCACACGGCATGTCTGTTTTGTGAGTTTCCTTGAGTATTTTTCTGCATCTGTTTTGTTCTACCTCATCGTCCTCAGTTTCATGTCTTTGCCTCCCTATTTTGACTGGAGTCCAGAGCCATGCTTTTAAGTCATTGAACCACTACCTTTATGTCTTTCTGTTGAAATCGCTATTCTTATCCATTATTTGTTGCTCTCTGTGACATAGAGATGTCCTCAGGTATATCCTGTTTCAATGGCTTTGCACACCTTCCTTTCTCATCGTTATGTATGCTTCTAGCCACTACTAGTCTACATTCTGTGCCTAGTTTTCTTTCTATCTTTACCTTTCTAGGCATATCTATTTTTGTTTATAAATCTACCCTCCGTCCATGTAACTGGATTTGCGGGTTCACATTCCCATGTCTACTACTTCTGTCCCTGAATTTTATGCCACTCCCTTGCTGTCACTGCGTCACTGGGTCCCACTGAAGCGTGGCTGGGGGGGGGGTGTCTTCCTTCTTTGTCTCTGGATCTTGGGCTATGTGGCTCTGTGATGTTGACTCAGTCTTCTGCATGTGCTGATATCACTGAATCTCTGCCATGGCATCCACGAATCTGCAGTGTCTGCTTCCACAGCCTGCATGTCTGTGGCTTTGCACCTCCAAACTAGCATTTCATCTCCACCTGTGTCTGACAGTCAGAGTGCCAGTGTATTTCCATGATTCTACTTTTTTTTTTTTTTTTTTTTTGCCCTTGGCTTTTTTTGGACTGTGATCCTGACCAGTGTCCTTCTGGCTGTCTTTGTATCCTTGTGTCTCTGTGATCTTAGTCTCTGCTCTCCAGTTTGAATCTCCGTGCATATTACTCTGTATGTTGTTGTGTCTCAGTTCTTCACATCTGCCAGCGCATGATTGGTGCAAAGTGATCTATTTTTTTTTAAATCTTTTTGTATTTTTGTAAAGGGACAGTAATTAAAAGACAAGGCAATGTAGAACCCCAGCAAGAAAGCATTTGTCTCTGATAAAGTCACTCTGACACCTGTCCTTTTCATGTCTTTGTGCCCATATGTCTATGTTTCCCTTTTTGCTGTTGCTGTTGTTGTTGTTGTTGTTGTTATTTGAGACAGGGCCTTGCCTCAGAGCTCATGTTAGCCTTGAACTCACTGCATAGCTCAGTCTCACCTTGAAATTGCAGCCACTTTCCTGCCTCAGCCTTCCAAATGATGAGATCACAGCCATGTGGCCCCACACACAGCTGTCCATGTCTCCTCTGTCACTGTATTCTCATTCTTGAGTCTTTGTGTATCTTTTTCTGCATGTGAAGTATGTCTTTGGTTGCATGTATGTATGTTGCCTACTGCTATTTCATGGTTGTTCTTGTTCATTCATATATCCTACAAATATTTATTAAGCACATACCATGGGCCATGAACTGTGGCTATGCAGCAGAATCAGAACAGCTTCTTGCTCTCCAGGAGCTCACAGTTTCCGCTGGGATCCAGGTGAGCAAACATGATTATCACTTGGTATCAAAAATGCTGTGAGCTCGGAGGGGACTTTAAGCAGGCACCAAATTCAATCACATGGAGGGACCAGGGAATGCCTTCTAGGGGAGGTGATAACTAAGACTCTAAAGATGAAGAGAGTTTATCTAGATAAAGCAAAGGAAGCAAGCCCCAAACAGAAGGATGAATATATACAGAAGTCCAATGATGGCTAAGATGGTAGCTTATTAGGGAAATTCCAAGGCAGAACCAGTCACTTAGTGAGGTTTGGGTTTTAAGAATGACAGTCAGTGAACTATGAAAAGAGAAGATGAAGCTGGAAAGTGGATGTTGAGCGGGGGGTGGGGGATTGTGGGAGGAATAGAATGAGGAATTGGGGGCTTGATATGATCAAAATACACTGTATTCATGTGTGAAATTCTCAATGAATAAAGAGAAAGTCACTTCCAGGGATCATGCAAATTATGAAGGAACAGAGACTATAAACAAGGCAAAAAGAATACTAAAGCTTTTAGGACCAAAGTTGTGCTCAGCTTTGTGTATCTTTGTTTATCCTGGTATATTTGTCCCTTAGCACATGCGTTTACATCCTTTATGTACACCCCCATGTACCCGGGCCTGTGCAGTGATTCACTCCAGGCCATAGCCTCTGGATCTCTGGGTTCAGGAGCCATCACAGAACATAAGCAAGGTAGGGCCGACCCAGCAGCCGCTCCACATGAGAGCGCTTCACCAGCCAGCATGAAGTCCAGCGGGGGAGCAGCCTTGGTGACTCTTTCAGCAGCCGCTTGCCTAGGTCCACTGGCACGTCCAGGCCATGGGGCTTCTGTAAATAAGACCCAGCAGGTCCTGTTACCAGCCGGATGTCTGTGTGTTGAAACTGTCCTGAGGGAGAGAAGACATAGCACCAATTAGAGCTCTAGGGAGGCCTGTGAGCAGGGAATTTAGGAGGAAAGTGGCAGGGTTTGAGGGTCAGGCCTACTGGAGGGGGAAGGCTAGGCATCGGGCACGAACAAGCCAGATGGAACAGGAGTGTGGCGTGCAGTCGAGAGTCAAGATAGCAGAGATAAAGAGAGCAGCTGGGCTTGGAGAAAACAGGAAGATACAGGGGAAGAAATGGTTCAAGGAGCCAGGATGGTGAAGATATCTATCCAACCTACTATCTCTGCTGCTGGGGTCTTCTGACTTATAGTCTAGGTACCTACAGTCCCAGAGTGTAAGTTAACAGGAGCCTAACAATTCAGATGGGGCTTTAAAACACTAAGACCTTGCTGTGTCTTTTCTCTGTTTAGAACCTTTCATGACTCCTCTGGTGTCTTTGAGATAAGGTCAAATTCCTCACCTTGACATTCAGCCTGATCACGCCAGCTCTCACTCCTGCTATCGCCAATTCCTTTCCTGTACACTCTTGCCTAGCCTGCCAGATGCAAGGCCCTCCCTCTTCTCAGAGGCCTTTCTTTTTGTTGCCATTGTTTTTAATTTTTTTTTATTCAATTTATTTATTCACTTTACCTCCCAATATCAGCCCCTTCTCTCCTCCAAGTACACCCTCATATAGATCCTCCCCCATTCCTCCCTTCTCGTCTCCTTTAAGAAGGGGAAGCTCCCCTCTAAGTATCAGCACCACTACTCTCCCCTCCCCGACACCCCACCCCCCACATCAAGTCACTGCAGGACTAGGCACATCCTCTCCCTCTGAGGCTGGGAAAATATTTCCACCTTGGGCCACTCTAGTTTTCTGCTCGGCTCTCTGCCTTGCAGTCACCCCTCCCTGTGAGCACTCTTCTGTCTGGATCTGTCTTTTTTCCTGTCAAGTTGGGATTACTGAATGTGAGGGGCCCCCTAGACCTTCATCCTAAAGAAGGTTTCTGGGCTGGGGAGAAGGCTCAGAGGTTAAGATCATTTGCTCTCCTTGCTGAGGTCCAGGGTTCTCTTGCCAGTACCCGCATGAGCTTACGAAGTTCTTTAACTCTAGTTTCAAGGAATCTGAAGCCCTCTTTTGGCCTCTAGGGCTACCCTGAGTACGTGTGGTACACAAACACACATGCAGACAAAACATTCACAAGTACAAAAAGTAAGAAGAAAAAAAAGGAAAAAGAAAAGAGGCTTCTGTTAGGACTGGTTCTTCTCTGCCTCAGAAGCACTTACCCATCAGGCCACGGGCTGAGGGGGTGAGGCCTGAGCCATCGACCACATAGAACCCCAAATGGGGCAGCTGTAGTGTGCTGGGGTGTCTGTACTGGTGACGAAGGATGAGGAAGTTGAGGTGGGGTCCGAGGCGGAGGGTGAGACAGGCTGCAGAAGCCACACGGAGCTCCAGCTGGGGCTTCTTCACCAGGGTGGGTTGGTTCCAGGGTAAGCTCAACGTGCTCTCACCTTGCACAGTTATAGAACTTCGACTTATTGTAACGGTGTAGGCCTGGGGCTTATCTGAAGTGATTGTGATGATATGGAAATATGTCCGGATCTGGTCCTTATGACCTGGTCTTGATGGCGCTCCAAGCAACTGCCCACTCACATGCAATCCTGTAGGGGCGAAATGCAGGCCTGGAGCATAAGATTTCACCACAGTGTATCCATGGTAACCTAAAGCACAGGCAATTGTGAGGGCTCAGGGTCCAGATGATATCACTCAGATTTGTGGTTAGAGTGTTAGCACGTATGTGAAATTACTTTCATCATGGGCCGCCCTGAGCTGTGTGTAAGAGGGGCATGTAGTATGTGTGCACATGCTTACTCTAATGTTATTTGCATGTCTATGTGTATGTTTGCCCACTGCTGTATAAATCTGTGTATTTGGTTATATTCTGATGAGCATCTCCAGGAATATCAGTGCAGCCACATATTTGAAGAAGATGGCATGTTTCAATGTTCATCTTTGATTGTATGATTGTATATGTCTGGTTATTTGTGGGATATGCCAACATGTATAAAGTGTAAGTATGCATGCATCTAGATGCATGTCAGTGTGTGTCAAGTGACTATTTCTGTGCACTAGTGTATTTCATGTGTCCGATGGGGCAGAGAATATGTGCTGTCTCTGTGTATTTGATTCCTGGGGATTGGAATGATTCTGGAAGCATCAGAGCTTCTATGTCTGAATTGTTGATGTGTATGGGTTACTGTGTGGTACATATTTGCATATTTATGAGTATACAGAATGTCAAAATAACTTACCACATGTCCTGGTATGTATCTCTGACTATCTTGGTGGTTTTATGAGCGTGTTTGTTTTCACTTTGAAAATTAATCAATTAATTAACTAATTTTTGAGACAGCATCTTACTATGTAGCTCTGGCTGGTCTGGTACTCACTATGTAGACTAAGCTAGCCTTTAACTCATAGAGAATCCTCCTGCTTCTGCCTCCTTAGTGCTTGGGTTAAAGGAGTACAGCACTATGCCTGAGTTTAGATTTATTTTATATTATTTGTGTGTATTTATTTATATATTACTTATGTGTATTTATATATTATTATGGATGTTTTTACTGTATGTAAGTATGTGCATCATGTGCATGCCTGGTGCCCATGGAGGTCAGAAGAGGTTGTTAGATCCCCTGGAACTGGAGTTACAGATATCTATGAGTCATGTGTTTGCTTTCATATGCATTCTTGTATATTACTATATATTACAAGGTACTATATATAATTATATATTTTATATGTTATAAAGTATATAAATATATGGAGCATATATTGTAATATACTTATATGATAGAGATTATATACATATTATAACATATACATATATTACATATACATGTATATATTTACTCTAGAAGCCCCGAGGCCTCCCAAAACTATAAGTCAACACAAACTCTATTGCCTCAGATATGTTAATATTTTGTGCACTCTACTATAGGATACATACAATAAAGTGCTAAATGTCTAGGGTTGTTGACATGAGAACACTCAGCTGTGGTCTTGTGTTGAAATGGAGTCCTTGGGGTTCTCACCTGCCTTAGGATCCTCTATGAGCTTCAGGAGGTCGCCTGGGCGCCCATCCAATGTGAAGCAGATCTTCTCATCTGAGTGAGGAATGTGAATCACAAAGTGGGGGTCCCCATCCACTGTAAGGCAGGAGATGAAACTCTGATGTTACGAGTCTTGAAGAAATGGAAGAAAGGAGAAGAGGGGAATGAAAAAGGCCATGCCTACTTTCCATGAGTGAGGAGGAGGGAGGAGAAGAAGGAAAGGGAGAAGGGGAGGAGGCAGAGAGGGAGGAAAGGAGGAAGAGAGAGTACCCAGTGTCAGTCCCAGTGCACAAGGGGTAGGGGCGAATGGATTACCAGAGGACGAGAAGGTGAAGATGCTTGGCCATGTGCCTGCAAAGATGGAGGACATGAATTAGTAAGGAACTGATCTAACACATCCCCAACAACCCTAGGGCCCTCAGCTTCTGGGTCTTAGGTAGGAACCAAAGTCCTGAGCTCAGAAATACATTTTCTGAAATGTATTTCTCCAATTTTTTCTTTATGCTTTAATCCTATCCCAGAGAACTGATTTATTTCCTATTGTTTGTTCTTTGAGCCAAGGTCTCAACATATAGGCCAGGTTAGACTCCCAATCCACCTTCCCTCAACCTCCAGAGTGTTGGGGTCACACATGACCATCGCACTTGACCCTGAACTGGTGGTTGCTCCGAGTGCCTGCTCATTGTTAGCTTCTTCCTGTTTTTCTTGCCATTTGGAATGTTTTCCTCTTATTTTACTTTTTTCTTACTCAAGTCAATTTCTAGTTCTCCTTTAAGGCCAGATCAACTGATGGGTGGATCGATAGCAATGTTCTAAAAGCACCCCCTCCCCCGGTGGTCTTGCTCTGTCTTGCTGAGTGATGCCTCTCTTTGCTTTGAGAGTCTGCAGCATCAAGGAGAGTCTCAGGAGATGCAGCCACTCAAGCAGAGCAGAATCTATAATTTTGAGATGACAAACCTCTCTTCTTTATAAATTACCCATGTTTCAGCAGCCTGTTATAGCAGTCAAATGTGGAAGGAGGGAATGGGTGCTGTCCTTTTTTTTAATTGAAAAAAAATCATATGTTTTGATCATGTTTCCCCCTTCCAATTCCTCCAAGAACCTTTTCACCTCTCTACGCACATGACTTTATGTTTTCTCTCTCGCTCAAAAGTAAAGAAAAAAAACACAAGAAAAAGAAAATTGCAAAAATGAAAATAAAAACCAAACGAGAGACCAATAAGATAAAAAAACCTGTCCAGACAAAGTAATATGAGACCAAAAGTCTACAAAAACACCATTGAATTCATCCTGTGTTGGCTAACTTAAGCATTGGACCTACCCTACTGCTTGCCTGATATACTCAGTGAGACTGCGTTGAGAATACTGATTTTCCAATAAGTGTTGTTTTAAACTGCTCCCATATTGTTGATGAGAGTTCCAGATGCCACTGAGTATAAACAGGGCTTAGAGGAGTCCTAGGCAGAAGAGCCCCTTGTTTACCTGTTACCAGCTCCTTAGAACTTTCCTCAGAGTCCATGTCATGTTCAGCAACTCCCAGGATCCTCTCAGAATTTCCATGCCAGTGTGGACTTCCTGCCAAACACAAAGAAATCAAATGAATCCTTCCCATGCCTGGGCCAAAGAGAAGATGGGCGATATTGCTGTACAGCCCAGGCTTGCCTCCAACTACTGACTCTAATGCTGCTGTCTCCCATGTGTCAGGATTCTATGTGACCTCCATATCTGCTCCTTCTTTCCTTCCAACTGGGAGAGTTCCCAGTGGCTACCCCAACTGACCTACTTATGTCTATATTCGTTGATACCTTTTTCAAGTTCAGATTCAAATTTTTTTCTTACAGCACCTATACATTTATCTGCTCACTCACTCATTCATTCATCTAGGTACTGCTTAGGCATTAGGATATGATGGTGAGAAAGATAGATGGGGTTTCTCACCTGGAGAAATGGTCAAAGGTGGTGGATCCTACACAAAATAAAACTTGGACTGATCAAGACTGATACATGCCTGAAGTGGCCTGTGGAGGAGGGTGGGCAAGGAAACTGGTCTGAGAGCCAAGGCACAGGCTGAAGAGAAAGGAGTAGGGAGGGAATGAGGACTATAGGAAAGTGCAGGCCAGGTGAGCATCTGGAAGAAACAATAGGCAGAAGTACTTGAGTGTTGCCTGGGGATGGCTCAGTGGGATGAGTAAGGAAGAAATCCGAGTCTAGAGTTCAGAGGATGAATGGGAAGATGGGAGAAGGTGAAGTCAGCCATGGTGTGCGCATACAGAGCTCACCATGCTGAGCCTTGCAAGCCATAAAAAAGACCTTGAACTTTATTTCAGGACTGATGGGAAATCCTAGAAGAGCACTATGTAGGAAAGGGGCGTGAGCCTGTTTGTCACAAACAAGGTGACTCATGAGGAGGCAGAGGCAGCTTTTAGATAAGATGGTAGTGTTTGTCTGATTTATAATGGTAACAGTTGAGATTGTGGGAAGTGGATTTGGGAAATAGATTAGAAATACAAGCAACAGGATGCAGAGATGGGTTGGATATTGGGGGAAGTGAAGGACAAGGTATGTCAAAGATGTTGCCTAAAATCACATCCCTGTGAATTATTGCTGCTCTTAACCCTTTCTAGCCCTGTACTATAAAGTAACCCAAGAGAGTCCCCTTCTTTCAAGATTGCAGTTTAGTGGGACGGCAGAAACCCATTTCTTTGGGAGACCAGAATATCTGGGTTTTAGTCTCTGACTAGTTGTGTGACATTAAACAAGTTGTTTCACTTCTTTGTGCTTCCAGTTCCTTGTGTATAAAATGCATATAACAATAGTTTCTCATAGGAAATTAAATGCTGGATTAGACACATGAAATGAAAAGAAGTACCTGTGCGTAGGGAAAGCTTGGAAGTAGTACTTAATAGTCTTTGGGAAATGTATTGGAAATTCCCAATATTTCCCATAAAATTTATTCAGTGGGGCTGTTCACAGAGAACAGAACAAGAAGCCCTGTCTTAGCTAGTGATGCTCCATTTACACTCCCACATCCCCCCCCCCCATGCTTGGGAGTCAGCAACTATTCTCTTTTTCAATGAGAAAAATGTCAACTCTAGTTGGGCCACTTTGCTTTTGTTTAGCCTTTCCAGTCTTATTTGCCAAGGCCTCAAATTCTGTGTCTATGTATAGAGGTCTGGAAATGTTAACTAGTCCAAAGTCCCAAAGCAACCAAGGGAGCTTCTGGAGCATTACTAGAACCCTTACATACTTCATCTACTCTCAGCTCCTGCTCTCTCCATGTGCACCTCCCCCACTCTGGCCTGGCCTCTTGCCAGCAACACTCACCATCTTTGTCAGGTGTGAGGAAGGTATAGAAAACTGGTGGGTTCAAGGACTCCACGAACTTGGACTCTTCCACTGACTCTGACAGCAGCTGGAGCTTCTCTGGGAGAAGGTGAAGACTGATGGCTTCCGGGAGAGTACTGGAAGGCAGCAAGATTGGGAGGTTTAGGGGAGCTGTCTTCTGGCATAGGAGCACAGCTGTTGGGTAGAGCCATTATTGGAATCCCTGACAGAGACGGTCTCAGAACTTGCCTGGTGCTCTTGGGTCCTAGCAGCAGGTCTTGCTGGTGCCAGCGTCTTGTAGTGGGCAGCAGAGAGGTCAGAGGAGAGGTAAAGGGAGAAGGGAGAGGTTCCCCAGGAACAGAGGTAGCCACAGTGCTGCTGGGACTTGTAGAACTAGAAAGTGTACTTGAGAATGTGCTGAGGCTCTGAGGAACTAGTGGCCTGGGTCTGGCAGGCAGTGGGATTTGGGTGCTATAGGGAGTTGGTGTTCTGGACTTGGAAAGTAGTAGGCTAGGAGAAGTTTGTTGAGATAAGATACTAGGTTTATGAGATGAAGGGATTTTAGGAGACTTGGGTGAGACATTCCCTGGTTTAGAGTGTGGTAAATTTGGGGAAGTCTTGGGAGCAAGATCTTTGACATTGAGGTGTAATGGGTGTTTGGGTATTTGAAATGTGGAAATAGATTTGGGCTGTGGCAGGCTTTGGGGTAACTGTGATATAGGTTCCTGTGATACAGGTTGAAGGTATGATGGGGTATCTGGTGTAGAGTGGGCATCTGATGGAGCAGGGAGATTGAAAGGAGTAAATGGATTAAAATGTTTCGTGGTGCCACCTTTGGGCTGGGCAGGGCTCCCAGGATTCAACGTCAGAATATGTGTCCCAGAATTAACCTGTGATGTGATGCCAGGGTTCTGGTGTGTTGAAGTACTGGGCTTCTGAGGCAATGGGTCATTAGAATTTGAAGGCACATGGGCAAGAGGTTTCATCTTCAAAGTTGGCAGTGCCAAGGTGCTGGAATCTTGGGCTGGAATTTGGGGCTTTGGTTGTATTGAAGTTGTTACGCTATCAGACCACTGACCCAGTGTCTCTAGCTCCTTGGAACTGATCATCTTCATTGTAGGAACAGTAATAGTTGAGGTTGGTTTTGTGGGTTTTGATTTGGAAGAGACCTTGAGAATTGAGGCTGGCTGAACTGTGCCTGCTCCTAGTCCAAGCCTGTTGCTGGATGAGGGTATGACTGTGCTTGTCTTGGCTGTGGTGGATGGCTGGGTTATGGCTTCCTCATTGGTCTTCTCGAGGTGTACCACAACCAGTGAAGTCAGAGCTGTGACAAAGTTGTATTCAAGGGATAGGTTGAGGGCTTTGGCGGCCAGCAGACGGCGAGTTGTGGTGTCCCTGGCTTGGAAGCGTGCCTTCAGCAGCTCACCAATAGTGACATAGGCCCACAAGCGGCGGATAAAGTGGGCCACATTGAGGGCAGGTTTCCCTGGGCAACCGAAGGCTTTTTGGCTGCTGTTGGTGGCTTCTTCACTATGGTGGGCCACAAGAAGATGACCATTTGGGCCACGGGCTGCCAAGTGGATGCCCAGTTTCTGTTCACCTGGCTGCACCTTGCCAGCCACCACCAGCTCTGAGCCACAAAAATAGTTAGGGAAATGGGCCCTAGAAGAGGCCCCAACCAAGCCACCCAGGTAGTCTAAGTGCACGTCTGCCAGGAGAGGCCTGGAAATCTCTGCATAGAGACCCTCTAGTTGCAGGGCTGCATCCGTATCCTCATATATGCGTCTTGCTTCTCCCTGGTTCTCCAGGGACAAACGATGCAGTAGGGAGAAGTCAGCATCGTCTCCAAAGGCCAAGCTGAAAAGAGATACCCTGTGGGCCAGTGCCTGACGGATGTTTGAAAGGATCACACTGGGAGTTGTCTCACCGGCTGTGGGCTCCCCATCTGTCAGGAACATGATAAGAGGAATCTGCCCCACACCACGGCCCTTTCCAGGCTCCTGGTTGCTATGGTTCAGCACTGAAGCAGCTGCCAGCAGAGCTGCATTGATGTCCGTCCCTAATCGGGGAGCAGACTGTGAGACCATGTTCTCAGGCCATTTCTTACCCCCACTAGAGACACACTCCCAGGCTCATCCTTCCCACGTTATCTTTTCTCACGCTGTGCTGTTCCCACTGCTTATCCATCCTAACTCCTTCACTCTCTCCCTGGCTCAAGTGACCTGATAGTGGGGCCCATATGTCCTTGTTTTTTATCACTCCCTGCTTCAGACCATTCTTTCCCAGGGTGTGGGGAGGGGAGGGTGGTGGAAGGGAGGCAGGAATGTTTCATTCTTTAGTCAGATGACAACCACCCAAAGACAGAACCAGAGCCTTTCTTGCTACAGGGGGAAAGAAGGCTTAAATGACAGAGGCAGTAGATCTGGGTGAATTGATTGATTATTTGAGACAGAAGTCAGAACCAGGGCAAATGCTTGGAAATAAAATCTAACACTTACAGCCATCCGCTTCCATGCGACTCACATAGTTTTTGGCACTACGGATATTCTGGACAGTGGCCTGGATTGAGCCCTCGGCTTTCCAGATGTTAACTGTGTCAGAAAAGGTAATGATGTTGAAGGAGTCACTGGCTTGCAGATCACTGAGGATCGTATCCATGGCCTTTTTAGTCTGGGGAAAAAGGGTGAAGAAGATAAAACAAAAATGGATCCCCATGAAGTTGAAAGGCTCTTTCTATCAGACACTTAAGCTCTTTTAACCCTTTTGGCCTTGTCTTTCTGTGAGTTGAGGGTGTCAGGGCTAAATGTTTGTTGGGCCTTATGGTAGGCCTAGACGTTCAATAGAAAAACATCGATTTTAGGTTGCAAAAGTCACATTTCAAGTATTCAATGACCACATGTGGCCAATGGCTATTGTATTAGATAGTACAGAATTTGAGATTATCATCAAGAAATGTCCAGTGGAACCACATATGGTGATACATTCCTATAATCAGCACTCAGGACGCTGAACCTGTGATACAGACTGTCTGAGAAAACAAACGATCAAATAAATGAACCACTGCGACAGCCTCACTCTTGAAGTTTCCAGTTCTGTCCTTCCCAGGGCTCCTTGGTCTCTATGGTCAATGGTCTCTGACTGTGTGATCTTGGGTTGAATGATTTCAATCCCTACAAGCTAGATAACCCTATGATTGCAGAGCTATACACCTAGCTGCCTGGCTTCTACCTGCTTAATTTCCACTTAGATCTGTTGCTGATTCTCACCGCTGTCTGTTTCCTCCGGAGTTACTTTCTTCCACATCCTTTCTATTTTTCCCAAGACAATGTTTAACACAGAGCTAGGCGTATAGGAGGATCCATAGCAAGTAGAATCCAGTATTGGGTACAATTTATAGAACACTTCAATGTAACAGACATTGTTGAACACTTAAGCTATATTAGCTCATACAGGTGTCACAGAAGCAATGTAAAAGCTTTTTTGAGAAAAATGAGGAGCAGGCATTAAAAAAACAAAAACAAAAAGCACTAACCTTTTATAGAATCTAAAGGGAAGATAGTTATAGTTTTCAGAGGCAACAAACAAAGACCTCATTACCTGTTGCAATTTAGTTCCAAACATGGAACCGCTCACGTCAATAACAAACACCACATTCTTTTCCACTGGCTGGAGGCCTCTGGGGGCAAAGTAATGAATAAAATAGCCACCATAGACCTGGATAAAAAGAAGGGGAGCCAAGAAGCGTGGTGAGAGCCAGTCCTAATCAGGCCCCTCGCCCTCTCCCCTAGGAAGCCCTGCTCTCCCCTTCCCAGGCCAGTTCTCACTCCCTACTTGTGTGTCTTGGCCTGGTGCTTATCTGCACACCAGAACTGAGCCTGTGCTCTGCAGACCTCCATCCCGGGCCTGGCCCAGGGCAGCAGAGCGAAGAAGACAAGCTTGGGGCCCAGGCCTACAAGGGTCAGCATCTCTGGAATATGTGAGTTCCTGTCCACGAGGCAGCCTGACTCGCACAGGCCTGAGGGTCCCCGGGGACATTAGTCTGGGCTCCAGGAACGGAAAGTATTGTTTTAACCTCCCTCGACAGAGTGAGCCGGGGGCCCAGCTCATTGCTGCCAAGGGCTGGGAGCTTGCAGGGCCTCCTTCTCCTCCTAAACTCTCCTTTCTGCTGTTGCTGGGCAGAGCAGGGAGGGGGAGGAAGCAGAGGCCAACAGAGCTATGTGTTCAGAGGGGATTGGTTAGCACCAGGTGCAGATGCCTTGGGTTGTCCTGATGTGATTGGCTGTTGGTCCCCTGCCCCCACTCCCATCTTTGCCTCTGCAGAGACTGAGGGCTGGGTCAGTGGAGGGAAGAGAAGGACTTGGGCCAGGAGGCCCCCTCAGGACCAGTGTCTTCTCCAGCCAGGGAGGCCTATGCGGCCTGAGGGTCTAGGCTGTGCTGGAGCTAACAGCTTGAGGCCTAAGGAAGGCCTCGGGGCTGCCCGGGACCAGCAGCATGTGCTGCTGTGTGCTCTCAGTCACTCAGTGAGCTCCCTTCTTTGCCAGAAGAGAAAGGAATGGGAAGAGGAAATGCTTCCCCTCCATCCCCGCCTCTGGGTCGATTCTCATGGAATGGGAGGCCTGTCCCCACAATCGTGGCTGCCTGTCCCCTTTCCCCAAGGCTCCTGTCACTCGCCCGTTCTGTCACTGCCCAGACATGAGCAGAAACCTCGAGGGCCCCCTGAACCTGGTACATATGGGCAAGGGGAGTGTGCCGGCCAAAGCCTGAGCCCATTCAAGCAGTTCTGTGACTAGCCTGTATCCGGGGTACAGGACAGACCAGCAGCCTCCCAAGCCCACTCAGTCGATCATGCCATGCTGCGAGCCCAGGAACACAGTGAAGGGCACCAAGTCGCACAAGCTTGTACAACCCACCTTGATGTCCAGAGGGGTCCCTATGCTCAAGACCGGATCCCTTCTGAGGAATTTGGAGCCGGGTACCCAGAGCATAATGTCAGGCCTGCTGAATTCAGCAGCTACGCTGGGTGCTAGGTGGGCACATTGGCTCTGGGCGACTTTGCTTCCTCCCTTCCGTTACACTGCTGGGACCCCACTACAGACCCCACAGGACAAACCCCAGCCCACGGCACCCACGGCCCCTTCCCCCGCCGCCGTGTCCCACTCACTGGCCACGTGAAAGCCCCAGTGTGTCAACCTGGGAGGGCCCAGGACCACCTTTGCCCTCTCCTCCAGCAGCCTTACCATGCTTTTGTCCTGGACACCATCACCAGACTCCCTTCCCACCAGATCTGAGAGTCAGCCTGGCCCTTCCTGCCATGCGGACAGCCATCCTCACGGCTTTGATCTGCTGCAAACAGTCCAGGGCTCGCTGGCCTCTTCACCTCAACCCAGCCATATTTACAGCATGGACTGCTCACTCTCAGACTCCCTGTCCTAGTACAGGCCTTCCATGCTGCTCTCTGCAACAGACATTTCTGCCCCGAGTCTCCATATGTATCCTTGCCTGCAGTCTGCAGAGGCTGCCTCCTCCCCACAGCAGCCGGTGCCTTCCCCTACACTACAAGCAAGGACTATTGCCACAGGACTTCCCACTGTAACTCTTTCAGGAAGACTCTCCTGACACCTCCTTGTCTGGCACCACGCACATACTGCCTAACACAGTGCCTCTGATTGCTTGGATCTCTGATGACAACGTGGATCTGTCTGTCTGCTTCCCAACCAGGAGATGGCTCGGGGAGAGGTTGGGAGCTGAGGCTGAAGCTTTCTGAGTTTCCAGGGCAATGAGTTGATCCCTGGGCCTGAGTAGTTTGCTAGTGGACATGTCAAGACAGAGATGGGGGAGCAGCAGGCTTGCTCCCAGCACTGTGTGTGGTGGGGTAGAGAGAGAGCAGTGGGCCAGCTGTGGACGGATGAAGATAGGAAGGGAGTTGCCAGGGACTAGAGTGGAGAGGCAGAAGCTGAACAGTGGAGGAGGTGGAGGGAGCCACACCCAGGGCACCAGGGAGCCTGAACAAGTCAGTGCTCCTGTGTCCTGTGGGACTGGCTCAGGTAGGTGTGGAGAAAGGTGCTTGGTGGCCTGGGGCCCTTTCTGCAGGGTGGTTTGTGTGCACAACATTGCAGGGAGGCAGAGAAGACCTTCTGGGCGCTGACTTCTGAGTCTTTGGCTAACCTCATGAGCAAGCCCGGGGTCCCAGGTCAGAGCTCCACACTCTGTTGGATCACAAGAGCTCCCCTCTCCTCCAAGAATGTTCAGGCTCAGAGGTGACACACTTCCTGTGCAGGAAAGGGCCTCGTGGTGGGGAACAAGCCTTCAGAAGCCAACCAGACAAGAAAGCCAAGGACAGGCAGACAGTGTGAGACATACAGAAAGTATGTGGCCCAATTACTCAGCAATACCTTGCCCTGCAGAGGGGCTGCTTACTGACACAACTCGGCGGCTCTCTTCAGGCCCTGTTCTAAGACCTCCAGTTCTGTGTCTCTAATTGTACTCTGTGACATGGTTCCCATGATGGGAAGCCACATGCCTTGACCCGTGATGGTAGCTCTCACATATCCCTAGGAACTCACAGGGGGACACCTCCTATAGCCCAGAACATGGCTCTGGCCCCAGTGACTGTGTGACCAAGAGCTCTGTAGCTCTGCAGTCCAGGTACCTGCACGTCTCCAATGATGTCCTCCATGACCACATCATAGTAGACGGTGAAGTCAGCCACAATGCCTGAGCTGGAGAAGGCAGACTGGTCTCGCAGTGTTGGGGAGAAGGTGATGTGGACGCAGGTCTCTCCCCTCTGTATCCTGGTGGATGGGGGCAAGTCACCCTCACCTGTGTGGGCATCCAGGTGGCACGGAGATCCCAGCAGAGAGAAAAGCCATGGATGGGGACAGTGAGAGCTCTGGGCAATGTATGGGGAGGGTGAGACCTGGAGCCCCCGCTAGCATGCCCTTCCTGCTGCCCACTGTCACTCTGTCACAAGCCCCTTCGTCAGTTCCTGCCCTGGCCCCGTTCATCACACCCAGACCCAGCCCTCCCTCAGCTCCCAGGATCATGAGGTAGAGGCTCTGTTCTCCACTCACAACCTCTCCCTGCCTCACTTCCCTTCCCACCCAAGGCCTGTGTCTGCAGGACTCCCATGCCCCCAGCTCCACAGGGAGCCATGTTCTCCTTCTCCTGAGACCAATGTAGTAGGTGGAGAGGGCAGAGACAGACACGATGGCAGAGCTGGGCTCCTCTCCTCTCCTTCTGCTGTGAGACAGGGCAGGCTAGCAGGGCTCTCCTCGGGAGACACAACTGTTGGCCTCTCTTCCCTCTCTTCCCCTGTCACTGAGAAAGCTGCCTCTGAATGAGCCTCTTCGAGTCTCCTGAAAGCACAGGCAACTTTTGGTTCTGGACATTTGCTCAACTGCTGTGAACATCAACTCCTTTGGAATTTTAGTCCCAGACAAGTGTCCACTTAGAATGTCCCGGAGCCTCTCTTTCTCCAGAAAACAGAGACTTGGGAATTGAGCTCCCTGCTCCTTCCTGCTCCAGCTGTCAGGAAGCTTAGGGGCAAACTGAGCCCCTTGCTCTGAGGGCCTGGTCACATACATTCCCTGGGCTTCCTTCCTTCCAGGCCTCTTTGTTTTGTTTTATCCCCACAGGACTACTTCTATCTCTGTTTTAACCTTTAAGGAGAAGGGGGAGGTGCTGCCATTTATAGCTTGGGGCTCAGGCGTGCTTGCTGCTAGACTCAGCTGCCCTGTGGGCCCAGGTCCCTGATAGTAGTGTCCTGTGTGCCTGGGCCAGTTGTTGACCAGTGTGCTCTGGTCTCCATAGCCACAGCACAGGGGTGCCCGTGGCTCCTGGATCACTGCAGGCTGTCTTAGGGAGTCAGTGTGGGGTTATGGGAAAGGACATTTGGTAGCAATTGGTGAGTGTCAACTGAAGGGAACTGTTACCACCACCACCAGTATTCATCAGGATGCTATAATTCACATGGAAAGAAGTTGTCATATCTTGCTACGGGTCTCAGGGTGTAAGGGGGTTTGAATAAGAACGTCCTCTATAGAGTTATGTGTTTGAATGACTGGTTGGTCCATAGAAGGTGATACCATTAGGAGTTAAGGCCTAGTTGGAATAAGTGTGGCCTTCTTGGGCAATGGATGCGGGCTTTTGAGGATTAGCTGCTCAATCTAGGCAAAATGTGGCTTTCATTTCTGCTACCTTCTGATCAAGATGTACAACTCGCAGCTCCTGCTTCAGCACTCTGTCTGCCTACACCCTACCATGCTCCTTGCCTTAGTGATAATGGAGTAGACCTCTGTAACTGTAAGTCGGCTCCAATTTAAATTTTGTTATGAATTGCAGTAGTCATGGCATCTCTTCAGAGCAATAGAAACCCTAACTAAGCCAAGGTATAACTTTCTTTCTTTCTTTCTTTCTTTCTTTCTTTCTTTCTTTCTTTCTTTCTTTCTTTCTTTCTTTCTTTCTTTCTTTCTTTCTTTCTTTTTTTAAGGTATAACTTTCTTTGATGAACAAGGGCCTAGGCTCCTTCCTCAGCTCTGGGAAAAGTAATCTGTCCTTGTGGTCCTGGATCATAGACGTCCTCTCTTTCATTTGACTGTTCAACCGAGGGAGGGAAGCATATACTCCTATCTTATGGCAGAGTCAATCTGGCCTCGAACCCAGTTTGTGCCATGCCATTTTTTCTGGCTGGGCAGGTTCCCATCAGCCAGACCCCTCTAGTTCTGAAAAACTCTGCAAGAATAGCCTCTTGAGCTATGTAATTTCCCTGTTTCTATCCACTCAACTCTCAGGAAATTGTTTAAATTGGTTTAGTGTCTCCCAGCTTGGCTGGATACAAAATTCACTTCAGACACATTAAATATGGAGATTTGGGGTCCTAAGCAAAGCCTATTGCACTGGGCTCCAGTAGGATGAGGTACTGGATTCTGTGTTTTCTTAAGATTATATCCATGTTGCACTGCACTCAGTTCTCCTGTCTCAGTCCCACCAATGGACTTGGCAGTAATCCTATTAGTTAAGATGCTTTTCTGTTCTGCGTGGTGCCCCAGAATTACCTGCCCTACCTTTCTGCTTTTCTACTTCACTTTGTGGTCATTTAGGGAAAAGGAGAACTCCTCCCACAAGGCTTCTACATCCTTCTACATTGTTAATACAGTACTTCATGATCCACTCCACATCTACCTGATTCCTTCCTTCCTTCCTTCCTTCCTTCCTTCCTTCCTTCCTTCCTTTCTTTCTTTCTTTCTTTCTTTCTTTCTTTCTTTCTTTCTTTCTTTCTTTCTTTCTTTCTTTCTTTCTTTCTTTCTTTCTTTCTTTCTTTCTTCTTTCTCACTGTTTAGCCTTGGTTGATATGGAAGTCACTATATAGACTAAGCTGGCCTTGAACTCACAGAGGTACTTGCTCTGTCTCCTGATTGCTGAGATTCAAGGCATGTGCCACCATGCCATGTCTGTTATAATTTTAATAATTGAATATGTACTTTTAGAAGCTTCTATTCCATGCCAAGTTCATACTAACTTGAAGAATTGGGTAGATATTGAATTCCAAATATCTTGAACTCTAAGCAAGCCCCCTTGTCTTTGATTTGGGAAGGAAATAGGTAGAGGGATATTACTGTCCCACAGAATGTCCAAGTTCTTTATATAAAGAATGGCAATGTCTTTGGCATCTCATAGCACTGCTCACATACTTGTTTGGTTGTTGGTGCACATTCGGCTGGTCCTCAGTGGAGGTATGTGCACATAGGCGATGCCTGTCCTTTCAGACACAGTGATTTCTACATTCAGCTTCCTCACCAACTGTCCAGGCCTCAGGCTTACCACCAACTGGTACTGGCCCTGGTGTCGCTGTAGCAGTTCTTCATAGGCTAGGGCAAAAGTTGCCTTTGTGCCTGCTGCCAGCCTAGTGGAGATTCGAAATTTTTCTGATTCCCGGTCCCTGGGCAAGAAGTAGAAATGGATTGGAAGGGTGTTGGATTTCCTGTTGTGTAGGGAAGAATTGGATGGCTTGCTTCTGCTAACCCTCACCCTTAACCAGTTGGACCTGATCAGGTCTTAAATAAGTCTCTAGGCCACAGTCACGCAGGCATCTAGTCAGCAACCTCTTTTCCTCCCTCATCCCCTCTCCAGAACATTCTACCTGCAAAATGATCTCACTGTCTCCCTTATGGAAATGTGGTTGATAAAAATCTGAATCCAGATTTAACCAAAAGAGTTTTCAATATATGCAAAAGTGCCTTTCTACCTTTAAATAGTCCCCTAAACCTGCTTGATCCCTATGTTAAACTCAGCTTGTTTATATGGTCAAAAGCTAAAGTATTCATTTCTGTAAAATGAAACTCTCTTAGAAGCTGAGAAGAATCCATAAAAATTGTAATACTATGAAAAATAATACTTATACCAAATGAATAGAACTCACTTAAGAAATAAGTCAATCTAGACAAATCTCACTTTGTCAACCCAAGCCAGAATGACAAATACTATCATTTATCTCTCAAATGTGGATCCTAACTTTAAATTTGTAGATATCCATGTTTAAAGTGTCTGTAGAAGTCAGGAAGCCAGAAAGGGCCCATGAATGTGGGGGAGGAGCAAGAGGCCTTAATGGGTACATACATAGTATGAAGGAATGGGAAGAGGGGAATACTGGTGTCTAAAGTTTTAAATGCTGGTGAGAGTTGGAGTATTGGGGTATGGGTTAAACCAAATTAATGATGTGTGAAAAAGCCTTACGGAAAGCTATGATTTTGTTATTATTTTAAATTAAATATCATTTTTCAAGGAGTTTTAATGGAGGCACCCTACCCTACATAGGTGGGAATGCTACTCCCAGAAACCATGCTTTATAAAACTAAAATCCTAAAGTGTCCTATGGCTTACCTCCTTGGGAATTGTTGTTCAAGTAGGCCTCACAAGCCCCCAAATAACATAGGCTATTACCATTTCTCTACGTTGCCCATTACAGAAAGATAGGCAAACCCTATTGCTGAAGATGTCATACACTTTGGTTGCAGATAATAGACAAATCAATCTTGAAGTGATCAGGAAACTTCCTTCCTGCTAACTAGCTTTCCTAGTGCTGGGAGGTATTACCTAGGCTGCTTAGGGAGAAGATATATCAATTGTCTTTCCCAGAGCTGTACCTAGCATACTGCAGTATCTGTTTATGCAGCAAGACATGTAATAGTGGTATGGGTGTTCTAGGGGTACCTAACTATTCTGATTAGATTTGAGGCATGATTCACAGGAAAAATTTCATTCCTGGTACCAAAAACCCTAGTCAAAAGTCTATGGCTAAGGAGGTCAAGGCCCTAAGAAAGAACCCACTATTATTGTTTTACTAAAGGGTCATGTTGTAAAAATGGACTCAACGTTGATTAAAAAAATCTTCATTTTGGTTAGTTAAGAGATTCAAGACTGATCAAAATATTGAGAGTAAGTGAATCAACCCTAAATAAGACATCTATGCCACCCATGCTGATGCCTCATGGAGTAGGGGTCAGAAAGAATACAAAACCTAAAGAATTGGAAGGGATAATATCTTCTATCCACAGCATGTGTGTTTTGTACTCATGAACTCACGGCAGCTATAATTACCTGAACAAGGCCTGCACAAGATGAAGCCAACCAAAATCCTAGCATGAATTGGGGGAAGGACCCATGAGATCCTATTCTTCATGGAAGAGCTAGTTGACGGTTTCTTTGGGGGAGGGAAAGTCATCTTTATTTGGAAGATGTAGTCTTGCCTGGTAGATTGCCATGCCCCAGTGAGTAGCCCCACACCCATTTGCTAACTGAACACAGACAATGATAAAGAAAAGAAAGGAAATGGTATGCAGTTGGGAGGGCGATGAATTAAAGGGGTATATGAGGGGTTGGATGGAGGATGAAAATTTGCTATGATCAAATTGCATTGTATACAAGTATGGAATTCACAGTGAATAAATAGATATCAATTTCAAAATAAAAATAAAAAGAGGAGAGAAAAACTCACTTGTATATAATCTTCCCCTAAAGCATGCTAAGCTCCATCTTGCTAGCAGAAGAAAGCTAGAATTAGGGAATTAACCCCCCACATGTTAAACATCTGTTGTTATAGGTTTTGGTTTTTACTGACTCACATAATCTTGATGTAAATCCTCTGAAGTAGAAATCATTTTCTTCATTTTAAAGAAGTAGAGTATGAGGCCCAGAGAGAAAGTATATCTTTCCTGGTCATACAGCTATGATGACCTAATCATATTTTAGAGGAGATGTAGCCTTACCTGATACCCACATGAGCAGCTGTCTTTCCTTGCTGATAGGCTTTCTCATACATTTTCTTTGCCTCATGTTTTTCCTTAATTTCTGCAACATAGATTTTATCATCAATGGTCCTGATGGGGTAGAGAAAAAGAAGGGATAGTGAAGTCAGACAAAGGAAAATGATGGTCAAAACCAGACAGAAATAAAAGGGAGGAGAAGGGGGATGGGTAAAGAAAGAATAAAATAGTGTCATTAAATTCAAAATGGAGTGGGAACAATTAATGGCAGTGAAAGTGAGATAAAAGAGGCGATAATGTTCTTCTGAAGTCTGTTTGTCAACTGGGGAAAGAGAGACCATGCAGCATGTGGGATACCAAGGTTGCAGTTTTGTGTTTCTTTAAGCATTGACCAATGTTTGCCTTTTAACACACAAAAAATGTTTTAGGCTGAGTGTTTTTACTGTAATTGTTGTATATTTGCTATAACATTTATTTTTAAATAAAACATATCAAGCTAAGCATAGTGATGCAGACATAGAATCCCAGCACTTAGGGTGACATATTCAAGGTTCGCTGGTCTATATAGTGAGCTCCAGGCCTATATGAATAACAATCTAAAAAGTGTGTCTTTTAAGAGAAAACACACTAGGTAAATAATATTGTGAATGGTATAAACGGTTAAAAATTGTCAGTGACTCTTTCATTGGGGTCCCCAGGCTCAGGTCAATGGTTGGCTGTATCTGCATCTGTCTTAGTCAGATGCTGGCAAAGCCTCTCAGAGGACAGCCATATTAGGCTCCTGTATGTGAACACTTTAGAGGCAAAGGGGAGGGAGGATGGGATGGGGAATTTGTGGAGGGGAGGCCCAGAAGGGGGACAACTTTTGAAATGTAAATAAAATAACCAATTAGTAAAAAAAAAAATTGTCAGTGACACAGGCCCCAAAGGACATGAACTAGATCTGATCTGACCTGAATGGCCCTTCCCCGAATATCCCAGATTGTACCCTACAAGTTTCTAAAGGAGGGAAGCAACCAGTAGTTCTACCCAGCTAGGATTCCTGTGAACCACAATGATGACCACTAGAAAACTACCAGGGCTAATGAAATCATGGATCTCGGAGGAGAACATACAATTGCCACTTTACTAAGCCAACATAACTCCTAAATACAATCTAAACATTTATCCTTATACCAACATATAAGTGTATTTCTAACCCCTCATCAAGGAAACTTCTCTTTGCAACAAATAACTAGTATAGAAAACCACAACCAATCAAACTGCAGAGTTGTGCAGCCCAGTCCCAACTGGCATGTCTACAACACAACTCCTACATCTAAGGTTCAGGGATCATTGCAGAAGAGGAGATGGAAAGATTGTAAAAGCCAGAGGAACATGAAGTTTGTTTTAAGATTGTGTCTCCTAGGATGTCAGGGAAGCAACACCTGTGAAGTCTCAACAATATGACTAAACATGACCTGAACAAAGAAGAAACCAGCAGCTATTTTAACATGGAAAGAGAAAAGGCTGTGAGGCCTCAACCTTATTCAAAGAACTGCAGATAACTAAGAAATGATGAAAGTGGAAGACACAGGGTTTAATTTCAGCTTACAAAGCCGAGGTCATGTTCCATCAAAGAGTGCAGTCAGGGCAGGGATTCAAGAAGGGCCGGAACCTGGAGGCAGGAGCTAATGCAGAGCCATGGGGGGGTGCTGCTGAGTGGCTTGCTCCCCATGGCTTGCTCAGCCTCCTTTCTTATTGAAACAGCACCACCAGCCCAGCGATGACACTACCCACAATGGGCTGAACCTCCCCCCCATCAATCACTAATTAAGAAAATGCTCTTACATGTTTGCTGCTTGCCTACAGGCCAATTTATTGGGGGGCATTTTCTTAATTGAGGTTCCCTCTTCCAACTTGCATCAGGTTGACAAAAAAAAAATCCAATCCAAAACCCCAAAACAAAACCCTACAAGTGACCCCTATTCAACATGACACACAAATACATCACTATTAAACCATAACCTTTACTTTCTTGTTTCTCCCTAAGATCTCAAGCTACTATCATAATAAAATCATAAAACCACTTTAAAAGTCTCATACTCTTTAAAAAAAATTCAGACTTTAAAAAGATGTTCAGCTTCTTTAAGATATCCAAAGTCTCTCTAAAAATCCAAAATCCCTTAAGTGTGAGCTCATGTAAAATAAAAAATAAGTTGCATACTTCTTGTCCCAAGAGGGGAGAGCTAGATAGGACACAGTTATAATCAAAGCAAAACCATACTCCAACAGTGTAAAAAGTCCAACATTTGGGATTCACTCATAAACTCCTGGGCTCCAAAGTGCCGAGGAGTGGGCAGCTCCACTTTTGCAGCTCTGCCACCTGCAATACACAAAACTGGTTGGTCTCTTAGGCTCAAGCCAGCTCCACACCACACTTTGTCATCCTATAGTCCTGGCACCTCCAATATGCTAGGTCTGCACTACAGCTAAGGTTTCATCTTTGTCAGTGGCCTCTCCTGGCTTCTCACAGTGCCAAGCCTCAGCTGCTCTCTATGACCCCATCACAATGTCAAAAACAGCACTACATAGGGGGACTCTTGCACATCGCCAAGCCTGGCTATCAGCTTGAGATGCAGCCTTGGAGTTCCTGGACCACAACTTCTGTGTGCTGACGCCAAGGAAATACTCCCCACAAGATTTCACCTCAATGATGCTAATCTCTTATTAATCACTGTTGATTCTTTAGCCCAAGCTAACCAGCATTGAGTGTCCCAGGAAAGCAACGTTTTCACTTTAGGAATACTGGTCTCTTGTTAATCACAGCTGCTTTTTCAAGCCCAGTTTCAGTGACCAGAATCCAAAGCTTCTCAATTCAAACTATAAGAATAACCCAATAAAGCCTTTGCTTCCCTAGGAAACTTGACAATCCAGTTCTCTATCATCACACTGCTCTCAGCACTCTTACTTTCCATGCTCCCACAGAATAGCCCATTAGACTCTAAGCACTCAAACGCTTTTCCAGTCCAAAATTCCAAAATCTTCCACAATCTCATCCCTGAAATAACACGGCCAGCTTTGTTGCAGGCATAGCCCATGAACCTGGTACCAATTTCTGTCCTAGTTTGCCTTCTGTTTTGTGATAAACACCATGACCAAATGCAACTTGGGAAGGGTGAGAGTCTATTTCGGCTTAAAGCTTCCAATCATGAAGGGAGGTCAGGACAGGAACTCACAAAGGGCTGGAACCTGGAGGCAGAGGCTGATGCAGAGGACATGTCAGAGTGCTGCTTATTGGCTTGCTTCCCACAGCTTGCTCAGCTTGCTTTTTTTTTTTTTTTTTTTTTTTTTAATAAAACCCAGGACTATCAGACCAGGGATGGCACCACCCACAAAGGGCTGGGCCCTTCCATATCAATAATGAATCAAGAAAATGACCCACATCCCTGCTTATGGGCCAATCTGATAGAGGCATTTTCTCAGTTGAGGTTCAATCTTCCCAGATGAGTCTATTCTATGTCAAGTTAACGAAAGAACTATTTATCACACCTACTAACTGGGCTCCATTTTTAAGCTCTTGCTCTTTATAGATTGATCACATAGCAGTATAAATATCTATTAATCTTTATTTGAGACAGGGTCTTATGATGTACCATTGGCTGGTCTGAACTTACTAGGTAGACCAGGCTGGTCTATAGCAGCTTTTTGAGACAGGCCTTCACTATGTAGCTTAGGCTAGCCTTGAAGACATTATGTAGCATGTTCTTCCTACCTTTTTTTTTTAATCCTTCACGTTTTTTTCTTTTTGTTTGAGCAGGGCTTACTCCGAAGCTCAAAGGGCCTTGAACTTAATAGTCTTGCCTCTCTCTATATATGTTTTTAAAAATTAAAATTATTTTTAACTTATACATAAAAGCATATGAGGTAAAATGCTTACCTTGCAAGTATAAAGACCTGAGTTTAATCCTCCATACATATGTTTAAATAGGGCACCGCCCTTCACTGGCTGCAACATTCAGGAGACTGGGCCCTGTACCTTGCCTAGGCAGCACAATAGAGCTGGCCCTGATGTGAGCTAGCCCTGAGGGCATGAGAGTGGGTGAGCTGGCTCTGTCCCTTGCTGGATCCTGCCGGCATTGGATGAGCTAGTCCAGGGCAATGCTGGAGCGTTTGTCAGGTAGTGTGGGAGAGCTGGCTGGCTGACCAACTCAGCTACCACACAGGCCCAGATCCATGGGTCTGAGTTGGCTATCACCCCAACATCTACTCCATTTATGAACTGCTTGAGCATGTGAAAGGTCTGGTACCACAGATCCAATGCTGCAGGATCTCTATGACACAGGGCAACAACAGGATATCTGAGAGAAGTCCCAGTGAGGATCCTGTATTGATAGCGTAGCAGAAGCCAGAGGCTTTGAACCAGACCAGTGACTCATTGCAGTAAACATTTTAAAGCAAAGAAGTGTGGACGAAAGAGTATATAGTGTGGGATACACTGTCACACACTACAGCTTCCACAATGTGGATACTTTTTTCTTTTGGGTGCAGAGGTCAGGTCCAAAGTCAAGGGGAGATGAGTGGGACTGGGGTGCATGATGTGAAACCCACAAATAGCCAATAAAAAAGTTAAATTAAGAAGAAAAAGATAGAGTGTGGATAGTGAGGGATTCTTGGACTGCCAAAAAATGGGGAGGTAGAAAGAAGTGGATTTCTGGGCTCACTGGCCAACCGATCTAGCTTTTCGGTGAACCATGTGAGTGATAGATATCATGTAGTATTTGCCTTTCTGTGTCTGGCATACTTCACTTAGCATTCTCCCTCTACCCATTTGGCAGTGTTTGAGAGTTTGAAACATCTTTAAAGTTATTATTTTATTGTGTGTGTCTTAGGGTTTCTATTCCTGCACAAACATGACCAAGAAGCAAGTTGGGAAGGAAAGGGTTTATTCAGCTTACACTTCTGCAGTGCTGTTTCTCACCAAAGGAAGTTAGGACTGGAACTCAAGCAGGTCAGGAAGCAGGAACTGATGCAGAGGCCATGGAGGGATGTTTCTTACTGGCTTGCTTCCCCTGGCTTGCTCAGCCTGCTCTCTTATAGAACCCAAGACTACCAGCCCAGGGATGGTACCACCCACAAGGGGCCCTCCCCCCTTGATCACTAATTGAGAAAACTCCTTACAGCTGGATCTCATGGAGGCACTTCCCCAACTAAAGCTCCTGTCTCTGTGATAACTCCAGCCTCCTGTGTCAAGTTGACACACAAAACCAGCCAACACAATGTGTATGGATGCTTTGCTTGTGTATATGACTATATGCTATATACATGCTTGGTACCTGCAGAGGCCAGGGAGGGTGTCTGATCCCCTGGAACTAGAGTTATAGACAGTGTGAGCCATCATATGGTTGCTGGGAATTCGACCTGGGTCCTCTGGAAGAACAGCCAGTACTCTTAGCTGCAAGTCGGCTCTCTAACCACAATTTGAGACAGTTTTGTTTGTTGGTTGGTTGGTTTTGGAGACCAAGTTTTATTCTACTTCAGGCTGGCCTTGAACTCCCCATCTGTCCACCTCCACTTTCCAAAACTGGTATTATTACACATGAGGAACTGCACCCAGCCTAAAACCAGAATTAAAACAAAAACTGTTTTATTTATTTATTTTTTGTGATATGGTTTTGGTGTGTGGTCCAAGTTGGCTTGAGCTCCTGATGTTCTAGTCACAGCCTTTTATATGCTTGGATTTGAGGCATAGCCCTGGCCCATTTACACTGTCACCAGAAACAGAACTTCCTTTCTTTTTGTGCTGCATTTAGGTGTCCATGAAGCAATTAGATCCTTAGGTTGTCTGTAGTTTTGGCTGCTTTGTATAGTGTTTCTTGTTCTTTTTCTTCTTTAACTTGTTCAGCACACTCTTGCCCCAGAGCCTTGGTAATTATGCATGTAGAATGTTCCTCTTCCAGATCTTTGTAAGTCTTCATAGCATTCTCTTTGGGTCTCTGTTTAATGTCACTTGACTTTTGATAGCTGTAGACTAGTACCTCCGCTCAATCTGTCTCCTTTGCTCCCCTTGCTTCTTTTCTATGCTAACACTTCTCAATGACAAACAAATGCATGTGTGCTTATGTTCCCCACGTCTTATTTTCTGGAGGAGACTGTGAGCTCCTTGAGAATAAAGAAATGCCTGCCTGCTTTGCTGCTCATGCCTGGACTACAGCACTCACTTGGTCATTTCATAATGGGCAACCAAGAAGGACAGCAAGAAAAGTCAGAGCTCGTTTCATGGACTAGTGGATCAAAGAAAAGGGAGTTAGAGAAAGATGGCGAGAGAATCCAGGGCTTTGAACTCAAGACCTAGTGAGCTCACATGTCAGCAAGGAATGTGAAGTGTTGGATAAGGCTCACACTGGGAAGGAATTGATAGGTCAGAGCTACCTTTGAGATGTGAGAATGTGGTGTCCTAGAGAACATTAATATACCTCTGCGGGAGGCAAGAACAGCTGTCTCCATTTCAGAAATGGAGCAGCTAGGACACAGATAGTAGCAGCTTCCAGGAATGCTAGGGGAAGATATACAGCTGGCAGGAGCATTTCAAGGCAGCTGAAACAGTATTGCTGAGGCTTGGCTAGTGTGGGGGTGGACAGTGCTGGCTGGGCCTCAAGGTCTCTTGGGGCCTGGGGTGGTAGGGTGGAGCCACTCTGGCAGTAGCACACTGGGGCCTCTGTGTGTGAGCTGCCTCCAGCCAGCATACTTTCCACAGAGTCTGCCCAGGGACATTTCTCCAGCCTGCTTTGCTTAATGTTTTATAAATCCTTTTGGTGTTTTTTTTTCCTACTGAAATGAACCCACATTCTGCCTATTGCTCGGTCTTTACATCACCTGACTGCCAACCTCTCAGGTCGCCCCCACACTTCACATCATACCTGGGACTTGTTTGTTTGGGGCTACTTTTATTCTTGTATTTGGTTCTTTTGGTCCCCTACTTGCAAGGATCTCGGTTCCTTTGAGTCTTACCAACTTGGATATCCTGTTGTAGGGAAGCACCCCTTCATTATGGTCAGTTCTTCTCCCCTATACCGACTTTACCTCAATCACCTCTTCACAACCTACCCACTCTCAGGGCAAGGCCAGGAGCTTCTTGATGGCATGGTATGGGCTCAGGACTGTAAAGATTGTTTACAGCATAGGAACCTTCTCCTCCATCACAGGGGGACAATGACTGAGCAAGGGCAGAAATTCTGTTTGGGTTGGACTCCCCATTCTAACTCTTAGAGTGTCTCCACTCCAACACAGAAGTCCCCTCTCCTTTTGTCTCCTCGATGCAGGATTTCACATAGCTGAGGCTGGCACTGAATGTGAACACGCTATATATAGCTGTGGATGATAACCATGAATTTCTGATCTTCTTGCTCTCACCTCCCAAGTGTTCATATGACAGGTGTGTGCCACAGTGGCCATTTTATGTGTTACTGGGAACTGGATCTAAGATGTTTTGGTATACTAGGAAAATATTTGACTGAGCAGCATCCCCAACCCCAGAAGCCATTTCATAACTCAGACTAAGAGTTCTTTCATCTGCATCTCTTCCCTCATTCATCATCTCATCCATCGCCTGTCATCTAACCAAACAAAACTGGGGGAAAAAAAGCCTATGCCCATTCATACTTCTACCATAAATGGGTTGTTTCTCCCTCCAATGGTCTCTCAAACTCTACCATCATGTTTGTGTTCTTTCTTCTAGTACAGGACCCCTCTCTGCTTCTCAGCTTCTTGGCTGGCTCTTCCAGCCTACCCCTGAGTCCTGATTGTCATTCCTTGCTTACCACATCACCATGTCTCTCTACTAAGGGGCCCAGCTACCTCTAAAGTGGGATGCACATGTCCCTGGGGAGGCTGGGGACAAATCAAAGGGGGGATAAAAGAATATTAGTATTCTATTTAGAGTTTTCCATTATTCTTTGATGACTTCACATGCATATTTCTCATAGTTCATATCTGTTCTAAAGTATGGTATAGTATAGTATAGTGTAATATAGTGTAGTGTAATGTGTGTGTGAGTGTGTGTGTGTGTGTGTGTGTGTGTGAGTGTGTGTGTGAGTGTGTGTGTTCCTTGCACTTGCATTCACATTGGAATGTCCTAAAAGCCTAGTCTTTTCCTACCTCTCAAGTCTCATTCTGACCACTCTTCTGCCTGTTACACTTCTTTGACATAGAAGTACATGGACTTTCTCCTCATGAGGGAACATGTGTGTCTAAATTCTCTTGCCTTGATTTTCCAGACCTGCCTCCGTAGTGCTTGGTTAGTGAACATTTCATAATTGAAGCTTTAGTTTGTGTGTCATTTTTCCAAGGCTCCCATCCACTGATGGGAGTTCAGAACTGATCTCTATCTCTGGTTGGGCCATTGTGGTTCCTACCTTTTTGCAATCAGTTTTCTCTTTCCTCCTGGAGTATTCTATTTAAATCACCTTATTCCTTTGTGTGTGCATATGTGCGTGTTCCCCATTAGACAGTAGACTGGGAGTAGGGACCGTGTGTAGTCCATCTTTCCACCATATCTAGCCAGCACTGTTTTTTTTGTTTCAAAAAAGACCCCTAATTTTATCAAGTATTTATTATATGCCACACACTAGTGTCAGCATGGAGTTTCATACATTTTAATTCATTTAACCCTTGCAAGTGGTTTCTAATTTTATCTGCATTTTACAGATGTGTGAAATAAGACTCAGAAGTTAGGTAGCTTATCCTGAGTGGCACAGCTGGCAGAGCAGGATTCAAAGTCAAGATGTCTGCTTTTATAATTCATCCTTTTAACTGCTCTGCACTAATAAAAGAACAAGATTGAATGAATGTATGCAGAAGTGAATGAACTAGTAAGTTTGAAGCAGACTTACATTGTGAAATTGGAGATAAAGGCGATGCGGGGTAGATTCAGGTCAAAGATGGCTTCATGGGCTTCATCATGTGGATTGAAGAGGACAGAGGTGACCAAAGTGTGTGCATAACGAGACACCACAGTGGAATGTATGGAGTAGCTTGTCATCAACAACTGAGGAGAGACAATACAAAAGAGGTGAGTTGGAGAGAGTCCATTTTGGGCCCAGATGAGCAGGTACTTGGGGTCTCAAGGTTCCTGAACTGGTTTCAGGCTGCAGAGGAGAAACTGAGGTGACTCGAGGGAAAGTGATCTTTGTCATATGTGGACCTGCCTGAGAGTGCAGCAAGCAGAACTCATATTTGCCTCTCCCTGCCCCTGGGAGGCTGATGTTCTCCTTGCTCCCAAATTTCCTGAAGCTGCTGCTGCTGCTGGTAGTGGTGGTCCATGGATCACTTTAGAATGAATGCAACATTTTAGCAAAGCTTTAGAATACAACAGAATGGATGCATTCATTGGGCTCTACATTCTTACAAGGCAATGTGATAATTAGTTTTTTCCTCTTTATGATTTCAGCTATAAGGATTGAGCCTCATACATACTATAATGTATTACAATCATGAAAAGTGTCTGATGCATTAAATTCCAGTATTTCCCATGTCTTACAGATGTGTTAACTGAGGTTTAGACATGAAGGTCAGTCAGCAGGCAGATAACTATCTTCTTCCCTATCTTTCCTGAATGTATGATCCTCCCATCTACCCACATCACATACATCTAGTTTGCTCAGTGTAGGGAAGTGGGACACAGAGCTAATCTAGAATCAGATGGGCATAGGTTCAGGTTCTGTCTCTGCTTTGTTAACATATGAGCTTTGTTTCCTTCTCTCATTAATGGGAATAAGAGAGCATGGCTTACAGGGATGCTGAAAGGACCAATTGAAACAACAATGAAAACCACTGGTACAGCACCCGACATGCACTCAACAAACAGTAACTTGTTTTTCTCTAGCTCCAGCTTCTCAGCCCTGCAGAAACACACTTGAGAAACTTCTACTCCTCCCACCCTATGGAGCTACTTTTCTCACAAACTCCAGAGCTTTGTCCTCTCATGCTAGAACTGACCTTGCTGCTTGGTGAGGCAGAGCCATGAGGTCCCTCGTGTGTTAGGTCTAGGAGGATGGTCAGCAAAACGCTGACCCAGCTGAGGTACCTCCATTCAGACATGGTACCACTTCTGGCCTGGGCCTGCTGTTCTCATCCAGAATGTCTGGACCTGATCTGCAAGCCTTCCTTCTTTTAAACTTCCAGGTATCCCTTTTCTTCAGAGGGAGGGACCATGCTGAAGGGTGTGGAAGTCTCTGAATGTGCCATTGAGGCCCACACAAACCAGGATTGTCCAAGAGCTAAGGCTGGCATCTTGCCTGGAGACGGGCCAGTTCTGTGCCTCCTTTTTCCCCTTCATCCAGCTGTAAGATGAATGGAAACTAAACATAGCAGAGTGCTGGGTCTGTCTGTTTGCTATGTTGGCTCAGGGTGGGGTTTTTCTTTCCTATAAACATCCACTGAAGCTCAATAACTGGAGCCAGAGAAAGGTCACTCAGCGCTGATCAGCTTAAAAAGGTAGCTAACTTTAAAGAGGGTTAGAGAGGCAAGTACCCGTTGTCGATCTTTTCTGTTGCTGACTTCAGTCTTGACCCAGGGAACTATAACAATGCAGAGGCCCCACGGCCATGAGATTGCCAATCGAAAGAATAATCAGAGGTCAAGGTGGGCTGGGATGGAGATGAAAAAGAGTACAATTCAGTCATTTTAAATATAGCCTTGGGACTGAGACCATATCTAGGTTTGAATTGTAGTTCTGCAGCTTACTGAGTGCATGATATTCAGCGAGGAGACTAACAACTCTGAAGCCTCAGTTCCCTCATCTGTGAAATGAAGATAACAGTAGAATTTCATAAAAATAGTAACACTGAACTTGTACTTTTAGAATTCTTGACATCTGGTAAATATTCAATAAATACATGCCAGGATGAAATATGGCCAAAAGCCAAGTGTGGCAGTCAGGCATAGTGCTATACATTTATAATCCCAGTTCTTGGGAGACTGGTGCAGAAGGAATATGAATCTGATGCTAGCCTATGTTGCATGGTGAATTCCATGCCAAGTTGGACTTTGCAGAGAGAACCTGCCTCAAAAACAACAGCAAAAGATCATGGGGAGTCCCCTTTTCCACTGTAGACATGAAAGGGACAGAAAGATGCAGAATTGAGGTGCTCTGAGCCTAGTGTCTGAAGGTTCTGTGGTGGGTGGATTGAAGAGTAGGCCTGCATAGAGGCCATTAGTGCTTATCAGAACCTTTATCTCAACTCCTCTGAGAACTTTTTTTATAAATTGGCATAAAGACAACAAAGATACCTGAATTTGCCCCGTGGCATTCATTACTGCACAACAAAGTCTCATTCTGGCCTTTGGGGGATCCCAAATCCTATTAATTGCCAGCTACCCCAAATCCGCTGAAAGCTTCCCATTGCAGCAGCATCCACAGTAGAGGCACAGGTGCTAGGGATGTAACTCAGTTGGTAGAATGCCTGTTTAACATTCACAAAGCTCTGGGCTGCGCCTTCAGCAAGCACCCTGTAAATAAGCATGGTGTAGCTTGTCTGTGCTCTTGGTCCTCAAGAGGTAGAGGCTAGACGTTTGGAAGTTCAAGGTTGTCATCAGCAGCCTAGGAAGTTTAAGGTCTATGTGAGACCATTTAGAAGGAGGAGGAGGAGAAGAGGGAGGGGAGGGGGAAGGGGGAAGGGGAAGGGAGGAAGAGAAGTAGGGGAAAGAGGAGGAGGAGGGGGAGGAGAAGAAGGAGGAAGAGGAAGAAGAGGAGGAAGAGGAGGGGGAGGAGGATGAGGAGAAGGAGGGGGAGGAGAAGGAGGAGGAGGAGGGGAGAAGGAGGAGGGGGGAGAAGGAGGAAGAGGGGGAGGAGGAGGGGGAGGAGAAGAAGGACGAGGAGGGGGAGAAGGAGGAGGAGGGGGAGGAGGAGGAGGAGAAGAAGAAGAGGAAGAAGAAGAAGAAGAGGAAGAAGAAGAAGAAGAAGAGGAAGAAGAAGAAGAAGAAGAAGAAGAAGAAGAAGAAGAAGAAGAAGAAGAAGAAGAAGAAGAGGAAGAAGAAGAAGAAGAAGAAGAAGAGGAGGAGGAGGAAGAAGAAGAAGAAGAAGAAGAAGAAGAAGAAGAAGAAGAAGAAGAAGAAGAAGAAGAAGAAGAAGAAGAAGAAGAAGAAGGAATTTCCTCATAGGGTAGAGTCCTTTCTCCAGAGAAGCTTTGTTTATACAACACCAGAGAAAACTCCATCTGGTACCCACACTCTCTCTTTAGGACAGATAACCAAGGGTCCTCAGGCAAATTAAGAAGGCCTGTACAATGAAAGCAAAAAGCCCAAACACACAAATAGAACAAATGAACCCAGAGCAAGTTGGGGATTTGAGTAACAAAAGATAATTTTACTTCAGGAGAAAAACAGTGATTGTCAGTGCTTCAAGAAAAAGACATGTGTGAGACAAACTGATATGCCACACAGCAGGGACAACCAAGGGAAAGGAAGACACTCCAGAAATGGAAAAGAAGTTGCTGGAAATAAACATATCAACAGAGATCAGGATATAAAGAAAACTCTCTCAGACTGTGAGGGGAAACAACACGCAACAGTAGGCGACAGGAAAGAACAATGTAAAAGATAAAGACCGACGCAGCAAACTCAACACTTAGAAAAAGGAGTCACTAAAGGAAAGATAACGAAGTACTTTTGTGTGTTGTTTTGGTATATTTGTCATTATTGTTTTTCCTTTTAAAATTGCTTTGATTTTTAAATGGTTTTGCTGTTTTTACTAGTTTTGTGAGGAGGGAGAGGGGAGAGAGTGAGCGTGAGAGAGCAAGCATGGTGTTGGGTGGGTAGCAGGGTGAGGGATCTGGGAGGAGTTTGGGGGAGGGAAAGGATATGACCGGAATATACTGTATGAAAAAACTTTTAAGTGTATTAGGAGCTGAGCATAATGGTGCATAGCTGTCATCTCAGCACTGGCAAGGCTTGGGCAGGAGGATTGCTGCAATTCAGAAACCAGCCTGGTCTACATGGTGAGTGTCAAGCTAGCCAGAGTTCCATAGTGAGACCTTGTCTCCCAAAACCAAAGTAAAAATGTGTCAGAAGCTAAAGATCTCTAGAGCAGGTGACAGAATAGTGAATGCAGACAACTGACCCAACTTAGTCACCACATTATCATCCTCCTATCCGTCCTCCATCAATATACTTACAGGTCCCTTTCAAATTCAAGCCACATTCTTCCTGTTCTCTGCCTAAAGTAGAACCCTCCATGGTTCACTTCAGAGGAGCTAGTGAGGCAAGCCCTTGTTACCATTCTCACCCCACAGACTGTTCCTTCTCTCCCCTTCTTCTGCTATTACTCTAGCAACTCTGGACTTTATGTTCTTCCAAAATGCTAGGGATGGAAAAAGGTGCCATGGGTAGGTCTTTGCATTGACCTTTTTTGCTAGGAAGATCGTTCCCAGATATCCACCTAACTCCCTTGCCTTTGCAAGTATTCATTCACATTTGGCTATTTCAGTGAATTACTTCTTGAACAACCTACTTAAAATGGAAATAACCTCCTTCCTTCACAGGCATTCTCTAATTCCTTTACCCCGTTTTTTTTTAAGTTCCTCTCCATTCTCCTGCCCCTCATTTCTATGCAATAGTTTTACTATGTACCTCAGACTACCCTCCAACTCCAGATGTTCCTTCCCCAGGCCCCTGAATGCTGGAATTAAGGAGTGCACCATTCCACCTGGCATTTATCTTCTCCATCTCACTTGATTTAAGGTGTTACAGATTTTACTTCTTGATCTGACTGTTTTCTCTTTTCCTTTTACTAGAAAGAGCTCCATGGGAAACAGGCATTGATCTCGTGCCTTCTCCACTGTTGTCTTCAGCTCCCAGAACAGTATCCAGTACCTAGCAGACTGCCAATAAATATTCATTGAAAGAGTGGATATAATAAAGGCATATAACTTATGGAAAAATAAGACCTGTTACAATGTCTTTATATATGCAAGAAATTCATAGCTCAAATATAAAACAATATAAGACCTTCATTCTAGAAAAAAAAATCTCCTTTAAGAAGGCCAAGGTTTGTGACATTTGACTTGTAATGAGGAAGTATATTCTTGGCTCATTACTTAGCTGGATTTTGGAAAAAATATTTACATAGTCAAGACAATGTAAATACTGTTTATTGGTTTTTAGGTTTAAGAGCTACCCTGGAAAGACAAAGAGAGGAAGACCTCGTAAATACTTCAGAACAGAATGTAAATGTCAATAATATGTATAACGTAAAAGGAAAAGTCAAAGAGATAATGTAGGGCATTGATGGGTAGTGTGTGGCTAATAGCTTTGTTTTTTTAAGTAGGCAGTTAGGGATAATGCTGGATTAGTAAAGATCCATGACTCCAGACCTTGATATTTGGTTACGTTTCCAGTACCAGGCATAATTTCCCCCAGAGAGCTGTTGGTTACTGCTGAAGTATTCATGCACCCTTGGGGCTAATGCATCATGCTAACTGAACATCTTGGGTTCATAGACATCATGGCTATGTAGTACTATTGGTTCCCCTACACACACACTTTTGAAGTTTGCGTTGTACCTTCTGGTACTTATATTCACAGATAAGTGTAGTTCTCACCCCTCCTCAAGGAAACTTCCTCTTGCAACAGAGAGAAAGATCAGAAAATCACAACTGATCAAAATGCAGAGAAGTGGAGCCTAATCCCTACCAGCACACCTTCAGCACAGCTCCTCTTCCACCTAAGGCTCAAGGGTCACTGAAGAAGAGGGACCAGAATGATTGTAAGAACCAGGGGAACAGGTAGTTTGGTATGAAATTGTGTCTCCTAGAAATGTCAGAGAAGCTAGACTCATAAAGTCTCTTAAAAACATAGCTGGCAAAGCAGGCTATTGACATTATAGTAAAAATTGACAAAATAGGAAATGGAGGTGGAAAATAATGGGAAAAATACATGTTTTCAGGCTCCAAATTAAGCACTGATAGAAAAAAGGATTGATGCTAGACATTGGAGGGGAGTGGGAAGAAAAAACAAGGAAGTTCTGTTCACGAAGAACATCGTCATTGCCACCTTGGGGGAGTTAATAGGAAATTGTCTTTTATAAACTAAGAAGAAGCAAATCTTATTATCAAGACTTGTAGAGAGAGCCACTGGTGGATGTGAAAATGAAATGGTAGCTTTGAGAACCAAGGTACATTGGTTGCAGGAAAACAGATCGAACTAGAGATGATAATATTATTAAACAAATTATGCTACTCTCAGGAAGATGTATGTTTTCTCTTGTTTATGGTTCTTAGACACATAAAGTCATGTATATGAAGGCATAAGTACTGCCCAGGGGTGCAAAGAGGGATAAGGGGAAAGGGGATAAGAAAGGTGGGGGGATATGGTCAACAATACAATACTTGCATAAAAAGGTAAAAAAATATTAAATTTCAAAAGGAAACTTCAGACATGAAGAATAGAGATGTGGAAGGCTGAGGCATAGTACCATTTTTAAATAATATTCCTTTGCTTGAGTTGTTACCATGTACACTTAAGAACTTAATAAAAAATATAATATTTAAAACATTATTTTGGTCTCACAAATGAAATAAAATTAACTTTTCCATGAACTGGAGTCTCACACTGTAGCCCTTGGCTGGTCCAGAACTCATTATGCAAACAAGGTTGGCCTGGAGTATGGAGATAATCATGCAGTCTCTCCCCAGCACGGGGTTTGAAGGGCCTAGCTCAAAATGTTTGTCTTATGATGCTTCCTAACTGGGGATATCCAGTTAGACTTGCCTCCATAGATGAAAATCAGACCATGTCCTTAACACAGTTAGGAAGAGGGCTATAGTGTTTTATTTTGTTTTCCATTGCTATAGCAAAGTGCCTGAGGCTGCATGCTCAAAGACCGAGATCAGTTGGTCCCACTTCCTGCAAGGCTGAATCTCAACAAGACAAATAGCTTCATGGTGGAAGCACAAATGAGGAGGGGGCAAACTGTGAGCTGTGAGTCTTATTTTAAAAGATTTATTTATTATTATGTGTAAGTACACTGTAACTGTCTTCAGACACACCAGAAGAAGGTGGCAGATCTTCGGATGGCTGTGAGCCACCATGTGGTCGCTGGGATTTGAACTTAGGACCTTTGTAAGAGCAGTCAGTGCTCTTATGCGCTGAGCCATCTCTCCAGCCCGAGCTATATTTTAATGACAATTCACAAGTAGAGAAAAAGTAACCTGAGTCCCAACAGTGATTAGCCCGGTAACCTAGTCATATTCCACTTGGCCCCATCTCTGACCACTCCACCAACTCCCAAGCTTTCAGCATATGGGGAGGCAGAGGGGAGGGGAGAGGAGGGGAGGGGACGGGGAGGCAAAGGAGAGGGGAGGGGAGGGGAGGGGGAAGGATGGGGGGATGGGGAGGGGAGAGAGATGTTGGGGGAGGGGGGAGAGGGACAGACTTTGAAATGGAAAGGAGTAAGCTGGCAATAAGGGTAGAAGACAGAAAAGTCCCACTGAGTGTGAGGCATGGGGTACTGAGAAAGGCTGTGGTGTCTGAAGGAGAAAGTCTGATGACCAATTTGTAACCTGCTATCCTGTGCAGCTTAGGTAACAGAAGGAATGATAAGTAGCCCTGGAAGGATAGTTTTTTTCCATTCTTTCAAGACCTGTCTTTGAATTTCCCCAAAGTCATAAACATTGGTTCTGTATAGTTTAGGGGAAGAACACTTTGCTAGGCAGGATTGGTGGTAGGGATATTCTGCACCCTCTCTTTCAGCTTCAGGGATCTGTAATACCATTATTCCTGCATAAATCAGTTTCATCCAGGTGTTCTATGCTAAGCAATATTTAACCAGGGTTCTTTATTTTCTTAATTGAAGCATCTAAAGGTAATTCAGCTTTTCATGTTTTCCCTAAGCTGGTATGTGGGACCTATGTAATCACAGGAACTTTCTACAATCCATTCTACCATATGGGACTCTGGGCTCAAACTCAGACCAGCAGGCTCTACGGCAAGAGCATGTGCCTGCTGACCACAGTCTCATTTTTTCCTGGTTGTCTACGGTTATTGCAAACAGGCCTAGGGCATAATGACTTGGGTTTTTCAGATTCTGTAGACTAATGCTGACGATCAAAAGATTCGACAGTTCATAAGAAGAAAATGGAAGAAATTTTCTTTCTCAAAGGGTAAAGATTTTTGAACTAATTGGTTTTTCTCTTCAGATAAGGTTGCCTCTCCTCACTGATCTCCGGGTCCTAAGATAAGGATATTTATGCCATTGTGTTAGGAAGGAAGTAAAACTGAGGAAGGGTGATGAACAAAGATTGAACTTACTTCGTTAAATTGAATAATATGTGAGGTTCCAATTCTGTGGAACTCTAAATGTCGGAACTTGTTAACAGAGCACACAGGAAGCAGTTCCAGGGGAAGAAGTTCCTAGGTGAAAGAAAGCATCTACTGATAGTGAAGTGTGTTGTTTAATTGGTATATGGGCAACTATATATAATTTTCAGAAGGAAAAGCCTGACAAATAGGGATAGGTGTTTCTTCAAAATCTGCCCACTGTCATGAATACCAATATGACACTGAGAACCGCCGGGAAACTGGTGCGCAGTGTAGACTCCAAAATACAATGGCTCAATGAGGCATACACGTATCTCATTAAAAGAAATTCAAAGGTAGGCTGTCCATTCAGCAAAGTTGTCAGGAATTCGGTTCTTTTCATTTACTGCGCTACTACTCTAAAGTATACTAAAGTCTTCCTGGCCTTTATCTAGTGTCAGATTTATGTATCCTAAAAATTAGATGTTTTATTACTAAAAAAAGAGACTAGATATTAGGTTATGTCATTAATAGCTGACTGCAAATGCCTGCAGTGAAGCTATTCTTTCTAAGCTCACCAGAGATTTACCTGTGAACACACCCATACATATTTCTACACATTGTTTTCCTTGGTGTCAGCAATATTTAACATTATAAACACATTCATTCCTGCCCTCTCTCTCCCCCTCTCCCTTTTTTCTTTCTCCCTCTCCTCCTCCTCCCAGACCAGCTAACCCTGCTCTCTTAGCCCCTAAATGCTGGAATTATCAGTGTGTGCCACCACGCCCAGCTATTAAAAAATCACCAGTATGTGTTTTTTCTTTAAACCAGTGATAGAGATCAAACCCAGGGCCTTGTGCATACTAGGCAATATGTCTGATGTCCAGGATATCTGCTATGTGACCCAAAGGGGTTGCAACTCACAAGTTGAGAACCGCTGCTTTAAAACATGTATTTTTTCTCCTGTTTTTCCTTTGGTCACTCCTTACAGTGTCTTTTATTTCATCCATATATGTTGCTGGTCTCCAGGGCCAGCATCTTCCAGTTTGGTGTTTCTTTCCTCCTGGGTCCACTTTTCTTTGAACTAAAGACCCATTTATTAAGTGCTAATTTCTAGATTGATACCCTCTACTCAGAACTTCTTAATTCTCAGACATTCTTATCCAACTGTCAATATGACATTTCTACCTGGATGTACCACCGGTGCCATAAAATCAATGTTCTTTCCCTTTTAACTCCATCATTCCCTGACTCAGTGAAAGGGTCACTATCTGCACTATCTGTTAAAGAAAGATGCCAATATTTGACTATGTTCCTCCTTCCAATCCATCCCTCCACAGTCCAATTACTCATCAAGTCCTAGCAATCCACCCTGCCCCCGCCAATCTCCTCACTCTCTCCCCTGCTAACACTCTAGGCCAAACCACAAGCACTGCTTGTTTGGATGACTACCAAGGTCATAGCTATGCTCTCTAGTTCCAAGAAGACACTTAATCCCCTTACAATACCTAAGACCTTCTAAAACACACACCTACAACATCTATGCAGTGACCAGCTGTAGGGTGCTTTCATAGACCCTCAGGACCCTCAGGTTTGAGAACTTTATTTTCTCGGTATTGAAAGTTTGCCATAAGTAGGAAAGGATAGGAATTTGGGGCACCAGAATTGGAAGAAAATGAGAGACTGCTCTAATGTGCTCAGTAGAGAGAGCCTAGGAGATATGTTAAGTGGTACGGTGTGACATCACAAACTTGGGGGAATTAACAGTTTACAGAAAATGAAACGAATATATAAACCCGCCTTGATGATGTATGAAAATGTATGTGAATCACGTTGTCTATAAAGCCATAGGGATTCCTTATCTTTCATTTGTTCAGTAAGGGGAAAGGTGACCTCAAGAAGGAGACTTGTAACTATTTGTGTATAAGAAAGATCTTGAATTTTATTTCTATAACCACCATGAATTATAGTTAATAATAAGCTTTTTCTGGGTTTGCATTCACATGCTCTGTTGCTAATGATATTCTGTCTACTTCTCTTTTACATTTTATCTTGTTCTCTTGAAGAAACCCAGTTGTTTATGTGAATTTATTAGGTAACAGAAGTGCCATTTCAAACGAGGGAGAAACGTTAATGAGGGTGAATCTGTCAATGCCATAATAAAAGTCATTACTTTGTACCGTTAACTTACGCTGAAAATGGTAGTCTTTTTCAAATGATTTGAATCAGCAAAACATAAAACAACAAAAACAGTCCAATATAGACACCAGGGTGGACCTTGTAGGCTTGTTTGTAATAGTTCAAAAAGGGGGAAACAATCCAGAAAGGACCTGCAAGCTGAACCAAGCAAATAAACTACAAGACACCTATACAAGAAAACATTATAAGTTACTAAAAATACATACAGTACGGGAAAGAGGTTTGAATATATAACTTGAAAAAAGCAGCTACAGTACAGTAGGTAAGTAGTACAACATGGAGGAATGTCTATCAAAATACTCAATATCATGAGCATTTCTGCGGAAGGAGATTAAAGATAGCTTTTCATTTTTCTTATTACATAGTTCTGCATTTCTCTGGCTTTCACATGACAACACACTACTTTTGTAGTAAGAAAAATAACGATATAAAGTAAATAATTTCAATGAATGAATCGTTTTCGTGGGGCAGTTTGGGTTGGAAGGGCTTCAGACCGAACCTGGTACAGAGGCATAAACATGGGCTTTGGCATCAGACAGCATTGAGCAGGGCCCCATTGCCCCACCCCCGAGGAAGGGGGCGGGGGTAGGGGGCTGCGGAAAGGGGCTGGGCTGGGCTGGGCTGTCTGCAGCTCTAGTCCAGGAGGCTGAGACTTCGAGAGGGACTGAGGAGCAGGCACACGCATCCCAGACTCACTGGAGGACAAGGTGAGGGAACAAGAGTGGGCTTTCCTGGTGAGCAGAGAGTGATTCTAACTACCTAAAACCTACAGCTGGGCAGGTGGGCAATTCTTACTTGGGCACTGTAGCTGGAGCAGAGGTGCTGCACTTAATGCGGTGTGGGAATAAGAACGACCAAGAAAGTAGTAAGCTGTATATGAACTGGACAGCAGAGCCTGGCAGAGGTGGACGGGAGAAAAAGGGGAACTGTGCATGTTTGGAGGAGAAGGAAGAATATGGGGAAATAAGAAGGGGAAGGCAAGATCCAGGGACAAAAATAGGGGATGCAGAGAAGGGTTAAGGGACTCTGGGGAGGGGGAGTTGCATAGGTAATACAGAGAGGATGTAAGGAATGTGAAGAGATTCTTGTAGAGTAAATAGGAAATGCGATGGGAAATAGGGAGTCCGGAGTCAGGCAGAGGGAATAGGGAGGGGGGGGGAATAAGGAGTGTTGAGGGGGGGAGGGGCAGACGGGCTGGGACGGAGGCCCCCTAGGGAGGCGGAAAGGGGCGGGACCACTTCCGGCCTTTAGTGGGGAGGGCAGTATCTGAGTTTCGGAGGGGCTTGGAGAGAGTGGACACATTCGGGAACTGTAGGAGGACGAGGTAAGTCATGGGTCCCAGCTTTGGATGAGAGCCTGTTAGGGGTCGGCCCCACCCTCTGGGATCTGGAGAAAACCTGCCTTAAGAGCCAAATCTTACCGAATCCATCCAGCTAGGAAGGGAGGGGACTGGACCCCGTTTGGCTGGGCCTAAGATGGAATCACTAGTTCAATCCTGAGTTGAGGAGGGGGTGTTACAGGGAAGGAGCCAAACCAATTTGGGTTTTACCGTTTGGAGGGGGGCGTGTTAGGATAAAGGGCGGGACCTGGAGGCTCTGTGAAATTGATAGGGTGGATGTGAGTAGGGGAGGGGCTAGGACCACCAGACACTGCGA
The DNA here is from genome assembly GCF_947179515.1 of Apodemus sylvaticus. Taxonomy (NCBI): domain Eukaryota; kingdom Metazoa; phylum Chordata; class Mammalia; order Rodentia; family Muridae; genus Apodemus; species Apodemus sylvaticus. Next base: position 18,000,253 of record NC_067495.1, on the reverse strand, counting down.
CAATTTGGGAGGAAGGCTTGTTGGGGAGGGGGCGGGGCTGAACAGCATTGCGGACCTGGAGAGGGGCGTGTGTAGGAGCTTGGTGCTGGACTGAGACTGTGTCCATTGCGCATGCGCTTTATGTATAGCTAGAAAGGGGCGTGTTGAGAAGGGCTCGCAGAGAGACAGGGCCAGCTGCTGAATGCGCATGTGCACGGTGGACTTCAAAGAACGGGTTTGTACTGGGAAAGCAGGCGGGGTTGAAAGGGCGCTGCAGAAGACGCGCATGCGCACTCTAAGCCTGCGGCTGGGGGGGGGTGCGCTGGGAAAAGGGGGCGGGGTCCTCAGAGCTGCCGCGCTGGCACATCTTCCTGGAGGAGGGGAGGGTGCGGCTGCAAAGAACTGAGACCTAGAGACAGAATTTTTGTATCTGAGCACCTACTGGTTGGGGCTTCGGGAGGGGCTGGGCTTTGGGGCCCTAAAGAAGGTGAGGATCAGCTTCTAGGCAGAACAAGGGATTCGACGTTCAGGCAGTTCTCCACTTGACCCAGGCCTTCTCTTTGAACTCAGCTTTGCCAGGTGAACTTGAGACATGTCTGACACAAGCGAGAGTGGTGCAGATCCAGCTCGCTCTCAGGTAACACCGATTTTCCCCCTTCTTTCTTGCTGCTTTTTCTTTCTAGCCCCCTTTGCTGCCCTAAATCCTTGGAGCCTCTCCTCCCATCCTTGTCATTCTCCACCCACTTCTTTGCCTGGGTGCATCCCCTCTCCCCAGCGGAGGGGAGGCCAGGAGGAAGGGAGAGAGAGGGTGGGCGGGCCCTCACCCTTGTTCTGTCATTACTTTTTAAGTGGGAAGCCTGTTTAGGTTAGGGTGGTCAGCACACCACAGGTAAGAGACTTTACAGGTCAGAAAAGTGTAGTCTCCTAATTTGGGGACCATTTGCCTTGTTTGGGGGTGGGAATAAGGTCAGTGAACTTCATTGCAGGGCAAAGCTTCGGAAAAGAACAGCGGCTCCGTGATGCAGGACCTGTTGACCGTGACCCAGAACTTGGAGGTTTCAGAGAAACCAAAGGCTGAAAAAGCACCAGAGGTCTCAGAGGCTGTGAAGGCTCCAAAAGCCTCTGAGAACCCAGAGGCAACAGAGGTCTCAAAGGCCCCAGAGGCTACTGAGGCAGCTGCCGCCGAGGCCTCCTCCACCACCACACAGCTGAGTGAGACCCAGGTTCTGGCAGCTGAAAACAAGAGTCCAGCAGCTGACACCAAGATGAAAAAGGCTGACCTGCAGGCTACGACAATGCCTGCAACCCAGACCAAAAAGGTCAACTGTGGTACCGATCCGAAGGTCAGTACAAAGGCTCCAGAGACGGAGGCTCCTGCCTCTCAGGCTGGGGCAGACAAACCAGAGCCTGAGGGTGCAGCTGTCCAGGTTCAGGAGAATCAGGATACTCGGCCCAAGGTCAAAGCCAAGAATACCCAAAAGGTAAGATCGCTGCCATAACTGCCCTCGCTTCTCCACAATCATCTTGTTCATTTGTCTGCCAACATTAAAACGATTCCTGTGTTCATGAAAGACACAGGGAACACTAACAGGAGTGTGCCATAGTTCTTGTATCTACAGAGCTCACACACTGGTGGGGAGATGAGGCAGGCATATATATATATATATATATATATATATATATATATATATATATATATATATACATGCTGACTGGAACACAGTTTTTATATGTGCAGAGTAGTTGCACACTGTAGGCCTTGAGGTGGGCATATGTGCATGTGTAGTCTCATATCCAAAAGTAACTCCTTATGGTGCCATTCCGTAGAGCAGGAACCTGATATCCAGAATGAGGGCTGACTAGATGATGGTGCTAGGAGCAGAGTCGGGGTGGGTGCGAGAAGACGAAAAGCCTCAGGCCTTATTTCTGACTTGTTCCTGATCCACTCAGGGAGGAAATTCCCAACTGGTAGTCAATGATAAGCCCATGACTCAGGATGGCTAGTGTCCAGCGAGGCAGAGTCTTACTACAAGGGCAGGGTTGGGGGGATGTATCCTAGAAGAGAAGGGGTTGGGAGTGCGTTCCAGAAGAGACTGAGTTACGACGCTGATATCGACCTTCCCCTCTTTTGATTCAGGAGAAACCCCTGGATGGAGAAGAGGACGGCAACAGTGATCAGAGTCAGACTTCAGAAGCCACAGGTGGCCGAAGGGTCTCAAAGGCCCTAATGGCCTCCATGGCGCGCAGAGCTTCAAGGGGACCCATAGCCTTTTGGGCCCGCAGGGCATCAAGGACTCGGTTGGCTGCCTGGGCTCGGAGAGCTTTGCTCTCCCTGAGGTCACCTAGAGCTCGGAGAGGCAAGGCCCGAAGAAGAGCTGCCAAGCTGCAGTCATCCCAGGAACCTGAGGCACCCCCACCCAGAGATGTGGCCCTTCTACAAGGAAGGGTATGAACTCCACCCTCTACACCCTGCCTTTTCCATTGCGTTGCCTGATATCTTCTCAGTTGTGCTTTGCAGTTTTCTGTGTTTTGTTCTTTTCACCAGTTCTTTTTCTCCCAGGCAAATGATTTGGTGAAGTACCTGTTGGCTAAAGATCAGACAAAGATTCCCATCAGGCGCTCAGGTAGAGTCCTACAAACACTTTCCTCTCCTGAACCTTGCCTTCTCTTGTCTTCTCATCAGTGTGCTGGGGACAGCCTTAATTCTCCCATTCCTGACCCTTCTTGCAAAGTTCTCCCAACAGTGGGATCTCTATTCAAAAACCCCCAATTTGGTTCTGCCACCCATGCCATGGACAGCAAAGGATCTGTTGATTGGGCATCAGGGTTACCTGGCATCTCTACAGCACAGATGCTTGCAATACTCTCATTTGCAGATATGCTGAAGGACATCATCAAAGAATATACTGATGTATACCCTGAAATCATTGAACGAGCCGGCTATTCCTTGGAGAAGGTGAAGGGTCAGCCCTGGGGGATGGACACACTGGGGAAGCTTTAAACAGAAGAAAGGTATATGCTCACCTTCCTGGAGGAAAGCAGAGACCTACACGAGCACATGGTGGCCTAGGGAGGGGCCGCCATTGATCACAGCAAGTCAGCGGTGGAAACACAGCTAGTACTAAAGCTGTGCGGCTTAGTCCTGGCTTCTGTCTGCTGCTGGATACGCCCTCTCATGCATTGCAGATGCTCACCCCTCTGTCTCCCTAAATTCCCACTGATTACAAAGATTCTATGGATAACCACCATGTTTGTTATGTGTGTAAATAGCACTTAACTATGTGCTTTATATACAGCAGTCCATCACTTTCACACACACACACACACACACACACACACACACACATGCATACAGACATTTGTGTGCACAGAAAACCCTTAGCTATAAAAGAAACTACAGAAGCCCTGGAAGCTGAATTTTATGATTTTATAAGCTCTTCTTCCTATCCATAGGTATTTGGAATCCAATTGAAAGAAATTGACAAGAATGACCACTTGTATATTCTTCTCAGTACCTTAGAGCCAACTGATGCAGGCATTCTGGGAACGTAAGCCGGGAAAGTGCTAGGGTGGGAAGGGGCTTCTGCTTCTATCCATTTATCCCTCTCTCCATGGTCTATTAGAAGCTTAGGAAAGAGACCCTAAACACCCCTGTCCCCCCTCCCACACACGCTGGATCCCTGTGGGTAGTGGTGGTGTTAGACTTGCCTGGGTTGACATGTCCTAACCCCTAGGTAGGAGTAGCACTTTGGTGCATGGAGAGCTTGGCTCAAGAGTGAATGCACCTTGCCATGGGTCACAGGTGGCTGGGACCATAGAGTAGGCTGAAGTCTCTGTCTGAGGAATCTAGGAGAGGGTGGTCTAACAAGCTGCTGTACAGATGATGGCTCATGAACATAAACTTTCTTTACGTTAGGACCAAGGACTCACCTAAGCTGGGTCTCCTCATGGTGCTTCTTAGCATCATCTTCATGAATGGAAACCGGTCCAGTGAGGGTGAGTGGCTGGGCATGCAGTTGAATAGGTGTCTGTGGCCTGAATTGCAGATGCTCAATTTCTGTCCTTGTCTCCTTCTTGCCTCCTCTTGCAGCTGTCATCTGGGAGGTGCTGCGCAAGTTGGGGCTGCGTCCTGGGTATGATTGGGCTCTCTCAGCGCTTGCTGTCCGTGTTGTCTTTTGGCAAGAGAGGACGGTCCCAGGATTGCATCAGCCTGGTGGTCTGGTGGAGCTGGGGGTGGGGATTCTGGGCTGGGTAGTGGGCCCGAGATTTTGACCTGCGTGGATGGGGAAATGGCTCTTGTCTCTGCTCACCCTCTCAACCATCTGTTGAGCTTCCACGGAACTTTCTCTGTGCTGTAAATCTCTTTTCTGTCTTGGAATTAAATGCCTCTGCCAGTATCTGGGAAGTGTACTAGATCTGATTATCTTTATTTGTTTATTTGAGCTTTCTATATTCTCAGGATTCATCACTCACTCTTTGGAGATGTGAAGAAGCTCATTACTGATGAGTTTGTGAAGCAGAAGTAAGTGTCCCCAGCATGTGTTTGTGATCTGAATGTGTGCATGTGTATAGGCTAGTGGTAGGTTCTTTCTGGGCGCAGTTGTAGATTTCTATTTCATATGTGCTTTTAGAACAACTCTGTGAGGGAGGGGTTATTCACAGCCTTGTACATATGTAGAAATAGTCTAAATGAAGCGAAAGTCATTTGCTTTGCGTTACACAGGTGACAAATAAATATTGTGTTTAGAACATGGTTCTTTTTACTCTACTAAGTAGTGCTTTATGAAAATTAATTTCTGCCAGGTGGTGGTGGTACATGCCTTTAATCCTTAGGAGGCAGAGGCAGGTTGATCTTTGAGTTCAAGGTTAGTTTGCTCTACAGAATGACTTCCAGGACATCCAAGGCTATACCACACAAAAAACACTGTGTCAAAAAAAAATCCATCAAAATGGCCTTGACTGGTATCCTTAGGCAACCTAGGACAATGCAGGGTACTGACTTGTGCATTTGGGATGACTTTTAACTACTGGTCATCCTGTTTCAGCCTCCTGAGAGCTGGAATTAATGGCACGTGCCACAGTATCTCGACAGTCTTTTTTTTTAATGGTGGATCTTTCCAGAGCCTGGTTAGTCCTTCATTTAAATCCTTGCAGTGTGGTGTGCTCAGATGGTGAAAAGAGGCCTCTCTGTTTACACCACACCCAACATGAATCAGGCACAACAAGGAGCACAACGCTTATGTCCTCCCTGTGAGCAAGTGCTCTACATGTTTCTCCCCAGTTCTTCCATGTGGCTTCTGGACATGACCAGTAGGATACGGTTCCATTTTGGGGATAGGCTAAAGGATTTAGTGGGAATGTATGCATCTTCAGCCTAACTAGTCCATTCATGAGTGGTCCCCAACTGACCCTAGAAATAGACTTTGGTTCTTTTCTTTAAAGGTACCTGGACTATGCCAGAGTACCCAACAGCAATCCTCCTGAGTATGAGTTCTTCTGGGGTCTACGCTCTTACTATGAGACCAGCAAGATGAAAGTTCTCAAGTTTGCTTGTAAGGTAATTGGAGAGCCATTTGTACTTGGTATGTGAAGGTCATGGGGGTGCCCTGGGATGGGTATTCTATATTCAGGGTGTCCTGAAGTTCCTATCTGGACATTTTCAAGCTTCTGAGTTATCAAACACTGTGACAAGCATGATATATATCTAGATCATTTAATCCTTACAACTGATCCAGCATTATTGTACTGCCCATGTGGAAACAGCCTCAGAAGTTGGTGGGTGGCGTATCCAAATCATGGAGCCAGCTAAGTGGTGAAGAACGGTTGGAATGGTTGGCGCAGGATTGCTTGTAGTACTTACTAGCTGTATTGTTACATGACATACAGTGTGTAGTATGGCCTTACAAACAGTAGATGCTAAATTCTCTGTGAGCCTTCTAAGGGTTATTATTTCCATTTCAGGTGCAAAAGAAGGATCCCAAGGAATGGGCAGCTCAGTACCGAGAGGCAATGGAAGCAGATTTGAAGGCTGCTGCTGAGGCTGCTGCCGAAGCCAAGGCGAGGGCTGAGATTAGAGCTCAGATGGGCATTGGGCTTGGCTCCGAGAATGCTGCTGGGCCCTGCAACTGGGACGAAGCTGATATTGGACCCTGGGCAAAGGCCCGGATCCAGTCAGGAGCTGAAACTAAAGCCAAAGCCCAAGGAAGTGGTGGTGCCAGTGGCAGTGCTGGTGCCGGTGCCAGTACCGGTACCAGTGTTGGTACCAGTGGCAGTACCAGCACTGGTGCCAGTGCTGGTGCCAGTGGTGGCTTCAGTAACAACTCCAGCCTGACTGCCAGTCTCACATTTGGGCTCTTCGCTGGCCTTAGTGGAGCTGGGGCCAGTACCAGCAGCAGCTCTGGTGCTTGTGGTTTCTCCTACAAGTGAGATACAGGTATCTGTCATGGTGGCAGTGAAGTGGCTGGGGGTCACTGGGGGGTGGGGTGGGGGTGTGGGGGGGTGGGGGGGTTGGATGGGGATCTGACTCCTGGGTTGGAGATAAACTTGGAGCATGTGCAAAGACACTGCTGTAGTTTTACTGTGTCCTATTTGCTAGACATCAACTGACTGTTTTTTCTTTACTTGCATTTGCAGATTGCTAATAATCACAGCATCTTCTTCTCAAGCCAGGGTGCACTCTCAGAAACTTACTCAATGCAGCACTCCAGGCAGCCACTATCAATCAACTGAAGACGACACTCTATATTAAATCTATTTGCCATTTCTGAGTTTATTGCCTTTTTTTTTTTTGGTAGACTGTCACATTTTAAAAACAGTCAAAGTTACCATCTGCTTGGTTAGACTCCTGAGAATGAGAATTGCTCTCCTTAAGGGTAGGGAGGCTTTCTATGTGGGAGAGTCATGGGGATTGTAGTGTTAGAAGACACTATTCCAAAAAGAAAAAAAAAGCCTGATTCTCCTTTTGAGAAATGTGGGCGAAAGGTGCAGAGAAAGTTGAGTAATTGGAGACACCAAAACAAAAGAAACATTTTCTCATGGCAGAAGAGTGTGGTCTAGCTGGGTAGAAGCCAATGGATGGGGGACTCTGGGAAGAATCCTTTACCATCTCTAATTTGTATGGTAGCTGAGTCCCAGTTGCTGAGAAAGTCTTGTGGGCAATGAGGCCCTTGTAATGGCCACCCCCTCCACTCTATATACAATGAAAGCAACATTTATTGCTTACGAAATATGATTGAAGAAACAAACAACAACTCGAGTCAGAGAGGAATGATTCATAACTATGGTCATCGATTCAGATCTGCTTTCATTCCCTGGGATGTCTTCACTGAAAGCAGGTCCTTGCATTTGGGGTCATGGTCTCATCAGGAAGCTGGGTGTTCCCTATGATAGGCATGTAGAGTCTGCTTTGGCATCCTAGGAAGTCAGTCAGCAGGTGCTAAATCCAAGGTAACTTCACTGCCAGGTGATGCCTCTGCAAATGTGGACTAAGAGTGGAGGGTCCTGAAGAACTCAGGGACAGTGGGCCTAATATAAAAGCAGAGTTTAGTGTGATTGAGAGAGTTAATAGTCATGAAGAACTCTGCCCTTTCTGTGTGGCCTCCATAGGTTTGTGGGGATCCTCACTTCTTGGGGAATTTGGGCATTAGGGCTTTCCCAAGTGTCAGGCCTTGAAGGCAGGTGGGACACAGAGAAAAAAGTCATTCCCGACACGTGGGGTCGCACCATGGCACTGTAGCAAGTGGACAGTGCGGTTTCCAGGCCTTCCTTTAGGTTACCATTAGTTAGATCCAAAGAACTCTGCATCACATTGTATAGCTTTTTTCTAGGAGGAGGAAGAGCCCTTTGAACAGTTTTGCCCTCTAAAACACCTGTAGATCTTTTTGTCCGAATTGTTCCCTTCCCTTGAAATTTGATTTCCATGAGTGGACTGTAATTTACAATAGAGTTATGCTTTACGCTACACATAATGAAAAAGTAAGCTACTTAGGAGACAGGTTGGAGAACTCTAAGTTCAAGGAATGTCTGGTTTACAGTGTGAGTTCACGGCCAGCCCGGGCAAAGTACTGAGAACCCATCTTAATAAGCAAAAAGAGCAGAAACTGTACCTTGGTACTGGAGTGTTTGCCTAATGTGCAAAGGGTTCTTGGTTCAATCCCCATCATGACTTATTGCAACTGAATAAAGATCACTCCACTTTTTAAATCCAACACAAGGTTAATAATGACACTAGGTAAAATGTTTTAAGCTAAAGGGTAAATGTGAAAGGCAACCCATATAGAAATTATATGTGACAATTATGGTTGCACTGGGGCAATGTGTACACTAGTTCATTGAGTCAGTCCTGAGTTGTCTGAAGAAAGCCTTTGGTGAGTTAATAGGACATAAATATTCCTACACAGCCAGTTCTGTCAGAGCTCTTTGCTTACTACTCAAAATATCTGCGGGTAAAGCGATTCAAACTATGCCTGGTCCATAATGTGTGCCTTTGAAGCATTTGACTCCAACGGTGCTTTTCACTTTCAATTCTCCAAATTCCCCCCCCCCCCCCATTTTGTGGTCCTCTAGTCTAACTCAATTAACATCGATTAAGGCTTCTTACCAGTTTGGTTTCTGTTTGCTTTGTGTTGTTAAGACAGTCTTAAATAGTCTCAAACTTAAATGGCCTCAAACACCCCTCTGTAGCTTAGACTAGCCTTAAATTGCTAATACTTCTACCTCTGACACCCTCCAAAATGCTGGGATGACAGGGTGCTTTCCAAATAAGGCGATCAAGCAGAGGCAGGACCCCTGCCCCAGGAGGATTGTTCTTCCCTGTGTCCTAGCAGGGTCACATCTAAGCAGGGCTGTAGCAGCTCAACCTCCAGCGAGTTCCTTTTTACCATAATGCATCTACAAACCACGCTTCTAGCTTCTTTTCTCCTGGAAGCTGGTTATCAGGTGTTTTGAAGTAGGGCCTAGGGGTGAGCTAAGCAATGCAATGCAATGGACAGGTAGGCGTTACAGACAGCATGAGCCTCTTGTAACTCCATAGTAAATGCTGTCTGTATGCACCGTCACGTGGGGCTTCCCTCATTAGGCATTTGAAATTGGTTAGGTCATTTTCAAGTTGCATTCAAATAGAAGCTGTTTCTCAAAAGAACGGTTATATGGTGGAGAGAGCATGAACTGTAGGAGCCTAGAGAAGCAGGGTGTCTGTTCTCCTGTGTACAGGGTGTTACTAATCAAAGGTGGCATGTGCTAGGTACATCTGCACGAATACACACAGGCATAGATTTGTGTAATAGATACAAGACAGCAGCCAATGTGCATTGGCAGAAAAAAAAAAAACCCTTGTCTGGAACTGTAAGGGAAAGACTAATCTCATTAGCTTTGTTACAGGGTACCCTAGGCTACATCCCTGCCCATCTCTGGCTTTGTACCCTGCCTGCAGGATGCAAACAGCATCCATTTGTTGAGCTTTGAGAACACTTTAAATGGTGAGTGGAGCGTACCAAGGACCACTCACAGATGCACAGAAGATGCTGCTTAAGGGAGAATTGTACAAATGAGAATAATGTGCCTTTGAAACTAGGGGCTGTGGAGAGAGCTCAGTAGATAAAGGTGTTTGCTGTGTAAGTATGAGATCTGCAGTTAGGCTCCTGAACACCCACATAAAAAGCCTAATGGGTATGAAGACCAGTCACAGAGGACCCTATGTGCAAGCTGGCTATCTAGCTGAGACGGTAAACTTTGGGTTCAGCAGGAGACCCCAGAGTTGTCCTCTGACTTGATTCTCAGCTCTCCCTTTCTATAAAGCAGAGGAAGAAGCCCGTTGAGGTATCAGCACTTATTCATGCCAGGTAATGACTCTCTCACAGAATTATACCCTGCTATAAGTATGGAAGAATCGGCATGACTACAGCAATGATGATAAAAGAAAATTTTTAACTGGGGCTGGATAACAGTTTCAGAGTTTTAGTCCATTATCACCACAGCAGGAAGTATGGTGGGATGCAGGCAGAGATGGTGATGAAGCAGGAGCTGAGAGGTGTACGCCTTGAAGGAAGGGAGCAAAGGCCCTCCCCCCAGTGACACACATCGCGCAAGAAGGCCACCCGTATTCCAACTAGGCCTTAACTCCTAATTGTGTCACTTTCTATGGACCAACCAAGCATTCAAAAATGTAACTCTATGGAGGTCGTTGGTACTCAAAGCACTCACGCGCTAAGACCTATTGCAAGACATGAGAACGTTCTTCTTTCCATGTGAATTATAGCATCCTGATGAATACTGGTGGTGGTGGTAACAGTTCCCTTCAGTTGACACTCACCAATTGCTACCAAATGTCCTTTCCCATAACCCCACACTGACTCCCTAAGACAGCCTGCAGTGATCCAGGAGCCACGGGCACCCCTGTGCTGTGGCTATGGAGACCAGAGCACACTGGTCAACAACTGGCCCAGGCACACAGGACACTACTATCAGGGACCTGGGCCCACAGGGCAGCTGAGTCTAGCAGCAAGCACGCCTGAGCCCCAAGCTATAAATGGCAGCACCTCCCCCTTCTCCTTAAAGGTTAAAACAGAGATAGAAGTAGTCCTGTGGGGATAAAACAAAACAAAGAGGCCTGGAAGGAAGGAAGCCCAGGGAATGTATGTGACCAGGCCCTCAGAGCAAGGGGCTCAGTTTGCCCCTAAGCTTCCTGACAGCTGGAGCAGGAAGGAGCAGGGAGCTCAATTCCCAAGTCTCTGTTTTCTGGAGAAAGGGAGGCTCCGGGACGTTCTCAGTGGACACTTGTCTGGGACTAAAATTCCAAAGGAGTTGATGTTCACAGCAGTTGAGCAAATGTCCAGAACCAAAAGTTGCCTGTGCTTTCAGGAGACTCGAAGAGGTTCATTCAGAGGCAGCTTTCTCAGTGACAGGGGAAGAGAGGGAAGAGAGGCCAACAGTTGTGTCTCCCGAGGAGAGCCCTGCTAGCCTGCCCTGTTTCACAGCAGAAGGAGAGGAGAGGAGCCCAGCTCTGCCACCGTGTCTGTCTCTGCCCTCCCCACCTACTACGTTGGTCTCAGGAGAAGGAGAGCGTGGCTCCGTGTGGAGCTGGGGGCATGGGAGTCCTGCAGACACAGGCCTTGGGTGGGAAGGGAAGTGAGGCAGGGAGAGGTTGTGAGTGGAGAACAGAGCCTCTACCTCATGATCCTGGGAGCTGAGGGAGGGCTGGGTCTGGGTGTGATGAACGGGGCCAGGGCAGGAACTGACGAAGGGGCTTGTGACAGAGTGACAGTGGGCAGCAGGAAGGGCATGCTAGCGGGGGCTCCAGGTCTCACCCTCCCCATACATTGCCCAGAGCTCTCACTGTCCCCATCCATGGCTTTTCTCTCTGCTGGGATCTCCGTGCCACCTGGATGCCCACACAGGTGAGGGTGACTTGCCCCCATCCACCAGGATACAGAGGGGAGAGACCTGCGTCCACATCACCTTCTCCCCAACACTGCGAGACCAGTCTGCCTTCTCCAGCTCAGGCATCATGGCCGACTTCACCGTCTACTATGATGTGGTCATGGAGGACATCATTGGAGACGTGCAGGTACCTGGACCGCAGAGCTACAGAGTTCTTGGTCACACAGTCACTGGGGCCAGAGCCATGTTCTGGGCTATAGGAGGTGTCCCCCTGTGAGTTCCTAGGGATATGTGAGAGCTACCATCACAGGTCAAGGCACGTGGCTTCCCATCATGGGAACCATGTCACAGAGTACAATTAGAGACACAGAACTGGAGGTCTTAGAACAGGGCCTGAAGAGAGCCGCCGAGTTGTGTCAGTAAGCAGCCCCTCTGCAGGGCAAGGTATTGCTGAGTAATTGGGCCACATACTTTCTGTATGTCTCACACTGTCTGCCTGTCCTTGGCTTTCTTGTCTGGTTGACTTCTGAAGGCTTGTTCCCCACCACGAGTCCCTTTCCTGCACAGGAAGTGTGTCACCTCTGAGCCTGAACATCCCTGGAGGAGAGGGGAGCTCCTGTGTTCCAACAGAGTGTGGAGCTCTGACCTGGGACCCCGGGCTTGCTCATGAGGTTAGCCAAAGACTCAGAAGTCAGCGCCCAGAAGGTCTTCCCTGCCTCCCTGCAATGTTCTGCACACAAACCACCCTGCAGAAAGGCCCCAGGCCACCAAGCACCTTTCTCCACACCTACCTGAGCCAGTCCCACAGGACACAGGAGCACTGACTTATTCAGGCTCCCTGGTGCCCTGGGTGTGGCTCCCTCCACCTCCTCCACTGTTCAGCTTCTGCCTCTCCACTCTAGTCCCTGGCAACTCCCTTCCTATCTTCATCCGTCCACAGCTGGCCCACTGCTCTCTCTCTACCCCACCACACACAGTGCTGGGAGCAAGCCTGCTGCTCCCCCATCTCTGTCTTGACATGTCCACTAGCAAACTACTCAGGCCCAGGGCCCAACTCATTGCCCTGGAAACTCAGAAAGCTTCAGCCTCAGCTCCCAACCTCTCCCCGAGCCAGCTCCTGGTTGGGAAGCAGACAGACAGACAGATCCACGTTGTCATCAGAGATCCAATCAATCAGAGGCACTGTGTTAGGCAGTATGTGCATGGTGCCAGACAAGGAGGTGTCAGGACAGTCTTCCTGAAAGAGTTACAGTGGAAAGTCCTGTGGCAATAGTCCTTGCTTGGAGTGTAGGGGGAGGCACGGGCTGCTGTGGGGAGGAGGCAGCCTCTGCAGACTGCAGGCAAGGATACATATGGAGACTCGGGGCAGAAATGTCTGTTGCAGAGAGCAGCGTGGAAGGCCTGTACTAGGACAGGGAGTCTGAGAGTGAGCAGTCCATGCTGTAAATATGGCTGGGTTGAGGTGAAGAGGCCAGCGAGCCCTGGACTGTTTGCAGCAGATCAAAGCCGTGAGGATGGCTGTCCGCATGGCAGGAAGGGCCAGGCTGACTCTCAGATCTGGTGGGAAGGGAGCCTGGTGATGGTGTCCAGGACAAAAGCATGGTAAGGCTGCTGGAGGAGAGGGCAAAGGTGGTCCTGGGCCCTCCCAGGTTGACACACTGGGGCTTTCCAATGCTTCACGTGGCCAGTGAGTGGGACACGGCGGGGGAAGGGGCCGTGGGTGCCGTGGCCTGGGGTTTGTCTGTGGGGTCTGTAGTGGGGTCCCAGCAGTGTAACGGAAGGGAGGAAGCAAAGTCGCCCAGAGCCAATGTGCCCACCTAGCACCCAGCATAGCTGCTGAATTCAGCAGGCCTGACATTATGCTCTGGGTACCCGGCTCCAAATTCCTCAGAAGGGATCCGGTCTTGAGCATAGGGACCCCTCTGGACATCAAGGTGGGTTGTACAAGCTTGTGTGACTTGGTGCCCTTCACTGTGTTCCTGGGCTCGCAGCATGGCATGATCGACTGAGTGGGCTTGGGAGGCTGCTGGTCTGTCCTGTACCCCGGATACAGGCTAGTTACAGAACTGCTTGAATGGGCTCAGGCTTTGGCCGGCACACTCCCCTTGCCCATATGTACCAGGTTCAGGGGGCCCTCGAGGTTTCTGCTCATGTCTGGGCAGTGACAGAACGGGCGAGTGACAGGAGCCTTGGGGAAAGGGGACAGGCAGCCACGATTGTGGGGACAGGCCTCCCATTCCATGAGAATCGACCCAGAGGCGGGGATGGAGGGGAAGCATTTCCTCTTCCCATTCCTTTCTCTTCTGGCAAAGAAGGGAGCTCACTGAGTGACTGAGAGCACACAGCAGCACATGCTGCTGGTCCCGGGCAGCCCCGAGGCCTTCCTTAGGCCTCAAGCTGTTAGCTCCAGCACAGCCTAGACCCTCAGGCCGCATAGGCCTCCCTGGCTGGAGAAGACACTGGTCCTGAGGGGGCCTCCTGGCCCAAGTCCTTCTCTTCCCTCCACTGACCCAGCCCTCAGTCTCTGCAGAGGCAAAGATGGGAGTGGGGGCAGGGGACCAACAGCCAATCACATCAGGACAACCCAAGGCATCTGCACCTGGTGCTAACCAATCCCCTCTGAACACATAGCTCTGTTGGCCTCTGCTTCCTCCCCCTCCCTGCTCTGCCCAGCAACAGCAGAAAGGAGAGTTTAGGAGGAGAAGGAGGCCCTGCAAGCTCCCAGCCCTTGGCAGCAATGAGCTGGGCCCCCGGCTCACTCTGTCGAGGGAGGTTAAAACAATACTTTCCGTTCCTGGAGCCCAGACTAATGTCCCCGGGGACCCTCAGGCCTGTGCGAGTCAGGCTGCCTTGTGGACAGGAACTCACATATTCCAGAGATGCTGACCCTTGTAGGCCTGGGCCCCAAGCTTGTCTTCTTCGCTCTGCTGCCCTGGGCCAGGCCCGGGATGGAGGTCTGCAGAGCACAGGCTCAGTTCTGGTGTGCAGATAAGCACCAGGCCAAGGCACACAAGTAGGGAGTGAGAACTGGCCTGGGAAGGGGAGAGCAGGGCTTCCCGGGGGAGAGGGCGAGGGGCCTGATTAGGACTGGCTCTCACCACGCTTCTTGCCTCCCCTTCTTTTTATCCAGGTCTATGGTGGCTATTTTATTCATTTTGCCCCCAGAGGCCTCCAGCCAGTGGAGAAGAATGTGGTGTTTGTTATTGACGTGAGCGGTTCCATGTTTGGAACTAAGTTAATGCAGGCGATAGTGATTGCATTTCTTTTCTTTTGTTTGCTTATTTGTTCATTCATTTGTTCATTCATTCATTCTTCTTTCGTATATCTCACCTCAGCACAGCTTCCTATCTCTCCTCTTTTCCAAATTCTTCCCCTCTACTCCCCTCCCCTATCTCCAGACGCAGTCCTCCTCTATTTTTTTTTAGAGAAGAATAGGCCTTCCATGGTTATCAATCAAATACGGCATGAGAATTCACAGTAAGACTAGGCACAAACCCTCATATCACAGCCGAACAAGGCAAAGCTGGTAGAAGGAAATTGTCCAAAGAGCAGGTGAGAGAGTCAGAGACTGCCTCAATCCCATTTTTAGAAGTCCCATAAAAAGACCAAGCTAAGCAACCATAGGATATACCCAGAGGACCTCCGTCAGACACATACAGCCTCCCTGATTATCATTGTAGTCTCTGTGAGGCCCCATGAGCCCTGCTTAGTTGATTCTGTGCGATGTTTTCTCATGGTGTCTTTGACCCCTCTGGCTCCCACCATCCTTCCTCCTCCTCTTCCTAAGAGTTCCCAGAGCTGCCTAAATGTTTGGATGTGGGACTCTGCATCTGCTTCCTGCAGGTGCTGGATCAAATATCTCTCGTGAGAATTATGATTGGCTCAGGTCTACAAATATAGTAGAGTATCATTAGCAATCATTTAATTGATTTTTTTTGCTAGTCATGTTTGGTTCTACCTTATGTCTCTAGGCTATTCACTCTCTGGTTTCTGGACCTATAGGCAGTGTCAGGGGTGGGCCCCTCTTGTGGCATGGATCTTAAGCTGGACCAGTCACAGACCCACAATGTCTGTGCCACCTTCACCCTAGCACATATTTCAGGCAGGACAAATTGTAGGTCGAAGCTTTTGTGGGTTTCTAGAGGTTCTCCCCATGCCCCACCACACACTGCTGCATATTCATTCTCCTGGCCCTCTGGGCTTCTCTCTTTTTTCCCCATACTCGATTTCACCCCCTATTTTCCTCCCCTTCCTCTCTCCCACCCACTTTCATCCCTCTGTCTGCCTCCTGTGAGTATTTTGTGGCTAGCTTGGTGTCCCAGTCCCTCCACTGAAAGCCTTGCTTGGATAGAGAAGACAGCCAGGTCAGGTTCCATACCCTACATTACTGGGAGTTTTGCTACTGTCATCATTGTAGATAACGGAGTTTTCATTGCACTAGGTTTCTATCTCACCCCAAAATGCCCCCCTCAATTCCAGTGGTTTCTTCCAGTACTCTTTCTTGTCTGATCCCTCCTCTTTCCATACCCATCCACCACAACCCTACCCATAAAATCTTTTCTATTTTCTTTTCCCAGTGAGATCCATGTGTTCCACTCTTCCCTCCTTGTTACTTAACTTCTCTGGGTCTGTGTATTGTAGCATGATTACCTTTACTTTATGTCTAATGTCTACTTATCAATGAGTATATACCATGCTTGTCTTTATGAGTCTGGATTACCTCACTCAGGATTATTTTTTTTTTCTAGTTCTATCCACTTGGCTTCGAATTTCAGGATGTCATTTTTTTTTTAACAGCTGAGAAATCCTCCATTGTGTAGATGCACCACATTTTTTTTATCCATTCTTCAGTTGAGGGACATTTGGGTTGTTTCCAGTTTTTGGCTATTATGAATAAAGTTGCTATCAACATAGTTGAGCAATTGTCCTTGTGGTAGAATGGAGTGTCCTTTAGGTATATGCCCAGGTATGGTATAGCTGGTTCTTGAGGTAGAGCTATTCCCAATTTTCTGAGAAACTGCCAAATTGATTTTCAGAGTGACTATAAAAGTTTGTACTCCCACCAGCAATGGAGGAGGTGTTCCTTTTGCTCCACAACCTTTTCAGCATGAGGTTTCACTTGTGGTTTTGATCTCAGCCATTTTGATTGGTGTAAGGTGGGATCTCAGAGTCATTTTGATTTACATTTTCTTGGTGACAAAGGATGCTGAACATTTCATTAAGTGCTTCTTGGCCATTTGAGATTCTTCTATTGAGAATCCTCTGTTTAGATCTGTACCCCATTTTTATTAGTTTATTTGGTTTGTTTTTGTCTAGTTTCTTGAGTTCTTTATATATTTTGGATATTAGCCTTCTGTCAGATGTAGGGATGGTAAAGATACTTTCCCAGTCAGTAGGCTGTTCTTTTGTGCTATTAGCAGTGTTCTTTCCCTTACAGGAGCTTTTCAGTTTCATGAGGTCCTATTTATCAATTGTTGATCTCAGAGCCTGAACCACTG
This sequence comes from Apodemus sylvaticus, assembly GCF_947179515.1. NCBI lineage: Eukaryota > Metazoa > Chordata > Mammalia > Rodentia > Muridae > Apodemus > Apodemus sylvaticus. Next base: position 17,983,400 of record NC_067495.1, on the reverse strand, counting down.
GTGTTGTGTCCAGAAACTTGCCTCCCGTGCCCATGCATTCAAGGCTACTCCCCACTTTCTGTTCTACTAGAGCTAGTATATCTGGTTTTATGTTGAGGTTTTTGACCCACTTGGACTTGAGTTTTGTGCAGGGTGATAGAGATGTGTCTATTTGCATTCTTCTACATGTAGACATCCAGTTAGACCAGCACCATTTTCTGACCATGCTTTGTATAATTTTTGGATTCTTTGTGAAAAATCAGCTGTCCATGGGTTTGTGAATTTGTCTGGGGCTTTGATTCAATTTCATTTATTAATGGTTTGTATTGCTAAAGCTGTGTAGTAGAGCTTGAGCTTGGCGTTAGGGATGGTGATACCTTGGGAACCTCTGAATCCTGTATTAGTGCACACGAAAGTTTTAGCTATCTTGTTTTTTTTTTTTAATTTTTCTATATGAAGTCGAGTATTGTTCTGTAAAAGCCTGTAATTATGTTGGCATTTGGTGGGGATTGTATTGAACCTGTAGATTGTTTTGGCAAGACAGCCAATGTTCACTATGCTAATCCTACCAATCCTTGAGTATGAGAGACATTTCCATCTTCTGATATCTTCTCTATTTCCTCTCTTTCTTTAAGATTTATCTATCTATCTATCTATCTATCTATCTATCTATCTATCTATCTATCTATTTATTTATTATGTATAAAGCTGTTTGACTCTGTGTATACATAAATGCCAGAAGAGAGCACCAGATCTCATTACAGATGGTTGTGAGTCACCATGTGGTTGCTGGGACTTGAACTCAGGACCGCTGTAAGAGCAGCCAGTGTTCTTAACCTCTCAGCCATCTCTCCAGACCAGTTTCTTTCCTCAAAGACTTGAAGTTCTTGTCATATAGGCCTTTTATTTGCTTACATCAAGATATTTTTATATTATTTGTGACTGCTGTGAAGGGTGTTTCCCTAATTTCTTTTTCAGACTGTATATTATTTTAATTTTCTTTTTAGTTAATTTTGTATCCAGCCACTTTGCGGAAGGTGTTTATCATCTGTAGGAGATTCCTGGCAGAATTTTTGGGGTTGTTTATATGCAAATAGTGATATGTTGACTTCTTCCTTTCTAATTCGTATCTCTTTGATTTCCTTTAGTTGTCTTATTGCTCTAGCTAGAACTTCAAGTACTAGATTGACTGGATATGGAGAGGACAGCCTTGTCTTTTTCCTGATTTTAGTTGAATTGGTTTAAATTTCTCTCCATTTAATTTGATGTTAGCTATTGTCTTTCTTTATAATGCCTTTATTACATTTAGGTATATCCCTTGTTTCTCTGATTTCTCCAAGACTTTTATCATGAAAGGATGTTGGATTTTGTCAATGGCTTTCTCAGCATCTAATGAGATGTGGTTTTTCTTCTTTCAGTTTGTTTATATGGTGGATTATACTGACAGAATTTCATATGTTGAACTATTGCTGCATCTCTGAAATGAACTGGATCACGACGGACAGTCTTTTTGATGTGTTCCTGGATTCGGTTTCCAAGTGTGCTGTTGAGTATTTTTGCATCCATGTTCATGAGGGAAACCAGTCTGTAATTCTCTTTCTTCATCTTTTTCTTCTTCTTTTTTTTTTTTTTTTTGAGTCTTGATGTAGTTTGGGTATCAAGGTGACTGTGGGCTAATAAAATGAATTGAGCAATATACCTTCTGTTTCTATTTTTGTGGAATAATCTGAGAAGTATTAGTATTAGCTCTTCTTTGAAAGTTTGGTAGAATTCTGTGATAAAACCATCTGGCCTTGGGTTTGTTTTTGTTTTGTTTGTTTCCTTGGTTGGAAGACATTTAATAACTACTTCTAATGGATTAAAGGTATATTTAAATTGTTTATCTGTTCTTCATTTAACTTTGATATGTGATATCTATCAAGAAGTGTGCCCATTTCTTTTAGATTTTCCAATTTTGTTGAGTACAGACTTTTGAAGTATAACCTAATGATAATGATTCTTCAGATTTCCTCACTGTTTGTTGTTATGTCCCCAATTTTGCTATTTTGGATATTCTCTCTCTCTCTCTCTCTCTCTCTCTCTCTCTCTCTCTCTCTCTCTCTCTCTCTCTCTCTCTCTCTCTCTCTCTCTCTCTCTCTCTCTCTCTCTCTCTCTCTCTCTGACTTTTAGTTAGTTTGGGTAAGGGTTTGTTAATCTTGTTGATTTTTCCAAGGAATGAAACTCTTTTTTTCATTGTTTGCATTGTTCTTTGTTTCTATTTTATTGATTTCAGCCTTCGGTTTGATTATTTCCTGCCATCTACTTCTCTTGGGTGTGTTTGCTTCTTTTTTGTTCTATAACTTTCAGATGTACTATGTTACTAATATAAGATCTCTCCAGTTTCTTTATGGAGGCATTAGTGTTATGAACTTTCCCCTTAGCACTACTTTCATTGCATCTCATAAGTTTGGGTATGCTGTGCCTTCATTTTCATTAAATTGTACAAAGTCTTTAACTTCTTTATTTCTGCCTTGGTCCAGTGGTCAGTTTCCCTAAGTTTGTAGGCTTTCTCTTGTTTCTGCTGTTGTTAAAATCCAGCTTTAGTCTGTGGCTGTCTGGTAGGATGCAGTGAGTTATTTCAATTTCCTTGCATCTGTTGAGACTTCTTCGTGTCCAAGTATGTGGTCAATTTTGGAAAAAGTTCTCTGAGGAGCTGAGAGGAAGGTACATTCTTTTTGTGTTTCAGTGGAATGTTCTGTAGATGTCTATTGAGTCCCATTTTTTCTATAACATCTGTTAACTTTATTATTTCTCTGTTTAGTTTATGTCTGGGAATGCTGCTACAGGGAATGGAACCAACTCAAGAGAAAGAAATGTGTTGCTCTTTTTTAGCAAATGCAAACTATTACAGGAAATCACAACTGGACACAAGCATGCTGCAGTCTACACATACACATACCCAGGCAGAGATCAACAGATCATGGAGGTACCAGCCCCAGTGAATACATCTGAAGCCCAACTCCTGTATCTATAGTTCAGAGAACATCATGGAAGAAGGGGTGAAGAAATTGAAAGAATCAGAATTTCAGGATGCATGCTGTGAATCAGTCTTTCCTAGAAATGGTTGTATAAACAAAAAGTGAACAATAATGCAGACGGGGGCAAAATCTAACTGGGTTCTAGTCTTAGACAAAGAACTACAGGTAACTAATGATGGTTGAGAAAGGGAGAATGAACTTCTTTGGAAATAAGCCCCATAATTATTTATGCAATAAAAGCTGTCAGACCTAAGACTGTAAACTCACAAACAACAAAAACAGACTCAGCGGGTTATATTTATATGGTTGTGCATATATAATATAACAATAATTATCAAAAAAAGAGACTATCAGTTGGGAGGGGGCTATGAAATAGCTTAGAGGGAAGGGACATGGGAGAGGCTAGAGGGAGAAAAAGGAAAATTGGAAGTCATGTGATTATATTTTAATTATATATATATATATATATATAAATCATGAAAAAAATCAACATACTTAGGCAGGTTACAATTTCTGAATAAAGACCTTGGCTTTCAAAAATTTAAAAATAGAAAGAACAGAAACAAAAGAGATACAAATGGGAAGGGCAGAATTCATATTATTTTTATTTGTAGACAACTGATTATAGTCAAAACACTCCATGTACTCTACCAGAAAAATCATTGATCTCATAACATTTTCATTAAAGTAGCAGCATATACAATATAATATATAATGCAATATACAGTCATTTTTCTATATACCAGTAACAGACATGATGAGAGAGAATTAAAGGGGAAACACTATTCACACTAGCTTTAAAAATAAAGTACCTAAGAACAGACCTAAAGAAATGACCGAGTCCTAAAATGGAAATTCTAAGACACTGAAGAAGGAAATTGAAGACACTAGAAGGTAAAAAATTACAACCTGCCATGTTCATGAAATGGAAGACTTAATGCTGTGAAAATGGGTATATTATCAAAAGCAGCCTACAGAGTCAATGCAAAGTCCATCAAATTCAAGTTAGATTTTTATTATTTCTTGCTGTTTACTGCATTTGGGCTTGGGTTTGTTCTTTAGGTTCTCAAAAAAAATCCAAATTTTTGAGATTCATAATAAAGTCACTTATGATTTTTCAGATCTCTTGTTTGGCCCATTTATCATTCAATAATGTGTTGTTTAATCTTCACAAGCGTAATTATTAGAGATTAATTTTCTGTTGACTTTAAACCTTATTTCACTGTGGTCAAACAGGATACATGGAGTTATTTCATTGTCTGGGCTTGTAATGATTTGCTTTGTGTCTCGGTATGTGGTGTATTTTAGAAAGGCTTATTCAGTGTTTGTGTGGAATAATCTGTAGATAACTGTTAGTTCCACTTGATGCTATTTAATTCTGTTTACTATCTATCCAGATAATCCTCCTATTACAGAAGGAGGAGTATTGAAACCACTCATTCTTATTTAGTTGAAATTAATCTGTGTCCTTGAGCTCAGTAGAGATTTTTTTTTAATTAAGTTGGTTGCATCAGAGTTTGGTGCATGTATATTTAGGATTGCAATGCTTTCTAAGTATTATCTTTTTAATTAACATGAGGTATCTTTAAAACGCTCTTCTGATTAGTTTTATTTTGAAGTCTATTTTGTCTGATATCAGGAGAGTGACATCTTTGTTTGCTTCCTGTTCCCACTTGCTTGGGATAGTTCGTTGTTGATTTAACCATCCTTTCTACTGAAGGTTGTGCCTATTTTGAAGGTAAGATGAGCTTCTTGTAGACACAGAAATATGGATTTTATTCTTAATACACTCAGCTCACCTGTGTTTTTCAGTTGGGAAATTGAGGCCATTAATATTTAAAATTATTAAAAGATGTAGTGATCACAATCATTTATTGTTGTTTTCTATTTGTGTTCTTAGCCCTTTTTTGTGCTTCAGTAACTATAGCTTCATTTGCTTCGATATGTCTTAGCTCTCCTTATTCCTCTTTTGGTCCAAAGTATTGATTCCAGTGTTCTCTGTAGATGGATTCTTTTTTGTTTGTTTGTTTGTTTGCTTGCTTGTTTTTGTTTTTGTTTTTTCGAGACAGGGTTTCTCTGTTATTCCCTGGCAGTCCTGGAGACCAGGCTGGCCTTGAACTCAGAAATCTGCCTGCTTCTGCCTCCCAAATGTTGGGATTTAAGGCATGTGCCACCACTGCCTGGCCTGACGGACTCTTTTATAGCCTCTTTATAACATGGAAAGCCTTTTGTTTTATTTTCAACTATGCCAGATGATGTGCCGGGCACAGGAATATAAATTGACATCTGTGGTCTTTTAGAACTTGACATATGTTACTCCAGGTTCTTCAGACTTTTAAATTTCCCATTGAAAAATTAGTATTATTCTCACCTATTTTTCTATGTAAGTTGTGGATTTTCTCTCACAGCTTTCAATATTCTTTCCTTGTTCTGTATATTTAGTGTTAGCTATTGTGTGGATTATACACATTAGTGATTAACTCCGAGTTAGGTTAAGGGAAGAGATGAAGCGCTTCCCCTTGGAATCTTTTTAACCAAGAGTGAGACTAGATTTGAATTCTGTACTCCACACTTTCTGCATCTTCCGTCTTCTCTCTGTATAGGAGTTTGAATCTGTGCCTGCCTGAAGAAGACTTTCTTGCAAATCTGTCTGTCCCTGTGAGTCTTCTGTTTGCGTGTACTCTCCCTGTGTCTTCTGTTTGTGTGTGTCTATCCCTAAAAAAGGAGGTTTCACTTTGTATTTATTGAACAGCACCCAAAGAATCACACGGGGGAAGAAACAGGATACTTGACAGAGACCTTTAACGGTTTTATGAGAGTTTAAGTCACTGGCTGCAAATGATCCCAACTGATCTAGACATCAAACATCATTGTTTATCAACCAATATCCAAAAATGGTTGCTTTAAAACTTTTAGGTAGATCTTAGGAACTTTCTTTCTTTCTTTCTTTCTTTCTTTCTTTCTTTCTTTCTTTCTTTCTTTCTTTCTTTCTTTCTTTCTTTCTTTCTTTCTTTCTTTCTTTTGAATTTAAGCATTTTTACAGTCCAGATTTTATCCCCCTCCAAGTCCACCCTCTGACTGTTCCACATCCTATACCTCCTCCCCCCATCTCCACGAAGATATCCCCACCCCTACCCTCCAACCCCCACCCTACTAGACATCCTGACTCCCTGGGGCCCCCAATCTCTTGACAGTTAGGTAAATCTTCTCTGACTGAGTCCAGACCTGACAGTCCTCTGCTGTATATGTGTTGGGGGCCTCATATCAGCTGGCATACATTGCCTGCTTGGTGGTCCAGTGTCTGAGAGATCTCCGGGGGAGGGGAGTCCAGCTTAGTTGAGACTGCTGGTCCTCCTACAGGGTCACCCCCCCCTTCCCCTCAGCTTCTTCCAGTCTTTCCCTAATTCAACCACAGGGGTCCCCAGCTTCTGTTCATTGGTTGGGTATAAATATCTGCATCTGACTCTTTCAGCTGCTTGTTGGGTCTGTCAGAGGGCAGTCATGATAGGCCCCCTTTTGTAAGCACACCATAGCCTTAGTAATAGTGTCAGGCCTTGGGGCCTCCCCTTGAGCTGGATCATACTTGGGGCCTGTTGCTGGACCTTCTTTCCCTCAGGCTCTTCTCCATCTTTGTCCCTACAGTTGTTTCAGACAGGAACAATTATGGGTCAAAGTTGTGACTGTGGGATGGCAACCCCATTCATTCCTCACTTGATGCCCTGTCTTTCTACTGGAGGTGGACTCTACAAGTTCCCCCTTCCCACTGTTGGGCATTTCATTTAAGGTTCCTCCCTTTGAGTCCTGACAGTCTCTCACCTCCCAAGTCTCTGGTACACTCTACAGGGTCCCTCCACCTCCTACCTCCCGAGTTTGCCTGTTTTCATTCTTTCTGCTGGTCCTCAGTACTTCAGTCCTGTTCCCAATACCAGGTCATGTTCCCCTCTCCACACACACCCCTGTTCCCTCCCCCCCAGATCCGTCCTTCCCTCCCACCTTGTGGTTGTTTTCTTCTCCCTCCCAAGTGGGACTGAGGAATCCTCACTTGGGCACTTCAGCTTGTTGACCTTTCTGATATCTGTGCATTGTATCCTGGGTATTCTGTACTTTTCTTGGCTAATATCCACTTATTAATAAGTACATACTATGCATGTCCTTTTTTGGGTCTGAGTTACCTCACTCAGGATCATATTTTCTAGTTTCATCCATTTGCCTGCAAAATTCAGGATGTCTCATTCTTAATAGCTGAGTAGTATTCAGTGTGTAAATGAACCATATTTTCTGTATTCATTCTTCTGTTCTGGGTTGTTTCCAGCTTCTGGCTATCATGAATAGGGCCACTATGAACATAGTGGAACATGTGCCTGCCCCTGTGGGGCATCTTTTGGGTATATGCCCAGGAGTGGTATTGCTGTGGTTTCAGGTAGATCTATTTCCAATTTTCTGAGGAACCTCCAGATTGATTCCCAGAGTGGTTGTACCAATTTGTAATCCTACCAGCAATGGAGGAGTGTTCCTCTTTCTCCACATCTTCACCAACATGTGTTGTCACCTGAGGTTTTATCTTAGCCATTCTGATTGGTGTAAGGTGTAATCTCAGGTCGTTTTGATTTGTATTTTCCTGATCACTAAGGACTTTGAACATTTCTTTATGTGCCTCTCAGCCATTTGAGATTCCCAGGAAGTTGCTTTCAAACTCTGTATTAGTCGTTTTCAGAAAATGATGCACTTGCATTACTCTGGGTCAGGGGTACATGGGAGAGTAAGTACATAACTTGAGACTGCATCTATGCACTATCTTAGGTTGTAAAAGTTGATTATTCAGGAAATCTAAGGCAAACAAAGTTGTCTGTTACCTTGCTCTCTTAAAGGCAGGTTAAACAAACAGTTTAAGTTCACAGTGGGATATCAGTCTCAACTCTTAAGTGACCTCAAGGTGTATCATTAACTTTGGCTGTGAGGACCAGCAAAAGTTCCAGTATCCTGGAAAATAAGAGAATTTTTTTATAATAATGCATTGCCACAAACTATAATATAGGAAGTTTATTTTTCTCTTCCTATTTGTTTAAGTGTTCTTTGTGCTTCTTGTATCTGTATGGATGTGTCTTTCCTTAATTTGGAGACATTTTAATCTACGATCCAGTTGAAGATCTGGCCTATGCCCTTACCCTGGGATTCTTCTCTTTCTTCTACAACTTGAAGATTTGGTCTTTTAAAGGTATCCCATAGTTACTGTATGTTTTTGTGTGTTTATTTTTTTCATATTCTTTCCTCGAGTGGTCCAATTTCTCTACTATATTTTCAAGTCTTGATATTCTATCTTCTACTTAACTAATTTTACTGGTATGTCCTTTTCTGTAGTTTTCTAATTTGATTACTATTTTTTGTTCCACTTTCATTTCAGCTTAAATTCTCTTCAATATTTTTTAACTCTATCGAATTTAGTTTTCTTTTTTTTTCTTTCTTTCTTTCTTTCTTTTTTTTTTTTTCCGAGACAGGGTTTCTCTGGGTAGCCCTGGCTGTCCTGGAACTCACTCTGTAGACCAGGCTGGCCTCGAACTCAGAAATGAGCCTGCCTCTGCCTCCCAAGTTCTGGGATTACAGGCGTGCACCACCACCGCCTGGCTGAATTTAGTTTTCAAATCCTAAATTTTCTTTGTTATTTCCATCAACCATATACTCACATATTATATATTTGCATTTTATATATTTTCATAGTATATTTATATTTATTTTCATCCTCCTTACACTCAGTGAGCTGTTCATTCACATCTTCTTTAAATTCCTTGCATTCTTTAATCAAGTTGATAATTGTTTAAAGTTTGTGTCCTGGAATTCATCTTAGGAATTCTCACTGGAGAATATTTCTATAGGAATAGTATTTCTATAGGATAGGCAAGAGTTTTTTTCATGCTGTTTGTGCTTTTGTGATGTGACCTGTGCATGTGAACTTCCATCCTTTTGTGTGTACTTTGTAGCTGTCTAGCCTGCCTCAGGTTGGGACTTCATAGGAGTTGTGTGATCAGAGCTGAACTTAAAAATGTGGGGATGGTGGGGGCAAGCTTGCCTCAAGGTTATACTCAGTATCTTGAACATCCATGTGCTCTGCATTCACAGCCTTTCTTGAAAAGGGAAGTTTCTTTTCTGAAGAAAAAAGCATAATTCATCCACAAGGCATAAATTCAAGTATTTATAGCACTATGTCAATTTAGCTAAACAACTGTAAGTACTAAGTACCCTCTAGGACCTAAGGCCTCCTCAGTCATGAAATTGTATCCAGGTTTACCATACCATGCATGGATTTCCTCTTGTGAATTAAACCTCAATACCAATCAGAGAGTGCTTGATTCTTCCCTTAACAGTCATGCTCTTATGGAACCAGTGGAGACACCTTGCCTGGCAGGTTCGTATCTTAGTCCACAGGATTCTCATCTGTATATGACCATTGGTAGATTTTCTCCCCTAGCAGATTATATAGCCTGTATTGCTTAGGGAGTCACTGGGGTCCCTGACTTAGAACTCTTAAGCAGGTATTGTGAACTTGGCACTGAAGTTCATTTCTTGCAGACAGTGAAAAAATGGGTTGTTTTCTGATCTGATAAGCCAGTCTCTGTGTTTTCATTGGGTAATTGAGACTGATAGTCAGATTTGTTATAGAAAAGTGTGTCATATTATTCCTGTTATATTATTAATTGTTTAATGTGTGCTCTTTTACCCCATTTGCATAACAACTTCTTAGCATATTTTTGGCCTACGTGTATTGAGTAGGTATTTGGGTGTATTTTGGATGGATTAGGTAATGATTCAAGCTTACTCATAAATATACTAAGTACTGAACTTTTTACTAATTATTTTATTTATCTACATTTCACATATTGTCCCCCTCCATGAACGCCCCCATACCATCCCTGCACCCCTTTGCCCCTAAGAGGGTGATCCCTCACCCATCCATCCATATCTGCCTCATCAGTCTAGCATCCTCCTTCTCTGGGGCATCAAGCCTCCATAGGACCAAGCACCTCCCCTCCCACTGATGCCAGACAAGACAGTCCTCTGCTATATATGTAGTGGGGTCCCCAGACCAGCCCAATGTATATTCTTTGGTTGGTAGCTTAGTCCCTGGGAGCTCTGAGTGGTCTGGTTAGTTGATACTATTGTTCTTTCTATGTGGTTGCAATCTCCTTCAGCTGCTTCAGTCCCTCACCTAACTCTTCTGTAGAGGGTCCCAAAGCTCACTCCAATGGTGGGCTATACGTATCTGCATCTGTCTCAGTCAGGTGCTGGTAAAGCCTCTCAGAGAATGGCCATTTCTTTAGGTGCTTCTCAGCCATTTGAGATTCCTCAGTTGAGAATTCTCTGTTAAGCTCCGTGTCCCAATTTTTAATTGGTTTATTTGGTTTTGGGGAGTCTAAATTCATGTATATTTTGGATATTAGCCCTCTACCAGGTGTACAGTTAGGAAAGATATCTCCCCAATCTATAGGTTGTAATTTTGTCCTACTGATAGTGTCCTTTGCCTTGAAGAAGCTTTAGTTTCATGAGCTCCCATTTTCAATGGTTGATCTTAAAGTCTGAGCCATTGGTGCTCTCTGTTCATGAAAATTTCCCATGTGCCAATGTATTCAAGGCTATTTTCCACTTTCTCTTCTATTAGATTCAGTGTATATGGTTTTATGTGGAGGTCCTTGATCCACTTGGACTTGAGCTTTGTACAGGAATATGAGAAAGGATTGATTTGCATTCTTCTGCATGCTGACTGCCAGTCGAACTAGCACCATTTGTTGAAAATGCTGTCTTTTTTTTCCCCACTGGATGGTTTTAGCTTCTTTGTCAAAGATCAAGTGGCCATAGGTGTGTGGGTTCATTTCTGGGTCTTCAGTTCTATTCCATTGATTTACCTGTCTGTTTCTGTACCAATACCATGCAGTTTTTATCCCTATTGCTTTGTAGTACATCTTGAGGTCAGGGATGGTGATTCCCCCAGAAGATCTTTTATTGTTAATGTCAAGAATATTATCACAAGGCAAGCCATCTTTAGTCTAACGTGTAAAGGGCAAAACCACATGTAGCTATTTCGTACTGTTTCCCATCTGAAGCTAAAGGTAACACGGCCTGGGATAAGCAAAGCGATAAGATCATCCCCACCCTGAGAATCCACTACCAACAATGACAGGAAAGCCCTGTAGATTTAGGCATCTTTATTGTTTGTTTGCCTCAGACACTGTCTCATGTAATCCAGTTTGGCCTCCAACTTCCTACACAGCTCTGGCTGGCCTGGAACCCCTGACGTTGTTGCCTTCGCCTTCCTGGTCATCTTTATTACAAGCTTGAGTAAGCCTTTGTTCCCACTTCCTTGAGAAACAAGCTATAAAACATAACGAGGGCAGCTGTTAAGGTGATTTAGTTTGATTTAAGTCAAAACAAATTTTATGTATGTATGCTAAAAAAACCAAAGCAAACCATGGACACCTTTAACAAAATATTGGGAAATAAGCTCAAACACAATTACTTTTCAGAACTGTTTTCTGAAAATGGTCCCGATAATGCTGAGTTATAGACGATCATGAGGATCTATCTCATCGCACCTGGTTATTGGAAGTTTTGGGGTCAGGTTTGTGTCCTAAGCTGGAATTTGCTCAGATATTAACATTTGAACAAGGGAATAGCCAATGTATCACTTGTCTCAAATATTTAAAAACTACATATGGTATAACATTAGAATCTATCCTTATTCTGGTCTAAATCTTGTTCCTTGTGTTTGTTGCTTTGCTTTGAGAGAGGATGTAGTCAAGGATGGCTTTGAAATCTTAATCCTCCTGCCTTTATCTTCCAGGTGTTAGGATTGTAGCTATGCACCACCACACCTGACACTACTGTTTGGGAAGGTCACCAGCCTTCTCAAACTGAAGGGGAAGAGCCAAGCCTTCACTGAGATGCTCATACAGGAAGTTGCTGACACCACATGTCAACAGTATCAGTGCCATGCTGACAGCCCAACTACATCTCTAGACAGCTAGAACAGCTCCAATTCTTGCTGCATACCACACATCAACCTTTTTAAGTTCATAATATCAGTTTGTTTTTTTGTCAACTTGACAGTAAACCTAGACCTATATCTGGGAAGTGGGATGGGGGTATTGTCTTGATTAATGGTTCATGCGTCAGGGCCCAGCCCACTGTGGATGGTACCATTCATAGGCAGGTGGTCCTGGGTATATACGATGGATGGTACCATTCATAGGCAGGTGGTCCTGGGTATATAAGATGGATGGTACCATTCATAGGCAGGTGGTCCTGGGTATATAAGATGGATGGTACCATTCATAGGCAGGTGGTCCTGGGTATATAAGATGGATGGTACCATTCATAGGCAGGTGGTCCTGGGTATATAAGAAAGCAGGCTGAAAAAGCCATACAAGCAAGCCAGCATGCAGCATTTCTCCATGACCTCTGCTTTAGTTCCTGCTTCCAGGTTCCTGCCTTGAGCTCCTTCCCTGGCTTCCCTTAGTGACAGAGGGCGACCCAGGAGGTGTAAGCTGAAGTAACCTTTCCTCTCCACATTGCTCTTGGTCATGCTTTATCACAGCATTGGAATCTTGCAGTCACGTCACTGTCTGCAACAGCAAGTACAAGAGTCATGACTACTCTCTGAGGCCTGCCTTTGGGGAACAGACAGCTTCTTGGAGCAGGCCATGGTGACAGCATCGTCCCTTTTGACCCTAACGTCTACTCTCTGCTTCCCCTCCAACCTCCTCCACCAGGCATACCATCGGCAGCAGTTACAACTACAGCAGGCGGCTTCGCCATTTCAAGTCTGACAGTGTCAGGGATTCCATCTTGCTGGTCGGCAACCTGAACAGTGGAAGTCACACAGCCAATGCCTTTATTCCCTTCAGTATCTATGGTTATATGGAGCAGGTGGAAGATCTTTTCAGGAGAACGTAGCAGGCCCAGCTGGCCACAAGGCACCCAAACAATCTGCATGGGAAGGCAACGTACATTACAATGTCAAAGCAACAAAGTATGCTTCTGCCTTGTGAGGGCCAGGAAGACCAGGGCTTCACCAAACACTCTGACAGCTCAACACTGCACTGCTTCACAAAGCTGGGCCCAAGTTCTTTAAGGAATTCTTCCTGCTCTCAGCTATCCTGTACCTTGCCAACATCCCTTCCTCGGTGTCAGAGGAGTTCCTCTAGAACTTCTTCTCAAGCAACAAGGGCATGACCAAGGGCTCAATATTCTTCTAGGGACTGCATCCCTGACTCCTTGCTCTCTGTCCCATCCATCATCCCTACTGGAAGAATCATGAGATGGTTCTGATCCAGATGAGTTCGTTGGAGGAGGAAGTGCAGCCACCAGATAAGCTGCAAATCTACAACTCAAGCAGCCCTGAACAAATAGAACAATGTCGGTGGGATTGCTATCTCAGAATCTGTGATATAGTATAGAACTATAGTAGTGAAACTATGTCACTGCCACCAAACAGACATGTATGCCTGTGGTACAAAACAGAAGACCCAAACATGAGTACTTGTAACTGCAGCCATCTGCTATTTGATAAAGAGGCAAAAACACACCCTGGAAAAAAGACAGAGCATCTTCAACAAATGGTGGTTAAAGGTGAAAACTATATGGCCATGTGTGGATGAACGGATTAGATTCATACCTGTTAATCTGCACAAAAATTGGATCCAAATGTACCAATGGCTTCAATTTGAAACCTGTACCATCAAAGCTGCTACAAGCAAACATATGCCATTCCCCACAAGAGAGAGATGAAGGAAAGGACTTTCTCAGTAGGATCACATTTGTTCAGGAATTAAGGTCACCAATTGACAACAGGGGCCTCATAAAACTGAAAAGCTTCTGTGCAGCTAAGGAAATAATCAAGTGAAGAGGAAGCCCACAGAATGGGAGAGCATCTTGGCCAGCTACACATCTGTCAGAAGGCTAATGTCTAAAATATATGAGGAACTCAAAGAATACATAGTCAAGGAAACAAACAACCCAATTAAAAAGTGGTCTGTGGATGTAGATAGTTTCAACAGAAAATAGAAAGGGCTAAGAAATACCTCAGAAAAAACATGTAACTTCCTTAGCAATTAGGGTAATGTAAACTAAACCAATGCTGACAATTCTTAACGAGACCACGGACAACAATTGCTGCTGCAGATATGTCAGTGGGAATGCAAACTGGAGCAGCCACTCTGGACGTCAGTATGGAGAATTCTCAAAAAGCTAATAGTAAATCTACCACATAACCCAGCTCTGCCCCTTTGGCATACACCCAAGGGGCATCCTACTCCATAGATACTTGCTCGTCTGTGTTCACTATTGCTCTACAGCTAGGACATGGAATCAAATTAAATGTCTGACAACTGGCAAATGAATAATGAAGATATGGTTCCAGAAGGCCTAAGAATCCAGTAGTTGCTCAGTGCCAGAGGCTGGATAGCTCAGTTGGTCTTCAGTATATGCCAGAGTCCCAAAGAAGTAGGCTCTAATGCCAGTGAAGGGATAGACTTGCTAACCAGGTGAGAGCAAGCAGGCCAAGAGAGAGCAAGCTGCCTTCTTCTATGTCCTTCATATAGGCTGCCAACAGAAGGTGTGGCCCAGATTAAAGATGGATCTTTCCAGCCTCAAAGATCTGAATTAAAAGTGAATTTTCTCACTTCAAATTATTTAATTAAGAACAAATTCCCTCACAGGGATAGCCACTTGAATTTAATTAATCTCAGAAGTAGTCAAATTGACAGTCAAGGATAGCTACCACAGAAACCATAAGTGGAGTGAGTTGGTGGGTGTTGGGCTTGAGACAGGAATAGCAAGCAGTACACAGGTAATATGGAGTGAGAAACAACAAAAAATAGGGAAGGGGTCCAACTTGGGAGGAAAGAGGGAGGTCAATACAGACAGAGAAGGAATGTGGGGCAAATAATAGTGTGTGTGTGTGTGTGTGTGTGTGTACTGTGTTATTTGGATTATTTGGTAGATTTATTTTTAGCCTTTTAAAAAAAAGTTTTATATATTTTATGTATGTGAGTACACTGTAGATGGTTGCGATCCAGATGAGTTCATTGGAGGAGGAAGTCCAGGCACCAATTAAGTTTCTTCTATGTTGATAGCCAGAGCATGGGTTCTTGTCATCCTTGGATGTATTGTGGGTATAAAAAGTTAAGTAAAACTATACATAAATGGAAAAAGTTCAGGATTCTACTGCAAATATTGCTAGGGTTGGGTCTGCAGCCACCGAAAACATAACAAAAAGAAACAAACACACCAAAGTGGAGTAGATGGCATGAAATAATCAAACTCAGGGCTAAAATCAACCAGTTAGATACAAATAAAATACAAAGAAACCAAACTCAGAGCTGGTCCTGTGAGAAAATCAACAAGACAGATAAACCCTTAGTCAAACTAAGGAGCACAGAGACAGTATCCAAACTAACAAAAGCAAAAATGAAAAGGGAGACATAACAACAGATACTGAGGAAATTCAAAATATCATTAGATCCTACTACTCAGCCAAACTGGAAAATCTAGATTAAATGGATAATTGTAGTGGCTATTCCTGGTTGTCACCTTGACTATATCTGGAATGAACTATAATCCAGAATTGGAAGGCTCACCTGTGATTCAGATCTTGAGGCTGGGAGATACAAGTTTCTGATTTGGATCTTGGCATGGAAATCTTGAACCATAGTGTCTATGAATCCCAGGAGACTAAGGCAAGGAGATCTCTGAGTTCAAGGCCATCTGGGACAAAGCAAGTCCCAGATCCAGGAGTGGTGATACACACCTTTAATCTGGGCCAGCACCTTTCATAGACCACCAGACTATTGAAGGGAGGGAACCAAAATATGGCAGAGTTCGGTAATTTGTTTAACGCTGCCATTTTGGCAAATCCAGGTCTGGAAGTTTTCCCCATCACCTTGATACTTGAAGGTATGGCCCCCATAGATTCATGTGTTTGAATAAGCTTATGGGGACCAGGGAGTTGAATGTGATGGTTTGTATTTGATTGCCCAATGGAGTGGCACTATTAGGAGGTGTGGCCTTGTTGGCGTAGGTGTGTCACTGTGGGTTGTAGGGTTAGTGGTGTCTTGTGTCTGCTCTGCCTCAGGGTTTGGGATGCTCAGGGAGTTGGGACAAGGGAGTTTGACTGTGCTAACCCCACACCAGCATGGGTGTTGGGCTATGGGAAGCCTCGGGACACTGCTCTAGGGGTGGAGGAGTGCAGTCTGAGGTTCCAGGGACAGCAGGAGCTGGCTCAGGGGTCCCGGGGGCCAGCAAGGATGCTGGACAGTCTGGTTCTCCGGCTCTTGGGCACTCACACACCGCTGGATGCTGTGGAAGAGCTGAGAATGGATTGGGGTCCAGCCCAGGGCCAAAGGGGAAAGGGGTGTGCTCCGGCTGGATCCCATGGAGATAGTCCTTGGGCAGGTGGCTGGGCTTGGTGGAGGCCATGGCTGAGAGCTGAGAGGCCTTCTGCGGGAGATTAGAAGACCACCTCTTTAGGTGAAGGGCTGCTCCATTGCTCCACATGGCAGATCCCAATGAAAAGCGGCAGTCCATGGTTTTAAGACATTTATTGTCATGGGGGAAAGTAGATGAGTAAAACCATACCCCAGTTCTCCCAGCAGGCCTGAGGTTAAATACCTTTCGCAGGGAGGAGTGTCTTGGAATGGGAGTTTATTGGCTAAGCCACCAGGCCTTTAGGTACCTCATTAAAATGGAGATCTGTCTTGAGCCTACATGAACACAGTTCAAGTCCTCTATCTATGGAGGGGCTTGGGGCATTGCCCTTACATGACTGATGGCCACAAATTTATGGAAGCCTATGGTCTCATGTCAGGATCCTAGTGTCTGGGAACCAGGCAAAATGCCTACCACTCCTCAGGGTCACCAGGGTTTCCAACCTTAGCTCAACCAGAAACCAGGCTGCTTTTCATGGTCCATAGTGGGTGTGGGCTTAAGATCCTCATCCTAGCTACCTAGAAGTCAGTCTTCCACTAGCAGCCTTCTGATGAAGATGTAGAACTCTCAGCTCCTCCTGCACCATGCCTGCCTGGATGCTGCCATGCTCCTGCTTTGACAATAAAGGCCTGACCCTCTGAACCTGTAAGCCAGCCCCAATTAAATGTTATAAGAGTTGCCTTGGTCATGGTGTCTGTTCACAGCAGTAAAACTCAACTAAGACAATGATTTTATAGATAGATATCATGTACTCCTTATGGGTATGATTCCTTTTATTTGTCCTAGGGCTTCCAGGTCACAGCTCTGACCCATAATTGTGCCTCTCTGAAAGAATTACAGGGATGGAAATGGAGAGGAGCCTGAGGAAAAGGAGGTCCAGTGACAGGCCCAAAGTGGGATCCAGCTCAGGGGGAGGCCCCAAGTCCTGACACTATCACTGATGCTATGCTGTGTTCACAAAAAGGGAGCTAGCATGACTGTCCTCTGGAAGACCCAACAAGCAGCTGAAAGAGTCAGATGCGGATATTTACCCAACCAATGGACAGAAGCTGCTGACCCCTATGGTTGAATTAGGGAAAAGCTGTAAGAAGATGAGGAGGAGGGTGACCCTGTAGGAGGACCAGCAGTCTCAACTAACCTGGACCCCTGGGATCTCTCAGATACTGGAACACCAACCAGGCAGCATTCTTCAGCTCATATGAGGCCCCCAACACATATAAAGCAGAGGACTGCTGGATCTGGGTTCAGTCAGAGAAGATGCACCTAACCCTCAAGAGACTGGAAGCCCCAGGGAGGTCTGGTTGGTTGAGGGACAGAGGACATCTTTGTAGAGACAGGTGAGCAAGGAGGATGTATGGGATGTGAAACAGTCAGAAGGTGGACCGGGAGGGGAATAAAATCTGGAGCATAAGGAAAAAAAGAAAATAAATAAATAATAATCAAATAAATAATGTCACTGGAATTTTGTAATGATTGTGTTACATTTGTAGACTGATACTGTTAAGAGTCATCAGAAACAAAACTATTAGCCTTTGAAATTGGTTTCTCAGTCATTTACTTAAATTGCAAAACATAGGCAATGAAAATTGTTACAGTATTCATCTCTAACTTAGAGATCCAAATATTTTTGTCCCCACATACTCACAGGTTATCCTACTTTACTAGGAATTCATATAGACATATAATAAAATCATTATTTGATACAAATTCTTTCTTGGCTGATTAAGTTGGGAATAAAGAGCTATAAGACAATATAGTTATGTTAGTTTATTGAGCTTCAAGAGCAGACAGAGTATCTATCATTTATATCTTACAGTAAAGTTAGAAGTAAGGTTTGAATTCCCTCTTTTAGTTCTATTAGTCCAGTGTGGTAATTACAGTTTAGAGAATATACAGGAAAGTGAATCAGTTATGAATCATAGAATTTCTCCTAAATAATATCTGTAATTTCACTCTGGAAACTTTTAAGTACCCTTTTGAAGATCATACAATGCACTATATAGATGATAAGTTTAGATATTTAAAAGATAACTATCACATGATCTGTAATTAGAGGGGTTTTCTGAGAGCAAAACTAGAGAAAAATATGTTCTTAAGCTATACTATAAAAAGCCTTATTAATCAGTTTTGACAATTTCCTTAGCAATAAAAGAAAAAGGCACTGATTTTTAGATTCATGTTTAGCACATCCTGAAGAAGAAAAAGGAGAAGGAAGGAGGAGGAGAACAAGAACAAGAAGAACAAGAACAAGAACAGGAAGAAGAACAAGAAGAACAAAAAGAAGGAAAAGAAAAGGAGAAATATATTAAATTAACCCCCATCGAGAATTATTATATATTTTAATTAAAAACAATTAATTGCAATTATTTATCTTTATGCCTATATGTGTGTGTATGTATGCCTATATAAAGCTTATATGTGGATGTCAGAGGACAGTTCTTAGGGATTATTTCTCTTCTTTCAGTATGTGGTTTCCACAGATCAAATTAGTGTCTTGAGGCTTGCCTATAAGTGTCTTTACACAACGAGAGATCTTGCTGGCTCTATTGTAGATATTTAAATATCAAGGTTAGATCTTTCCCCATGTTTACAGCTATAAATATTCATCAAACACTACAAAAGAGTAAGAAAAGAATCATTGCTGGAGTTAAGGGATGGCAATTACAACAGTGACAACAACAAAAGCAAATATCATAGGCAACTTTAGTTGATGAACATAAACTCAAAAAAATTATTAAAATACCAACAAACCAACTTTAACAACAAATGAAAAAGATTATGCTCTCCAAGTCAGAGACCACAAGCTCACCAATTCCCAGAATTCCAATCCCAACCTTAGACAAAGTACAGGATCCCATGGAGTGCTATCCACATTCTCGGTAAGAAACCACACACTTTCATTGACCCCTAGGATCATGTAAAGCACCTGTTTGCCCCTGAGATCAGAATTGCACCTTAGAAAACCCATGGTATCTCAACCTCCATGACTATAAGCAAGATAACCCACCAGAACTGCTGCCTAGCCATAGAGTCAGAAGCCAGACCTTATTGAACCTGGATATCTCAAACAGAATGTCTGCTACTGAGGTCAAATATTGGCTAGGTGAATTGGGATCAATGCAGTAACTCGAAAAGTCATGAGATCTTACTACTAAAACCCGATACTCAACATAACAGGAAAATTACATGAAATGGATGATTTTCTAGACAGATAGCATGTACTAAAGTTAAATCAAGATCAAGTAAACTGTCTAAACAGCCCCACAATCCCTAATGAAATAGAAGCAGTCATTAAAAGTCTCACAACAACAACAACAACAACAAATGCCCAGGGCCAGATGGCTTTGGTGCAGAATACTACCAGACTTTCAAAGAAGACCTAATACTTCTCAAAGTATTCCACAAAATAGAAACAGAAAGAATACTACCTAATTCATCATATGAAGTCACTCTGATACCTAAACTACACAAAGAGCCAACAAAGAAAGAGAATTTCAAACCAAATTTGCTTATGAATATCAATGCAAAAATTCTCACAAACTGAATCCAAGAACACAGCAAAATGATCATTCACCATGATCAAGTAGACCTCATCCCAGGGATGCAGGGATAGTTCAATATACATAAATACATAAATGTAATCCACTATATAATCAAACTCAAAGAAAAAAATCACCTCATCATCTCATTAGATGCTGAAAAAGCCACCAACAAAATGCAACACTACTTCCTGTTAAAAGTCTTGGAGTGATCAGGAATTCAAGGCCCATGCCTAAACATAAAAAAAAAGCAATATACAACAAACCAAAAGCCAAATCAAGTTAAATGGAGAGAAACCTGAAGCAATCCCATTAAAATCTGGGACAAGACACAGCTGCTCACTCTCTCCATGTTATTTCAATATAGTACGTGAAGTACCAACTATAGTAATTAGACAACAAAAGGGGGTCAAAGGGATACAAATTGTATTTATAAACCATAAATAAAATAATTAATAAATACTCAAAAATAAAAATACTAATGCAACATGATCAAGTAGGCTTCATCCAAGAGATGTAGAGATGGCTCAACATAGTCAAATTGATAAATATGATTTATTTATCAAATAAAAGTTCTGGAGGGCTGGAGAGTTGGTTCAACAGTTAAAGAGCACTGGCTGCTCTTTCAGAAGGTCTGTGTTCAATTCCCACCACCCACATTGCAGCTCACAATTACTTGTAATTCCTGTTCCAGGGGATTAGACACCATCACACAGACAAGCATGCAGGCAAAGCACCAATGTATATCAAATACAAATAAATAAATTATATTTAAAAGTTCTGGAGAGATTAGTGATACAAGAGATATACCTCCATATAATAAAGGCAGTTTACAGCAAGCCCGTAGTCAATATTAACCTAAACAGAGAAACTCAAAGCATTTCCATTAAAATCAAGACTAGAATAAGACAATGTAGTCCACTCTCTCCATATCAATTCAATATACTATCCAAAGTCTTGGCTAAAGGAATAAGATAACTGAAGGAGATCAAGGGGATACAAATTGAAAGAGAAGAAGTCAAAGCAGTTTTCTTTGCATTTAATAATAGTGTGCACAAGCAACCCTAAAAATTCCACCAGTGGACTACTAAAATGGATAAACACTTTCTCTTTTTTTTGTTGTTTTCTCTTTTATTAATCATTCCATTCATTTACATCTCAAATGATATCCCACTTTCCGGTTACCCCCTCCACAATCCCCCCATCCTGTGATATCTTTAAAGTAGATGAATGCAAAATTAACTCATTAAAATCAGTAACTCTCCTGTATACAAATGAAAAACAGATTGAGAAAGAATTCAGGGAAACAACACCTTTCACCAAGGTTTCGAATAATGTAAAATATCTTGGTGTAACTCTAACCAAGAAAGTGAAAGACTTCCATGATAAAATCTTCAAGTCACTGAAGAAAGAAATTTAAGAAGATATCAGAAGATGGAAAGATCTCCCATGCTCATTAATCACAGGATTAACAGGGGAAAAAAGTCATCTTACCAAAAGTCATCTAGAGACTCGATGTAATTTCCATCAAAATTCCAACACAATTCTTCACAGACCTTGAAAGAGCAATTCTCAACTTCATATAGTAAAATAAAAATTTCAGGATAGCTAAAAAGAAATCCTGAATAATAAAAGAATTGCTGTAGGTATCACTATCCCTGATCTCAAGTTGTACATATACATAGTGGAGTTTTATGTACTGATTAAAACAGCATGATATTGGCACAAAATGGGTCAATTAATTGAACCAAACTGTTGACTGCATAGGTGATGAATGATATGTAGTCTCTTGCACCAGAGAACTCACTTTGCTGAAGTTGTTGACAAACAACTTCAGCAAAGTGGTTGGATATAAAATTAGTTCAAACAAATCAGTGGCCTTCCTCTACTCAAAGGATAAACAGATTGAGATAGGAATTAGGGAAACAACACCCTTCACAATAGTCACAAATAATATAAAATACCTTGGTGTGACTATAACTAAGTAAGCAAGAGAAAGATCTGTATGACAAGAACTTCAAGTCTCTGAAGAATGAAATCAAAGATCTCAGAAGATGGAAAGATCTCCCCATGCTCATGTTTTTGAAGCATTAATATAGTAAAAATGGCCATCTTGCCAAAAGAAATCTACAGAGTCAATGCAATCCCCATAAAAATTCCAACTCAATTCATAGAGTTAGAAAGAGCAATTCTCAATTTCATCTGGAATAACAAAAATCCCAGAAAAGCGAAAACTATTCTCATCAATAAAAGAACTTCTAGTGGAATCACCTTCCCCGACCTCAAGCTATACTACAGAGAAATCATGATAAAAATTGCATGGTATTAGTACAGCGGCAGGCAGGTAGATCAATAGAATAGACTTAAAGACCCAGAAATTAACCCACAAACCTATGGGCACTTGATCTTTGACAAAGGAGCTAAAACCATCCAGTGGAAAAAAGATAGCATTTTCAACAAATGGTGCTGCTTTAACTGGCTGTTAGCATGTAGAAGAATGTAAATTGATCCATTCTTAACTCCTTGTACAAAGCTCAAGTCCACGTGGGTCAAGGACCTCCACATAAAACCAAATATACTGAAACTAATAGAAAAGAAACTGGAGAAGAGCCTCAATCACATGGGCACAGGGGAAATTTTCTTGAACAGAACACTAGTCGCTTATGTTCTAAGATCAAGAATCAACAAACGGGACTTCATAAAAATGCAAAGCTTCTGTAAGGCAAAAGACACCATCAATAGGACAAAATGGCAACCAACAGATTGGGAAAAGATCTTTACATCCGGTTAAGGGCTAATATCCAATATATGCAAAGAACTCAAGAAGTTAGACTCCAGAGAACCAAATAACCCTATTAAAAAAAAAAAAAGAAAATATCGAATAATAAAATGATGTATGGAGCTAAACAAAGAATTTTCACTTGAGGAATATCGAATGGTTGAGAAGCACCTAAAGAAATGTTCAACATCCTTAGTCATCAGGGAAATGCAAATCAAAACAACCCTGAGATTCCACCTCACACCAGCCAGAATGGCTAAGATGAAAAACTCAGGGGACAGCAGATGCTGGAGAGGCTGTGG
Source organism: Apodemus sylvaticus (assembly GCF_947179515.1). NCBI lineage: Eukaryota > Metazoa > Chordata > Mammalia > Rodentia > Muridae > Apodemus > Apodemus sylvaticus. The sequence goes on along the minus strand of NC_067495.1, from coordinate 17,960,311 downwards.
GGAAAGAGGAACACTTCTCCATTGTTGATGGGATTGCAAGCTGGTAAAACCACTCTGGAAATCACCTTGGCCATTCCTCAGAAAATTGGACATAGCACTACCTAAGGACCCAGGTATACTTCTCCTGGGCATATACCTAGAATATGCTCCAACATGTAATAAAGACACATGCTCCACTATGTTCATAACAGTTTTATTTATAATAGCCAGAAGCTGGAAAGAACCCAGATGTCCCTCAACAGAGGAATGGATATAGAAACAATGGTATATATACACAATGGAATACTATTCGGCTATTAAAAGCAATGAATTCATGAAATTCTTAGGCAAATGGATGGAACTAGAAAGTGTCATCCTGAGTGAGGTAACTCAGTCACAAAAGAACACATGTGGTATATACTCACGGATAAGTCAATATTAGGCAAAAAGCATGGAATATCTACGATACAACTCACAGACCACATGAAGCTCAAGAGGAAGGAAGACTTAGAATGGGGAACAAAATAACCAAGGGAATTAGAGGGTGGGAGGGACTTGAGAGGAGGGGGAGGGGGGAAAGAGGGGTAGAATCAGGTATGGGAGGAGAAGGAGATGTACAGAGGGTCAGGAAATTGAACAGAGGTGTGTAGCAATGGGGGATTGGGGAATCGGGAGTAGCAACCAGAAAGTCTCAGATGCCAGGAAGCAAGATCCTCCCAGGACCCCACGCGGATGACATTAGCTGAAATACCCCATGAAGGGGAGGGAGAACCTGTCAAGACCATATCCAGAATTGAGACGTGCCCTGCCCCAGTTGAGGCATGCAGCCACCCACCCATCTCCAAAATTTTAACCAAGAATTGTTCCTCTCTAGAGGAAATACAGGAACAAAGAGTGGAACAGAGACTGAAGGAAAGGCCATCTAGAGACTATCCAACCTGAGGATCTATCCCATATACAGACACCAAACCCAGACACGATTGTTGATGCCAACAAGTGCTTGCGAACAGCAGCCTGACACAGGTGTCCCCTGAAAGGCTCTGCCAGTGCCTGACAAATACAGATGTGGATCCTTGCTGCCAACCTGAGCACAAGGACTCCAATGGAGGAGTTACAGGAAGGACTGAAGGAGCTGAAGGGGTCTTATTTGGTATCAATGAGAGGGTAGGTGGGTATGGGTGCACCCCCATTAATGCAGGGTAATGGGGGATAGGATAGGGGAGTTGCAGAGGAGAAACCGGGAAAGTCGATAACATTTGAAATGTAAACAAATAAAATATCCCATTAAAAAACATTACATTAATAAACCATAAAAACCTTCCCATAAGTAGTGGATTAGTGACTTAGATTTTATAAAACCTACTTTAATAAGGGCTCTTAAATACTTTAACCTCCTTTCTAGCTCATCACCTACCATAGGTAGTGGAAAAGAAAGATTAATAGGAAATGAAATGGGGGTTTTTGTACCTGTTTAGAAATAGTTCTTTGGGGCTATTCTTATCTTTGTTGTCAGCAGTCTAGTCCTCCAACACGAATCAGCAGGAGCAGGCAGTCCAGTTCACTCAGCAATCATCACTCACAAATTAGCAATAGATGTTATGAGAAGCTACAAGCAGCCACCAGAATATCATAAGAAATTCTTTGATGAATTACTTTCTAGAAAGTCACAGCAAGCAAAGATCAATAACTTGGTGCAAGTCAAAACCATGCCAGAGCCACCTCCTACTTACTGTCTGTGGGGTAATATTTATATTTGTTCTAAATATCACACATCACCTCACGTGTCTGCTTCAGCAAAATATCCTTTTACCTTTGTCTGCTTCAGCAAAACATCCTCTTACCTGTGTCTTCTTCAGCAAAACATTTTATGGCATAAATAAATTTCCAAAGAAAGCAGAAATTTCCACTTCAGTTAATGAATTAAACAGTTCTCAAAAGAAGAACCACAAATGGCAAATTAGTTTTAAAGCTTTCAACATTTTTAGCCATCATAAAAATGTACATTAAGACTACTTTGAGATGTCATTTCATGTTAGAGCTACTGGCATTAAAAAAAAAAAAAAGCTAGTTTGAGATACAATCTTAACCATGTCAGGATGGCTCTCATTAGGAAAGCAAATGAATTTGAGAGTACAATGGCCGTGGGATGTTCAGAGAACTGTTTCACAGAACTTCTCCCCACTCTCCTGCTCTTGCAAATACACTGTATACATGTAGAAAGAAAACATAAGAAAGACAGAGCCGGGCGGTGGTGGCGCATGCCTGTAATCCCAGCACTCTGGGAGGCAGAGGCAGGCAGATTTCTGAGTTCAAGGCCAGTCTACAGAGTGAGTTCCAGGACAGCCAGGGCTACACAGAGAAACCCTGTCTCAAAAAACAAAACAAAAAAAAATTGCATTGAAAACAGGGGATAAGAAACCTAACCTAAGCCGGGCGATGGTGGTGCACACCTGTAATCCTAGCACTTGGGAGGCAGAGGCAGGCAGATTTCTGAGTTCAAGGCCAGCCTGGTCTACAGAGTGAGTTCCAGGACAGCCATGCTACACAGAGAAACCCTGACTCAAAAAGCCCAAAACTCCCCCACAAACAAACCAAAAAAAAAAAAAAAAAGAAAGAAAGAAAGAAAGAAAGAAAGAAAGAAAGAAAGAAAGAAAGAAAGAAAGAAAGAAAGAGAAAGGGAGAGAGGGAGGGTGCAGGGAGTGAGGGAGGAAGAGAAGGAGGAAGGAAGAAAGGAAAGAAAGAGAAAAAAGAAAGGAGGAAAGAAGGAAGGAAAGAAAGAGAGAGAAAGGAAAAAAGGAAACAAATGAGAAGAAATACTGGCAAGGATGCAGAGAGAGCAAACCCTATAACTGTTGATGGGAATGCGAACTGGTGCAGCCACTGTGGAATTCATTGTGGAGGTTCCTCAAAATGTTAAAATAAAATTGCCATTTACACAGTGGACCCCATATCCTACTACACACCTGCACGTCAGTCTTTACTCTTGCATTATTACAATAGCAGAGAAGTGGAGCCAACTTAGGTGCCCATTAGTAGTTGAATTAACATAAAAATTTGGTACATATACACAATGGAATTTTATGTAGCAATAAGAAAAAATAAAAATCATGTTATTTTTAGGAAAACTGATGCAGTGGAGATGGTTCTATTATATGAGCTAAGTCAAACTCAGTCAAGCAAATTACTGAATGTTTTCTTCCACCGGTGGCATGATTTTGATTCTTATATGTGTGTACATGTTTGTGTGAGAGTATAAGTAATCAGACTAGAAAAGGAATCACGACAGGGGAAAACAGAGACTGTATGGGAGAAAAGAGAGAGTAATAGAATACATGTGATGCAAATGCAGAAAGGGCATCACTAAGGAGGGGGAGGGAACTGAGAGAGGAGGACAAAACAAAGAAAAACCCAAAACATGTATGAAAATGCCATAATAAAACTGATTTTTATATATGAGTCCATAAAAAAATATAAAAATAATTTTATTCCTAATGATCACCTATGCTACAATTGGCTGACTTATCTTTTGCAAAGTCTTAAATGGTACACACATTTATTATCACGTCAGAAGACCCAACAAATGATCCCCCAATAGCAGGAGCAGGAAAGGCTAATCTTGAATCAACTACACAGCGCGCATTCAGGGGATATCATTCTGATCTTAATTAGCCAAATCTTGGCAGTGGTAAAATCTGGATACCTTAGATTAATGCCTTAGGGCCTGACTTTGTCCTTCAGTGAAAGTGGCAGTAAGCCAACAGGAAGAAAGCAGATACTGACATCAAGAAAGGCACTGAGGCCATATTCTTTTCTTATTAGACATATATGATTACTCTAAATTTTGAATGTATTTTGATTCAAAATTTGAGTCTACTTTGATTATTATAATACAACGAGACAAAGCTTATAAATAACAGAAATGTGTTTCTCACTGGTGACTGGAAGACCTGATAGGAAGGTACTAGAAGATTGGGTATCTAGTAAGGGGAGACTTCCGGGTTTGTTGGTAGCCATCTTTTTGCTGTATCTTTACACTGTAGAAAGGGCAGAAATTCCTGGTGTATTATTTATAAGGGAACAGATTCTACTCATGAAGGCCCTATACTTGTATGCTTCTGGGCTTCAGGACAGGAGCACATTCACGAAATTACAGCAGCTATGGTTGCCTACATAAGATCAAGTCAGTAACATTCTTGTAGGGAAGGGTGAGGGTTCATGAATGATTCACTTGTGACTGAGGAGCTTCTTGGGGGTCGATGAGCCAGTTTTCTTTAAGGATATGGCCCCTGTTAGGTCAATCATGTTCTAGTTGATATCCTCATATTCATGAGTAGCACAGACTGAACTTGACAAGTTATTATTTTAAAGACACAAAATTTGAGGGGAAGATGCTGCCATTACTGGGACCTCCCCCAAAAAGACAGCCATGTCTATAGATTGTTAAGGGGCATAGAGATAAGCCACTCTGGAAACAGTTTCAGGGAATAGTGTCTACTTTATTACACACCAGCAACCTCTTAAGTAGAGGACACCAATTGACTGTGGTTGGTTAGCACATTCCCTTGGATTAGATAGTGAGGGCTGATACCACCAGGGGCTCTATGCAGAAGAAGCAATTTGTAGAGAATGCAAACTTGTCCACAAGCCAGCTACCAGCAACTCAGGATACTTCAGAATTCACTGTTCTGACTTCAGGAGCATGATATGCCATGCTCCATTTTTAGAAGTGCAGTGTGCTAAGTAGGCTAGCCACCAAATCATGCCTGTGTTTTCTCCTACGTCCCCCTCCTCTATATAATTTTGCTTTCCTGTGAGCAGACTCTCCTGATCAATGGACAGAATATGCCAACCACCAATATATTACAAATAAGGAGACAATAGCATCGGTAAATAGATTATAAGCGTTGTGAAAACAAAGAGAGTATCTGGGCATAGGGATAGCATCATTCCAAATTTTAGAATCTTTTTTATAGGACCCATAGCAGAAAATAAGTTGGAGTAATTGGCAAAGAGCTGATGTCAAGGTCTTTTGACCTTCAACTCTGATAACAAGGGAGGGTTAGGTACCAATGCCCAATAATTTTCTCCGACAGAAAGGGATGCAGGGGTGAGTCTTGGAGGAGTTAAGATATGATAGGAATATGATAAAAATCCATTATATGGCGATCTTAAAAAATCATAAAATATTTTAAAATGAATTGATATTTTATTAAATTATATCAAATATTAAAATGTTTTTCAACTTAATGGGGTTATATTTACATCCTCCACACATAATTCACTTTAAGTTATTGTTCTCTTTTGTAATTGTATAGCTAACTGGGCAAGGTCACGTGTCTGTTGCTACCTCAAAATATCTACTGAATACATATCACTTTTCACCACTTTCAAAATAGAAAAATGGAAAGTTTAGCCACATTAAGTTAGGTGTGGTCTGTATTTTAGTTTGGGGGATGTGGATGTACACCTTTATGGTTTTTGGTCAATCAATATATGAATGAGAGTCGTGTTTGATGATTTCATTGCATTAATATTCAGGAAGCTGCATCATAAACAAGAGAAATTCATTCCTCATACTTTTGGAGACCAGGAAGTCCAAGATCAAAGTTCTGATGAATTTAGTACCTGATCAGGGCTCAGGTTCTGTTTCATGGATGGTGCCTTTTCACTGTGACTTGGGATGGAAGGCTAAAGGAAACTTTATGGACTATATTTCTAAAAGCAGAATCCCAAACACCCATACCCAGCAGGAGATGACAAACACAAAACAGTCTCTAAGGCATTTTGTGGAGTTTTTGTCTCATATTTCTTTCTTTGGGCATTTTTATCTTACTAATCACTTGCTTACATATTATGTTTTTCCAATTTTGTGTTTTTGTGAATTGTATGTGGTGGGGTATGGGGCCCCGTAACACTCCATTGGAGAAAACTGATTTTTCTTTTGCAAAGAATGTAAATTGGAGAATGATTGTTGGCCCCGTGGATCATGGTATATTGGAAAGACACAGCATAGAATTGACTACAAATTCTACATTTCTATTAATTTTTTGGCTCTCAGACAAAGCTGGTTTTCTGCAAAGCTTGCATTTCTGCCCATAAAGGAGGAGAGGTCCAAAAGATCACTGGGAAAACAAGCACCAATATCTGCAAAGCATTTAGCTGTAGCAAAATAATTGCAGCACACAATCCCAGCATGTATTTAGCATGTGATGCCTCTGAAGTAGGTCCTATGCAAGTGCTTAAAACATATAGTCTCCTCAGAACTCTGGAGTCACTCTCCTGTATGAACATGTCTAGTTTCTTCCCAAGTAAAATTCAGAATCCTTTGTTTGTGGTGATATACTGTGCTGAACGTAATTTCTATGCTCTCTTTATCTGTTTCAGATAATAAATAATCTGCTACTCAAAAAGGAAAAGTGGCTATTTTTCATATTGTGTTACATGTAAGAAGATGGGTATTTAAACAGTGGAAATAATTTACCCAAAGTCACAAAGCTGCAATATCTTGGGTCTTTCAGGCTACCTAAGACCATGTTTCTAACTTTTGAAAGCAGTCATATAGAGATAAACTTGGCATAAAACAACTTTGATACATATTGGCCCTGGGTTTGAACTCCAACACCCCCCAAAGTAAAAAAAGTTATAGAAGTATATATGCATTCAAACATCATGCTATTCTATAGGAATAGCAGGCCAGGTAATGAACATAGCCGTTAGCTCTAAAGCAGTGATTCTCAACCTGTGGGTTATGACTTCTTTCAAGGCGCATATCAGATATCCTGTATATCACATATTTACAATTCACAGCACTAACAAAATTATAGTTATGAAATAACAGTGAACTAATTTTATGGCTGAGGCCACCACATAAGAACAATATTAAGGGGTCATGGAGTTACAGATATTGAGAACCACTGATCTAGAGCCTTCCTCTCTTCCTCTTCTGTAATTTTTTTTACTCTTTTTCTGAGACATTTCTTTCATGGTCCAGGCATTCTCTGAAATATTTCTTGTCACTATAGGTTTGCTTTCATTTCCTAAAACTTTGTGTAAAAGAGATGCATAATTTCACTGAATGATGTTTTCTTGAGTTGTCTAAATTTTAAAAATCCAGCTAAATTATTCTGAAAGTATTCTGTGCTGATGTGTGGCTATGCTGATAGCTCATTCCTTTATAGTGTTGAGTACTGTGGCTATTTGGTTATCTATTTATGTACTGACAAAACACATTTAAATGTAAATAAGGTCTTAGTTATTATAGCCAAATATACCATAAACATTTATATACAAGGCTTTGTGTGCCTATGTTTTCCTATTTCTTGGAAGTATAATGTCTGGGTCATGTGACAGATGCAGCTTTATGTTTAATAGGATATCCAAAGTGTTTTTCAAATCACTTTATCAGTCATGATCGAATCCACCACATAACAGAACAAATAGGATAAAAATGTTAAGAAATTTACTACATGTTATTGACTTTCTCGATGGTAAGATCTGGCACAGTGTCTTAGTTAGGGTTTTACTGCCGTGAAGAGACACCATGACCAAGGCAACTCTTATAAGGACAACATTTAATTGGGGCTGGCTTACAGGTTCAGTCCAGTGTCATCAAGGCAGGAACATGGCAGCAACTAGGCAGCTAGGATGAAAGTATTAAGGCCCACACACACTTCAACAGGGTCACACTTTCTAATAGGGCCACTCCCTAAGCCAAGCATATACAAACCATCACACACAGTAAATAAAACATCAGAAGGGCAGGCAAACAGAAAATGCAGGTGGAAACTTAGGTAAAGCGTAGTCCACAGGCACAGTAGCCTTTAAAGAAGTCTAAGGTTTGTTCTTAAGAACTTTTAAGGGATTAAATTGGGCTTGTCTATATTATTTACCTTACTTAGACTGATTTTATGGTTTGTTATGTACAAAATATCTTCATAGTAACAGGTGTATGATAGAACAGCAGAAAGTTATAATCCTGCCATGAGATAGATGAACCTTGTCAGAGTTACATAGCTTTATGTTCCAATAAGCAGGGTGTGAGAGTTCTAGTTTCTCTCCATGTGACTGGCACAGGATTGCTTCCTGATTGGAGTTGTTGGCTCTGGCTCTTTGCTTTGGGGCTGTATGACATTTATTTGCATTTCTAGAGAGTTGAGACTTATTATATAGGAAGTCAATCTCATATTGTAATCCTCTTCTCCCACCCCCGCCATGTCCAAGAGGGTGCCCCATCCACTAGACCTCCCCCCTCCCTGGGGTCTCATGTCTCTCGAGGGTTAAATGCTTCTTCTCACACTGAGACAAGACCAGGAAGCCTTTTGCTATATATGTGTCAGGGGCTTCATAACAGCCAGTGTATGCTGCCTGGTTGGTGGCTCAGTGTCTGAGAGATTTCAGAAGTCCGGGGTAGTTGAGACTACTGGTCTCCCTACGGGGTCTCCCCCCTCCTCAACTTCTTCCATCTTTTCCCTTACTCAACCACAGGGGTCCACAGCTTCTGTCCATTGGTTGGGTGTAAGTATCTGCCTCTGTCTCAGTCAGCTGATTGTTGGGCCTCTCAAAGGACAGCCATGCTAGGCTCCTGTCTGTAATCACACCACAGCATCAGTAATAGTGTCGGACATTGGGGCCTCCCCTTGAGCTGGATCCCAATTCAGGCCAATCAGTGGACCTCCTTTCCCTCAGTCTTTTCTCCATCTTTGTCCCTGCAGTTCTTTTAGACAGGAACAATTCTGGGTCAGAGCTTTTTGGCTGTGCTATGGCAACCCCATCCCTCCATCTGATGCTCTGTTTTTTACTGGAAGTGAACTCTACAAGTTCCCTCTCCCCACCATACAGCATTTCATCTAAGGTCTCTCCCTTTGAGTCCTGAGAGTCTCTCACCTCCCAGGTCTCTGGTGCATTCTGGAGCCCCCTCCCCCACCTCCTGGGGTTGCCTATTTCCATTCTTTCTGCTGACCCTCAGGGATTCAGTCCTGATCTCCCAAATACCTAATCATGTTCCCCTTTCCCCTCCTTGTCCCCTCTCCCACCCAGATCCCTCCCTCTCTCTGCTCCCCGCCCCCTGTGATTGCTTTCTTTTCCCTCCCAAGTGAGATTGAGGCATTCTCACTTGGGCCCTTCAGCTTGTTAACCTTCTTGAGTTCTGTGCATTGTATCCTGGATATTCTGTATTTTTTTTTTGGCTAATATCCACTTATCAGTGAATACATACCATACATGTCCTTTTGGGTCTGAGTTACTGTCTTAGTTAGGGTTTTTATTCCTGCACAAACATCATGACCAAGAAGCAAGTTGGGGAGGAAAGGGTTTATTCAGCTTACACTTCCACATTGCAGTTCATCACTAAAGGAAGTCAGGACTGGAACTCAAGCAGGTCAGGAAGCAGGAGCTGATGCAGAGGCCATGGAGGGATGTTCCTTACTGGCTTGCTTCCCCTGGCTTGCTCAGCCTGCTCTCTTATAGAACCCAAAACTACCAGCCCAGAGATGGTACCACCCACAAGGGGCCCTCCCCCCTTGATCACTAATTAAGAAAATGCCCCATAGCTGGATCTCATGGAGGCACTTCCCCAACTGAAGCTCCTTTCTCTGTGATAACTCCAACCTGTGTCAAGTTGACACACAAAACCAGCCAGCACAGTTACCTCACTCAGGATGATATTTTCTAGTTCTACCCATTTGCCTGGAAAACTCAGGGTGTCCTCATTCTTAATAGCTGAGTAGTATTCTATTGTGTAAATGAACCATATTTTCTGTATCCATTCTTCTGTTGTGGGACATCTGGGTTCTTTTCAGGAGCACCCCCATAGAAGCAGGAGGGGGGTAGCATAGGGGGGTTTCCAGGAGGTGGGGTACAGGGAAAGGGGATAACATAAGAAATGTAAATAGGGAAAATATCCAATTAAAAAAACTTAAACTCTTTTTTGAGTCTTTACATGGTTTGTGTACCTGTGATCTCATAAAAGCAAACTGGCCAATGTCCCTTCTTGTTTCTATTTTGTAGAAAAAATTGAGGATCATTAGCATAAGCTCTTCTTTTAAATTCTGGTAGAAAATGTGTGCTAAAACCATCTAGCCCTGGGATTTGGGGGATGGGGTTGGGAAACTTTTAATGACTACTTCTATTTTACTAGGGGTTATAGGTATTTGTAAAATGTTTATCTAATCTTGATTTAACTTTGGTAAGTAGTATGTATTGAGAAAATTATTTCTTTTAGATTTTTCTATTCGGTGGAGTATAGGTTTTTAAAGTATGCCCTTAAGATTCTATGAATTGCCTCAGTGTCTGTTATCTCTCCCCTTTTCTTTATGATTTTGTTATTCTGGATATTCCTTGGACCTTTCAGTTAGTTTAAAGAAGGGTTTTTTTTCTATCTTGTTAATTTTTGTGAAGAACTTACTCTTTTTTAAAAATGATTCTTTGTATAATTCTCTTTGCTTCTATTTTACTGATTTTAGGCCTCCAGTTTGATTATTTCTTGCCATTTGCTCCCCTTGGGTATGATTACTTTTTTGTTCTAGAGCTATTAAGTTGCTAGTATGAGATCTCTTTCTTTTTTAATGTAAGTACTTAATGCTATGAACTTAGTACTACTTTCATTGAGTCCCATAAATTTGTGTATGTTGTGCATTCATTTTCATTACATTCTAGGAAGTCTTAAATTTTTTTTATTTCTACCTTGATCCAATAGTCATTCAATAGAGAATTGTTCAGTTTCCATGAGTTTGTAGGCTTTCTGTTGTTTCTGATGTCCAGTTTTAATCGGTGGTATTTGTATCAGACACAGGGAATCATTTCAATTTTCTTCAATCAGTTGACACTTGTTTGGAGAACATTCCATGACATTGCTGAAAATGTTCTTTTGTTTGGTGAAGTGTTCTGTAAATATCTATTAGGTCCATTTGTTTTATAACATATGTTAGCTCCAGTATTTATTTAGTTTTGTCTGGATGGCCTGTCCATTGGTGAATGTGGGGTTTGATGGGTTTCACTATTATTATGTGAGGGTCAACATGTGATTTAAGCTATAGTACTGTTTGTTTCTTTTACAAACTTGGGAGCCCTTGTGTTTGGAGCATAGATGTTAGGTGTTGAAATGCAATCTTGGTAGATTTTTTTCTTTGATGGGTATGTAATGTGCTTCACTGTCTCTTGTTTAGTTTTATTTTAAAGTCTATTTTGTTAGATGTTAAAAATGGCTGCACCAGCTTGCAACTTAGGTCCATTTTCCTTAGACCTCTTTTTCCAACCCTGTACCCTTAGGTAATATCTATCCTTGATGTTGAGATGTGTATCTCTTGCATGCAGAAGAAAGATGGATCCCATTTTAACATTCATTCTGTAAGTTTGTGTCTTTTTATTGGGAATTTAGGACAATTGATATTGAGATGTATCAATGACCAATGAAGGTTGATTTCTATTATTTTGTTGTTGTTTGTGGTGGTGATGGTGTGAGTGTATGTGTGTTTCCCTTCTTTTGATTTAGCTGGTGTGAGATTGCTTATTTCCTATGTTTTCATGGATGTAGTTAGCCTCCTCAGGTTGGAATTGTCCTTCTAGCATATTCTACAGGGCTAGATTTGTAGATAGATATTTAAATTTGGCTTTATCATGGAATGTCTTATTTTCTCTATATATGGTGATTAGAAAGTTTTGTTGGGTATAGTAGCCCGGTCTTGCATCTGTGATCTCTTAAAGTCTGCAGGAAATATGTGCAGGATTTTCTGGCTTTTAGAGTCTCCATTGAGAAGACAGGTGTAACTCTAATAGGTCTTATATGTTACTTGGTCTTTTTCCTTGCAGCTTTTAATATTCTTTCTTTACTCTGTATTTTTAGTGTTTTGATTATTATGTGGTAAGTGGACTTTGTTTTATGATCCAAACTATTTGGTGTTCTGAAGCTTCTTGTACATTTATAGGCATTTCCTTCTTTAACTTCTTTAGGTTAGGAAATTTTTTTTCTATGATTTTGTTGAAAACATCTTCCAGGTCTTTGGGTGGTGTTTCTTATCCTTTCTCTATACCTATTATTCCTCGTTTTTGGTACTTTTATAGTGTCCCAGATTTCCTGGATGTTTTGTGTCAAGAGATTTTTTAAATTTATCATTTTCTTTAGGCAATGCATCCTTTTCTACTATAGTATCTTCAATGCTGCAACAGATTGAATCTCAGGAGAAATAGTGGCCCCTATTTGTTGGAGGTCTGTAGGCAATCTACCTGGCTTTCTGACAGGCATCTGTGGTTTAGCAGGTGGTTCCCATTGGAGTTGAGGCCTGGGATTCAGCAACAAGTGATGGGGAAGAAGATTAAAAGGGGATGGTTCATGGGATCCATAGGCGATGTGGGCAGAATGCTGTAGCTGGTGTTCAGTTGCAGCACTAAGGATGAGTAAGTGTTCCAAATCTTCATCATTCATTCACCAGTTGATAGAAATCATTCATCTATGCTATTTCTATCTCCTAGACTTTGTGACTAGAGCAGAAATGAACATGGATTTACAGGTACCTCTACAATGGGAATATAGAGTCCTTTGAGTATATACCCAAGAATGATAGGTAGATCATGTGGTAGATCTATTTAGAGCTTATAGTGGAACCACCACACTGATTTCCACAGTGGTTGTACAAGTTTGCACTCACTCTAGCAGTGAGCAAGTGTTTCTCTGTCCCGGACCCATGCCAGCATTTGCCATCATCTCCATTTTGGATCCTAGCCATTGTTATTGAGGTGAGATGAAATCCTAAAGTAGTTTTAATTTGCAGTTTCCTGAGAGCTGGGTGAATTGATTATTTTTAACATGTTCCTTAGCTGTTTGTATTTCATCTTTTGAGAACTGTTTATTTTTCATGCCCTGGTTATTTTTTAGTTATTTGTATATTCTAGGCACCATTTGTTGGGTATGTATGTGGTAAATATTTTCCCATGCTATAGGCATTCACTCGATTGATAGTATTCTTTGTAATGTAGAAGCTTTCCAGCTTCATCAGAAACCATTGATTGTTGGTCTTACTGTGTGTGCTATCAGTGTCCTGTTCAGAAATTCCTTTCCTGTGCCAATGGGTCTTTTGTGTTTCTATGTAACATTAAAGATAATTTTTTAATTTCTGTGAAGAATTGCATTGGACTTTTGGTGAGGATTTCATTGAATCTATAGATTCCCATTCTCACAATATAATCCTTCCAATCCACGATCATGTCTTTATGTGTTTCAAGGCCTTACCTCTATTTATTCTTCAGAGTTGTAAAGTTTTCATCATATAAGCCTTTAACTTTCTTGCTTAGACTTACTGAAACATTTGGGGAAGGGGCTATTGTGAATAGAATTGTTTCCCTGATTTCTTTCTCAGTCTGCTTCTTTTGGGTTTAGGAAGGCTACTGATTAATGTGTGTTCACTTAATATCCTAGTAGTTCTTTGGATATGTTTATCAGCAGTGGGAGATTTCTGGAGTCTTTAGGATATTTAGTGTATAAAATCATCACTGAGAATGAGAATCTTTTGATTGCTCCCTTTCATCTTGTATCCCTTTTAACTCTTAATCTTGTTGCTCTGCCTCATCAAGCACTATATTAAACAAAAGGGGAAATAGTGGATGGAGATCCTTGCTTGTTCTTGATTTGAGTGGAAATGCTATTTGAGTTTTTCTCCATTTAAAAAGATATTGGCAGGGGCTGGAGAGATGGCTCAGCGGTTAAGAGCACTGACTGCTCTTCTAGAGGTCCTGAGTTCAAATCCCAGCAACCACATGGTGGCTTACACCCTCTTCTAGTGTGTCTGAAGACAGCTACAGTGAACTCATATAAATAAAATAAAATCTTTAAAAAAAAAGATATTGGCTATAGTGCTGTATATTGCCTTTATTGTATTTTGAAGGATGAAGGGTATATTTTGGCTTACAGGATATCAGGCCTGTGAAAACAAATCTAGAAATGGCAACAGGAATGTGAAAGGGGTTGGTCACACTATATGAAGTGAGGAAACAAGAATTCCACACCATGGGGCTAGAGTGATGACTCAGCAGTTAAGAGCACTGAGTGCTCTTCCAAAGGTCCAGAGTTCAAATCTCAGCAACCACATGGTGGCTCACAACCATCCATAATGAGATCTGACGCCCTCTTCTGGTGTGTCTGAAGACAGCTACAGTGTTCTTACATATAATAATAAATAAATCTTTAAAAAAAAAAAAGAATTCCACACCATTTTGTAACACCACTAAAAGGGTACAACTAGGATCCCAGTTTCTGAATGTCTTAAGCAGTGTTGTTTGCCTTTCAATTTCTGGATAATGGCTATTCTGACATATATGAGGTGCTGTTTCATGGTTTGACTTTACATTTCACTGTAGTGATTTTGGGCATCTCTTCATATATCCATTGGTCACTTGTATGTTCTCTGTGAAGAAATGCCATTTCAAATCCTGAGACTACTAAGAATTACAGTATTATTTTTTTTTTGTTATTGACTTACAGGAGTTGAGAAGTTGTCTTTGTATGTTAAATGTATCATGCCAGTTCTGGTTCAGTTAACATTGACTGGTACTTTAATTATCTGTCATATACTCTTTTATTTTTGGATAACCTGACAGTTGGGTGCTGATACCTTCTCTTCCTGTGGAATAAAAATGGTTTGTCTTTATTCTTAGACAAAGTTAATTAGGAAATGTTTACTTCTTTGAATTGTAGAACTTTCCTCATTTGTTGATCATTTTGGAGGGTCCCTCCTTTGCTCCTTGATATCTGTGATCTTCAGTCCTGTTGTTCCATTAACTTTAACCCTGGGGGGCTTTGTTTGGGTGGCAGGATATATCAAATTATTGTCCTTTTATCTCTTCCAGAGTTATAAATGGCGATTCCTTGGATCCTTCTTAATAAGACTTAAAAGCTAAGGATTGAAATAATCTTATAGGAATAAAACAAAACAAAGAGGCCTGGAAGGAAGGAAGCCCAGGGAATGTATGTGACCAGGCCCTCAGAGCAAGGGGCTCAGTTTGCCCCTAAGCTTCCTGACAGCTGGAGCAGGAAGGAGCAGGGAGCTCAATTCCCAAGTCTCTGTTTTCTGGAGAAAGGGAGGCTCTGGGACGTTCTCAGTGGACACTTGTCTGGGACTAAAATTCCAAAGGAGTTGATGTTCACAGCAGTTGAGCAAATGTCCAGAACCAAAAGTTGCCTGTGCTTTCAGGAGACTCGAAGAGGTTCATTCAGAGGCAGCTTTCTCAGTGACAGGGGAAGAGAGGGAAGAGAGGCCAACAGTTGTGTCTCCCGAGGAGAGCCCTGCTAGCCTGCCCTGTCTCACAGCAGAAGGAGAGGAGAGGAGCCCAGCTCTGCCACCGTGTCTGTCTCTGCCCTCTCCACCCACTATGTTGGTCTCAGGAGAAGGAGAGCGTGGCTCCGTGTGGAGCTGGGGGCATGGGAGTCCTGCAGACACAGACCTTGGGTGGGAAGGGAAGTGAGGCAGGGAGAGCTTGTGAGTGGAGAACAGAGCCTCTCCATCTCCCTCATGATGCTAGGAGCTGAGGGAGGGCTGGGCCTGGGTGTGATGAACGGGGCCAGGGCAGGAGCTGGTCAAAGGGCTTGTGACAGAGTGACAGTGGGCAGCAGGAAGGGCATGCTAGCGGGGGCTCCAGGTCTCACCCTCCCCATACATTGCCCAGAGCTCTCACTGTCCCCATCCATGGCTTTTCTCTCTGCTGGGATCTCCATGCCACCTGGATGCCCACACAGGTGAGGGTGACTTGCCCCCATCCACCAGGATACAGAGGGGAGAGACCTGTGTCCACATCACCTTCTCCCCAACACTGCGAGACCAGTCTGCCTTCTCCAGCTCAGGCATCGTGGCTGACTTCACCGTCTACTATGATGTGAGCATGGAGGACATGGGAGGCTACAGGCAGTGGTCACAGCTCAACCTCTCACCATCTCATACATTATTCCTCTTGCTCCCTGTATGTCTGACTTCATACAAACCTATAAACAACATAAAAGCTGTACTTATTAACAGGATCGCGTCTAATATTTCAATATGCACACATTCTATGACACTATTTATATCTTCAAACATTTACCATTTCCTCAGGATAAAATGTTTCAAAATTCTTTCTTCCCTCTTTTAGAAATGTCTAGTATATTGCGATCTATGTTCCCTCAGCATGCGGCTTGCTCCAGTCTACCTCCATGTCAACATTCCCTTCATTCCACATTCCCTCTCCCTTTGTGTCTACTGAGTCCTCCCTTCACCCTCACTTTAACTACCACTGCATATAGCTGAAGCTGACTGGCCCCCATCTAGTAAGATTGGAAGAAGCCTGGACTTATAGCATCTACCATTCACCACTTTGGAGATAGTAGCTTTCATCAAATGATGAATCTTGGAAAACTTTAAGCTCCATCATTGCAGATGTGCAGGTGAGAAAACCTGGAAAAATACCAAGAAAATGGGCTCCGGAATTAACATCTTTTCTTTGTTCCCTAGCTACATAAGTATCGCCAAGTCCCATACCTAGCTAAGGTCTCTAAATTCAAGGTAAATGGAATATTTGACATGAAAAGCAAACATATAAAGGCATATGTGTACCAAACAAGGTGAAAGTGATGCTTCAGATGACTGAATGGGATGAAGTATGTCGCCAGTGATGGCAATATGCTTCATTTTCTGATGGAATCATAACTAATTTCCTACAACCAGAAGCATTAGAATTGGAAGTAGTAACAAACATTTGTAGACATTTACAGTTTGTGATATCAAAACATAACACATCAAGCAAAAAAAATTGGACATTTGAATTAACCTTTGTAGATGAAGCCTGTGTGTGTGTGTGTGTGTGCGCGCGCGTGTGTGTAATAAAAGACATTGATTTTTCTTTACATAGCCATAAAAACATGTTCCTGAAAAAAATTCCTGAGCTTTAATAATCTATTTGTTCTCTTCATTCTAATTTGGAAACATCAGCATTAGTTAGACTTTACTTCATGCCCTGGATGAGCTAACCGTTTTTGAGAAGGAAGATATGGGGAAACAAGTAACAGAAATAATTGCTCTGGGTGGCATTAAGACAACAATATTAACATAATAGAATACTAGGGAGAAACTCTAGCTGCTCTGAAGCTGAGGAACCATAGATAAGGAAATAAAAAGGCTACAGGAGGAAAATATGTATTTGGGATAAGATAGAAAAGAAATGAGGAGCCGGGCGGTGGTGGCACACGCCTGTAATCCCAGCACTCTGGGAGGCAGAGGCAGGTGGATTTCTGAGTTCGAGGCCAGCCTGGTCTACAGAGTGAGTTCCAGGACAGCCAGGGCTACACAGAGAAACCCTGTATCGAAAAAAAAAATCCAAAAAAACACCCCCCCCCCAAAAAAAAAGAAAGAAAAGAAAAGAGGTCTTCACTTTCCTTTAAAGGGCATGGCTCTGCAGGCATGGTTATAGTCATAAAAGATAGAATATGGAGACACATACTACAATAGAAGACCTTGAAACGGCATGGCAAGTAGAAAGAAGCATTTTACCCCTCGAAACGGAACAGAGTATACTGCCACCAGGTGGCTGGAAGAGTCTTATTTTTTTCCTCTGAGGCAGAGGTTAAAGGCAAAGTTAACTTTGACTGTAGGGCTTTTCCATTTATGGAAAATGTGAAATGGCTGAATATGGAGTAAATCTAGATCCCCCTTCTTATACTAGAAAAATGTAATACACTCTTAAAGGAAAAAATGACTATGAGGGGGATGTTTCTCTGACAGATGTAAACATGTAAAATGTATCTTAGTTACCGGCAGTAAAAAAAATCAAACATATCACATTAAAGGTTTAAGTTGTACGTTACCTTCTTTCTAACAGTGATTCTTTCTTTTACTATCACATTGGGTGGTGAACACATAATTTCATCTGTTTATTGACCCCTTTCCCTTTGATCCTCTTCTGCTACATGGAAGTGTGAAGCGGGGAATCCAATATTCCATTCTGGCATCATTGAGATATTTGTTTCTTATGTGGCTTTTGCTCATTTTCTTGTGCTAGTTTCTCATACATTTCCCTTTTCTAATCATAGACTTCAGCTTCCTTTCCTAGGAAATATGCCCTTGTTTGCGCACTGCTCTCAACCACAGGAAATACAAATAGGTTTATTTGCCTAAATCCTATACAGACAATTCTTTACTCTTGTAAAATATGATGCAACTGGATTTTGGAACCTTGCCAGATACTTGTTCTCTATACTGGGGATGGGGTGGGGTGAGGAGGTACAGTATTATATTCTTGGTCTGATTTTCAGACCAATATGTAAGCTTTACATCTTGACTTACGTTTTACGAGGCTTATCATTTCTCTCTTCAGAGTGCATAGTGACACATAAATATTCTCTACAGTTAAAACTTCTATATCTATCTAAGTATCTATGTATCTATCATCTCTCTCTATGTAATTAGATAGATATAGTTTCTAGATAGAAAGCTTGTTTTGCTATGCTGAGAATTAAAAAGGATTAAATTATTTTAGTCTATTTCTCTCTACTCTCTTCATCTCATCTTTCTAAATCTAAATATTTCTTGGCCCCTTGCCTAATTATTGTGTAAATCTAGATCCTCATTCTTGTACTGAAGAAATTTAATGCCATCTGAAAGGATAAAAATGACCTTGGTGGGGATGCTTTACTGGCAGATCAAGGCTTTTAAAAATCAGAAATCAAGAATTGACTTTTCTATTTTCTTCACTAGCAACATCGTGACTGACATATAGAAAAGGCAAAAGACATTCTAAATAGGGAGAGGTCCAATAGAGCTATGTATCAGAGTGGGACAAAAAGAAAGCCAAAGAGAGGATTTGGAGACTGTAAGGCTTTGTGGGGCGGAGATTCCAGGGCATGCATGTGGGGCCTCAGGAAAGGCTGGGACAAAGAATGGACATTGAGGTCATTCCAGGAAAGCAAGTGGTTCCAGGAAAAAGATCTGGGGAGAGGGAGAGGCTAGCTGAGGACCTAGACTGGGACTGTACTCTTTGAGGAGAATATTTAAGGTTTGTGGAGAATACTGTTAAAATTATTGTACTGAAGACAAAATATAAGTTTATCTTTAGAACAATGAGGCATTTCAGATACGCTATTGATTATATGGGCAGTACATGGAAGAATAATAAAAGCATGCCAATTCCTCACAGTTCTTATCTCATACATTAAGAATGACATCACCACACCATAGATCAGATTACAACAAAACAAACTATGGCATACGCCAGTACTGAGGAGTCAATTCTATACTTCAGCTAAACAGTTTTGTTCATTACAGTTTATTCTGAAGAGAGTAAAGCCAGATGTGCCATACCTTATTATAATGAGGGGGAAAGTAACTATCTCATGGACAGCCTCTTAGGAGAGTCAGAAAAGCAAATGGGAAATGGCTTTGTTCTATGCTCCTCATAGGCTTATCATCAGTTCATATTTGGGGAGCGCAGCTACACAACCAAGACTTGGATTAAATAAAGTTAGATGTGTGTGCTATATAAGATGGGTGCCAGTCTGAGCTTTTTAAGGAGTTTTAAACACCTACAATTTAAACCGTTTCTTATATGAAAGGATGTCAGAGTGCCATGGGAGAGACTCGGCCCTACTATCCTTCCATCTCTTGTTTTCCTCTGAAGAAAGAAAAAACAGGATCTAGCTCTGTAGTCCTGGGACTTCAGGCCTCAGACTTAACATCACAGAGTAGCCTCCGTGCCCAGTCAGCCTTGGGCTCACTGGCCTGAGCAGATACTAAACCTCAGAGGTGTGGTGGAGGTGTACTGGCCTTCTCTCTTTTGCTTCTCTCCCCTAACCCAGTCCTCAGGCTCTCAGCCTTGGGCTCACTGGCCTGAGCAGATACTAAACCTCAGAGGTGTGGTGGAGGTGTACTGGCCTTCTCTCTTTTGCTTCTCTCCCCTAACCCAGTCCTCAGGCTCTGCAGAGGGAGAGGTGGAGTATGGACAAGGGACCAGCCACCAATCACATCAGGACAGCCCAGGGCATCCATACTGTATGCAACCCATCCCCTCTGGACAAACAGCTCAGTTAGCCTTTCCTGGGCCACTCCCACCTGGGCTCTGCCAAGCAACTGCAGAAAGTGGGAAAGAGGAACTCTATACACTCCTAACACCTGCTAAATTATAGAGTTATACTCAAGGTGCATATCTTTCTACTAGTTAAATCTTACTATACAGCCCAGTCTGTCCTCAAACTCACAATCTTTGGTCTCAGTTGGTTTAGTGTATAATTATTGGCATATGTCACTATGCATGGCTTCCAGACTCTTTACTTGGTGGAAAGAACATACTTGCAGGTAGGTCCTAGAGAACAAGAGCAGTGTGGTTACAAACACATGGAGACACTTGCATATTCTGAACTCTAGTACCTTGTAAGAGGAGGTAAATAGTAGTGGGGAGGATGAAGAATAAAGGAATCTATGTTCAAGGTCCACTAGCCTTAACTTAGCTGGGGAGACAGAAGTCTAAAATTAGAGAGGAACACATATTGTATGTATAGCCCTTGCCTTGCCTCAAAGAATGATGATCCTTCTCCTCACTACTATGCTGACCTGAATATTTACTCTTATTTCATCACTATAGCTCCACCCTGGGATTGATTGATTGATTGGTTGGTTGATTGGTTGGTTGGTTTTACTTATTTACTTTACATCTCAATCACTGCCCCCTCCCGGTCACGGCCCCATAATCTTTCCTCTATGTCCCCTTTTCTTCTCCTCTGAGCCTGTGGTGCCCCCCACCTCTAGTATCGCCCCCACCCTGGCACTTCAAATCTCTGTGAGGTTAGACACATCTTCTCCAACTGAGGCCAAACAAGGCAGCCCTGTTAGAAGAACACATCACACATACGGGCAAAGCTTTTGGGATAGCCCCTGCTCTAGTTGTTCAGGACCCACATGAAGGCCAAGCTGCACATCTGCTACATATGTGCAGGGAGGCCTAGGGCCAGCCTGCATATGTTCTTTGGTTGGTAGTTCAGACTCTGAGAGCCCCAAGGGTCCAGGTTAGTTGACTCTGTTGGTCTTCCTGTGGAGTTCCTGTCCCCTTTGGGGCCCCACAATCCTTCCTTTATTCTTCCATAAGAGTCCGCAGGCTCCATCCACTGTTTGGCTGTGGGTGTCTGCATATGTCTGAGTCAGTGGCTGGGTGGAGCCTCTCAGAGAACAAAGTACTCCTGATGCATAACAATAATTAATAGTGTTAGGGATTGGTGCTTACCCAGTGTTGGTGTTGGGCCAGTAATTGGTTGGCCATTCCCTCAGTCTCTGCTCCCTACACCATTACTTCTAGACAGGATACATTTTGGCGTGAAAATTTTGTAGGTGGGTTGGTGTCCATATCTTTCTACTGGGGTTCCTGCCTGGTTACAGGAAGTGGCCTCTTCAGGTTCCATATCCTCAATGTAGTGAGTCACAGCTAAGGTCACCCCCATTGATTCTTGGGTGCCTCCCGTATCTCAGGTCTCTGTCTCACCCTGGAGATGTCCCCACCTTCTCACCTCCATCAGTTGCTGATTTCCATTCATTTTCATGGCCATCTAGCCATCCATCACTCCTGTGCTTCCCCACACCTGATCCTGAATCCCCCATTCCTCTCCCCATTCACCGTCCCTCCCAGTTCCCTCCCTCAAACTGCCTCTTATGCTCTACCTCAAGACCCAGCTATATCACTCCTGGGCATATAACCAATAGATGCTCCAATATCTCACAAAGACACTTGCTCAACTATGTTCTTAGAAGCCTTATTTGTAATAGCCAGAAACTGAAAACAACCTAGATGTCCCTCAACTGAAGAATGGATAAAGAAAATGTGGTATACCTACACAAGGGGATACTATTCAGCTATTACAAACAAAGACATAATGGATTATTTGGGCAAATGGATGAAACTTGACAATATCATCCTGAGTGAGGTAACCTAGACCCAAAAGGACATGCATGATATGTACTCACTTATAAGTGGATATTAGCCATAAAATACAGAAACCATGTTACACACCACAGATCCAAAGAAGCTAAACAAGAAGGAAGGCCTGAGCAAGGAAGCTTGAATCTCACTTATAAGGGGAAATAAACTACCGTACCTGGGTTTGTAATAGAGAACATGTGCTGTCAAAGCACAAGACAGCCACATGGGGCCTGGTGTGATGTTTTATTTGTTTCTAAGTTGGCAGCAAAATGCTAGAAAGAATACTAAAATCTCCTGTGCTTCTGAGATGGCCTCTAGAAAATTAATTAGCTTCAGGGAAACAAGCTTCCAGATTGAGAGCCTGGATACAGGCCTTGGAAAAAGTACCTTGGGACAAAGAAGAAAAGAACACCAATTAGAGGTTCTGTGAACTTGGCTACTGTACAGGAGGGTCTCAAAGACATGTTTCTAATCTTTTCATGAGAAAAGGTCTATCTCATTTTCAGGGCATAAAAGGGCTAAAAATGGTAAGGTTATTTTTAAAAGATTTGGGAGAGGCGCCCATGGCCAGCCTTTGCATTTACTGTGGGCCAATGGGGAAAAATTCAAGAGGAAGCAGAAGTTCACGCTGAGGCCTGTGCTCTTAACACTGCTGCTCAGTCCCTGATCTCAATGCAGTCTTGACCTGGATCCTACCCCTTCAAGAAAAAGCAGGACAGGGACCCTCTAGTCAAGGGCTGTTGGGAATTTTATAAGCATGCTGTCAAAACCTCCCATCTTTGGGGCTAAAAAAAATTAAATAGAAAAAAATTAGAAGATTGAAAGAAAGAAAGAAAGAAAGAAAGAAAGAAAGAAAGAAAGAAAGAAAGAAAGAAAGAACATGTTGTTCTTGCAGAGGACCTTGATTCAATTCCTTGCACCCACATAGCCTCTTACAATTGTAACTCTAGTTCCAGGGGACCTGATCCCCTGACCTCCAAGGTAAAAGGCATGTATGTGGTAGTGCACAGACAGACATTCTAGCAAAACATTCATACCCATAAAACAAACAAACAGACAAACAAACAAACCTTCTTAGAAATTGAGAAACAAGCTACTGTGGTGCTGAGCTAAACCTATGGGCATGCTGGAAAAATGACTTTAACTACATTTGGAACTGACTCACATTGTACAATGGAATGATGTAATATTTCAGTAGGTCCTCTGGGGCCAATGCATGTTCAAGTGCTGCTAAATGCTAATGCTGCTAAATGAATTGCAGGAAGAGATGTGTTAAGTATGTGTAACACTTCTCTTGCTTCTAAGGGATGTTCCAAATGGGGGTCATTCACTAGAGGGATAAGTACAGCACTGAGTGCCTCCTACCTAGCTCCCTCAGCCCAGTCACACAGTAAAACAATAGGGAGGTACATCACAGTCCATGGGAAAGAGTTAGGAATGGTATTAATTTCCAATCGTAATTGCAATCTTTCTCCCTCACAGAATCATGGACTTAATAACAAAACTGACAGCCACAATGAAGTAAAGGTTATTCTGTGGACAGAGACTAAGAAGACGCTGGGAGGATTAGCTCATACAGGGGCTTCTAGTCTGAACAAAGAACAGAAGTCCCTTTAGTAAGGGGAGACAATAAAGGAGGAGATAATATATGACTTCTTCATGGAAGGCAAGAGTAAAAGGTCCATTTGGCATCTTTTAGAGCTTAATTCTGTTTTGTCTGGCCCAATTCAGCCTCTGGTTTTGCAGCAGTAGCTACCGTTCCAAGTATCTGTTTGGCTGGCTAGGTAACATCTTGTCAGAAACAGAACACTAGTTTAGCAAAAGGGACTTTCTCTCAGGGTTTGAGACAGTGTTTTTCTAGTGACAGCAGAGACAAACATAATTAAGAAAATGATTCTAAAGTCCTGCAGACTGTGTTTCCAATTGGGTCAGTCATCCTCAAGGAGCAATTAAGCTCCAAGTGTCAGCAACCGACAAATATATAGACTAAAGTGCTGACAATACCATGCAGCCAGCAGACTATGGTGCGTCTTGGGGGTACTGGATACAGCACTTGTCATACATGACCTTATTATAGACTAAGCTATAAGACTATTAGAATATACAAAAGCAATAACCAGCATTGTAACCTTTGGACATTACCACCATGAAATAGGTCAGAAATGAGAGCGCCAACAAAATGGTTGCTACCCAGCAAGTGATTGTTTCTAAGCAGAAGTGATATATGGAGAAAGAAATTAAGATGGGTGTTATATAAAGTGTAGGATATATAAAAATTTAGCGGGTTATATTCTATGTGAGCTTGTCTCAGATGTGTCATCTGTGTTGGTGCCTTGGACTTTGGGAACTTCAGTGGGGTAAGGTCCTGGAGCATGTCTAAGTCTGCTTCGCAGGTGGATCAGCTAAACTCAAGGCCACTGGGTCCTAAGGCGTTGCTGCTGTGTTGCTCCAAGAAAGCTATGCATTATAACTGTGGGTAGAAAAGGGACCTCTCTGTTCACCTGTGTTATTTCCATGGTTTCTACCCTAGAGATTGAACCTCACTACATCTTCACTGATTCATGGAAATGAGTATAGAGACTGATGACGTAGTCCTTGGAAATAAGATGCCTAAATGATGAAGCATGGACTGTATGAAGACAAGTATTACTGCAGAATATTATACATGACCCACAACCACTGTTTATGACCCATAGGAACACCCAGTACAAAGGACTCATTAAGGATGAGCATCAATGACAAGAGCATGATAATGAAATCAGAACTACACAGATGAGGATATCTGGATAAGCCTTCACCCAGTTACAGCATTGCAGAAGATACGGTAACTGATCTGCAACTCAAAACTGGGCCTGTAATAAGGAAGACTTTAGAGAAAAATGTATTTTGGAAAGCTGTGTGATCAATGAATAAAGTTTCTGAGGAAATGATTTTACATATGAATAAAGGCTGTGAGAGACACAGGTTGTCAGAGTAGGCCAAGCCATACTGAGACGTGCCTTCTCTTTGTCCTGTCTCTCAGAAAACGATACTGAATGGCATCCTCTTCCCTTGCTTCTCTTGCATCCACTTGCTCCAAGCCCTGCTCTCAGCTGGAGCTCGTTCCCAGCAATAAAGCAGTTTGGTTTGTGATGCAATAGGGCATGTTTCAGGCTATTTTAGGAGAATGCCAGTTATTTTAACAATTATGTCTGGAGAATAAAAATTACATCTGGCACCCAAAGTGGAGTAAGAAAAAAACCATCATGATTAGAGAAGGAGAAAGCTCACCAACATTGCTGAAAGTAGAGGACATCTGACAGAAATGTCACAGAGGACTGGAGACACCTGACAGAAAGTCACAAAAGAGAAATTTGCCTGGGATCATGTCCAGAGGAAACATCGGTTCTTCAAGTTAGCCTGGACACCCAGAGAGACTCAGGAAATTCTGAAGTGGCCCAGAGTAAGGAATGACACAGGTGCCTGAGACAGTCAATTATAGTCAGACAACCCAGAAGACAATGTTAATTGCATAGACAGACTCTTCCTGCATTAAAAATGGGAAACTGTATTTCAGATCCTCTGAGAGCAAGGATAAGAGTTAAGGGGTGAAAATGTTACTCAGGAGACAGCAGGTATTGGGCGAGGATGTGGAGAAAGAGGAACACTCCTCCACTGCTGGTGTGATTGCAAGATGATACAACCACTTTGGAAATCAGTCTGGCGGTTCCTCAGAAAACTGGGCATGACACTTCCGGAAGATCCTGCTATAACACTCCTGGGCATACACCCAGAGGATTCCCCACCATGTAATAAGGATACATGCTCCACTATGTTCATAACAGCCCTATTTATAATTGCCAGATGCTGGAAAGAACCGAGGTATCCCTCAATGGAGGAATGGATACAGAAAATGTGGTATACATACACAATGGAGTACTATTCAGCCATTAGAAACAACGAATTCGTGAAAGTCTTAGACAAATGGATGGAGCTGGAGAACATCATACTAAGTGAGGTAACCCAGTCTCAAAAGATCAATCATGGTATGCACTCACTAATAAGTGGATATTAGCCTAGAAACTTTGAATACCCAGGACATAATCCACAAATTAAATGATGTCCAAAAAGAATGGAGGAGTGGCCCCTGGTTCTGGAAAGACTCAGTGCAAGAGTATAGGGGAATTCCAGAACAGGGAAATGGGAAGGGGTGGATGGAAGAACGGGGGGGGGGGGGGACAGAAGAGGACTTATGAGACTTTCGCGGAGTGGGGACCCAGAAAAGGGGAAATCATTTGAAATGTATATAAAAACATATCAATAAAAAAAAGAACACACATGGTATGCACTCATGGATATGCAGATATTAGCCTAGAAGCTCAGAGTACCCAAGAAACAATCCACATATCAAATGATGCTCAAGAAGAAGGAAGGAAAAGTCCCTGGTCCTGGAAAGGCTCAGTGCAGCAGTGTAGGGGAGTACCAGCACAGAGAAGTGGGAAGGGGTTGATTGGGGAGCAGGGGGAGGGAACAGGGCGGGCTTATGGGACTTTCAGGGAAGGGGAATCCAGGAAAGGGAAATCATTTGAAATGTAAATAAAGAATATATCGAATAAAAAAAAAAAAAAGAAAAAGCTATCCCAGTAGTCACTGCAATTTTTACCGCTGATGTAAACTCCTCCTTACTTTTTTTTTTTTTTTTAAGACAGGATTTCTCTGTATAGCCCTGGCTGTCCTGAAACTCACTCTGTAGACCAGGCTGGCCTCGAACTTAGAAATCTGCCTGCCTCTGCCTCCCAGAGTGCTGGGATTACAGGTGTGTGCCACCACCGCCCAGCTTTCCTCCTTACTTTCACTTGCAATCTTTATATTTTCACCTCTCAAAAAAAGGTTGAAATAGATGTATAAGAAGAAAAATTAGCTATGATAATACAAAGAAGCTAAGATAATACAAATACAAGAAACAGGAATTAAGAGAAGAGGAAGTGTTTAATTGTGAACCTATGGTACCTACTGGTACCTACTAAAATTGAGGATGAAGATAGACAGCCACTGACAATTGATAAGAAGCCCAGCTCACTGGAATGGAGCCTGGCTTTCTGGTGTGGAGCTTGGTATGGAATTAAAGTGTCTAAATGTCTAGTTTATGTGTTGATTCATAAAGATCTAAATGTACCTTGATCAACAGAAAACGAGAGTAAAATTAACTAAAAGACTGAAGTGTGGGGGAAAGAAAAACTGCTGAACTAGATCAGCCTGTGTACTTTTAAGATGTTTTAACATCAGAATGGAACTCAGGAACTGTGTTAAGTTGGGAAAGAGGTTTAGCCTATGAAAGACAATGGGTTCCACCAAAATTGATAAAGATCTGTTCAGAGTAAGTGGAGCTTCCACATGAAACACACAACTCAAGGAAGGAACAGACTCAGAACAACTGCACTGCAGACAACACAGAAAGCAGATCTCCTCTGCATGGAGACAGCTCAACAAACTGGCTGAAGAAGGACAGATTGATCAGTCCAACTGGCAGACTGAAACCCTTGATGCTGAAATGAACATTTGCTGAAGGACAGATAATCATGAATGCAGTTAGGAAGGATCACCTTCACAAGGACAGTCAGATTGTTAAATTTGTGGTATTGATGAGTGTTTCTGTTATAAAAAGTTAAACCATGTATACATTTTAGCATAGAAAAAGGGGGTAAATGTTGCAGGACAGTTGATCATGCAATGAACCCCAAGATAGTATTAATTGCCAAAAAAAAAAAAAAAAGGTTTTCTAGTTGTAATGTGGCTCAGCCCTGAGCACACACCTTAGCATCCAGGACTAGGCCTAGGTTAACAGATTTAGGCAGTCAGCTTTAGGAGAGGACAATTACTTCAGGGGAATAAAAGTTACTTTAACAATTTCCTCTGGAGAATAAAAGTTATTTTTACAAGGGTACATGCATTTAAAATCCGGTTGAGCAGAGTAAAAAGGCCCACACTATTTTTAAGACAATGAATTCTTCTTCTAGGTTTTCCCTGTCATATCTACCCCTGTGACAAATGGTCATTGGAATTTGCAAATATCAGACACAGTCATGAACAGATAGGTGATTCTTCTAAATTTTTTAATATTTTATTAAAACACTCTCTTAGAGCCCGGTGGTGATGGCACACGCCTGTAATCCCAGCACTTGGGAGGCAGAGGCAGGCAGATTTCTGAGTTCGAGGCCAGCCTGGACTACAGAGTGAGTTCCAGGACAGCCAGGGCTACACAGAGGAACCCTGTCTCGAAAAACCAAAATCCAAAAAAACAAAAACCAAACCAAAAAAAAAAAAAGACAAAAACAAAAACAAACAAAAAAACCCCCAAAAAAACCCCAAAAAACACTCTCTTAGTGAGGGTTTCATTGCTGTGAAGAGGCACTATGACCAAAGCAACTCTTATAAAGAAAAACATTTAATTGGGACTGGCTTACAGTTTCAGAGGTTTAGTCCATTATCATCATGGCAGAAAGAATGGCAGTGTGCAGGCAGACACAGAGTGCTGGAGAAGTAGTTAAAAGCTCTAGATCTTGATCTGAAGGCAGCAGAAACAAATGCATTGCTTGAGCACATATAAGACCTCAAATCCCACTCACACAGTAACACACTTCTCTTCCTGTTTCTGGTTCATTTAATAAAACAGTGCTCTCCAGTTCCATTTTACTGCAAATGTCAGAATTTCATTTTTTATAGTTAATATATCTATTTGATCTCATTTTTCTTTACCCATTTATACAAATACCTAGATTGATGTCATTATCTTAGCTATTGTGAATATTGCTGCAATAAACATACGAGTATCACTTTATAGCATCATTTGCAGAAGAGTTATTTCTTCTTGTAATAAAAACAATGTAGATAAAAACCTTACATATTTATTACAGTGTATTTTTCTTGTATAAATGGAAAAAGTAAGGTTAACATTTCTAAACCAACATGGCTATTAAACTTTATATAGTACCAACTCCAAACAAGAACTGGGATAATTTTACTAAAGCTGTTAGTAGAGCTAAATTTTATTCCCAAATCAAGCTATATACATAAATACCATTTGTATATATGTGAATGCATTTTAATGTTTTTATTTATCCTTTGAGAATTTCACACAATATGTTTTGATCATATTCTGTTCCCTCCCTCAACTCTTCCCAGATCTCACCATATGTATTAATCAAGGTTTTTTGTTTTGTTTTGTTTTGTTTTGTTTTGTTTTGGTTTGGTTTGGTTTTGGTTTTTAGTTTTTCGAGACAGGGTTTCTCTGTGTGGTCCTGGCTGTCCTAGAACTCACTTCGAAGATCAGGCTGGCCTCAAAATCAGAAATCCTCCTGCCTCTGCCTCCCAAGTGCTGGGATTAAAGGTGTGCACCACCATGCCCGGCCTTTAATCAAGGTTCTTTAGAGGAACAGAAATGATAGAATGGATCTATCTATATGTTTATAGAAAGGTGGTTTACCTCAGATTGATTACTTACAGGTTGTGGTCCGGCTAGTCCAAGAATGGCTGTCTACTATTGGAAAGTCCAAGAATCCTGTAATTATTTGGTCCAACAG
Source organism: Apodemus sylvaticus (assembly GCF_947179515.1). Taxonomy (NCBI): domain Eukaryota; kingdom Metazoa; phylum Chordata; class Mammalia; order Rodentia; family Muridae; genus Apodemus; species Apodemus sylvaticus. The sequence goes on along the minus strand of NC_067495.1, from coordinate 17,930,861 downwards.
GCTAGATGTCCCTGTTTGTCTTTAGTATATGTTGGAATTCTGAAGAAATGGGCCCTAATTCCAGTGAAGAATTAGATTTGCAATTCAGAGTGAGAGCAAACAACAGACAGCAAAAAAAACTTCCTTCTTCTATGTCCTTTATATAGGTTGTTACCAGAAGGTCTGGCCTAGATTGAATGAATCTTCCTACCTCACAAGATCTGGATTAAAGATGGGTCTTTCTATTTTAAATGATTTAATTAAGAAAAATCCCTCAAAGGTGTACACAGCCAGTTGGGTTTTAGCTAATTCCAGATGTAGTTAAGTTGACACCAGGAATAGCCATTACACCCTACCTCCGTAGTCACCCAACTCAATTTGCTTTCTATTTCTTAATAAAGCAATCAAGCAAACAAACAAACAAAGCAACAAAAACAAAAATGTGAAGTCCAATTTGCATTGGCCAACTACTCCTTTACACGAGGTCTTCCCTGGAGTGCAATTGGTTTATATACCTAGTGCCATTCCATTGATGAAAACTAATTTCACTCTCCCAGCAGATATCAATTGTGAATAGCTTTTAAACAGGAACTGCAGAAGAAACAAAGGAAGGGTGCTGTTTACTGGCTTACTCCCCATGGCTTGCTCAGCCTGCCTTCTTTTTTCTTTTTTTCATTTATTGATATATTTATTTACATTTCAAATGATTTCCCCTTTTCTGGACCCTCACTCCCCGAAAGTCCCATCAGTCCCCTTCCCTCCCCCTGTTTTCCCACCCAACCCTTCCCACGTCCCCGTTCTGGTTTTGCCCTATACTGCTTCACTGAGTCTTTCCAGAACAAGGGGCCACTCCTACTTTCTTCTTGTACCTCATTTGAAGTGTGGATTATGTTTTGGGTATTCCAGTTTTTTAGGTTAGTATCCACTTATTAGTGAGTGCATACCATGATTCACCTTTTGAGTCTGGGTTACCTCACTTAGTATGATATTCTCTAGCTCCATCCATTTGCCTAAGAATTTCATGAATTCATTGTTTCTAATGGCTGAATAGTACTCCATTGTGTAGATATACCACATTTTTTGCATCCACTCTTCTGTTGAGGGATACCTGGGTTCTTTCCAGCATCTGGCAATTATAAATAGGGCTGCTATGAACATAGTAGAGCATGTATCCTTATTACATGGTGGGGAATCCTCTGGGTATATGCCCAGGAGTGGTATAGCAGGATCTTCTGGAAGTGAGGTGCCCAGTTTTCTGAGGAACCGCCAGACTGATTTCCAGAGTGGTTGTACCAATTTGCAACCCCACCAGCAGTGGAGGAGTGTTCCTCTTTCTCCACACCCTCTCCAACACTTGCTGTCTCCTGAATTTTTAATCTTAGCCATTCTGACTGGTGTAAGATGAAATCTCAGGGTTGTTTTGATTTGCATTTCCCTAATGACTAATGAAGTTGAGCATTTTTTAAGATGCTTCTCCGCCATCCGAAGTTCTTCAGGTGAGAATTCTTTGTTTAACTCTGTACCCCATTTTTTAATAGGGTTGTTTGGTTTTCTGGAGTCTAACTTCTTGAGTTCTTTATATATATTGGATATTAGCCCTCTATCTGATGTAGGATTGGTGAAGATCTTTTCCCAATTTGTTGGTTGCCGATTCGTCCTCTTGATGGTGTCCTTTGCCTTACAGAAACTTTGTAATTTTATGAGGTCCCATTTGTCAATTCTTGCTCTTAGAGCATACACTATTGGTGTTCTGTTCAGAAACTTTCTCCCTGTACCGATGTCCTCAAGGGTCTTCCCCAGTTTCTTTTCTATTAGCTTCAGAGTGTCTGGCTTTATGTGGAGGTCCTTGATCCATTTGGATTTGAGCTTAGTACAAGGAGACAAGGATGGATCAATTCGCATTCTTCTGCATGCTGACCTCCAGTTGAACCAGCACCATTTGTTGAAAAGGCTATCTTTTTTTCCATTGGATGTTTTCAGCCCCTTTGTCGAAGATCAAGTGACCATAGGTGTGTGGGTTCATTTCTGGATCTTCAATCCTGTTCCAATAATCCTCCTGCCTGTCACTGTACCAGTACCATGCAGTTTTTAACACTGTTGCTCTGTAGTATTGCTTGAGGTCAGGGATACTGATTCCCCCAGACTTTCTTTTGTTGCTGAGAATAGTTTTAGCTATCCTTGGTTTTTTGTTATTCCAAATGAATATGAGAATTGCTCTTTCTAACTCTGTGAAGAATTGAGTTGGGATTTTGATGGGTATTGCATTGAATCTGTATATTTCAGCCTGCCTTCTTATAGCATCTGTGACCACCAGGCTCAGGAATGACACTACGAAAAGTGAGCTGGACCCTCCCATATCAATTATCAATCAAAAAACGCAGATGTGCCTACAAACCAATCCCATGGAGGCATTTGTTTTTTTGTCAATTGAGGTTCGTTCCTCTTCCCAGAAGACTCTACCTTGTATCAAATTGACATAAGACTAGCCAGTACTCTAGAGTCATTGAGCATTGTTTTAAACATATTTCTTACCTAAAACCAATGGGCTACAGTGACACAAGATTATTTATAGCTACTCTACTCTGTTTCATTGGCCTCTGTATCTGCTTCTATGCTAGAATGCTGCTTTGGTTAGTTTTGCTTTGTAGTAATATCTCAAAATTGGGTATTAGGCCTCCTCCCTGATCCTTTTAGCTATATGGGGTCTTTGTCATTCCATATGAATTTGAGCATTTTTCTACTTCTATGAAGCACATCATTGGTATTTTGATGAGGACTGCATGGAACCTTTGGTAATGCATTCAATTTTAACAATATCAATTCTGCCAATCTATGAACACAGGAAGCATTTTCTATTTTTTTGTCAATTACTTTTACCAGAGTTTTGTAATTTTCATTGTAGAAACCTTTAACTTTCTTTATTTGTTGTACTTATTGTAGACAGAATTGCTTTTTGTGATTTCTGAGTCAGTCACTAATATATAAAATATTACTGATCTTTGCATATTTTGTATTTTGAAACATGACTGAGCTTAATACAAGGAGATAAAAATGGATCAATTCGCAATCTTATGCATGCTGACCTCCGGTTGAACCAGCACCATTTGTTGAAAAGGCTATCTTTTTTCCACTGGATGTTTTCTGCTCCTTTGTCGAAGATCAAGTGACCATAGGTGTGTGGATTCATTTCTGGGTCTTCAATAAAGGACCTCCACGTAAAACAAAACTCACTGAAACTAATAGAAAAGAAACTGGGGAAGACCCTTGAACACATGGACACAGGGGGAAAGTTCCTGAACAGAACACCAATATCTTATGCTCTAATATCAAGAATTGACAAATGAGACCTCATAAAATTACAAAGTTTCTGTAAGGCAAAGGACACTGTCAAAAGGACAAAACGGCAACCAACAAACTGGGAAAAGATCTTCGCCAACCCTACATCCGATAGAGGGCTAATATCCAATATATACAAAGAACTCAAGAAGTTAGACCCCAGTGAACCAAATAACCCTATTTAAAAATGGGGTATAGAGCTAAACAAAGAATTTTCACCTGAAGAAATTCTGATGGCTGAGAAGCACCTAAAGAAATGTTCAACATCATTAGTCATTAGGGAAATGCAAATCAAAACAGCCCTAAGATTTCACTTCACACCAGTCAGAATGGCTAAGATTAAAAACTCAGGAGACAAAAAAAAAAAAACAAAAAAAAACAAAAAAAAACTCAGGAGACAACAGGTGTTGGCGAGGATGTGGAGAAAGAGGAATACTCCTTCACTGCTGGTGGGATTGCAAGAAGGTACAATCACTCTGGAAATCAGTCTGGAGGTTCCTCAGAAAACTGAATGTGACACTACCAGAGGACCCTGCTATTCCTCTCCTGGGCATATACCCAGAGGATTCCCCGGCATGTAATAAGGAGACATGCTCCACTATGTTCATAGCAGCCTTATTTATAATAGACAGAAGCTGAAAAGAACCCAGATGTCCCTCAATGGAGGAATGAATACTGAAAATGTGGTATATTTACACAATGGAATACTACTCAGCAATTTTATTTATTTATTTATTTATTTTTATTTACATTGCAAATGATTTCCCCTTTTCTGGGTTCCCACTCCCCGCAAGTCCCATAAGCCCTCTTTCGTCCCCCTATTCTTCCATCCACCCCTTCCCACTTCCCTGTTCTGGAATTCCCCTATACTCTTGCACTGAGTCTTTCCAGAACCAGGGCCCACTCCTCCATTCTTTTTGGACATCATTTAATTTGTGGATTATGTCCTGGGTATTCAAAGTTTCTAGGCTAATATCCACTTATCAGTGAGTGCATACCATGATTGATCTTTTGAGACTGGGTTACCTCACTTAGTATGATCTTCTCCAGCTCCATCCATTTGTCTAAGAATTTCATGAATTCATTGTTTCTAATGGCTGAATAGTACTCCATTGTGTAAATATACCACATTTTTTGTATCCATTCCTCCGCTGAAGGACATCTAGGTTCTTCCCAGCTTCTGGCTATTACAAATAGGGCTGCTATGAACATAGTGGAGCATGTGTCCTTATTGCATGCTGAAGAATCCTCTGGACATATGCCCCTACTCAGCAATTAAAAACAATAAATTCATGAAATTTGTAGGCAAATGGTTGGAACTGGAAAATATCATCCTAAGTGAGGTAACCCAATCACAAAAGAATATACATGGAATGCACTCAGTGATAAGTGGATATTAACTAGCCCAGAAGCTCTGAATACCCAAGACACAAGTAGCATATCAAATGACTCCCATGAAGAAGAAAGGAAAGGGTCCTGATCCTGGAAAGGCCTGATCCAGCATGGTAGGGGAGTACCTGGACAGAGAATAAGGAGGCAGGTGATTGGAGTTTGGGTATAGAGAAGGCTTATGGGATATATGGGGAGGGGGGAACTGGGAAAGGGGAAAGTGTTTTGGAATGTAAACAAAGAATTTAGAAAAGAAAAAAAAGAAAAGGGAAGTAAAGAGAAATAAAAACACTTTATGATAAAATTAAAGATTTACATGGGAAAAAAAGAAACACGACTGAATTTATTCAATTGTTATAGTCTTCAGTTGTAGTCTGTAGGGTTTCCTATATATTAATATATCATCTGCAACAGATAATGATTTCCCTTTTCCTATCTGTATGTCTCTTATTTTATTCTCTGGTAAAAAAAATTTTGGCTTAAGCTTCTGTTGAATAAGAGCAGAGATAGTGAACTCCCTTGTCAGCTTCAGTCCACGAGCAAGCCGGTCTTCCACAGTGATCTCAGTGCCCAGGGTGTTGTCTGTGTCCCACTTCTCTATAAATGTTAGCCCCTTACTCAGTCCATTTGTACTTGGTTTCCAGACTGCTGTTCACTTCCATGGTATCCATGTTGGCAGAGTCTGAACTGGTCAATTCCAATCCATTCTCAGACTTCGTTTTCAAATCAAGTTTTATTAAGCTAAAGCCTTGGTGAAGACATCCCTGGCAGACCTGCCAAGATCAGCATATGTGGAAGGGACAGCCGTGTTCTCAGAGGAGGTGAGCGCGGGAGCAGTGGCAGCTATGGCAGGGGTTGCAGTGAGGAGACTGGGAGTCTACACACAACTTTAATCCCAGCACTCAAGATGCAGAGGCAGAGGCAGATGTATCTCTGCGAGTTCAAGGCTAACCTGCTTTACATAGGGAACGTAAGGCTGACTAGACCAAAAGAAATTAAGAAAACCATCCAGGATCTAAAAATGGAACTAGAAACAATAGAAAAATTACAAAGTGAGACAATCCTGGAGCTAGAAAACCTAGGAAAGAGTTCAGGGGTCATACATGCAAGCATTAGCAACAGAATATAAGAGATAGAAGAAAGAATTTCAGGTGCAGAAGATACCATAAAAAAATATTGACATGAGCCAGGCAGTGATGGCACACTCCTGTAATCCCAGCACTTGGGAGGCAGAGGCAGGTGGATTTCTGAGTTAGAGGCCAGCCTGGTCTACAGAGTGAGTTCCAGGACAGCCAGGGCTACACTGAGAAACCCTGTCTCAAAAACCAAACAAAACAAAACAGAAAGAAAGAAAGAAAACACTGAAACAACAGTCAAAGCACCTTAAATCCAGGAAATCCAGGACACAATGAGAAGACCAAACCTAAGGATAATAGGTATAGAAGAGAGTGAAGATTCCCAACTTAAAGGGCCAGTAAATATCTTCAACAAAATTATAGAAGAAAACTTCCCTAACCTATAGAAAGAGATGCCCATGAACATCCAAAAAGCCTATAGAACTCCAAATAGACTGGATCAGAAAAGAAATTCCTTCCATCACATAATAATCAAAACACCAGATGCAATAAATAAAGAGAATATTAAAAGCAGTAAGGGAGAAACATATAAAGTAACATATAAAGGCAGGCCTATCAGAATTACTCCAGACTTCTCACCGAAGACTATGAAAGGTAGAAGTCATACAGATCCTAAGAGAACAAAAATGCCAACCCAGGCTACTATACCCAGCAAAACTCTCAATTACATAGATGGAGAAAAGAAGATATTCCATGAAAAAACCAAATTTACACAGTATCTTTCCACAAATCCAGCCCTACAAAGGATAATAGATGGAAAACACCAACCCAAGAAGGGAAACTATACCCTAGAAAAAGCAGGAAATTAATCTTTAAACAAACCCACACAAACATAATTCCACTTCTAACAACAACAACAACAACAACAACAACAAACCTAGGAAGTAACAATCACTTTTCCTCAATATCTCTTAATATGAAAACTTATATTACCAGCATATCCTAATTGAAATTCAAAAATATGAGTAATTAGAAATTAGTTGGCTATCACCCAGTAGTCTCTCTAATTTGGTAATTGCAAAGTATGTCCAATATTGTACAATCCATATATACTTTCTGCTTGTTTGTATGTGACAGTGTCTTGCTGTGTACCACACAATGGTCTTGAAATCATCCTTCTCTTATCTCAGCCTCTCTATAAGTAGGATGGTTTATTTGATGTTTTTATACCATACTATGATTTTCAGAACGGCTTACATATTTCAAAATTCTTCATACATCCAAACGAAATGTAGACAATTAATTTGGGAGGTGGCTCGTAAGAGAACAACAAAGAGTGAGACTGAATGTTTTGCTTCATATTTATAATTGTTGTATCAATTTTGAAGAAGATGACCCTATAATTTACTCTTTTTCTGAGATGAATGCTTTTCAAACTCATAACAGCCAATGAACCAGAATCTTACCCTCCCCTAATGTCTGTGCTACCCTCCAAGCAGAACCATTGTTCATTGAAATAGTTGTTGAATAGCTTCATGGATAGACCATCTTAACACACACATACATCATTTCTTAAATGAATGTAACTGTTCCCTGTGGGCTGAGAATGATGACAATCACTCAAGTCAAATAGCTTTGACCATAGCAGGAAATTTGTATCCAAATAATTGTATGTACAATTCATTCCTTGGCACAGCAGAATTGTCAACTCTTAGCCTAGCTACTATGGAGGTAAAATCCTTTGGTGATGTGAGGGACATTGAAGTGCAGCCTTATTACAATGAACTCCAGTGTCTAGAAATTGTTCTTATTTGGGGTTTCTACCACAGTAAGAGCCAAGATTTTAAGCTCTACTAAAAATAAAACAAAAAAATTAAGAATGAAAAAATATAGTACATACTTTGGGGAGTATGATTTATGCATTCAATAATTTTTATAAACAAATCTAAAAATTTACTGATTAAAAGCCCAAGCCTGTGGAGATGGTTAAAAACATAGTGGTGCACTCTTTCCTGGGGAGGATTATTTCTTCCACTGTCAACATTTTTTAGTTGCTTATAGTTTATATGTTTAGGGTTGAGGCCCCAAGAGCGTTCCCCCATCCTTATTAGCATATCTGTTGGTATCTGGCCTTGTTCAAGTTGGTGAAACTTGCATCAGTTGGTTATGCAATACCAAATGGTTAGCCCTGAAAACTTTCACATACAAGAAACATCATATAGACTTAATAGGTTGTATTTATATATCTAGGAATACATGTACAGACACATATAGACGTGCACAAAGACAGACAGACAGACATATAAACTCACACATAGGGCACAGAGGCCAGAGGCACTATACTCATGTGTGTGTGTGTGTGTGTGTGTGTGTGTGTGTGTGTGTGTGTGTGTGTGTAAAACAACAATTAAAGAAAAAGTCTCCATGAATTCAAAGAAAAACAAGGGGGTTGGTACATGGTAGGGGTTGGAGGAAGGAAAGGGAAGCAGGAAATATGTGATTATATAATAATCTCAAAATACACTTAAAATTATGGGAAAACATGCATATTGTTGTTTTTAATGCATCCTGCGGGGATGGAGAAATGAATGGTTCAATAGTTCAAAATATGTACTGTCTTTTGCAGATGACCCAGGTTTGTTTTCTAGCATATATGTCAGGCCACTCACAATCTCCTGTATCATAACTCGAACTGCAAGAGATCTGATACCCTCTTCTGGGCCCCAGAGGCACTATACTATGTATATGTCATGTATACCCACATTCAAGTAAAATCTTTAATAAATATGACTAGGACTTTCTTTTGTTTGCTCAATGTAAAATTTCATGTTAGTCAAATTTAACTTTATCTTTAACTTGTGGCAAAACAATATCTTTTTTTTCTAAGATTGGATTTCAAAGTAACAATCTATGGGAAAAGTGAAATTTACTTCACCAGAAGCCAAATTGTGTCAATGTTTAGTACACTACGCAATATTTTGTGGCACAAATTTGTCAGCTGTTGTGGTTCATGCCTTTAATCCAACACTCAGGAGACAGAGACAGACGAATTTCTATAATTCCACTTGATCTGTGTAGTGACTGCCAGGGCTATCCAGTGAAGATTCTATTTCAATGAACAAACAAAACAACAAAACAAAAACAACAACTCATGGTACACGCTTGAATTGACTAAGTTAACAAAGGTTAGTTTGGAGGACCATGCTAAGATGGCTAAGAGTAAATAACTTTATTTCATTAATTTATGTATTCACTTTACATCCCTATTAAATTTTTTTGCAGCCCCTCTTACTCCTCTCCTCCCATTTTCACCTTCCTGTCCCCTCTTCCTCCATTCGCCTTTTCCTCAGAGAAGGGAAACACACACACACACAAACACACACACACACACACACACACACACCTATACCCTGGGTACTAATGCGCCTTGGCACTTCAAGTTGCAACAGTACTAAGCACAGCCTCTCCCACTGAGGCCAGACAAGGCAGCCCAGCTAGGCGAAAGGGATCCAAAAGTAGGCAACAGAGTCTGACAAAGAGGCAGCTCCAACTCCAACTGTTGGGGGATCCATATGAATACCAAGCTGAACATCTGCTACATATGTGTAGGGGGAAATAAATGTATCTTACTATTTAGATGAACAATATCCCAGTTTCCCAGGACCTTGCCTGATTTTTAGTACTAAAATCTGTATATCCCAGGAGTCCTTCTAGATAGACTAGTATAATGATTGGCACTCATAACTATAATTCACATCTGTAGCTGCAATCGGTTGCTGATATAGTTTGCATGTCCATGATTTTTTATTTGTGATTTCTTCTTTTCCCTTTTTAATTGAAAACAGTGTATTCAGCCTATTTTGACCATAGTTCCCCTCCCCCAGTACTTTCCAGATCTTCTCCCACCTCCCCACCCCACACAGCTTCATGCCCTTTCTTTCTCAATGTCTGTAACTTTTAATGGAGCAGCTCCTGAACTATGGCAACCAATTTTCGAAACACAGAAAATTTCTTGATGTGTTTACCTCAAAATATAAATATTGATGTTGAGAAGATAATAGTGTTTGAGACTGAATATTTTTCTTATCATACCTCATTCAATTCAAAGTATCTTGTATAAGTCACAGGAGAAAGGTCTTTTAACTACAGTTTGTATGAGTCTAGGTTGAATGTCTTGCTTCTCTCAGAACGCAAGATGATGGAGACTGTAAAGACTTGTCATAAGACCATATCACACACCACAGAGCCAGGCTTTTTACTGCTCAGCTGAACTTTTAAGTTGCTTTCTTGATGCTGGCCTATCTGATAATTTGTATTATAACTCTCCACTCCCTTTTGTTTTGATATTCTTTTTAGTATACAGGATTCAGTGTTTACTAAGCTGCACCTTTGGGTTTTCTTCCTACATTGTCTGTGTATTTAATGAACCACAAATCTGAAAGTAGCTAACCCCATCCACTGGCAAATTGGTCAGGCTGCTCTTGTCTTATGTCTGCTTGATAAGATCTTTTAAAGAAGCCTTCAGCTTTCCTTATCATTTTGTTGACAGAGCTGAAGGCTTAGGGGCCCTTTGGGGCTAGCAGCTGGTTCTTTATCACATTACACTCTACCACTATTTTCTGCAGATGGCTCTTGTACATTCTGACCCCAGACCGCCAGGAATGTGTGTTTATGTAAATTTAAAATGCAGCACACTTGTAACCTTTTAATGCCTCAGAATTATTGATGTAGTGAGAATGTTGGGTAATAGAAAAAGCCATTCATCTCACAAGGACCCTGTAGGACAAAGTTCAGTGGCTAAAAAATATTTGGTAGAAAATAACAGTAAAACAATAACAAGAAGTAGTTGTACTTTATGAACTAGTAATTCTATGCCTAATTCCATGTGATAGAAAGTTCTTCATAGGCATCCCACCATAATAAGAATATCAGAGCTGTATTATTTTGGACTAGCAGAAAGAAATGCAAATGTCTACTAATAGAATGCAAACTAAAATATAGTGTTTCCATATAATGTGAATTTCAATTCTCACTGCCAATTCTGCTTTTAAAATCACTGAGTATTATTTTTTTAATGGAGTAGAAAAAGTGGGTTTATTATCTATATAAACATTTTTTAAATGGAAGAACACACATGTGAGGGCAGATAAAACTGAACTTGAAATTTCTATAATTGTTAAATAGACATTTTATTTAGGAATGAGTTCAGATTTCCAGAAAAGTCGCAAAGACAAAACAAATAATTCCTGTATACCTAATGTGTATCACTAAATGGTGGCTAATTTTATTCCTTTGTATTTCCATGGTGCATTTATGAAAACCTTGAGACCAACATGGGTAAATATTTCTAATTAACCTCTATCCTTTTGTTTTTGCCTACTAGCGTGTTTTTCATGTTTTAGAATGCAAAGCAGATTGTATTTATTAACTATGTCTCCCAGCTTCTGTATGTCTGTAACAGTCTTATCTTGTTCCTTGTGACATTGACAATTAAGAAGAGCGCTGGACTGAAGATTTATGAAGAGTTTGTTGACTGCCATTCCATTTGGGTTTTTCTTATGTCTTTCTTAGCCATTAGACTGTGGTTAGGAGGTTTCCCATCATATTGAGAGTGCAGGGCAGCCACATGATATTAGTGGTGGCAGTCTTGTTCATTTGCTTGTGGTAGCATTTGCTGGGTTTATGCACTATAAAAACTAGTATTTTTCTCTTTCAGTATTATATTCTTTTTAGAATGAGCTCACGACATGCAACCCAAATTGAAAATGGCATAGGGGTTGGGGTGGTTTAGCACCATCTCCTATAAGAGTATATATTTTACTTGCAATTCTTCTCCAAGAAAGGCTTCTACATTGAGTCATTTGATTATTTCTTTCTTATTGGTGAGGACATGTGGATGTTTGAACCTTTGTATATGCATACCGTTCTATAATTTAGTGCTCTATCGTTTAGTTTCTCACTCAAAGTGTACCAGCTTTGGTCACTGGGAGATTTTTTAGTTAGGGTATAGTGGTCTTCCAATATAACCTTTTCTGGGTTTGTAGTTTGGAAGTGGGAGGAAAGCATACATAAACAGTTTTATGAATTTTAAGCCACATCTTCTGATTCACAATTTGAAGGCCATGATTTATAGTATGTTTACCAAGTTGTGAAACTGTTACTACCATCAATTTTAAAATATTTACATCACCCAAGAAATAAACTCTGTAACTATTAGTACACATTCCCAATTTTCTCCCTCTTCCTACTAATTTATCTGTCCTCACCTCCCCTGAACAAGAAACAGAAAGTATCATTTCCACATGAGTGACATTATGTGGTACATATATATTCATGTAAGACTTACCTTTGCCATGGTGTCTGTTCACAGCAGTAAAACCCTAAGACAGAAGTGAAACTTATTGTTTAATTTCCATGATAATTAGTGATGTTTAGCATTTTATTATATACCTGTTGGCCATTTTTGTGTTTTTCTTTCAGAAATGTCCATTCAGATCTATTGCCTAATTTAATATAGTTGATTTTTTTTTTTTTTGCTATTGAGTTGTCTGAGTTCATTATGTTTTGTGGAAATTAACCCCTAATCAGATGTATAGTTGGTAAATGCTGTCTTCCATTTCTAAGGTTGTGTCTTTACTCTGTTAATGGCTTTCTTTGCCGAACATAACCTTTTCTATTTCAAATAATTCCATTTGTATATTTGCCCTTTTTGCCTATTATTTGGAGGCAATATTTCCCTCTCCAAAGTCATTACTCAGACCAATAGCATTGATAATTCTATCGTATCTTCTAGTAATTTCAGCCTGTAATCTATTTTGAGTCATTTTTCTATATGTTAGTAGATGTGTCTAATTTTCTTCTTTGTGTGGATATCCAGTTTTCCAATATCACTGATTAATGAAAGTGTTCTTTTTCCATCATGTGTTCCCATCATCATGGTAAAAAAAAGCTGTTTGCTGAATTGTTTATGTATGACATGAAATTAGAAGGGGGGACAAGACAGGGTTATAGCGGTAAGAAAGACAAATATCACATTTATTCTTATGAATCTAAATCAATACTAGTACAAAGACTAAGACTCGAAAGCAGAGGAAAGACTATTTTATGAAGGAAGGAGCCAAGCAGGAGGTAGGGGAACAGAAAAAGAAAATGAGTAATTATGAGCAAAGTACAATGATATACATGGATGGGAATGTCATAGTGAAACCTATTATTTTGCATGATAAACAAAAGTCAAATAGAAAGCACTTGGCTATCGAGGTATGTGCTTATCTCTAAGTTTTTATGTTGTTTAAACTTTGCTCTATGTTTGTATACCAGTACCATATTGTCTTGTCCTACATAATAGTATATTTTGAAATCAGGCCGAGTGATGTCTGCAATTTTGTTAAACAACATTTGACTATTTGGGGCATTTTGTGGTTTCAAACAATTTCAGTTTTCTTTTTTCTATTATTTGGGGGAAACACATTGTTATTTTAATTGCAAAACAGTAGACATTCCATTTATTTTCTGTAATTTTTCATATATGTTTTTAAGTTTTCTGCAATATGATATAATGTAATATGTTATCTGATCTTACACTTCAGTCAATTTCACCTCTTATTATTTTAAATTTTTCAACTATTGTGACTGGGATTTTAAAACTTCATTTTCATTGATTCACTATTGATGATTATAAATACTGTTGACTTTTGTATGTTGACCTTGTATCCTGCAGCTGTGTCTATTAGATTTAGCCATTTTAACTGATACTTTGAGATTTTTATCTATAATATCATTTTGTCTACAAGCATGGACAACTTAAAATTTTCCTTTCTAATTTTGAGTTTTTCCTCCATTGCTTAATATCCCTGGCTAGTACACAAAGTACTGTGTTGAATAAAAGTCACAAAAACGAGCATGACTTTGTTATTCCTCATAGGAAGGAAAAACATCTCTCCATTTAGCTTCCCCTGCTAACTCCCCCAATTGGTATAATGTAGACTTCGGATTTTTCACCCATGGCCTTTATTTTGTTGAGGTATACTTCTTTCATCATGCCTTAAATATGGTATGTCCCCTAAAGGTTTGTGCTCTGGAAGATTGATTCCAAGGTAAAAAGTTCTCATGGGGATACCACTTTTAGAATAAATTAATATAGTCCTTATAATGCTGTTACTTTCCATGAGAGCATGTTTCTACCAAGACAATTTATTCCTTGAGTATGTCCTGCTCTGCTTATTGCCAGCTCCCCTTATGCTTCCACACTATGTTGTAATGCATCATTAGGCCCTCATCAAGATGATAGCATCACACTACTTAGGCTATCCAGCCCCCACAATCCTGAGCTAAACAAATCTTTATACTTCACAAATTAGTTATATTTGGTTTTTTTTTAATTCTTTAATCTTTTTTTTTTTACAGTCCAGTCTTTCTTCCCCTCCCAGTCTGCCCACTGACTGTTCCTCATCCCATACCTCCCTGCCCCTCCATCTCTAAGAGGTCTCCAACTGCTGGGCAAAGAATATCCTGTCACATTCTCCTTAGCTTCTGCAGGCAGCGATCGGTCCTGGAGATCTACACGTGTGTCTTCCTTTCTGCTCCACAGCTTGGTTCAAATTCCCTTCCCCCTCTCTCTCCTTCTCTTCCTTCTAGGACCTAGAAATCCCACCTTATCCTTCGTCCAGTGATTGACTTCTGTTGTCTTTATTGACCTGTTAAAATGGGGAGAAAGTTCATATGGAATCACCTGAGTAATTGATCCATGCCTGTAGGGGCAGCCCCTCTTGAGGAAGCAGAATTAGCAACAAAATACAAATATCACCAGGGCAACCCACAACAAACTTTTATGCTGATGGCTTTATAAGTGACTTTTTTTTCTGATATATTTTTTATTCGATATATTTTTTATTTACATTTCAAATGATTTCCCCTTTTCTAGCCCCCCACTCCCCGAAAGTCCCATAAGCCCCCTTCTCTCCCCCTGTCCTCCCACCCACCCCTTCCCACTTCCCCGTTCTGGTTTTGCCCTATACTTCTTCACTGAGTCTTTCCAGAACAAGGGGCCACTCCTACTTTCTTCTTGTACCTCATTTGATGTATGGATTATGTTTTGGGTATTCCAGTTTTCTAGGTTAATAACCACTTATTAGTGAGTGCATACCATGATTCACCTTTTGAGTCTGGGTTACCTCACTTAGTATGATGTTCTCTAGCTCCATCCATTTGCCTAAGAATTTCATGAATTCATTGTTTCTAATGGCTGAATAGTACTCCATTGTGTAGATATACCACATTTTTTGCATCCACTCTTCTGTTGAGGGATACCTGGGTTCTTTCCAGCATCTGGCTTTATAAGTGACTTTAAGGGGAAAGGAAGAGAGCTTATGGGACTTTCAGGGAGTGGGGATCCAGGAAAGGGGAAATCATTTGAAATATAAATAAAAAATATATCGAAAAAAAAGAATTAGGAGCCCAAAAATGTATTTCCCCTTTAAGTGATCTGGCCTCTCTGATATTGTTTAATAGAAACAGAAAACAAAGATACATTATATACATAATTTCTTAGGAACACACACAATACAGGGGTATAGAATTTTGGTAAATGTCTTTTCCACATGTATTAAAAAAGTAAAAACATTTTAGTCCTTCATTTTGTTGATGTGATGTTGAACTGTCCTTGTACCCCCCAAAAGCATTCTGCTGAATCATTGTGAATATTTTTAACATGTGGTTGAATTTAATCTACGACTACTTTGTCAAGGAATTTTCTATGTGAACCAGAGTGTATCCTAGAGGTTTCTTTGTTTGTTACTGCTGTGTCCTTGACTGATTATGGTATCAACATAATGCTGACATTTTAGAGGGACTTTGGAATTATCTTTGCCTATTCAGTTCTTTAAATAGTTTGAAAATAATTTGTATTAAATTTCTAAATATCTGATAGAACTCATTAATGAAACCCTGAGGTCATAGACTTTTCTTTAGTAGATGATTTATTATTTTTGACTTAACCTTTTTCATTAGTAATCTGTTCTGTCTAGAAATGTCTCCTAAGTTATCCCACTTTCTGACATATTGTTGCTTTGTTAGAGTCTTCTATGTTCCTTTCTCTTGTAGTTTCAGTGGTAATGTTTCATTTTCCAGCTCCGATTTTTATTTGGCTGACTCTACCTAAAGGTTTGCCAGTTTTGTTTAATTTTTCACAACCTTTTTTTTAACCACTCCCTTGAGTATCATGATGGTGCTGTGGCCTTTCTCTTTGAAGTAAAGCCACTTTGTGCAGTTCAGGCAATTCTATAAATTATGTCCAAGGCCTATGAGGACATCAGAAGTGTTCCATGGCAGAGACCATAGATGCCCATAGCAATAAAGAAGACTTTCTTATCTTCTCCTTTACAGAGAGAAGTCTTCCCTGGTTTCAGCTGTGAAGACTGAGTGACAAAGGTCAGGGAGTTTTGAGCCCTGATTCAAATTTCTGTGCTCTATGAAGCTCCTGCCTCCCTCTTGCACTCCTGCTGTCTCCTTTGACTAGCATAATAAACCTGTACATGTTTATTCATCCTTTATTCCTTTTTTGTGTGTGAGAAATGAGTGTTAGGCATCTCTAGTCATCCATCTTGTTAATGCCATTTCCTTGATGTATTTTTGTAGTATTTTATTCTTTTATTATGTTTTTCTTCTTTGAAAGGGGCTTACAAGGTAAGATGGGTCAGCCAGTGAAAGTGCCCGAGTTTGAGCTTAAAGGATGGAAGGAAGTTGTTCTCACAAGTTGTTCTCTAGACTCTATATGCATGCTGTGGTACATGTGCGCACATGCACACACACATACACCAAATATTTTTTTAATTTTTTTATTCGATATAATTTATTTACATTTCAAATGATTTCCCCTTTTCTAGCCTCCCACTCCCTGAAAGTCCCGTAGGCCCCCTTCTCTTCCCCTGTCCTCCCACCCACCCCTTCCCACTTCCCTATTCTAGTATTGCCCTATACTGCTGCATTGAGCTTTTCCAGAACCAGGGGCCACTCCTCCATTCTTCTTGGACATCATTTGATATGTGGATTATGTCTTGGGTATTCCAGTTTTCCAGGCTAATATCCACTTATCAGTGAGTGCATACCATGATTGATCTTTTGAGTCTGGGTTACCTCACTTAGTATGATATTTTCCAGCTCCATCCATTTGTCTAAGAATTTCATGAATTCATTGTTTCTAATGGCTGAATAGTACTCCATTGTGTATATATACCACGTTTTTGGTATCCATTCCTCTGTTGAGGGACATCTGGGTTCTTTCCAGCTTCTGGCTATTATAAATAGGGTTGCTATGAACATAGTGGAACACGTATCCTTATTACATGCTGGGGAATCCTCTGGGTATATGCCCAGGAGTGGTATAGCAGGGTCCTCCGGAAGTGACAAGCCCAGTTTTCTGAGGAACCGCCAGACTGATTTCCAGAGTGGCTGTGCCAATTTGCAACCCACCAGCAGTGGAGGAGTGTTCCTCTTTCTCCACATCCTTGTCAACACCTGCTGTCTCCTGAGTTTTTGACCTTAGCCATTCTGACTGGTGTGAAGTGAAATCTCAAGGTTGTTTTGATTTGCATTTCCTTAATGACTAATGATGTTGAACATTTTTTAAGATGCTTCTTAGCTATCTGAGTTGAGATTTTGATGGGTATTGCATTGAATCTGTATATTGCTTTTGGCAAGATAGCCATTTTAACTATATTAATCCTGCCAATCCACGAGCATGGCAGATTTTTCCATTTTCTGAGGTCTTCTTCCATTTCCTTCTTCAGAGACTTGAAGTTCTTGTCATACAGATCTTTCACTTGTTTGGTTAGAGTCACACCAAGGTACTTTATATTGTTTGTGGCTATTGTGAAGGGTGTCATTTCCCTAATTTCTTTCTCAGCCTGCTTATCCTTTGAGTATACGAAGGCTACTGATGTGCTTGAATTGATTTTATAACCTGCCACTTTTGGGCTCCTAATTCTTGTTGGCTCTCTAGTAAAAGTAACATGGAACCTGCACTCTAACAAGGGTCCCTAAATTGTATCACAACATACTAGAGAAGCAGAGAGATTCATGAAAAAGTTCCATGTATATGAATATTCTTGCATCTACCTTTATGAATACTAATTAGTCTTGCAAAAATGCTTTAATCCCTTTTGATGGAAATGACCCCATGGCCTAAGTCCCTTCCTCTTAACCTGTCTCCATTTTATTAATGCTATTTTTATATTTATTTATTTTAGCATTGAATCACTGAACTCTACTCCTAGGTACCTTTCATTATTTGTCTTGTGAGGCTGGGAATTTTTAAAATTTGAATGCTTTGTTATACTTTTATTTAAAAAATTGTCATTGTGTCCTTTCTATTCTTTCTTATCTGAGCATAAGTGGGTAAAGGTGGCCAATTAACAGCCTGAGTGCTTTGATATTCAATTTTTCATCATTTTAAAATTTAGTCTGCCATGAAGTCTCAGAACATGGACTAGGATGTGCACCATGTTCTTTGCAGAGATGCTTTAATAAAGACTTTAAATCAAATTTCAGACAGGAGAGTCTTCATTTTCACTTGAGACTTTACCAGAATGTGTCTTGCTGTCCACATTTTGCTCATCACTCTGATAACAGCAACTTAGCTAATCTCTGAGAAGTTCTAGGTATTACTTTAATTTCTCATTTTTCTGGGTTATCATCATAATTGTTCATAATTCTCCACGTAAAGCAACAGATGTCTTTTGAAGCCTCTTCCTTCAAGTTCTTCTAGTCTCTGTTCATTATCTAGTTCAAAAAGTCTTTACAATTTCAGGATTCATAACATCATTCCACTCCTCAATACCAATTTTCAATTTTAGTCAGTTTTGTATTGCTTTTACAAAACACCCAAATCACCATCCCTGACCTCAAGCTATATACAGAGCGATAATGATAAAAACTGCATGGTGTTGGTACAGATATAAATTCCGTTGATCAATGGAATAGAATTAAAGACCCAGAAATAAAACCACACACCTATGGTCCATTTGATCTTTGACAGAGAAGCCAAAAATGAACAATGGAAAAAAGAAAGCTTCTTCAATGAATGATGCTGGTCTAACTGGCAGTCTGTATGTAGAAAAATGAAAATAGATCCATATTTGTTACCTTACACAAAGCTCAAGTCCAAGTGGATCACTGACCTCAACATAAAACCAGATACACTGAATCTAATAGAAGAGAAAATGGGAAAGAGCCTTGACCCCATTGCATGGGGGGAAATTTCCTAAAGAAAACTCCAATGGCTCAAGCTATAAGATCAAAAATTGATAAATGGAACATCATGAAACTAGAAGGCAAAGGACATAGTCAATAGGACAAATTGGCACCATACAAATTGGGAAAAAATTCTTCACTAACCCCATAGCCAATAGAGGGCTAATATCCAAAATTATATATAAAGAACTCAAGAAGCTAACCACCAAAAAATAAAAAAATAAAAAAAAATGGGGTATAAAACTAAATAGAATTCACCACAGAGGAATCTTGAATGGCTGAGAAGCACTTAAAGAAATGTTCAAAGTCCCTAGTCTTCAGGGAAATGTAAATCAAAATGACCCTGAGATTTCACCTTACACCAAACAGAATGGCTAATCAATCAGGATCATTCCTGTCTGAAAGAACTGCAGGGACAAAAATGGAGAAGAGCCTGGGGGAAAGGAGGTCCAAAGACAGGCCTGAATTGGGACCCATCCCAAGGGCAACTCCAGGGCCTGACACTATTACTGATGCTATCGTGTACTTACAGACAGGAGCCTAGCATGGCTGCCCTCCGAGAGGCCCAATAAGCAGCTGAAAGAGCCAGATGCAGATACCCAACCAATGGACAGAAGCCGGGGAACCCCTGTGGTTGAATCAGGGAAAGACTGGAAGAAGCTGAGGAGGAGGTCAACCCCATAGGAAGACCAGCAGTCTCAACTAACCTGGACCTCTGAGATCTCTCAGACACTAAGCCACCAAGCAGGCAGCATACACCAGCTGATATGAGGCTCTCAATGCATATACAGCAGAGGACTGCCAGGTCTGGCCTCAGTCAGAGAAAATGAACCTAACTCGTGAGATTGGAGGCCCCAGGGAGTGGGGAGGTCTAGTGGGGTGGGGATGGGAAAGTGGGGACATCCTCTTGGAGATGGGGAGGAGGTATAGGATGAGGAACAGTCAGAGGGCAGACTGGGAGGGTGATAACAACTGGATTGTAAAAAAAGATTAAAGAATAAAAGATAATAAAAATAAAAGGATGGAAAAAAGTAATCTAATCAAATGAGATCAGGAAGGCTTGGTAGAATTAATATTCTGAGAATGACCATCTTACCAAAAACCATTTATAGATTTAGCAGAATCCCAATCAAAATCCCTATCTCATTCTTTACAGACAGATTTTAAAAAAAGCTATCCTATAATACATAAGGAGCCACCAAAAAAACAAACAAACAAACATACTTAGCTACCCAAATAATCCTGAGGAAAAAGAACAATTGTAGAAGGGTTGCGCTTTCAGATCTTAATATATATTATAGATCCATGGTAATAAAAACAATATGGCTAATGGTACAAAAACAAAGACATAAGCCAATGGAACAAAATACAAGACTGAGGTAGGCATGGTGCCGAATGCCTTTAGTTCCAGCGAAAGAGGCAGAGGCAGGCAAATCTCTATGAGTTTGAGGGCATCCTGGTCTACATAGAAAGACCATGTCTCACAGAATAATGAGAATGGGGAAGAGAAAAATAAGCAAAAATTATTTGTAGATGACAAGACTCTCTGAATGAAGATCCCCAAATTGATAAAAGTTACCAAATTCAGCAATATTTCAGGATATGCAAGATGAAAATATAAGATGACAGTGCATTTTTAAAGAATCAAAGATTCAAACCTGAGTTACATGTTACTTCAGCCATTTAATATTTAAAAGATTCCAAAAACATAAGCTGTAAAAAAAGCAAGCATCTTCAACAAGTGGTGCTGGGAAAGCAGGGTGTTCACAGGCAGAAGGATGAAATTAGACCCATATCTATCACCTTGCACAAAAAGTAATTTCAACTAGATCAAACACTTAAATGTGAAACCTGAAACACTGAACCTGCTAGAAGAAAGCATAGGCAGTACTCTACATGATATATATGTAAGAAATGACTTCCTGAATAAGACGCCATTTAACCTCAAATTAAAGCCAACAATAGACACGTGGGACTTCATAAAACAAAAAGCTTCAGCGTAGAAACAACCAACCAGGTGAAGAGAAAGTTCACATAATGTCAACTACACATCTGACAGAGGAGTAATATCAAGGATATATAAAGAATGCCCCCCAAAAGAATAGAAAACAAATAACCCATTCAAACAATGAGCCTAAACAGAGAGTTCTCAAAAGAAGAAAAACAATGGCAAAGAAATATCTCAAAAATGTTCATTATCCATAGAAATTTGAAATTAAAATTGTTTGAAATTCAAAACAACCATGAGATTTCATCTTAGCCCAGTAAGAATGGCAAACATCAATGGAACAATGGACAACAAATACTGGAGGGCGGTTGAGGAAAATATAATCCTGATTCACTGGTTGTGGGATTGCAACCTGGTGCAGCCACTCTGGAAATCAGAGTGGATCATTCTCAAAAGACTAAATAAATAAAAATAAACCTACCACATGACTCAACCAGACCACTCCATGGCCTATGTCCAAAAGACTTGATAGCCTACTGCACAGATACTTGCATAGCCAAGTCCATTGCTGCCCTGCTCACAATAGGTAGGAAGTGGAAACAATCTAAATGTCCTAAATATCTTGATGACTGGATAAAGAAGATGTGATACATATACACTATGGAACACTATTCAGCTGTAAAAAAATACAACTATGAACTTTGCAAATAAATAGATAGAACTAGAAAATATTATATTGAGTGAGATAATCCAGATCTTGAAAGACAAATGGGTAAGGGTCTGTCTGCCTTTAGCCTACTCCTTGCCCTGGTAGGAGCTGCCCTTGGCTTAGCAGGGGGACCAACTGGAGTTGGGGGTCTGTGGGACAGCAACAAGTGGTGGGAAGGGAGGTTAGGAGGGGATGGTTTGTGGGATCCACAGGAGATGTGGGGAGGTGGAAGTGACACCACAACTGGTGTTCTTTCACAGTACTAGACATGAGACTGGGATAGTCGATCAAGGGAAACAGAGAGTGTCCATTTCTTTATCACAACATGGGTTAAACAGTTCTGAATACAAGCAAAATCAAATGAAACCATTGAGTAAATTAGTGATGAATAATGGCCAAGCTTTCTGAATACTATCAGAAAGGGAAACTACAGACAATCAAGAAAGACAGATACAAATGTGTTCTTGGATTGGAGTTCGGCACGACTATAAGAAATTGTGTTTAGCTTACTTCGTACAGAAATGGATGAATAAAATCAATAATGTGTGTATATAAGCAAGTTAGTGCAGAAAATGCATTTTCTCATTCATTCTTCCATGCTAATTCCATAATACTGACCAACCCTAATATCTAGAACTTGGATCCTAAATAATAATCTCCAATAAAAGATCCAAGACTGTGGAAAAATCACGAATTCTAGGGCTTATCTGAGAAAAATATAGCATGAACCTGAGGCCACTTAGACTACTAGAAAGTAATAAACGGCCAGTATTCCAAGGGAGTGTTATAACTGGGCCTTGTGGGAGTTCTAATTTTTCATTATAAACATTGATTTTAGTTTTTAATATTATAATTACATTTTCCACTTCCATTTCCTCTGTTCAACCTTTCTTTGTTCTCTTTCAAATGCATGGCAACTTTTTTCATTTATTGTTGCTATATGCATATATAAACAGCTCAGTCTGCATAATAGTACTTGTATGTATGTTTTCAGGGCTGACCATTTACTACTGGATAACTGTCGCGTCCACCCTCGCCTGCAAGGAATGACGCAACACAGGAAGATCTTCCCCAAGCAGTTTACTCAGGATCCCTGTACAAGCTTCTTCTGACCCCAGAGAGAATAAGCCAAGCCCTTAAATACTAATAGCTAGCCAGGCTTAGCCACGTAGGCATTGCTGATAGGCTGTATCCACGAGGAAGGCCCAAGACTCAACAGGCTCCACCCAAATAAGGAGTTGTTTATAACGGGGAGCCCGCCAGCAGGAAGGCGGAAAGCAGAAACCCTCACCATTTTAAGGGCGCGGTAGCAAGCAGCTCCCTACAGATAACCAGTCTGTGATTTTCCCTGGGGAACACTACTTCTCACACTCCAGTATTCCTTAGTTGCCTGTAGTTCTTTGTGTAGGTTGAGGCCTTGTGGGCTTTACAACCTCTACTTGGCCATTTCTGTCCTTGTTCAGTTCATGTTTAGACAGCCATGTTGGTGAGATTTTGTGGATGTGGCTTCTGACATTACTAGGAGACATAATCTCACAGCAATTCCTTTATCCTCTGTCCCTTACAATCTTTTATGTGTAGTTGGTTAGGTTTCCAGTATCAGGCATGCTTTCCCTTTTGTTTAGAGGGTCCTAATTTCAACTAAAGAGCCATTGGTTACCAACAAGGTATGTGTGCCACTACGGCACCTTAGAGTTATTGTGATATGCTAGGGTTTTTTTTTATTATTATTATTATGGTCCATAGGCATCATACCTGAGTAGTACTTTTGGCTGCTTCCCTCCTTTGAAAGCTTGTGTGGTGCATTCTGGTATCATGAAAGCTAGCCCTCATGAAGAAGCCTTTCAATTCTAGCCCAGGAGCCTCTGGACCCTACATCTAAAGTGCATCATGTCTTCAGCAATAAGTGTTTACTTTCTTCATCTGGGGACAATTGAAAGCAATATCAATTGTAACTTTAATTTTTTCAAAACCTATTTTTAATGATGGTTCTTAAATACTTTAACCTCCCCTGTTTAGCCCACTACCCACTAGAAGTAGTGGGAAAGAAAGGATATGGGGAAGTGGACCTGTTTAGAAAGGTTCTTTGGACCCCATAGGAAGAACAATATCAACCAATCAGGACCCCCCCCCCAGAGTTCCCAGGGACTAAACCACCAACCAAAGAGTACACATGGAGGGACCCATGGCTCCAGTCGCATATGTAGCAGAGGAAAGACTTACCTAGTGTCAATGAGAGGGAAGGCCCTTGGTCTTGTGGAGGCTTGATGCCCCACTGTAGGGGGGTGCTGGAGCAGTGGGGTAGGGGTGAGTGAGTGAGTGGGTGAGTGAGTGGGTGGGGGAGCACCCTCATAGAGACAAAGGGACGAGGGTATAGGGAGATGGGTTGGGGGGTTGGTGGGGGGGAAATCGAGAAGGGGATGTCATTCAAAATGCAAAAGAATAAAATAATTAATAATAATAAAAATGAAAGGTTCTTTGGAGAAACTCCAGCCTGTGTTCTCTGGGAATCCGTATTTCAGTTCACAGGTTAGCAGCAGCAGCTCAATCCACTCTCAAACACTCCACAGATATACCAGCAGTCCAGTTCAGTAAAGTTTGGATAGCAAACATGAATCAGCAGTGGTGGCAGTACCTAAGAGAGAGAGCCAGGCCTCGGCCTTGGCATAAATCAGCAGAGAGGACCAGGAGAAGTTCTTGGCTGTGCTGCTCTCAGTGAAGCAAAGATCAGCAAAGACCTGAGACCCACAAGTTGTTGCTATGCTGCAGAACCCCAACTTGAGTAGGTACCCCCTGCTAACCCAAGGGCAGTCCTACCAGGGCAAGAAGTAGGCTAAAGGCAGAGAGACCCTTACCTCCGCTAGTGCTCCTGGGATCCAATGCCCCTGGTCTCATCTTCAGTTCTATAGCAGCAAACCTGCTATGTTCTCCCTTTCCTCTCTAACCCCATTCTCAATGGATCACAAAGACTTTTTCCTCTGATCTTCCTTCCCCCTACTCATACCAGTTACTAAGCTTCTAACACACTAGGCATTCCTTGTGAATGTACCAGCTGAAAAAGCCAGTAAAAGAGGTAACTCATAACCAACACACCATCTGAAGATACAGAGAAGAAACAGAAACCCAGGAACAAAACACTCACCCAGTGGGAAAAAATACAGAAATCAGTGCCTAGAACTTTAATCATCCCAAACCCAGATTTCTAGACACAAGTGCAAAAACACAATCAAAGACAGCCAGGGCACTGCATCCTCTAAAGCAGAGCTAACCTACTACAGCAGGCCCTGAATATTTAACATAGCTGAAGCACAAGAAAAAGACTTTAAAAAAACTTTATGACTAAGATAATAACTGACTATGAATAGAGGTTAGTAAAGAGGAACTTAATAAATCCATCAAGACATCCAGGAAAACACAAACAGAGAATTGGAAGAAATGAGTACCTCCCTCAAACAAACCCAGGAAAATACAAACTAGAGGAAATGAATAAGCTCCTTAAAGAAAGACAAGGACACAAACAGAGTGTAAGGAAATAAATAAAACTGTTCCAGATCTGAAAATTTAAATAGAACCAATAAAGAAAACACAAACTGAGGGAAATCTGGAAATGAAGACTTTAGGAATTGGAACAGGAAGTACAGAGGCAAGCTTCTCCAACAGAATACAATACATGGAAGAGACAATCTCGGGCACTGAATACACATTTAAAACAATGAATGCACCAGTCACAGAAAATATTCAATCTAAAAAAAAAAAATCCTGATACAAATATCCAGGAAATCTGGGATACTATGAAAAGACCAGGGGCTCGGAGAGATGGCTTAGTGGTTAAGAGCACTGACTGTTCTTCCAAAGGTCCTGAGTTCAATTCCCAGCAACCACAGGGTAGTTCAATTCTCACAACCATCTGTAATGGGATCCAATGACCTCTTCTGGTGTGTCTGAAGAGAGAAAAAGTGTGCTCATATATATAAAATAAACAAGTCTTTTAAAAAAAAGAAAAGACCAAACCTAAGAATAATAGATATACAGGAAGGAGAAGAAACGCAGGTTAACCGCCCTGACCAAAGTGTTTCAACCAAATCACGGAAGAAAAATTTCCTCACCTAAAGAAAGAGATACTTGTCAAGCTATAAGAAGCATACAGAACACCAAATGCAGCAGACCAGAAGAGAACGCCCCCTTGCTACATAATAACCCAAACACTAGAAGTACAGAACAAAGAATACCAAAAACCCCAAGGGAAAAATACCAAGTAACATATAATGGCAGGCCTAGTAGAATTATACCTGATGTTTCATTGGAAACTCTAAAGGACAGATTGCTGCAGATTAAAAAGGCCACACATACCATCCAAGACTACTCTACTTACTTAGCAAAACTTTAAATCACCATAGATGGACAATATAAGACATTTAATGATAAATTCAAATTTAAACAATCTATGTACAAATCTACCCCTATAGAAGATGCTAAGGGGACAACTCCAACTCAAGGAAGTTAGCTACACCCTTGAAAATACAGAATAAATAATCCCACACTCTCAGTGGAAGTACACACACACACACACACACACACACACACACACACACACACACACCAAGCATCACAACCAACAACAAAATAAATCAACAATCTTTGGTCATTGATATCTCCCAGTATTAATGGTCTCGATTCCCCAGCAAAGAGACACAGACCAACAGAATGTATGGAAAAAAAGTACCCACCCTTCTGATGAATAGGGGAAACACACCTCCAACATCAAGAATACACATTAGCTCAGGGTAAAGGGTTGAGAAAAAGTATTCCAAATAAATGGACCTGAGTACCAATCTGGTATAGCCATTTCAATGTGTAACAAAATAGATTTCAAACTAAAACTAATCAGAAGAGATGGGGAAGCACATTACATTTAATCAAAACAAAAATCTAGCAAGAAGACACTCCAATTCTTAACATCTATGCACCAAACAAAAGGGAACCCACTTTAAAAGAAACTAATAGAGCTTAAATCACATATTGACACTCATATACTAATGGTGGGGGACTTCAATACTCCACTTTCACCAATGGACATGTCATCCAAACAAAAACTAAACTGAAAAATACTATAGCTAACATATTATAAAAACAAATGGGCTTAACAGTTATTTACATAGCATTTCACCAAAACACAAAATAAAATAACTTCTTTGTGTCATATCACAGAACTTTTCCAAATTTGACCACATACTCATATACAAAGAAGTCTCAACAGATACAAGAAAATAGAAATAACTCTCTGTGGCCTGTTTGACAGTCATGGATTAAAGCTGGAATTCAACAACACAAACATCAGAAAGCTTAGAAATTTATGGGAACTAAATTAAAAAGGGGCCAACAAAGAAATAAAGAAATTGAAGACTTTCTAAAGTTCAATGAAAATTAAGGCACAACATACCCAAACTTATGGGACACAGTGAAAGTCGTGCTAACAGGAAAGTTCATAGCACTGAGTGCTTTCATAAAGAAATTGGAGAGATCCTAGACGATCTATTTAACAACATACCTGAAAGTTCTAGAGCATAAAGAAACAAACACAGGGCAGAAATCAACCAATTAGAACCAAAGAGAATGATACAAAGAATCAACAAAAACAAAGAGCTAGTTCTTTGATAAAATCAACAAGATAGATAAATCCTTAGCCAAACTAACTAAAAGGCAGAGAGAATATCCAATTTAATAAAATCAGAAATGAAAAGGGAGCCATAGCAACTGACACAGTGGGAATCCAGAGTCATAAGGATATACTTTAAAAATGGGCATTCCACCAAGTTGGAAAATCTAAAAGCTCTGGACAATTTTCTTGGTAAATACCACTTACCAAAGTTAAATCAAGATCAGAGACAAATAATATAAAGTATTCTGGGTTAACTAATCAAGCAAGTGAAAAAGACCTGCATGATAAAATCTTCAAGTCATTGAAGAAAGAAATTAAAGAATATATCAGAAGATGAAAAGGTCTTCCAAGCTCATGCATCAGTATGATTAACATAGTAAAAATGGTTATCTTACCAAGAACAATCTACAGATTTAGTGCAGTCCCCATTAAAGTTCCAACACAATTTTTTACAGATCTTAAAAAAGCAATGCTCAACTTCACATGGAAAAACAAAAAATCTAGGATAGCTAAAAACAATCCGGGTCAATAAAAGAACTTCTGGAGGTATGACCATACCCAAAGACCCAAATATGAATGCACACTTATATGGACACTTGAGTTTTCTTTTTAAAGAAACTAGAAATATACACTGGAAAAAAACCTTGCATCTGCAACACATGGTTCTGGACAAACTGCATGTCTGCATGTAGATTAATGCAAATATATCCATATTTATCACCCTGTACAAAACTCAAGTCCTAGTGGATCAAAAACTTCAACATAGGGCAGGGGAGATGGCTCAGCAGTTACAAGCACTGCTCTTCCAGAGGTCCTGAGTTCAATTTCCAGCAACCACATGGTGGCTCACAACCATCTTTAATGGAATCAAATGCTCTTTTCTGGTACATCTGAAGATGGGCAACAGTGTACTCACATACATAAAAACAAACAAACACCCTCAACATAAAACCAGATACATTAATTCTAATAGAAGAGAAAGTAGGGAACAGTTTTGAACACATTGACATGCGAGATGACTTCCTGAACAGAACACTAATGGCCCAGGCTCTAAGATCAACCACTGATAAATGGGACCTCATGGAACTAAAAAGCTTCTGTAAGGCAAAGGACATGGTCAATCAGACAAAGAGGCAGCCTAAGGAATGGGAAAATACTTTATCAACTCCAGTTCCAAGAGTGGACTAATGTCCAAATTAGGCAAAGAATTCAAGAATCTTTATATTCGAAAACCAAATGACCCAATTAAAAATGGAGAACAGATCTAAACAGAATATTCTCAATAGAGGAACCTCAACAGGCTGAGAAACACTTAAATGTTTAAAATCCTTAGCCATCAGGGAAATACAAATCAAAACTTCTTTGAGATTCCATCTTACACCTGTCAGAATGGCTAAGATAAAAAACACAAGTGACAGCTCATGCTGGCGAAGATAAAAAAAAAAAAGGAGAACACTCCTCCATTGTGAGTGGGAAGGCAAACTAAAACACCCACTGTGAAAATCAATTAAGTGGTTCCTTAGAGAGTTGGACATTGATCCACTTCAAGACCCAGCTATACCACTCATTAGCATATACCCAAGGGATGTTCCATCCTACCACAAGGACATTTGTTCAACAATGTTTACTACAGCTTTATTCATAATAGCCAGAAACTGGAAACAACCCAGATAGTTCCACAACAGAAGAATGAATAAAGAAAATGTGGCAGTGTTGGAGGGTATGTGATCACACTGTAGACCATGGGATTGTGTTGTTTGCTGGGGGAAAAAAAAAACTGTTTCTAGATGTGGTATGGCTCACCCCCTAGCATCCACCTTTAATTCCTCTGGCTGGAATATAGACATGCTCTTAATACACACCTTTAGTCTCCCAAAATGAAGGTAAAGTTAGTTTGTAGAAGGAAGCACCCATGTTTAAAAGTAATGTCTAATTGAGTGGCAATGTGATGAAAGATTTGATAGAATGGGATATGCCCAACTCTTATAAGAAGAGAGAGGAAGTCATAGAAAGACACACGGAGAAACAGAGAGAGAAAAAGACAGAGACAGAAAGAGACACATACAGAGAAAGGAACTCAGAGAGAGACAGAGAGACAGATAGACAAAGAGAAAGCAGTTTTCCTGGGAGAGTTGTACAGAGACAGGTTGCAGAGAGAGAGAGAGAGAGAGAGAGAGAGAGAGAGAGAGAGAGAGAGAGAGAGAGAGAGAGAGAGAATAAGCTAGACCCCAGGTGAAGACAAAACGAGCCAGAGAATGGAAAGGAGTCAGAAGAGTAAAACAGATTGCTAGAGTTAGTTTTGAGGCCAAGTAGACCAATGCAGTAAGAATCTAAAAAGGCCAGTTTGAACCAGTTAGTATGGAAAGGAGTTTTGGGGCCAGAAGAGCTGAGTTGATTCAGCCAGGCAGAGATCAGAAAAAAACTAGGAAGTGGTGAACTTATTTAGTAGCAAGTCTCAGAGGCTGAAAATATTCTATTAGATTGCACAGAGGCTAGAAGTTTCCAGGACACAGATGGAGGCAGTAAGCCTCAGAGATCACAGTTAAGCCAGGCAAACAAAAATACTTTTACATGGTACATTTACACATTGGATTATTATTCAGCTGTTAAAAAAATGAAATCATGAAATCTGCAGGCAACTGGATGGAACTAGGGAAAAAACATCCTGAGCAAGATAACCTAGACCCAGAAAGATAAATATGGTATATATTCACTTATAAGTGGATATTAAATGTTAAGTAAATGATAACTAAGCTATAATCCATAGACCCAGAGAGGTTCAGTAAAGAGGAGAAGTCTAGGGGTTATGTAGAGATCTCCCTGGGAAGGGGAAATAGATTTTTATAGGTGTATTGGGGGTAAATGTGAATAGGACCGAGGGGATCAGGTAGGGAGAAGATGGGGTGAAGGAAGAGAGTATGAGGAGAGCCATTTGGAAGTGAGGAGGAACTTGGGGGTGTCTGTGGAAACCTAGAGCAGTGGAAACTTCCTTGAATAAATGAAGGTGATCCTTATGAGGACTCCCAGTAATGGGGGATATGGAGTCTAAACTGGCCATCTTCTCTAACTAGGCAAGGCTTCCAGTGGTAGGACTAAGTAACATTACATTGAGTTGTTAGCCAAGGGAATCCCATGGAAATCCCCAAACAATCCAGGCTGTTGCCAAGACAAGGGGCTGCTCTCTGAATACTGACCATGGGGCTGGGGCCCCATTGCTGAGGACAACACCTTCACAACTCATTAAACATGGAGAAGTTGAGCTGGAGCCTACGGGGTGCTCTCACCCCTCTGTTCTACTGTCTTGGGTGTAGGAAGGTACTGTGCAGGCTACTGAAAGAGAAACATGGACACCAACGCAGGAATACATTTTTTTTTTACCAACAATCTGTCCTGCCTGCAAAATATATGCAAGGGCAGTGATGGCACAGAACCTGTGGGATGAGCTAGCCAACATCTGATTTGATCCAAGGCCCACTCCGTGAGCTGTATCTGACACTTGGAACTTGTATCTGACATTTCTTGAGTGATCAAGAAACAGGCTAGCTAGCTCAGAGACCTAAGGTAAAACCAAATGCTACTGGTCATTTAAAAAAAAATCATTATATGTAAATACACTGTAGTTGTCTTTAGACACTCCAGAAGAGGGAGTCAGATCTCATTATGGATGGTTGTGAGCCACCATGTGGTTGCTGGGAAAATTTTTTTTTTTTTAAGGTAAACTGTCCCTTTTTACCTTTTACAACATTGCTTAGGTGATGTCAATGTTCTGTTCTTTTTCTATCCTTCATCATAAAATGTATAGTTGCAGGATACTTATGTAATAAAGTTGGAGCTACTTGTCACAGATTTTATTACATCAAAGATCGCATGTATGCTGTGGTTAATTTTTTTTATATATATTAAGGTTCCCATTTAGTGACATACAGTTCTATGGTTTTGATGAATATTCTCCTTAGGTTTGTTAAGACTTGTTTTGTGGTCCTACTCAGGATGTGTGCTGGAGAACACTGCATATAGACTTGAGAAGAATGTGCATGCTGCAGCTGTTGGCTGAAATGTTCCGTGGATGTCTGTTAAGATCATCTGGCCTAAAGTGAAATTCAAGACCAACCTTTCTTTACTGATTTTCCACCCAGATAATCCCTACATTGTTGGAAGATGGGTATTGAAGTCCTTTACTATTGTTTTACTGTGCTCTATCCCCCCATTTATTATTAACATTATTGCTCCATACATCTAGGTGCTTCAATGTTGGATGCATATATATTTGTAATTTTTATATGGTCCTTGTGAATTTTCTATTATTATATATTCTTTCATTGTTTTGTTTTCTTGATACAGGACCTCACTATGTAGCCCTGGATGGCCTCTGAATTTATAAGATCTGCCTGTTTCTACCTCCTAAGTGCTTGGATTAAACACCCCGGGTATAATGTCATTCTTTTTTATAATGTTTCATCTTAGCTTTCGACAGCCTTTTTTCTGACATAATGATCTCTGCTCAGTTTGACATAATTGAATGACAAAAGTGAATGCTATAAAATGTTTCCTGCACAGGAGAGTAGTGTGCTACATCACAAGAGACAGCCTAAGTCCTTGCTGAGGGCATCAGTAGAAGACCATGAGAAAAAAAGATGTGCATGTATATTTGTATGCATATATACATATATGCATGTATACATATCATTTTTTAATATATCATCTCACTGTAGAAGGCTGTACTTGAATTCAAGATCCTTCGACATTTCCCTCCAAAGTAGTTCTGAAATTATATCAGTGCTTTGTTAAATGCCGACTCCCATAGTTTCCAAATAATTTGTTTTTTTAAAAAGGAATCAGTGAAATTATTTTGAGATAAATAAAACCACGCAGAGATTTTTTATTACATTTTTATTTGTAATAAATAAAGCGTGTGTACATGCACATTTGTATTTGTGTGCAAGCAGAGTTGTGAAGACAACCTGTGGGAGTAGGTTTTCTCCCTCCGCCATGTGGGTTCAGGGAATAGAATCATGTCCTCCGGTTTGGCGGCGAATGCTTTTACCGCTGAGCCATCTGACAGGCTCTAATTGATTTTTCTTACATCTACTGTTTAATTTATATGTATTTAATTCATTCATTTATTATATGTTATTTAAATATATTATACATATGAATTATTTGAGAGCATCCTTTTAATGTTTAGTGCCTCTATCTTAATCTAGTGAGAGGCAGTAATGAATGTGACATAATCCTCTGTTCACGCAGTATATCACGCCATGTAATTTGTGTTGCCGGGACAGGCGTGGGAGCTCTGAGGTCATTCTCTTCAAGAGAAACTGAAAAATCAAATAGAAACAGGGACACGGAATGGGGAACAGAGAAATGAAATGGAGACTAGGTGTGAATGCTGAACAAGAGGTAGTAAACAGATGCGCCACACTGAGGAGACTGGAAGCCTGTAAGCAGGGAGGGGGTGGGGCGGGCTGGTAGGGACGGAGACCCCCCTCTGGAGGCGGAAAGAGGCAGGACCACTTCCGGCCGGGGGGGGGGGGCGGGCGGGTTACAAGCTCAGACCTGAGGAGAGGCTTGGAGAGAGCAGACGTTCTCTCCTGGCTCACGACGGCGAGGTGAGCTGAGGTGGCCAGCTTTGGGAAAGACCCTGTGGGGGCTTCAAAGCCGTGGCTTCTCGGTGATTGGCTCCATGCAACATTAAGGTTTGACAAGAACCTGGCTGGATTCGGGATCTAGCGGTTTTGATGTGGTGGGTTTAGAGGTGCCTGAACCCAATTCACACTGGGTAAAGGCGTGGGCGGAATCTCTGGGCTACGAGAAAGTCTAGACTCAATCTGGGGATGGAAAGAAGGGATGCAGACCTGCTTGGGATTGTGGAAAGGAAACATCTAGAAAACGTTCTGGCTGTTGCAAAAAGGGAGGAGGGTTGAGTTCAGGAGGGAGGTAAGGGACCCGGATCAGGCTGAAGAAAGGGCGCTGGACCCCGGTATGGACTATGGAAAGGATGAATCGAATCTGGACCAAGAAAAGGAGCGACAGAATCCTCTTTAAACGGACAGAGGACCAGGCTTGGAAGGGAGAAAGGGCGGGCTAGGATCCGGTTAGCACTGCTTTGAGGGGGGGGGGGCGGAGGATGCGCTGGTAGGGTTAGGGAGCTGGGATACACGAAGGGGTTATCGTGTTGGATTTGAGGGTGGGGTATCAATGTTGCAGAAAGGGCGGGGCAGGGCCCTTGCAGACGTGGACCAAGGGGGGGCAGTGTTGGCGAAGGCGACTGCGGCGCGGGGGGAGGGGGCTTGCGGAGGGGTGGGAGGTGCGGAGGGGTGGGAGGTGCGGAGGACTGCGGAACCACAGCTTGGGTGAGTGTCTGATGGTGGCGCGGGTCGGCGCGGCCTCACAGGATCGGGGGCGGGGGCGGGGGCGGGGGTGGGGGTGGGAGTAGGGGGCGGCGCGAAGAGGCCCTGCGGAGCCTGGGGGCGGGTGGACTGAGAAATGATGTAGGAGGAGGAGGCGGTGGGACCGAGATGTTCTGTAGCACTGAGAGCTGGGGACATATGTGGAAAAGAGATGGTTAGAGATGGTCCTGTCCACCATAGCGCATGCGTACTGAAGGCCTTGAGGACCAGGCGCATTTGGAAAACCTGTTATCATGCGCGCGCGCCCGTGAGTATGTGTGTGTGTGTGTGTGTCTCTGTGTGTGTGTGTGTACGCGCATGTGTGTGTGCGCGCGCGCGTGTGCGGGTCTCGATCTCTTCTCTGCGCATGCGCACTGTCAGGTTGCGGTGTGGTAAAGGGTATTAAGGTGTAGGTCGTAGAACTAATTTGCCATCTTGGAAGCAAAAGATGCTGGAGCTCAGAAACCACATGTTCTGGGCTTCCAGGTAGGCAAACGCAGAAAGATTTGGGGCCCAGAATTAGGCAAATTCTTTGATCCTTCAGATTTAGCAAGATGAATCTCCCCTCTCCCCATCCCCTTATTCTCCTCTAACTCAGGCCTTTTTCCTTTAGGCTCAGCTATTAGCCTTTCAGAAAGATGGATAGAAGAAATGACTATGGTCATCGGGTACCCACATTCCAGGTGAGACCTCTCTGCTTTCTTACCACGCATGTTGTGCCCTAAATTCATTTACCACTCTGGAGCCTATTACTACTGTGTAGTTCCATAATCCCCTCCCTTACCTGTCTTAGTCTTCCTTTGCATGGTACAGGGAAGAGGAAATTCATCTGACTATCTACTGCTCCCTCACCCTTTCTCAAACCCAATTTCAATAAAATTGCTCAGGAGGGGAGGCAACTGTAAAGTGGGGTGGTTATAGGGAGGTGGGGTGGCCCACAGGGATCATAATCCTAAGTATGTAGGGCCCTCCGCCTCCCTCTGGGAGCCTAGGGCTTCCTTTCTCTCCAGATGTACAGGCGGAGGCCACAGAAAAGGACGCACCAATTGCCAACCGATCTAAGAAAAACAGGAAGAAGAAGAAGAAGAAGTCTATTGATAAGACCACACCTGCTCCCCCTCCAGTCCCACCTGCCAATGATAATGCTAGCAACAAGCCTAAAGTAACTTTGCAGGCTTTAAACCTACCTATGTTCACCCAGACCAGTCAGGCTTCAGCTACTACTGAGGCACCCAATATGCAGGCTTCAGTTACTAATCAGAACAAGAAAGCCAAGGCAAAGAGAGGGGCTCCCAATGTATCCCAAACTGGCACTGAGGATGTCACTACACAGGTCAAGTCACCATTACAGGCCCAAAACCTGCCAGTTACTGCACCGACTATCCAGACTCCAGTTGCCAATGAGTCAGCTAATTCCCAGGCCTTGATGGCTGTCAACAAATCCAATAAAGCTTCTAATGCGAAGGATGCCAATAAGACTGTACCTAGCACCACCGAGATCTCATTGGCTTCGGCTGCCACCCACACAGCTACTACCCAAGGCCAAGCTGCCAAGGAGACAGGTAGTAACCAGGCTACGGCAGCCACTGTCCGAAGCAAGAACGCTTCCAAAGGAAAAAGAACAACTGCTAAGAACACAAATACTGACACTGAATATGTAGAGGCCTCAAATGCCCCTGAGGCATCTAGCAGACAGATTGAGGCATCAGCTGTAGTTCCAAGGCCCAAAAAGCCCAAGGGGAAGAAGGCTACCAATAAAGGCTCAAATTCTGCTTCTGAGCAGTCTGAAGCTCCACCTGATATTCAAATGGTCTCAAACCATGGCCTATCAGTCACTGTACAGATCAGGAGAGGGTCTAGGGCTCGAAAGGCTGCCAATAAGACTCGGGCAACTGAAAGCCAGGCTCAGAGCACTGAACAAGGAGCTCAGGCCCCTCAGGCCAGCATAAGTGCCCTGGAGACTCAGGTTGCTGCTGCTGTCCAGGCCTTGGCAGATGACTATCTGGCTCAGTTGACTTTAGAATCCACAGCCAGAGCCCGGGGCAAGAGGAACCGGAAGGTGAGCTCTGTATTTTGTGC
Source organism: Apodemus sylvaticus (assembly GCF_947179515.1). Taxonomy (NCBI): domain Eukaryota; kingdom Metazoa; phylum Chordata; class Mammalia; order Rodentia; family Muridae; genus Apodemus; species Apodemus sylvaticus. Next base: position 17,895,049 of record NC_067495.1, on the reverse strand, counting down.
TACTTTCCCATTCCTATCCTAGGTTCCTATCCTGTGTTCATAGAAGCTATAGGCTTTGTTGAGAAGAATGTATTCCATTTTTGTGTCCTCCAGTAGTTTGTAGATTGGTAGGGGAATATATTTGTGTATTTAGTCAAGACCTATTTGGGACATACTTTGTATTTACATAATGTTTACCCATATGCCAGACTTTCTGTCATATACATTTACCTAGGTTATATATGGGTTTCTTGAAAAGAGCTCTTACTCCCTGGGGACTGTAAGTCTGAAACACAAAGTCCCAGAATTAAGGGATCTATCTAATGTACAACATGCTGGTAGCCAAAGAAACGGGAAAAAATTCAGGCCATGTCCTTGGTCATCTTGAATGCTGGGAGATGACAGAGTGTTACTTAGAAGCCAGTAAAAGAAAAGCTTAGGAGTCAGAGCAGCTGCTATTAGGCTTAAGCCCCTCTATAGGGAAGGGTCTAGGGCCTCTAGATTCTAGGGGGACTTTCATTTGATAACTCTAGGCATTTTTCTTTCCATTGATAAAGTCTAAGCATCCCAATGGAGAAGACAGAAGTGGGAATAATTTCAGGCGGATCCCATGGGGCAGAAGGCCTCCACCACCCCGAGATGTGGCCATTTTGCAGGAAAGGGTAAGATTTTAATCTGCCAAAGTCCTGTTTTTCCTTCTGTTCATTCCCTGACATTCTTCCAAGTGTTCTGCCACTGGATTGATACCTTCCTAACTCTTTTTCTAGGCAAATAAGTTGGTGAAATACCTGTTGGTTAAAGACCAGACAAAGATCCCAATTAAGCGCACAGGTAGCCGTTTTGAGCTCTCTTCATCTCTACTCTCTGTCCTCATGGCCTGTGGGTAACCGTTTATGTCCATCACCTCCTTTCATATCACCCCAGCTGCCATAACCATATTTCACCATACCTTCCCTGACCACACAGGGCTGGGAAAAAGACCGCAGTCATCTGATCTCTGTACACCTTAGCATCTTCTGTTTCTTCCTTTTAGATATGGTGAAGGATATCATCCAAGAATATGAGGACTATTTCCCAGAGATCATTGAACGAGCAAGCTACGCTCTGGAGAAGGTGAAGGGTCAGCCCTGGGGGATGGACACACTGGGGAAGCTTTAAACAGAAGAAAGGTATATGCTCACCTTCCTGGAGGAAAGCAGAGACCTACATGAGCACATGGTGGCCTAGGGAGGGGCCGCCATTGATCACAGCAAGTCAGCGGTGGAAACACAGCTAGTACTAAAGCTGTGCGGCTTAGTCCTGGCTTCTGTCTGCTGCTGGATACGCCCTCTCATGCATTGCAGATGCTCACTGATTATAAAGATGTTGTAGATGTCTATCTTATGTTTATTACAACTTTAATGTGTGCTTGGTACTGAACTGTATGTTTTACATGCATTCTCTCTCATACAAAACCCTTACTTAGGTATACAACAATCTGCAGAATGTCCAACATGCTACCTGATACCTAAGATATATTTTGAGAACTCACAAGTTATTCTTTTACTTGGCAGATGTTTCGAATCAATCTGAAGGAAATTGATAAGCAAAATAGCTTGTATATTCTTATCAGCACTCAGGAATCCACTGCAGGCATAAAGGGAAAGTAAGCCGGGAAAGTGCTAGGGTGGGAAGGGGCTTCTGCTTCCATCCATCTATCCCTCTCTACATGGTCTATTAGAAGCTTAGGAAAGAGACCCTAAACACCCCTGTCCCCGCTCCCGCACACACTGGATCCCTGTGGGTACTGGTGGTGCTAGACTGAGAGAAGGGTTTCAGAGCCTGGAGTCAGTCGGACATTGCTGCTGCCAGGGTGACTTTCTCTCCAATAAGTCCCCAGGAACTTAGCCTGTTGTTATTTGTCTCTTCTACCAGGTGCCTGGCCTATCTGTGGAAGGGTAACTCTCAAAGGAGGGAGGGATTTCTGGGACAGACCATGATGCTTGAGAGCAGGAATGTCACTAGAGTTCCATGGGGAACTCTCTCAGGGGAGTCTGGGACTTTGGCAGAGAAAGGAAAGACATCCACTGAGTGTTCACGTGCCTGGGTTGACATGTCCTAACCCTAGGTAGGAGTAGCACTTTGGTGCATGGAGAGCTTGGCTCAAGAGTGAATGCACCTTGCCGTGGGTCACAGGTGGCTGGGACCATAGAGTAGGCTGAAGTCTCTGTCTGAGGAATCTAGGAGAGGGTGGTCTAACAAGATGCTGTACAGATGATGGCTCATGAACACAAACTTGCTCTATGTCTTGTTATTCTTTTAGGACCAAGGACACACCTAAGCTGGGTCTCCTCATGGTTATTCTGAGTGTCATCTTCATGAATGGCAACAAGGCCAGTGAGGGTGAGTGGCTGGGCATGCAGTTGAATAGGTGTCTGTGGCCTGAATTGCAGATGCTCAATTTCTGTCCTTGTCTCCTTCTTGCCTCCTCTTGCAGCTGTCATCTGGGAGGTGCTGCGCAAGTTGGGGCTGCGTCCTGGGTATGATTGGGCTCTCTCAGCGCTTGCTGTCCGTGTTGTCTTTTGGCAAGAGAGGACGGTCCCAGGATTGCATCAGCCTGGTGGTCTGGTGGAGAATGTGTGGGGTGGGGATGGCGGGTTTTGATCTGGCTGAATGGCAAAATGATTCTGAACTCTGCTTCTTTTCTCCTTTATGTCTTCTGTCTGTTCTGAGATGAGGTGTAAGGTGGACCTTCAGGCATCCCTGACAAAGCGCCATCAGGCCTTCACTGCTTTCTTCTAGTGGCCACATGCTCACTATTCTCTTCACCTGGTTGAGACTGCCATGTTGGGAAATACTTTCATTTGAGTAGTTCTGGACTATATTCACTGCTTATGGTTTTCTTTGCTAGGGTAAGACATTCACTCTTTGGAGAAGTGAGGAAACTCATCACAGATGAATTTGTGAAGCAGAAGTAAGTAGTGTTCAAGGCTCTGTAACTCTGAAGTGTTCTGCTTCAAAACTATTTAGTATCTTTCTTATACTCAGAAGGGCACTCTGCATCCTAGACCTGAGTTTTATTGAAATTTCTTGTGGTGAAGCTGTATTAGGACCCTTACCATGGGGTATACTCAGAGCAGGGGCCCAAAAAAGGACAATTTATTAACAGCACACCCACAGGAATCTGGGGTAAGTTTTCATAGGAGACAAAACCCAGTTGTGGCATTGTGTCCTGTATAAGTGTTGCCAATAACTACTTTGCATGGAACCATGTATGGGAATGAGTCTGGGTCTAAAGGGCCTTGAAAAAATTTCCCCAGGAGTTTGTCTAGAGGAGATTGCTTCATCTGAAGGTCTAGTGGTTAAATAATAGTTTTACTTGTTTAGAATCAGTTTCAATTCCTTTCTCCAAGATATCTGGAATACAAGAGGGTCCCCAACAGCAGACCACCTGAGTACGAATTCTTCTGGGGCCTACGGTCTTACCATGAGACTAGCAAGATGAAAGTCCTGAAGTTCGCATGCAAGGTAACCTTCCTGAGCTTAGCACGCTGATGGAATGGGACATGGGATGCTCCTAGCTTGGGCAGGCTGTGTGCAGTGTTTGGCAGGTATGGGAAAAGAATGGATTGTACATATACATAGAACCTCATCAGTGTTCCATACTGCAAGATACACATCTTTCATTGTCCAGCTATTTTTTATATATTGTACTAGTCAGTTCAGGCTGCTATTATAAAATATTAATAACTAGATAGCTTAAGGTACTGAAATTGTTACATTCAACAGTTCTGGAGATAAAAACCCTATGTTAAGATCCAGTACACTCAGTTTCTGCTATAGGCTCTTTCTCTCTCTCTGACTTATAGTTTTCTGTATTTTTTGCATAGACTAGAATAAGCCTGAGTTCATTTTCATGTCTTGTCTTACAAGGACACTATTTGATCAAAGCCTCACCCATTTCACTGAAGTTATACTCATAAAAGGCCCTGTATGCAAATAGAGCCATGATTAGTGATTTACTATTCAACAAGAATTTTGGGTTTCCCCAAAACTCAATCTATAACATACTTAGTTTCTTATCATTTCCCATATTATGAACAGGAACATTTGGGGTCTGTGATATAAACTTGTCGAAGGGCATAACTTGAGTTCCTAAGTTATCAGAGATGATGTTTAAAATCTAGACTGACCCATCAAAACACTAGAATTTTTTATTTACCACTATTAGTTTTGTGTGGATCTCATAATGGGTGCTTTACACATAACTGTGAGGGTTCTTTTTCTTATAATAATTATAATTTCCATTTTAGGTACAGAAGAAAGATCCCAAAGACTGGGCTGCTCAGTACCGCGAGGCAGTTGAGATGGACATTCAGGCTGCAGCTGTGGCTGTGGCTGAGGCTAAGGCCAGGGCTGAGGCAAGAACCCAAATGGGGATTGGAGAGGAAGCTGTGGCTGGGCCCTGGAATTGGGATGACATGGATATTAACTGCCTAACAAGGGAAGAGTTGAATGAGGATATACAGCCCTGGGGCAGATTTACCTTTGAATTTAATCCCAGAAACCAAGAAAATGAAGATCCCACCGCTAATGTCAACTTCCTCCATGGAGCTAGTGCCAGAAATAGCTTCAGTGATGGTGCTAGTATTAGCTTTGGTGGTATAACCAACCCCAGTGGTGGGTTTGGTGGTATACCCAACCCCAGTGGTGGGTTTGGTGGTTTAACCAACCCCAGTGGTGGGTTTGGTGGTTTAACCAACCCCAGTGGTGGCTTTGGTGGTATATCCAACCCCAGTGGTGGCTTTGGTGGTATATCCAACCCCAGTGGTGGCTTTGGTGGTATATCCAACCCCAGTGGTGGCTTTGGTGGTATAACCAACCCCAGTGGTGGCTTTGGTGGTATATCCAACCCCAGTGGTGGGTTTGGTGGTATATCCAACTCCAGTGGTGGGTTTGGTGGTGTATCCAACCCCAATGGTGGCTTTGGTGGTATATCCAACCCCAGTGGTGGCTTTGGTGGTATAACTAACCCCAGTGGTGGCTTTGGTGGTATAACCAACCCCAGTGGTGGCTTTGGTGGTATAACCAACTCCAGTGGTGGCTTTGGTGGTATAACCAACCCCAGTGGTGGCTTTGGTGGTATAACCAACTCCAGTGGTGGCTTTGGTGGTGTATCCAACCCCAGTGGTGGCTTTGGTGACAGAAATGGCATTACCTTTGGGACTGTACCCAACACCTCTGCTAACTTCAGCAGTGCACCAAGCATTAGCTTTGGTGACACACCCAATACTATCACCAGTTTCAGTAGTGGAGTCAGCAGTAGCTTCAGTGGCACACCTAGTACTAGTGCCACTTTGTGTAACACAGAGAGCATTAACTTTGGTGGTACACCCACCACTAGCACCAGCTTCAGCACAGCAAGCATTAGCTTTGGTGGTACACCCAGCACTGCTGGTAGTTTCAGTGGTGGATCCAACAGCATTAGCTTTGGTGGTGCTCCTACCATCAGTACCAGTTTCAGTGGTGGATCCAACAGCATTAGCTTTGGTGGTGCTCCTACCACCAATACCAGTTTCAGTGGTGGATCCAACAGCATTAGCTTTGGTGGTGCTCCTACCACCAGTCCCAGTTTCAGTGGTGGATCTAACAGCATTAGCTTTGGTGGTGCACCTTCTACCAGTGCCAGTTTCAGTGGTGGATCCAACAGCATTAGCTTTGGTGGTGCTCCTACCACCAGTACCAGTTTCAGTGGTGGATCCAACAGCATTAGCTTTGGTGGTGCTCCTACCACCAGTCCCAGTTTCAGTGGTGGATCCAACAGCATTAGCTTTGGTGGTGCTCCTACCACCAGTACCAGTTTCAGTGGTGGATCCAACAGCATTAGCTTTGGTGGTACTCCTACCACCAGTACCAGTTTCAGTGGTGGATCCAACAGCATTAGCTTTGGTGGTGCTCCTACCACCAGTCCCAGTTTCAGTGGTGGATCCAACAGCATTAGCTTTGGTGGTGCTCCTACCACCAGTCCCAGTTTCAGTGGTGGATCCAACAGCATTAGCTTTGGTGGTGCTCCTACCACCAGTACCAGTTTCAGTGGTGGATCCAACAGCATTAGCTTTGGTGGTGCTCCTACCACCAGTCCCAGTTTCAGTGGTGGATCCAACAGCATTAGCTTTGGTGGTGCTCCTACCACCAGTACCAGTTTCAGTGGTGGATCCAACAGCATTAGCTTTGGTGGTGCTCCTACCACTAGTCCCAGTTTCAGTGGTGGATCCAACAGCATTAGCTTTGGTGGTACACCTTCTACCAGTGCCAATTTCAATGGTGGAGCCAACAGTGGCACACTTTGCTGTACCAACACTGGTTTTAGTGGTGCACTCAGCCCAAGCACCAGCTTCAGCAGTGCACCGACTACAAGCACTGTCTTCAGTGGTGCAGTTAGCACCACCACTGGCTTTGGTGGCACACTTAGTACCAGTGTCTCCTTTGGTAGTTCTTCCTACACTGGCACTGGCTTTGGAGGCACACTCAGTACCAGTATCTCCTTTGGTGGTTCCCCTAGCCCCAATACTGGTTTTGGTGGTTCACTTAGCACCAGTGTTTCCTTTGGTGCTTCTTCTAACACCAGCTCTGATTTTGGTGGCACACTAAATACTAGTGTCAGCTTTGGTGGCTCTTCTGGTGCCAGTGCTGGATTTGGCGGTATACTCAGCAGCAGTACCAGCTTTGGCGGTGTCATCAGCACCAGCACTGGCTTCGGCAGTGCACTCAGCAGCAGTGCTAGCTTTGGTGGTGCCATAAGTACCGGCTTTAGTGGTGTACTCAATAACAGTGCCAGCTTAGGCGGTGCCATCAACACCAGTGTTGGCTTCGGCAGTACACTCAACAGCAGTGCTGGCTTTGGCAGTGCCATCAGCACCAGTGCTAGCTTTGGCAGTGCACTCAGCACCAGTGCCAGCTTTGGTGGTGTACTCAATAGTGCTGGCTTTGGCGGTGCCATCAATACAGGTGCCACCTTTGGTGGTGTACTCAATGGCAGTGCTGGCTTTGGTGGTGCCATGAGCACCAATGGCAGTTTTGGTGGTGCACTGAATAATAGTGCTGGCTTTGGCGGTGCCATCAATACGAATGCCACCTTTGGTGGTGCACTGAATCACAGTGCTGGCTTTGGCGGTGCCATCAATACAAGTGCCACCTTTGGTGGTGCACTGAATCACAGTGCTGGCTTTGCCGGTGCCATCAGTACGAGTACTAGCTTTGGTGGTGCACTGAATCACAGTGCTGGCTTTGCCGGTGCCATCAATACGAGTGCCAGCTTTGGTGGTGCACTGAATCACAGTGCTGGCTTTGCTGGTGCCATCAATACAAATGCCACCTTTGGTGGTGCACTGAATCACAGTGCTGGCTTTGCCGGTGCCATCAATACAAATGCCACCTTTGGAGGAGCACTGAATCACAGTGCTGGCTTTGCCGGTGCCATCAATACGAATGCCACCTTTGGTGGTGCACTGAATAACAGTGCTGGCTTTGCCGGTGCCATCAATACGAATGCCACCTTTGGTGGTGCACTGAATAACAGTGCTGGCTTTGCCGGTGCCATCAGTACGAGTGCCAGCTTTGGTGGTGCACTGAATAACAGTGCTGGCTTTGCCGGTGCCATCAATACGAGTGCCAGCTTTGGTGGAGCAGTCAGCACTAGCCCTGACTTTGGTGGCGCGTTCAGTAACAGTGTTGGCTTTGGTGGCGCACTTAGTACCACTGACTTTGGTAATACCCATAGCAACAGCATTAGCTTTGGCAGTGCTCCTTCTACCAGTGTTAGCTTTGGTGGGTCTCACAGCAGTAACCTCTCTCTTGGTGGAGCACCTAGCAGCAGTCTCTGTTTTGGCAGTGCATCTAACACCAACCTATGCTTTGGAGGCTCTTCTAGCACCAACTCCTGCTTTAGTGGTGCTACCAGTGTCAATTACAGTGAGGGGCACAGCACCAGTGCCATTTTCAGTTTTGGGAATGGGCTAAGTACCAATGCAGGCTTTGGAAATGGGTTGGGCAATAGTGCTGGCTTTGGCAGCAGCCTAAGTAACAGCACTAGCTTTGGTGGAAGCTTAGGCCCCAGCGCTAGCTTCAGTGGTGCCCTGGGCACCAGCACTGGCTTTGGCGGTGGACTAGTCTCCAGCACGGATTTCAGTGGTGGACTAAATCATAATGCTGACTTCAATGGAGGACTGGGTACCACTGCTGGCTTCAATGGTGGACTAAACACTAACACTGATTTTGGTGGCGAACTGGGCACTAGCGCTGGCTTTGGAGATGGACTGGGCAGCAGCACCGGCTTTGGTGGTGGACTGGTCACTAGTGATGGCTTTGCTGGTAACCTGGGTACCAATACTGGTTTTGGTGGCACACTTGGCACTGGTGCAGGCTTTAGTGTAAGCCTCGGCACTGGCAATGGCTTTGGCAATGGGCCTAATGCCAGCTTCAACAGAGGACTGAATACCATCATTGGCTTTGGCAGTGGTTCCAACACCAGCAGTGGCTTTACTGGTGAACCCAACACTGGATCCAACTTCAGTAATGGACCCAGTTCTATTGTTGGCTTTAGTGGTGGACCAAGCACTGGTGCTGGCTTCTGCAGTGGACCAAGCACTGGTGGCTTCGGTGGCGGACCAAGTACAGGACCTGGCTTCGGTGGACCAAGCACTGGAGGTGGTTTCGGTGGACCAAGCACTGGAGGTGGTTTCGGAGGACCACGCACTGGAGGTGGTTTCGGAGGACCAAGCACTGGAGGTGGTTTCGGTGGACCAAGCACTGGAGGTGGTTTCGGAGGACCACGCACTGGAGGTGGTTTCGGAGGACCAAGCACTGGAGGTGGTTTCGGAGGACCAAGCACTGGAGGTGGTTTCGGAGGACCAAGCACTGGAGGTGGTTTCGGAGGACCAAGCACCGCAGCTGGCTTTGGTGGTGGACCGAACACCAGTGCTGGATTCAATGGTGGACCACCAAGCACCGGGACTGGCTTTGGTGGTGGAGCCTCTGGCCACGGTGCCTGTGGCTTCCCTTACGGCTAGTGAAGTTTCAGGTAACTGCAATATTCCCATAGCCAGAATCCATAGGGTTAGCTATAATAGCTGGGAGATACTAGAGGAAACCCTAAGCTAGGAGGGGCCAAGTGAGAAGATGAAGAAAGGAAATAGGAGGAAATGGGCCTTTTGCTAATGTGTTTCTGGGTATTTGGCTTTGTTTTTCAGGCTTGTTCCCCCTGTTTACAGATAATGCTAACTGCAGCAGTCCTTCCCATGGAGCCAATGTGCAGCTTTGGAATTGTTGTCCATGCAGCAGCCTAAGCACTATTCCCCATCAGCTGAGTGAAACACTGAAAAATCTGCTGTTCCTGCTTTGTGTTTGCTTCCTGTGTTGTTGTCATATTTTGGTATCAAAGTTACATTAAATTTGCCAAAGGAACCTGAGTTTATTCTGTCCTTTAATGTGGCTGGATGTGATGATTTGGGTTCACAGAACAACTAGTATTCAACTTAGCTTTTTGGGAACCATGGGGCTCCAGCTAAAAGGCAGGCATTTCTCAGAGTCAGAGAGCTCTGGGAAAGTGTGGCAGGCCAAGGGATAATAGCTTGAGCAAAGATGGAAGGGGAAAGCCTAAGGAACAGGGCAACTAGAAGGTAAACTCACATTAATTTTGGGTAGTTGTGTAAGAATATAGGGATAAGAAGGGAAGAAACAGCCAGGCGGTGGTGGTGCATGCCTTTAATCCCAGCACTTGGGAGGCAGAGGCAGGCAGATTTCTGAGTTTGAGGCCAGCCTGGTCTAGAGTGAGTTCTAGGACAGCCAGGGATACACAGAGAAACCCTTCCCCCCCCCCCCAAAAAAAAGGGAGGAAACTAGAAACTAGGTATTGATCTGGAAACAAGAGGGTATTTCCTAAATCAGTTGAGAGACTGGGGATTGGTATGGAAGATAAGTATGAGATGGGGCTTGAGAGATGGCTCAGTGGTTAAGAACACTGCTTTTCCAGTTCCCAACAACTACATGGTGGCTCACAACCATTTGTAATGGGATCCGATGCCCTCTCCTCTGTGTCTGAAGACAGCTACAGTGTAATCTAAACACATAAACCATTAAGTAAATATATAAATAAAATGTGAGATGGAGGAAGGGGTAACCCTGACTTTGAATAGGCACGGGGGAGCTGTAGAAGTAGATAGATAGACCTGTTTCAAGCAATGATCTATATAACCCTAGTAGGTCCCAGAGGAGAAGAAAGTTGTGGTTGATTCAAGGTTTGGATGTTCCTGAGTGGTTGTGATGAAAGGACTAGGGAACAAAGACAGCAAGGCTATGAGTTTATTACGGGGATGCGAGTACCTGACCATTAATGGTTAGAGGAAGGACACTAGCTAAAGAAGTTGGTCCAAGTTGGTGAGGGATAGAAGAACATTGAGAAACTAATGAACTAAGAGACAACAGAAGGTTCAAAATGAACACACTGATGAACAAGGTCAGATACTGTTCATCAAGAAAATACAACATGAATGCCTATGGTGTGGAATCATGATGCTAAGTCTTAAGGCTAATATAGTTTATGGACTGGAATGAATGGGAAGGTTTTAGTCAATAAGTTAGGCCAGAGAGAGCATGCCATAAATGATACCAGACAACCACTGAAGTTGAGGGAGTCAAATCCCAGGGAGGGAGGGTGTGGATGGCATCGTTAATATAAGAAATGAAATTACTCACGATGGTAGCAAGAGCTGGAGGAGACCAAAGCTCTTAGCCCATGTATTGGATTATTTTCTGTATATAATGATAAACACGTCCTGTCCCCATGCACCTTGATTGTCAAGGGACAAAACCAACAGGAACTCACAGGGACCTATCTTTTCCATCTTTGAGGTGCTTGCTACCCAAGGATTCTTCCATGTCAGATATCCCCCCCCTTCACCAGCAGCACCAGAATTGGCTTAGAATCGAGATCTTGAGAACAATGAAAGAATAAATAACTTCTTCCTGTCCTATAGGCAGGAATAAATGTCTTTATTAATCAGAGAATATTTAAGAACTTTATCCACAACTAGATAGGCTTAGTTATGGCTAGGTATTGAGACCTGCTTGGGAGCTGCTGTGGACTTCTTCTCTGGAGGTAGGGCACACTCAGGCCAAAGGCAGAGTCTGCTTAAGGAGAATAAGGCCAGCAGTTCCTACAGGAGGAAGGCAGTGAGAACAGAGACAATCTGATCACTTGAAAAGGGCTCAGTAATGGGCAGGGACAGTGTCCAGGGCTTCCTTGGGTTCACGGGTGATGTCCACATTCTAAGAAGAGAGTCCAGGGTTAGTAGGAAGTGTAGAGTCCCAGTCCCTACCCTGCTTCTTGTCTTTAGTGCTGGGCATCCCTCTTTCAGCAGGGCATATGTCTTAGCCCTCTTCTTAGGCATGGTTGGGGAATAAGCCTGAGGCCTGTTTGGTAGGGACTGTCACAGACTTGAGTATCTATAGGCCTGGATTGTGGTTCTTGCCATTTTTGAGTACTGTTTAATTTGAAACACCTGTGATGTCTGAGGTTAGAGACAGCCTTTCAGTGTGGGAGAGTACTTTCAGTGTGTACTTTGTTAACAGCCATTTTGGGTACAGAGGACTCCACCTACCTCAGGCTTGTCCCGGTGTGTGTTCACAGCCTCCACATTCAGGTAGATGGACTCCACTCTGCAGCCTTAGAAAAACACAACTCATATATTCATAAACAATCAGGAGAAGCCCAGGTCTTCCCTAAGGTATGTTCCCCTTTCCCATCATCACTGCCCACACCCAGGTCCATACTCTCTAGAGCAGTCATTCTCAACCTGGGGGTCACAACCCTTTGGGGGCTGCATAGCAGATATGCTATATATCAGATATTCACATTCCGACCCATAACAGCAAAATTACATTTATGAAGAAGCAATGAAAACCTGTTATAGGGCCACTACAACACGAGGAACTGTATTAAAGGGTCCCAACATTAGGACGATTGAGAACCACTGTTCTAGGTTATATCTCCCCTGAAGGCAGGGGAGTTCAGATAAACTGTAGGATGTGAGGCAAAGACCCGGGCCCTAAAGACCTGAAGTCAACAGTTATCCCCAAAGCTCTGCTTGTATATGTTTCCTCAGCTTCAGTTGTTCATTTTTACATGGGGAAATGAGAGAAGGTCATTGTGACCTATGAGACAGTGACCTAATCTATGTATGACGGACAGCTCTATGGGTCCTCTGAGCCATCCTAGGTAGAAGAAGCCTGGGCTGCAGTTCTGGATACTCGAACCCAGGCTAGGTTTATTCAGAAGACAATTAGAGCAATGCTAGAGATGTGATTACTAGGAAGTTCTACTTGAAGGGCCTGAGGCTGGCAGAGGAGCTCCACTGTTCACTGGTAGCCCCTTGAGCACTATTATGTGCTCACAGGTCTTGGGGGGTCCTTTTTTCCTGTTCATATCCTGGACTTCATTTGACTCTATCCTTTCCCTCCTTAGAAATCTTCCATAGTTAACTCATGCCCTAATAGAGTCTAAACTGCCCAGAACTTTCTTTGAGTTCTTTCTTCAATATCACCTCAACCTATAATTTTCCTTAAGTCTCTCTTGTACAATGTCCTGTACTCAGTGCTCAGGCAGACAGAAAGAGTCAGGTTCCAGATTTGGATGCTAGCCTAGTTCTTTCTTGTTATCCTACAGTCACCAGCCCCAACTTTACCAGGACATCCTGACATCCACCTAAGGAACCTCACCCAGGGGCCTTTAGAGCAAACTGAAGGCACACTGGAGGAATACTCCTGGTTTCTTTTGTCTTTCCTTAGTACTTACCATAAGCCACAGGTGTGAGTTTGAGCACTGTGTGCAGAGGACACTTGAGATAAGGCAGCTCATCTGGAAGGGGAGGCAGAAGCAGCCCTGAGAGATGTAGCACTGGGCAGAGGACTGGACCATATTCAGTCTTGCAAGGTGCTCCTACTTCTACCTTTGCTTCCTACTTGGGCCCCAGCTCGGATTTACACCTGATATTCTGCATAGTGGATATTAAAAGTGAGGGCAAAAGAGAGCAACATAGCAGCCTGGGAACAGGGGCATGATAGACTAGGAAAGGTAGACAGAATGTAAATCTCAGGGGATATCTAGGTCCCACTACGGGGTTTCAACTCTTTAGTCTCAGAATCAGGAGGAAACAAAGGCAACTTTCCCTCCTGCCCAATGCCAACTTTCTACAGACACCCTAGGACCCATACTCCACAAGGGTTCAATCTTCTGAAACTTTCCTATGTGCCACTTCCATGGCAGAGGCACATTGTGTGTGTTTCACTAGATTTTTGTTATTGACGATTACGTAGAAAGTGACTCTGAACATTAATGTACATTTTCCTGTCTAGACCAGTGTTTCTACTTGGCAGACATGCTAAGAGGAGGAGTGATCTGGCTCATTCCATAGATAATGAAATGGGCTTCAAGAGGAAACATACCATGGCTAAGAAGTGGCAGTCTGGTGCCTCAATCTTAGGGTACTCTGAAGACAATATGCATGGTTTGTTACTGTAGTCTATAGCTGCCACCATGGAGGGATTTGGAGTACTGGAGATGCACGCCTATGGCCACTTCACCGGTCTCCAGGCTGCAATGCATATCCTTACAGTACTTATTTAGCTGGAACACCATCACTTGAAATGCCTTTTTGTCCCTTAGGCTAATTGTAGGATAGAAGGCATGACAGCATCCTGCCAAACTCCTGATATATCAGGAGGGGGAATTTTCTTGGGAATTCATTCTTTTCCTCCTCATTGCCAACCATCAGAATCAAGTTCTAGGCTAACGACATGTGTGTGTGTGTGTGTGTGTGTGTGTGTGAGAGAGAGAGAGAGAGAGAGAGAGAGAGAGAGAGAGAGAGAGAGAGAGAGAGAGAGACAGACAGCTGGGTTCTGTCTACTGTCACTTTGAAGAAACAGATTTAGAGAACAGAAGGAACATATCTAAAGTCTCTGACCCAACTCTGTCATGGTCTCTTTGCTCTCTGGCTCTCAGTGTCCCTATTTTACAGACTAAGATTAGATTTGATCCAATCTGAAGGTATCTTAGTCCTGTGATTCTGTGGGTATGCATTCTAATTCATATAAGTCCTGGGCTTTCTTCCATCACTCTCCTGAATACTGAGGATAAAGCCATCTGCCTAGCCCTGTGTAACTTTGCTCCCAGGGAAGCTGTGAGCAGCTAGATTGATCTCTGTGCGAAAGAAGGTAAGAAATGGAGACATAAGGAAGTAACTATATGAGGTCCCATTTGTCAATTCTTGCTCTTAGCGCATACGCTATTGGTGTTCTGTTCAGAAACTTTCTCAAGTGAGGAGACTGGAGACCAGGCAAAGAATATGACTTTTCCAATGTCAAGTTCTCAAGTTCCCTGGATTCCAGTATTGAATTATTTCATATTTCATATATTCTTTATTTTGAAATTAGCATAACAGAATTGACTCAATAGTATTTAACATGGTTTCCAAACACCTTCAAAATATCATGGAAATGCCACACCTCAGCATCCACATTAGAAATGGACTGTCATATGAAAGTTGTGCCAGGCCACGTAAGAAGTATATGTGGTCTTTGTATATATGTGTATAGCAGTATATGAAGTCTGTGTGCACATATGTATGGCAGCATATATAGTCTGTATATGTATGTATGACTATACATAAGTTTATATTTATACATATGGAAATATATGAAATCTTAGTATGTGTATTCACATATTTACATTATACACACACACACACACACACACACACACACATACATATACATACATCTGTTGTGGATTGTGGATGAGCCTGGTGCTGTTTGTATGTTGATGCTAATCCTGATCTCCTAGGAGGGGCTGTGGACAAGGAGTGAGTCATACTTAGGAGACTTCTTGTGTATAAATCTCCTAATGAATAAAGGAGCCAACCACTGGAAGTGTAGGCAGGACTTTGGGGTTGGAGAGAGGAAGAGAGGAAGCAGGAGAGAGTAAGGTCTTTTTGGACAGGGATAGCATAAGGACAAGACATAATTATGAGTGTCTCCGGGTTTCAATGGAGTATCTGCCAGGATTCATCACTGGAGGATTTAGCTTTAACAAGTTAGGATTTTAGTTGTAAGGATTACAAATAAATCAGTTAACTTATAAGGATTTAATAAAATCCTTACAAGTTAGGATTTTAGTTGTGTCCAGCGATTAAGTTACCATTGTTTCTGAACTAAGTTTGTATATGGTAGCAAAGCGTGAGTTTGCCTGAACTGCACCACAAAGGTCATGGGGGTTTTGAAGCATGGGGCTGGTGTGGTAGCAAGCTGGGTGGAAATGTTTCAGGTGCTCCGGGCCAGAGTCTACACAAGGTAAGAACAGGTCAGCCATTGCTTGTCAGTGCATAGCCGGCCAGCCCACGGGGACAGAGAGTTGCTGGCACAAGTGCAGGAATAAGCCAGTTCTATTTTTAATATTTCCTGTAACATATATATATGTGTGTGTATACATATATATGTGTGTGTATATATATACATATATATGTTGCAGGAAATAAATTATACACAGTATATATATACTGTCACATGTATATATATATAAATATACATGTATATAGTTGAGAAAAGGTTGATGGGGGATAACAGTATTTACTGAACTGAATGTATAAATATACATATATATGTAGGCATATATATAAATATATATATTCCTATATATATGTATGGCAGCATAGAATAAGCAGTATATGTATATACTGTTGTGTTGTATTGTAGTATATAAAGTCTACATATACATACTTTTATGAATACAGGGTCTAGATATTTTTAAAAGATAAAATATCACTTGAAAAATTAAATTATAGATATTTCTATCTTGGAGAAATTATTCCTACAACTAGGGTACAGGTCTCACTATCAACTGAGGCCTGTGTGCTTCAGAGATATACTGGCTCAGTATTTGAAGCTGTAGCAGACTATTTATGCTGGCTTTCAATATGCAGATTCTGCAGATTGGCTAAGAGTGATATTAATAATGGCAACATAGCCTATACAATATATCATACATTCTAGGCTTTTAACACGTTTATTTCAACTTAATGATTAATTTTTACTATTTAGTTGAGAAAGAACGTTGATGGGGGATAACAGTATTTAGTGAACGTAGCACAGATATGTGTAACAAGTTTGAAGCTAAAATCCTTGGTTTAAATATTGTGCTTTTAACCACTATGATATAAACTTGTAATTGCATCTCAAATCATATCCAGCTCTTCATTCCAAGAACAGAGATGGGGAGCTGTTACCTGAACTTTTATCCAGGAAGTATGCCAGGAGGCACCGCATAACAGCCTGGTGACAGATCACCAGTACATTTTCTTGCCGTTCTAGCTCCATTATAACTGGCTCAAGACGCTGAACTAGATCCTCATAGGACTAAGAAAAAGAGAGAGAAATAACTGTTAAGCAGAAGGGGAAATGAAGCACACTGACCCAGAGAAGAAAGCTTGGTTTGGGAGCCAGAATTGTTGGCCCAACAACATGACTAGGCAAATCACTTGTTTCTCAGGGTTTTCGTTTTCATCTGTTAAATCAACCAATCAATAAATGTGGGCTAAAAGACAATACTATAACCCCCCGCTATAAAATATCTACTTAATTGTACAACTGGAATTTCAAAATGACCTGTAGTATTCCAAAATAAAAATAAAAATAAAAAGAGAAAAAAAAAGAAAGAGAGAAAAGAAAAGAATATGGCAATGTAGGTGCCATAACTATCTTGGCACATTTGGCAATCTCATAAGCCCAGAAGCTGGGGCTCCAAAAACCTCATAGAAATAGAATTTAAGCTAGGAGTTGTTACTCGGCATAAACCTGAGACTGTGAGAGGAGAAATCTTTATACCCTCAGTAAAAGTTTAAAATGCAAAAAGTCTGTCCACAGGAAAAAGGAAAATGGTGAGAAAATGTATCTTCCTATATTAGACTCTCATGGGAAAATATGAAAAGCTTCCTCTTACAATGTATTTTAAAAAGCTGATGGTGTCAAGGACATGTAGAAAGCCTTATATATGAACATCCTCAGAAAGAGAAAGAATGAACAAACAAAAGAAAGAGGGAAATATAGGATTGGAAGGATGCTCAAGAGAGGGGAGGAGAAAGGAAAAGAAAGACTAAAGAAATGGAGGAGAAAAGTAGAGGGGAGAGTGGGGATGAGGGGAAAGTAGAGAAAAGAGGGGAGGAGAAGAAAAGAGAGGCGGGGGGATGAAGATGAAGGGGATAGAGGGGAGGAGGTGAGCCCGGAGAATTGAGTACTATGTAGACACAAACGAGAGAATCTTTTTTGTTGTTGTTGGGGAGGTTTGTTTGGTGTTTTTTGATTTGTTTTTTTCCAGTCAGGGTTTCTCTGTGTATCCCTGGCTGTTCTGGAACTCACTCTGTAGACCAGGCTGGCCTCAAACTCAGAAATTTGCCTACCTCTGCCTCCCAAGTGCTGGGATTACAGGTGTGCGCCACCACCGCCTGGCTAAATGAGAGAATCTTAAAGGCAACAAAGATAGAAAGACTTTCCACTTAGCCAAAGAACAAAGAAACAATAATGAAGTTGAAAAGTGTCTTAGCCACAGTGGCAACAGTAAGACAAGGAGAGACATCTCTTCAGACTGCTGAGAAAACAACAGTCACTTGAGAGCTCTCTACCCAACCAATTACAGTCAAGCCTTGAGGATACTTAGATGAGGGGAAGGTTGAGAGTACTTCTGACAGATGGCAAAGTGGAACTTGAGAGAGAAGAAGCAAAATGATCAAAGGGTCAGTAAACACTCAGTTAAACCATGTATCAAAAGGTAGTAGCAACAAGGACAGGAATATTTAGGGATTAAGATCGAGGCTACATGAACATATAAAAGAACATGTAAGTTAGGAGAGGAAGTTACTGAAAGTTGAAAGATCCTATATTATTTAGAGCAACAGCAGAGATGCTGATTTTGGACCTTGTTAGTCATATACATTAAAATACTAAATGTTCCTCTTCTACATTCCCCTTTATCTCTCCAATACACTATATTTCCTCTTCCTTATGGCTGGGTACAGGAAAGCAAGTAAAGGACCAAATATGGGGAGGGGCAACTAACATTAAAAGTTTTTGAAAAAAAAAAACCAGATGTAAACCTACTACTGTAGAAGCTTCTTAAAAAGACATAGATAAGTGAGAGGAATTTAAATGGAGTCACCATATAATAAGGGAGACAATGTCTCAATTAGACATCTTATGTTGCCAGGTAAAACTTCCAGTGCCAGAAATGGATTACATTTTATTGAATCAAAGGCCAAATGGGTCCCAAGGAACCTCACAAAACACTACAGGCTCTTGGTTATTCTCCACAATCTGATAGTAAGGCCCGATTACTGAAGAGACAACTTTCTTAGTCATCAAACATGGTGAAATTGAGCTGGTACCTAACTAAACTTGACCCCTGCTGACTAACATCCATGGCACCAGCAGGTACTCTGCATATTACCAGAGAAAAGTAACCATCAATATTCCCCAGCTACAAACCCCGTGACTTACAACAATGACCTTCCTGCAAGATATACCAGTGCAATGGTGGCACAAACATGGGAATAACAGATTACTTTCTGGTTGAATTTAAGGCTTATTCTATGAGATAGAGTCTATACCTGACATACTAAAGTGTTCAAGAACCTGAGACTAGATAGGTCTTGGCCCTAGAGGAAAACAGAATAGTATATATATAATAATAATATTAATATAATATTATATTATATTAATATATAATAATATATATTATTATATAATAAATCTATATGTTTAGCAGACAATATTATTCTGCTAAAAGAACACAGCAATAAAATGACCCCTATTGACATATTGCTATACTCACAGATCAGTGCCTCATTCAACTCTCATCAGAGAAGCTTCTTGTAGTAGATGACACAGAGACCCACAACTGGGCAATGTGTAAGGGTGAGAGACTTTGGAACACTCAGTCCTAAATGGGATATCTTCATCAAAGCCTTCCCTTCAAGACTCAAGGATATTATATTGAAGAGGAAGCAGAAAGATTATAAGAGCCAGAGGTGATGGATGACTCCTAGGAAACAGTGTCTTCTGAACACAACAGGGCTGATAACAAATCAGAGCTCAGAGACACTGACAGCATGTACAAGCCAGACAGGGTGCCAGCACTGAGAGGGGGAAGTAGACATGAGGTCCTACCTCTAACCAAGAAGCTATTTGCAAATGTACTGGCAAAAGGGAAAACCAGTTTTCTCCCATAGACTGTCGCTGGTATAGCAACCATACCTCAGAGCAGAGCCTATACCCAGAAGTAGTTGGCCAATACAAAATGAACTCCATGTATTTGTTTGTTTTGTTTGTATGAACTTTTTGTTTTGTTTTGGTATTTCTGTCTTACTGGTTTTTGTTTTAGCTTTCCTTTTTATGTTTTTGTGAGTTCTTTTAAAAGCAACAGACAGAAAAACACAGAGGGGTGGGGAACAACATGGGGAACAAGGTGGGCAAGTAGGAGGGATCTAGGAGGAGTTGGGGGAGGGGAAACACAATCAAAATATATTTTAAGAAAAAATCACTTAAAATAGAAATATAAAAAGTTAAATGTTCAAGTCAATTGCATAACAATACACAACAAATTATTCTGAGTAATCTTAAAAGTACAATATTTTGACCTCATACCCTCAGTGGGATATCTTCAAAAACAGAAAGAACCATGATGAGTTTTTTTTTTTTTAAGTTAAGCGTAACCTCCATAAGAATCTGGAAACAGATTATAACACATATTGATGAAAAAATCACTCCTAAGGAAAGCAAGAGAAAAATAAAGTAAGCATAGAAAGTTCAAGACAATAGAATTAAATGTTCAAAAGTCAGTAATACCACTAAAATATATATATAATTACCAAGCTTTGCATTCAAAAGTCATATTTCAGTTTGGATTAAAAACAATGAAATCCAACTATAAAGTGCTTATAAGAGACATTAATAAAACAAAAGTGCTCAGAAAAGTTGAATATGAATAAATAAAGGTGAACCCAGCAAATGGTTAGAAGCCACCATGCAGAGGTAGAGTTGTGTTAGAATGTATTTTAGGCAAATAGTATTAGTAAGAAAAAGAGCTTAGTCACTCTTCATAGAAGAGCTGTAATTCAGTGAGAAGATAGCATTGCTTTTGATTTGTATGCCTTGTATTATTTGTATGATTAGTAACACAACTTAAAAATGTATAAAGGAAATGAGAACAAATTCACATTGAATTTATAAAGTCAGTTCCGAGGATGAAGATGAAAATATGAAAGTGATTTGTGACTGAACATAACATCTACTGTTTTAGCTTTCCAGATGTCCATATTTTCAAAGTGTTTTGGATCAGAAATAGAGTATGACTAATAAATACATTAAAATGCAGAACTGTGCTGAGAAGAGACCGGATTGAAAGCAATAGGCATTCATCTCATAGAGAGACAGGAAAATTATAGTCTGGTTTATATGGTAGCCAAGAAGTTGATTAAGCTAATAGCTTTTGTTCCTTGGAATGATGCCAACTGCTGAGAGCCTGGAGCTTTAGGCATATTGGCAACAAGATAGTACAGAGTTCGAGTATATTGCACTCTTTCAACTTGTCCAGTAAAAAAAAAAAGGCAAATACAAGTCACTGGACAAAGTATGTCCTTCTAAAAACACATAATGCCTATAATCAGGCAAATATGTAGCTTTTACAAAAGAGGAGGAGCTAGACACAGCACCTATCTCTGAGCTATTGACCTGAGTTTGATCCCCGGGATTCACATGGTGAAAGGAGAAAACTGAGGCCCATTGGTTGTTTTCTCCTCTACAAGCACACAGACCAAGGCATACATTTTCTCACTCACTGAACAAATGAACAAATGAATGAATGAACGAATGAATGAATGGTTTTAAAAGAAGAGGAATGGCTTGCCTACAGCTAAGGACCAGATAAGTATGGACCAGATAAGTATGTACCTTGACAGAAGGCAGCTACTGAAAACTTTGCCTTGTTTCTAAAGGTATTTCCGAAGCTCTGGCAGTTGGAATGAGAACACAGGGAAGGAGTCCTAGGAGTTAGGGCACCCCTTCAAACTTTACCTCTCCCTTGGGATAGCGGTAACGATATTTATCCTGGTCCCGTAGTGCAAATTCTTCAGGGTAGTGTTCCTGAATTTCTTCATAAGTCATCTCTTCACAGACACCCTATAAAAAAAGTATTCATGAATAATATATTGAACAGGGGAAATCAACATAGTTCTTCACATAGTTTAGGTACCAATGAGTATGGAATAGTATAATACCTCAGTTTCTGTGAACATAGTAGCTCCTGAGTTGTACCTGTTGCCTGGCTTGTATTGTGCTTGCGAGGCGCATAGCTTGTGTGTGTACAGACAAATGGGTGGATGTGTTCAGACTGAGTATATGATATTTTCCTGTGACTGCCTCAATAGTTCTATATGTGTACATTATGTATATGTTGCTATAAATATGTACAAATAAGGACTTGGTATTGTGTTTGTAAGCATGTGTAGCATTCTTATTATGTGTGTTTGAAGTCTTGTATTTGTGTGTATATTATATATCTATGCATATACAGTAAACTGTATAAACTGTATGTACAGCAAACTGTGTATGCACAGAGTGTATAAGCATCTGAAAATATGCCCATGTGGGTGTGGGTGATGCTGTGGTATATTGGCAGCATATATCCATGACTGTAGGCATTCTGCATTATGTTTCTGCTATATATCTCTATGTGTGTGTGTATGTTTAAGGTCTGTGAATTGGAAGTAATATGCTTGAAGCTATGTATTAGTAGTGTATACAGGTCAATGGTTTGCTCATCTGTGTCCATATGAAATACATGTATGTATATGATGTGCCTATATTTGTTTCTAGATGTCTGTGCATACATGGTGCAGGCATGATGGCAAAAGAATGCTTCTGTGACTGTAAATCGAATGTGTGCACCTGTACATACTTGTGGCAGGTGTCTGAAACTGTGTGCAAATACATTGTACAATGGTGCTCTCCCATTGTGTAGCCTTCCTCATCCTTCCTGACCTGCCCTGAATTTTAGCATCACTGGGGAAATGTACCCACAGATACTTCATAAGACAAAAACTAGTAAATTTTTTAATGGTTCTCAGAAGACAAATTGTGAGAGCTTCCAAGTCTACTGAGAAATGCTCATAGGCAAGGCCACTGGTGCTGGTGGTAAAAAGTGATACTGTTTCTGGCATTTCCTTCAAAGTGTGTGAGTTTCAATTGAACCCTGCTTGCTTGGTGCCCAGGGTCACCAGACTCTGGCTGATGTCTTTTTGGATTATCTACTAAGCTTCCTTCAGGGAAAAGGAGTAGAACACTTACAGCTTACAAGCAGCTCTGCAGTGCCAGGTTTTCTGAATGGACATTGCTCACGGGAAAGAAAGTATACAGAGATCCTTTTAAACTGTCCTTAGTCCTCTGCTCTGAAGCTCATCGTGAGGCTCTTTGCCCCAGGGAAATGGCCATTGCCTTCATGCTTTGACTTCAGGCAACCCTGCTTAACCTCTCTTGAGTTTTATTTTCCTCATCTGCAAAATGTAGAAGATAACAACTGCCTTCTAGAAGTTATCTAATTCAGTTTCTCTTGCTGTGAGAAACCACTACCAAAAGCATATTGGGTAGGAAAGGGTTTATTTCAGTTTACCCTTCTAGGTGATAGTACATCATCAAGAGAATTCAGGACATGGACT
This sequence comes from Apodemus sylvaticus, assembly GCF_947179515.1. NCBI lineage: Eukaryota > Metazoa > Chordata > Mammalia > Rodentia > Muridae > Apodemus > Apodemus sylvaticus. The sequence goes on along the minus strand of NC_067495.1, from coordinate 17,872,280 downwards.
CAAGCAGGAGCAGAGACAAGAACCATGGAGGTAATGTGATTAGTAGCATACCCTCAGGCTCACATTAAAACAGCTTTCTTAATACAGTCCAGATATACTTGCCTAGGGGTAGTACTGCCCACAGTGAACTGGCACCCTATATAAATTAAAAATCATGTAAATGCACCCATAGACATCCCCATAAGGCAATCTAATGCTGGGCTTCACTAGATCTCCATGCCACAGAATAGTCTCTTACATATGGCTGCTTGACAAAAGACAAAACAAAAAGCATAAAAGATTTGATGCACTAACTAGGTTCCCAGGATCAGAGGTAACCCATGAGACAAGCCTAGAATTACCACCTCCCTCCATGCCAGGACATTAACTCTTTACATCTTACCGCATCAATCTCATTCAGGGCCTTCCACTGTTCATAGGGGACACCTAGGGCTTCAGCTGTCTGAATGGTCCTCTTCATGTGGCTAGTCCACACCTTCAGGGCGTTGATACCTTGAGACCGAATGAAGTTGGCTAGGGCATAGGCATACTAGAGGTACAAAGGAGATGATAGGAGAAAAAAAAGAGGGGTGAGAAAGGGAAGACCAAGGGAGCCATCAGAAAAAGTTCAAATCTCTTATAAATGGTGACATACTAATGGACAAGCAAGAAAACGGGGAGGGGAGATTAAATTTATATAAAGATAAACGTGGGACTATAAATCAGAGGTAGAACTGGAGGTGCTGGGTTCTTGAGAAAGCAAGCTATGAAGAGGCTGATCACCATACAAAAAAATTACAGTTAAAGAATGATCAATGGATCAAAAGTTAGGTTAGAGAGTGATCAATGGGTACAAAGTTACAATTAGACAGGAAAATAAGTTCTAATGTTTAATGCACAGTATGGTGGCTATCCTTAAATATTGGTGTATATTTCCACATCCTTAGAAGATTATGGATGTTCTCATTATGCACAATAATATACAATTAGCATAGAAATTGGAAATTGTATCTAACAAATATGTGTAATCATAAAAGTATTAAAAGTAAAAGTTATATTCGTTCCTGAGTGACTAAGGATGAAAGAAAGAGAAAGAGTTATCCATGCTTGAGATGGGAGGTTGATACTTCCTTATTGCATCCCCTGCTAGGTGAGTCATTCATTCAAACATGCCCACCTCTACATATGTGGAGCCTAAGAACAAGTGGAACCACCCAATGGTCTGCATCCTTTCTCCTTCCTTGTCTGACAACATACTGCACTTCTAGGAATCTATACTGTATGACTGAGGTTTACCAAACCTCAGCATGGAGTTCTGGTCATGCACTATCTCCAGTAACCCTCTTGCTATACAAAGAATAACCCCAGGGCTATGTATGGATCTACAGGTTAATATTTCTGTGACCATGGCCTGTCCTCAGATGGAGACTAACAGCCAGGTGCATACAGGCATTGAAGCAGATTCCAGGCCATCAGATTGGAGTTCTAAGAGTAGAAGTGCCCAGAATGTGGTCTGAAGTATGGATTGAAGGATCTGAAAGTGCTCTGACGATTTGAGTTTTATTGCTTGAATGGGGAGCCTGGTACCCAGGTAAAGGGTATTTGCATATGCACTAGTATCCATGTCCCTGTTTTGGGTGCTGGGGTGTTAATGCTTTCATGATTCAAACACTCAGGGAGAGAGACAATGGCAGTACAGATGGGAACCACAAAGGGTCATGGGAGCTCAAAGATGTAAGGATACACATTCCTTCTGTGTATGGGGTATTATTATTCAAACATGGCATATCCTAGGTATATATGCACAAATGGGCATAGGCACAAATTTGTATGATAGACACAAGTCAGCAGTCAGTTCTCCCTTGCCTGGGAGAGTAAGAGAAAGGCAAATCTCAATAGCTCCTTTACACATTATCAATCTCAATAGCTCCTTTACATATTATCATGCCAGTAAAATGCAAACATCATTCAGTTATCCAGCTGTGTCTCTGAGTAGCATGAAGAGTATATTAGTCCCGGGTATAGAGTAGGTGCCAGTTGAGTAAAAACTATAGAGATTGTGGTGACTGCCCTTTAAATCCAGGCTTGGTGCACTGTGCTGAAGAATGTGAAAGTTTGGGTCTGATGTGTGCACATATGCACATTTGTGTGTGCAGGAGGTACTCATGTGGACATGGCCACCTTTCCAATTGAGCTCTGAACTATGCAGGCATATCTCAAGTGATCTCAGCCTCTGTTCTGGAGAGCATGAGAGATTAGAGTCAGGTCAGAGGGCATCGGTGGCATTTCCTACCTATCCAACAGGGGTGCAAGGCAGTAAGGCCTGGCTTTCAGTTCTGCCTATGTTACCTTGTACTGACCATGTGACCTGAGACTCCTCTCTTTCTCTGTTGCTCAGCTTCCTCATCCATAAACAATGACAGTTATGGCCAGTTCACACTGCTGATGTCATTCAGAAATTAAATGTGGAAGTTGATGGTACTGTGGCTGTTCATAGATGTCCAATAAAAGACAATCAGGGACTGAAGAGTTGGTTCTGCAGTTGGGAGCACTGGCTATTGCTGTTCCCAGTACCCATAGGACAGCTCACAGGGATCTAATATCCACTTCTGGCCTTTGTGGACACCAGGCATGCATATGGTACACAGCTACCCATGCAGACAAAACATGCATACACATAAAATAAAAACAAAAGTTTGAAAAAAAGACACTAAGAACACAGAATGCCCCTCCTGTACTTCATTTTCTATCTATGCCATCCCAAAGTGATTTTCTCCAGCAACTTGTATGCTAACAAGTCCAGATAAAGGACCAGAAGTTGGGGAGTAAATCGCTTTATAAAACTGGTACCTAGGATGGACAGGTTACTATACTGCACTGGGAATAGGGACAGTCATGACCTGAGAAAGTAACAGACCAGAATAAGGAAAGGTGTCCCCAAAGACGAGCGGCCCCTGGGATAAGGATGAACAGGGAGGGCTTAATAGGGGACTAGATCTTGGAGCAAGAGTTGGGTCTTGTAAGGGAATGGAAGAGCAAGAAGATACAGTACGGTGGGGACAGTATGATTCCTCAAATGGGGTAGGGGACAATGTTGACACAGTCATGGAGAGGAGGGATTCAGGCCAAGGCCCTCTGTCAACTGTACTTGAGAGTTACCAGATGGCAGAGGGACAGACCAATGAGAACAGCAAGGTGAGTACCAGTAAAGGATGGAGCAGTGAGAATGATGGGGGAGACATCAGGCAGGGGAAGGGCACTGTGATGGAGCTCAAGAAGCAGCCAGAGGTGAGAGCATCCATGAACGGCCATGCAATTGGTCTTGCAGAAGCAGTACATGTATGGAAGTCATTCAATGTCTGTGACCGGACTCATGACTAACGGTGGAAGAGAAGGATTGATCATAATTTGCTTCTTTCTCATCAAGAAATACTTCTCCAAACCCAGTCATTGGACACCTAGGCTAGCCTAACCTATACACATGAGTATCTGAAGCCCTCCTTACCTGCTTGCCCCGAGCTGAGAGGCCAGAGTCACCTCCAATGCGGCCTCTAAGGTTGAGTTCACTCTCACCATGTCGGCATAGGTAGATAGATCGAGGTGTGACATGGATGTTCATGAGGTAGTAGGCTGTACGGCTCTGAACGTGGTCCTGCACTCGATTTACCATGTAGCGTGTGCCCACGTCGAAGATCTTGATGTAGGACAGGTGGCTGGGCCAGACCCAAGCAGGAGCAAGCATAGCTTAGGTGCTGATAGTAGGAAGGATTGATCCCAAGAAAAAGTCCCAACCACACACTGTGTTTCCGATCGTCTACACTTCAGCTCCTACCTAACAAGATGTTATACCTAGTCTTGTTCTGGGTACATGACATAGAGATTATGTTCCTGACAACTCCAAGGAGCTCTTCACCACCTACCATCTCCTTTCTTCAGCTTGAGTCAACCTGTCATTTGACCTTTCCTAATCACGATGCAATTCACAATAATAATCTGTGAATAATATCTGAATAATGCACTGTGCTTTAGGTAGAGCTTATCTGCCCTTTGGGAACAGTCAGAGACATATATTTGGAAACACATGGATAATAATTCAACATTCTTGTCACAAACCACATAGTATGCCAAGTATTGGTGTGAAGGGATACAGAAATGGTCCAAAACACCACTGTTAAACTTGTAGTCCTGGCTCCAAGTTCCTAGTGGTTTCCTTAGTTATGTGCTCAGCTCTAGTAACTACACACTGAGTAACAATCAAATACAATGGCCTGTCTATGGAGGAACAGGGAGGCAGGGGAGATGAGCAGGGAGGCAGAGGGGAGGATACCAATGGATCAGAAGACTTAGAGGCATGAACTAAGACTTCTCTATCTTCTGTAACAGCTGTAAATCCTCTAGTTATTTAAGAATCCGACAGAGCTCCATGGGAAGCGGCATAGGAACTGGAATCCTAGCGTGACACAAGCAACCCAGGATCAATGAGGCTACTGATAGTTTTGGTTTCAGAGAGCTGCTTCCTTGATCTTCCTAGAGGGAAGTCCTTCACATCTACTGCCTCGTCCTTCGCAATTCTTGGATCTATGTGCAATGGTTCCCACAGAACTCTTGTATTTGTTGAATATTTTTTGTGTATCTTGCAGAGACCAGGGAAATTTAAGATGCATGAATCCTCATAACCATTGGTCAGGGAAGAGAGCATCATGTAAAAATCTGAAGCATGCAGAGAAGCAATTTGCCATAGATTGTGTCCCACTCCAGAGATCTGTCTCAGACCCCTAGAGCCTAAGAGCAGAATGTCTCTGATGCAATTTTGTTGCCTGGCTATTGTCTGTTTCTAATACTAGACCCTCCATGGTGGCCTCACCTCACAGCACAATACTTTACCCATGACTTTTTAATTCTTGTACTGCTGTTGTACTTGGAAAATTCTCTGTACATCTCTTTTCGTACTCAGAGCAAATTAGGGCGGCTGTCACAAAGTACTTTTCATTTTGCTTGAATGGGTATTGCTTGCTGATCTCTAAAGTTGAGCTCCCATGTATACATCTTTTAAAAGCCATTGAAATATAATACCCACAAAATACAGGCCATTTACTATTTCTAGGAAAATTTGAAGTACAGAGCTATATAAAGTTATTTATAGTTGCACAATACCAAATTATTATGAAAGTTCATGTTCATCTCCCAACCTGCATAATTTAAAATAAAATATATAAACTATACTAGTGAGGCCCTAAAATTCTGGTTTCATTTTTTTCACTTTTTTTCTTGTTGTGGCTTTTAAATACTAATTATCAAATAGCTGTAGGATACGTTTCTTCTTATTTTTTGAAGATCCAGAATTGCTGGTGTTTAGCTTGCTCACTGAATTATCTAGCCCTTCCAGAATTCTCTTCCAAGGTGAACCAAGTCTCCTGCTGTGAGTTTCTCCAATCATCTGGCTTACTGCTCCCACAACTGGGGTCAACTGTGCCTGCACCACCATCTCCAAATTACTGGGCAGTCTAGCAAAACAGGGAGAGTTTTGCCTGTTCGGTTTCCTTAGGCACTGCTAAAGCTTGCCACGATGTATGAACTATAAATGTCTGTTAATGGAGAAACAAATAACGCTGGTCTTCTCCATCTGTCTTCCTTAGGACCAATGGACTCATCAAAAGAATAACAGAAACAAACAAAACCTAACAGTGCTTCTCCAGCTGTTCAGAGGCTTCTGCTGGGGAAACCTACTTCTAAGTCTGGGGGGTTTCTTTTCTTTTCTTTTCTTTTCTTTTCTTTTCTTTTTTTCTTTCTTTTCTTTCTTTCTTTCTTTTCTTTCTTTCTTTCTTTCTTTCTTTCTTTCTTTCTTTCTTTCTTTCTTTCTTTCTTTCTTTCTTTTTTTGTTTTTTGGTTTTTTGGGTTTTTTTTTTCTGGGACAGGGTTTCTCTGTATAGCCCTGGCTGTGCTGGAGCTTACTCTGTAGACCAGGCTGGCCTGGAACTTAGAAATCCACCTGCCTCTGTCTCCCAGAGTGCTGGGATTACAGGCGTGCACCACCACTGCCTGGCGTCTGGGGGCTTTAATGTCATTCTTTCTGTTCAGCCCCATTCCTTCAAGATATCTCCATTGTATGCTGTCAGGCCACACTTTTCTCAAAGCACAAACAACCCCATTCCACCACATGTCTTCCTGGGACAAGAAGGTGTATCTTTGATCAGGGAGCATGTACAGTGAGTAATCTGTGAAATTAAACACGAAGAATATGCCCCATGTGCTGAATGTGCAAGTCTCATCTGATATTTCTTGTGATGCAAGGATGTTGAGAGGTAAAACCAGGCTAAAATTTGGAAAACGCAGGCATCATTTAGGGTAGAATATGTTGAAGATTTGCTGTGTGGCCACAAGCAAGCCTTTGAACTGAACCCTGATTGTCAGCTTCCCAAACTATGAAGTGACATACTTATCATCTTACATGTCTATTGGGTTAGGTTGAGAGGATGCTTTTAGACTTCTTAGGGTATTAATGACCACTTGTGCCTCTTTTTATACTTTGAGCTTGGTTCTCAAAGAATATTGGTAGCTAGAGTCTGTTTTCATCAGCATCCATTTTGAAGATAGTGAGTTTCTTTGAACATTTTACTTCTAAAGTCACATCTGCATTAAACTGCTAGCCAATACTTCCCTATCTATAGCTGGTATTATGAAAAAAAATTAATTTTATTACTCATATATGGGTCTTTCTATATGGCAAGATTCTATGGAAGCTACCCAAGAACAGAACCCATCTTCTTTATTCCTATTTGCTCCTTCTGCATGCAAAGCAAAGCTTCCAAAGACTTGCTGGTTGAAGAGATTCATGAGGGTAGTGAGAGGAGAAATGAAAGGAGACAGAATATATGGTTAGACTTCTGACGCACCTCTGACTCAAGGTGGAAGGCTAGAAGTAGATTTAGCTCCCTAAAACTGTTTCCTCCTTTTGGCAATTTATGATTATCAGATCTACTGTAGCCTCCTTTATGGAGGTACTGTGGAAATGTGATTAAAGAAAGAAGGGGAATCTGCTTGGGTACTGAGGTACCATCCTCATGAAGAGAGTATTTTTGCAATAACAGCAATACCCACAGAATAGGGGCATTTGTTTTCAGAGGGCAAAGTCCGAATCTGTACCTACTGCACAGTAAGGTACAACTCGACTCATATGAGGAATAACATACACTAAGTATGATATCTCTGGGGAACTATAAGTAATTTAGATTTGATAAGGCAAAATCTGTGTCCAAATAGGCAAGCAGTAAGAGATGGTAGTGAAAGGCAGTTTGAAAAGTATATGATGTGGGATAAATGCTTCCCACATCAAGGTAACACTGCCTCATGGAAAATTGGACATGAGGGAGTCATAAAGATATATCAAAGTCCCACTTCTGATACTAGAGATAGAAAAGTTAGGGCCCTAAAAGGAGGACATTTCCTTAGATCCCTTAAGACATGAAAACTGGACTAAGGCTCCAGGAGGAGTTGGGCTCTTACCTGTCCAATTCCTCATCCAAAGGCTGGTAGTTGATCTCATAGCACTCAATTCTCTTTAGAAAGTCTTCCAAAACCTTTTCTTTGTCACAGTCTATGTAATCAGGACTGCCGAGTTTCACTTGCTGTAAGAAGGTGGGAGGAAGATAAATGTAGAGAGACAGAGACTCTGATACTGTACTTGGAAATGACCTTCAGAGACAACTACCATCCACCCCATTACAAAGGCAAGGAAATAGAGTTTGACAAAGGGTTTTTGCTTAAGTTGGGCTGTATGTTATAATGGGTTTACTCTCAGAACACACATTGCTTAACAGCATTTGTAAGAGGACAGGAAAGTATGATGCAGATGACTTGGTACCATGAAGGCTCTTGTGTTTTAGTCATTGCTGAGAAAACAGGCATGCTGTCATTGGACTTCTCAAAGGCTGGCATCTCCTAATCCCTAACATCGGCCTTCTCCTCTATTTCTCACTGCTCCACTCAATCACTTGAGCCTACATGGGGATCTCATTTGCTAGCAGAACTAAGTCTCTTTATCCTCTCTTCTAAATGGCCATTTTCTTTTGCCTATGATCACTACAACTTTGTGACTTTAAAAATTTTAATCCATTTAATTCATTTAATTCATTACATTATTTGCATTTACATGTGTATGATATAGTATTGGGGTACATATGCATGCCATGATGCGTGTATGGAAAACAGAGGACAATGTTGTGAAGTTGGTTCTCTCCTTCTACCTAAGTATGATTTCTGGGGATAGAACTCAGGCCATTAAGTTTGTGTGCCAAGCATTTTCACCCACTGAGCCATCTCCCTGGCCCCAGAAGGATATTTATAATGTGCACATTTGACAACAGGAGTCGCCTATCTAAATTCATTAACTATTTCTATGTGTCTTTTAGGACCATGTATGAACTATTTTAGCAAATGGATCATGACAACTCAAATGGCCTTTCATTACCATCTCTTATTGCTTTTCTATTTGGACACACATTTTGCCTTATCAGATTTAAACTACTTGTAGTTCCCTGGAGAGATCCTATCTAGTGTATGCTATTCCCATTTCAATTCTTTACCTATAAAAACTCCTATGCATTTATTAGGACACTGCTGTTACCTCTAGGGGGCCCTCCATGACATACCACCACATATAAGATGGGTCCTCACCACCATGTTCCTACAACCTTCCTTTCCCCCTACTGCAACTCTAAGCTCATGTTCTGTCTATATATTTGCCAGTGTCCCTAACTAGATTATGAGTTCAATGGAAGGGATTTCACTGTTTCTGTATCTTTAAAGCTCATAATGGCTATCCAGGTATACAGTTATCACGTGTTCACCTGAATCAATAAATTGATGGATAATTGAATAAAGAGGGAAGAGATCAGAACATGCTATATATCCCAAGAGATAGAAATAGATGGGTATATGTTACAGGGAGATAAATTTTACTTTGATTAGGCTATGTTTTTTTATTAAATGTTGAGCTGTTATTGGACAAATCCTTGGCTGATACTTTAACTACTTGATGAAAGGTTGAAAGAGATGGACTTTAAGGTCTCTTATGCTCTTGAGCTCTAGTCATTTGAAGGGGCAGGGAACAACAAAAAACTTACAAGTGATCTAATTCCGGACCTTGCAGTTCAAAGACTAAAAGTAGCAATGATTCTGATGCAAAATGTTGGGTATAATATAGGACATGGGCTTTTGAGAAAGACAGACAAGCCTGGAGTGCAGTCCTACTTGTATTCTCCCCCCCCCCCCAGCTAAATCAGCCTTTGGCAACTCCACTCTTTAACCCTGTTTCCCCTCTAAAACAGGGAGAGAATCTCTAGAGATATTCTCTCTAGAATTCTTAGAATTCTCTGAGGGCTCTACATATGCTGTCTTCATGTAACTTTATAGGAGCATAAGGGCTCTGTATATGCTGGCTTCATATAACTTTTTATAGAAACATTGTGGGCAAGGATGGTCAGGGGAGTGCTTCTTATACAAAGGGGGTATCTCAGGGAGAATGCTTTCTTTAAGTTTATAGCAGTCTTTTAGGTATGTCCCAGGCCTAAGACAAAATACAGAGGATTAAAGATGACTTAGTAGGTAAAGATCTTGCCACATGTCTTTTTGTTTGTTTATTTTATTTTTGTTTTGCTTTTTTTTGCCACATGTCTTAGGTTTTACTGCTGTGAACAGACACCATGACCAAGGCAACTCTTATAAGGATAACATTTAATAGGGACTAGCTTACAGGTTCAGAGGTTCAGTCCATTATCCTCAAGGCAGAAGCATGGCAGCACCCAGGCAGGCATGGTGCAGTAGTTGCTGAGAGTCCTATATCTTCCTCTGAAAGCTGTTAGCAGAATACTAGCTTCTAGGCAGCTAGGATGAGGGTCTTAAAGTCCACACCCAGTGATACACCTACTCCAACAAGGCCACACCTACTCCAACAAGGCCACACCTTCTAATAGTGCCACTCCCTGGGCCGAGCATATACAAACCATAACACCACAAAAGTATGCTGGTTCCTTAAATGCACTTAAAGCTGAACATAGTGGTGTGCATCTGTAATCCCAGTGCTTCTATTATAAAATGACAGGTGAAGACAGGAGAATACCTTAGAAGCTCGAGGGCCAATTAGCTTAGAACATGCAACAGAGAATAAGAAGAGACCCTACCTCAAACAAGGTGGAAGGTGGGGACTGACACCTGAAATTATCTCTGACCTTCACACATATAATATACAATGGCATGTGTATTCCACATTCCTAAGAACACACAAGCATAATGTATATGTGCATAGATATATGCATATATATGTGCAGATTTAAAGTGTAAATTAAATTAACACTTATTTTGAAAAGAATAAGGAAGAAAGGTAATTGGTGTTCCTTACTTTGATGTTTTCCGCAATGATGTCTGGGTCATTACAAATAGACTCAATAAAGAAGACCTATTAAGAGAAAAGGAGAACTTTCCATCAGGGGATTATGTTTTCTGGGAGCCAAACAGGATTACCCATTCTTGGTAGCCTGAGCCAGCACTAGGGAAATTGGTAAAAACAATGCTTTCACATAATGGGGCTTTCAGGATTCAGACTCCTTTGCGGCAGCCTGGCTCTAATTGGATTGCCTCAGACTTCTGCTGGTTTTGGTCTTACATATGTTTCTCCTGACTTCATCCTTGCAACCTCAGTGTCAGCCTGTCAGTAACCATCTTCCATTGCCTAACTTGGCACCTCCCCTATTCTGTTCTGCTGAACCTGAAAGCTGGATGTTGACTCCATGGTGTCCAAATTGTTTGCTCTACATGCCCTACTTTGGACTGCTTTGAATTTGGTTTTAGATAAGCATGGCTATGGTACTCTACCTTGTAACCATGTTCCTTAGCAAACTGCAGAATCAATGATCGTCGTTCTCTGGTAGTGTTGGTGGCATCAAAAACCTAGAGACATGTAATAAGAGAGGCTTACTCTTAGTGTAGTATTGATACAATTGCATTCTTTGTTCGCCCTTTTTCTAAGTGAAGGGGGCAGAACTTAGAGTCTTAAAGAAAAAGAAGGGTTTGGAATTTGCTTATGCCACTTTCAAAAGCAGTCATTGAGCCCATACTATTTGCTCAGAAAGGTCCTACACCCTATGAATGTGGGGTTTTATTAGGATCATTTTATAGGTCAAGTAATGGGCCTAGAAGAAGGACTTGCTCTGACAACAACCATGCTTGCTGTTAGAGCAATAGTAAAGCTTGTTCTCTAGATGAGTCCTGTCCTTCCTAAACCCTTAGAAACTCCCAGGAATAGGAAAAATTCCTTATCCTTCTCACAAAAAGGGACCTAGCATGGCAAATCTCAATTTAGAAAGAAATGTACTTCACAGCTTCTGTTCTGCACTGTATAGAAAGAAGTTTGTGGAGTTATATAGACTTTGGGTCTTGTTATCTTGGTTTGGTATTGGTATTTGTTTACAAAGGTTTTTAATAAAAAAGTTTATAACATGTTAATAAAAGGAAAGAAAACAATGTTTATACTACAGTCTTAAATTCTTGTACCGCTGAATCTTGACAGCAAATCGATGAAACATGGGACTTAAGAGTATGGATTCTACAACTATATACTCTGGCCCTGCCACATATATATTATACCACCCTGGGAAATAATTTTTCCATGTTAGTTCTTTTGGTATCTAAAATAGAGCATAAATGACACATCTCACAGAACAGGGTAAATTAAATTATTAATATAAACAAAGTACTTAGAATAACAAATGCCATAAATAAGTGCTTAGTACATATTATTTACTTTCTATACTGAAAGATAGCCTGAAGGGAAAATGGAAGATTATTTACCGCAACGTGACCTTCCTCACGGCTGAGATACTTATGGACATCCTTTAGGGCTGCTAGAGCACACTGCCTGAAAAACAGAGAAAGAAGCAGAGAATCCCTAGCCTCAGAATCAGTTCCCTTCACTGCAATTCTCTTATGAAGCATCTCTCTGTTGAACATCGTCATAGTTCATTTACACACTGAATATCTGGTGCTCTTTGTTCAGCCAAAGGGCAGTTCTAGCAAGGGGGTCAGAGTTGAAACTGGCTCTGTGTGTACAGCTTAGAAGCTGTACATAAGAAGACATGCCCAATACAAACTGAGAAATGAAACCATCATAGTTTTAGGGCTCTAATTGTGTGCTACTGGAGCTAAAGCTAAATCAGTTAAGGTACACAGGTAAGGCATAGGGATGCGCTCTTTGAGTTAAAATGCATTCTTGGCATATGCAATATTGTAAGCACAGGTATGATAGTGATAATGTACTTAGGTTTTCAGCAAAAATATTTTTATTGGTTATTGGGATTTGTAGTGAGGACCCAGATAAGAAGTTCAGAGCCAGGTTGCATCTAGAAGTACTTCCAACTGCCTAGGTAAAAGAGACTTGAAAGTTAAAGTATTGAGACTGCAGAGGGCTGAGCTCATGAAACACTCATCTCAAATGCTAGGGGAAGACATTCCTATGCTTGCTTACCAGAAATACAAGACTGGAAACCTTCTTGATAGGAAATGACTATGACTAGAGCAATTGGCGAGCAGGCTGACAGAAGGGCTGCACTCAAGGGTGTTCAACTCATGGCCTAGGTTAGCTATGAAATGTGGTCCAACACAAACTGTAAACTTACCTAAAATTTTTGAGAATATTTGCATTTTTCCCTATTCATAACTTGTCTAAGGGGTTCTCGAGCATGCACATTGTAGATGACTACACTGTGTTGTAATGTCAAAAGTTTAGACACCCTGGAAGAGTGGGTTACTCTATACTGCTCTCCTAGAATATGAAGACAGGTCCCACTCAGCCAAAGGGCAGTGCATATTCTTAAATATTGGGTACTTACTTCCTGATAAGTTGGGCCTCCGTGTTGTCTGGGTGAAAGAATTCATAGTTCCTGTAGCTCACTGCCTCTCGTCGATACTGGCCTAAATTAAACACTGAAAACAGAAAACACTAGTGAAGATGTTGGGAAGATTGCAGTGGCCAATTCTGGAAGGAATCTCAGAGGTAGAAGGCATAATTATTTTATAACTGGAAAATGTACACATAAGACTTAAATTATGGGCACCAGCTAATTTTCTCCCTCATATCAGTCCTGCAAAGTAGGGGTTAACCATTTCACCTTACCAATAAGGAAAGTAAAGTTCAGAGGTATAAAACAGCTTTCACAGTTAATAACTGGCAATCTGAAATTCAAACCCAGGTCTATTTGATTCTAAGCCATTTTACTTTATCATAAATTCCAACTCTTTAAGTCTCCTATTCAATAGCGAAGATAAAGAAATGAGATGTAGAGAATAAAACTAGTTACCCAAAGTCAAACCCAGAGTGAATTAGTAATGTATACAGACTGGGTCTCCTGACTCCTTGTTACCAAGGTTATTTTGCCATTTAATATCATAAGGGAAAATCTACATGTAAGTCTCTAAAAAGCACTTTCTTGTTTGTAATGGAGGAAAAAAACCAGAAGGAATGGACAAAGAGGATAATCAGCCAAAGAAACCATAGTTCATAAATTCATTTGTGCAACAAAACTTTTAAGATAGTGTAGGGGTTTGATTAAGAATGGCTCCAATTGGCTCATTTATTTGAATGCTTAGTCATAAGGGTGTGGCACTGGGCACTACTTGAGAAGGATTGGACGTGTAACTTTGTTGTAGAAAATCTCTCACTGGGGACTGGCTTTGAGGTTTCAAAAAACAAGCCAGGCCCAGTGTTTTACCTCATCTACCACTAGTATTAAAACTAAATATGCTCTTAAGAAGATTCACAAATGTGAAGCAACCCTCTGAGTATTTCTATGCCTAAAACCCAGCAAGGTATTAGGCGGAGAATAGTTTTCATGAAATGTATGATTTATAAGACCATCATGACAGTTGTAGTAGTAGTGGTAGATGTGGTTTTAATCCTGAAAACAAGGATATGCAGCATTTTCAGGACTGAAAGATTTAGGCTTGTATTTTTCCCAGTTTTCAGTTAGTGGCCTGTAGTGGACTTATAGAGCAATGCTTTCTAAGACATACCTTTAGTTGGTGTTCCTATCCAGTTGAGATAGCGTGTGAGCTTCGTAGAGATGTAAGTTTTGCCTCGAGCTGGTAAACCCACCATGATCACCATTGTGGGGGAATTAGTGAACTGTGGGATGGAAGCTGGAAGACAAAGAGATCCTCAAAAGCTTATATCCACACCGAGAAGCTCTCCTGCCATTAGCTTGGAGATGTAGAGTTGGAAACCATATTGCTTCCATCATTATGAGGGTGCGGGGCAAAGCTTTAAAACGGGCATCACAAATTTCCTTAGACTCATCAAAAAACTGAGGTTGCAGTACAAAGAGCTAACAAACTTGGGGGGGGGGAGAGGCATCTGAAGAGGGCAATCAGACCTAGTTGATACAGAAACTGCTGAACAACACACCAAGTCATAAGAAGGTCCAGATAAAAATAACTAATGAGTGGCTAAGGCTGGTTGTGGGCCAATGGAAACCTTAGAAGGACTGCAAACATAGACAGCTTTACATATTTTTCAATCTTCCTCCAGGTGCTGACAGAGAAGATTGAGAAAAATCCTGAGAACAGTACTGTATAAAATTCTGGCTTGGGGAGGAGAACAATAGCCATTGTTCAAATTCTGCCCAGAAAATGTTCTCCATGTTCCTGTGGGGGAAAGTCTTACTATTAAAGAAAAGGCAATAAACTGTAGTTGAAAACACTGGTGGTAACTTACTGCACCTGGCAGCCAATCCTGCTCAATCTAGCCCATCTCTCCTGGAACTCGGGCCAGATCAATTTACCTTTTCTCACCTGGGAGGGAAAAACATTTCAATCTGCAGAAGGAAGGGAAACAGAAGTTCAGGGCACTGATAAAAATTCTCTGAAGTGGGAAGAAATACAGAAAATACACCTACTCAGCAGGAACATGAAAAATGTGCTAAGCCTACTCATAACATTTGGAGGCAAAGGGCACTTGTGATGGTTACACCTCTGATACTCAAAATAAGATTGAGAGTTGCTATCATATAACAATGTAGTTACCTATTCTCCATCATCAAGGTAAAGGGCTTCACCTATGTAGCAGAGGATGGCCTTATCCATGGGAGGGGAGGCCCTTGGTTCTGCAGAAGCTTGATGCCTGTGTATAGGGGGATGCTAGCTAGAGTGGTGAAGGAGAAGTGGGTGGGAGGGTCGGGGAGTACCCTCTTAGAGGCAAAGGGGAGGAAAGGATGGGATGAGGGTTTGTGGAGGGAATACCAGAGAGGATATCACTAAAAATGTAAATGAATAAATTGATGAATAAGAGAAAAAACAAAAGAAAAGAATATGGAAGGGGGTGAAGAGATGATTCAGCCTTTAAGAGCAATTGCTGCTATTGCAGAAGACCCAGGTTCACTTCCTAGCACCATGTGTTAACTCTCAACCACCTGTAATTCCAGTCCCACAGAATCTGACGCCCTCTGCTGACATTCACAAGTATGCACACATGCAAAAAAGTACTCAGACACATACAATTTTTTAAAGAAATCTAAAAAAAAGATAAAATAGCAGTGAAATGTATCTTTAAGAGAAAGCTGGATGTGGTGGTGCACACCTTTAATCCCAGCACTCAGGAGGCAGAAGCAGTCAGATCTCTGAATTTGAGGCCAACCTAATCTACAGAGCAAGTTCCATGACAGTCAGAGTTACACAGAGAAACCCTGTCTCAAAAATCCAGAGGAGGCAGGGAGTAGACTATCTCCAGGGAATATCACAAAGGATAAGAAATCAAGACCAAACAAAAAGGCTGAAGAAAGAGAAACCATCAGAAACAGACTTAGCTGAATACTGAAGCCTGAATTATGAGACTAAAGATTTAAATTAGTTACGAGGAGTCTGTTAAATGTTTTTTTGAAAAGGTAATCACACAGGATCAGACAGCTATCTACCACTCCTTTACTAAAACAGCATAATTTCTGACAGCAATCTAAATATCTGTCCTTGTACCCACAGGTAAGTACAGTTCTTCCCTTCAACAAAGGAAACTTCTTTTTGCAAATACAGAGACCATTACAGAAAACCATAACCAATCAAAATGCAGAGTCATGAAGTCCAGTCCCAAATGAATACATCTACAAAATAATTCTCTTAACCTGAGGCTCAAGAAACAGAAGGAAAAGTGGGCAGAAAGACTGTAAGACCCATAGGATCAGGGAGTTTCAGTGACATTGTGTCTCCTAGGAATGTCAATAGCTCCACCCAGGAAGTCTCACCAACATGACTGAATAAACAGGAGCTGAATAAGAATGACAACAATAAACATGCCAATGTACATGGTTAAAGACCTGAACCTTACACAAAGAACTACATACAGGCAACTAAGGAATGCTGAGAGCAAGGGCTCTATGGTCTGCTAAAATGAGGAGTACATTAATTGGTAATCCAATACCAAATGGCTGGTCCTTAAAACATACATATGAGTAAAATTATACAGACTGAGAAGGTTGTATTGAGGAATATATATATATATATATATATATACACACACACACATACATACATACATAAGCAATGAGTTTAAAGGAGAGTAGGAGGGATATATGGGAGGGTTCAGAGGTAGGAGAAGGAGGAATAAATTATGTAACTGTAATATCAAAAATAAAAAATTTACAAAACTATTAGACTATAATAAGGAGTACAATAATGTACACCCAGGTTACTATGTCTCCATTAGAGCCCATCAATTGTACCACAGGAGGCCCTGAGTATTTCAACATGGTTGGAACACAAGTAAAAGACTTTAAAACAGCCTTTGCGCATTCCTTAAAGAGGAAATGAATAAACCCCTTTTAAGAACCCATGAAAACACAAACAGTGGAAGCAAATGAATAAAACCATTCAAGATATGAAAGTAGAAATTTAATAAATTAAGAAAATCCAAACTGAGGGAATCCTAAAGATGTAAATGTTGGATACTCAAACAGGAACCATACAGGCAAGCTTCATCAACAAAATCGAACAGATTGAAGAGAGAATCTAAGGCACTGAAGACCTGACAGAAGAAATGGATACATTGGTCAAAAAAGTTTATATCTGAAATTAGCCTGGCACAAAACATTCAGGAAATCTGGGACACTAATAAAAGACCAAATCTAAGAATAATAGGAATAGAAGAAGAAACCCAACTGAAAGTCACAGAAAATATTTTCAACAAAATCATAGACCTAAAGAAGGACATACCTATTAAGATACAAGCAGTTCCTTCAGCTCCTTGGGACCTTTCTCTACTCTTCTATTGGGGACATGTGCTCAGTTCAATGGTTGACTGAGAGTGTCCCCCTCTGCATTTGTCAGGTACTGGCAGAACCTCCCAGGAGACAGCTATATCAGGCTCCTGTCAGCAAGCACTTGTTGGCATCCAGAATAGTGTCTGGGTTTGGTGACTGTATATGGGATGGATCCCCACGCATCCTGAGAAGGCTTGATGTCCCAGTATAGGGGAATGCTAGGACAGGGAAGCAGGAGTGGGTGGGTTGGTGAGCAGGGGGAGGGGTGGAATAGGGTGTTTTTGGAGGGGAATCCAGGAAAGGGGCTAACAACTGAAATGTAAATAAAGAAAATATCTAATAAAAAAAGATACAAGAAGCATACAGAACATCAAATAGACTGGATCAGAAAAGAAAGTCCCCATGCCACATAATAATCAAAACACTAAAAGAACAAAGAAATAATATTAAAAGCTGTAAGGAAAAAAGACCAGTAACAAATAAAGGCAGACCTCTTAGAATAACTCCTGAATCCTCAATCGGGATGCTAAAAGCCAAAAGGGTCTGGAGAGATATGGTGTAGACTCTAAGAGACTAAAGTTGCCACTTCAGACTATTATGCCCAGCAAAAACCTTCAATCACAATAAAAGGAAAAAATAAGACATTTCATGAAAAAACAAAACAAAACAAATTTAAGCAGTATTTATCTAGAAATCCAGCCTTGCAGAAGGGGCTAGAAGTTAAATTCCACCAAAAGAATGTAACTACATCTAAGAAAAAAAAAACAAAAACAAAGGGAATTAAAAAAAAAAACCCCAGACCTGGGCAGAGATGGCTCAGTGGGTAAGAACACTGACTACTCTTCTAGAGGTCCTTTTTTTCTTTTCTTTTTTTTTTTTTTTTTTTTTTTTTTTTTTTAAGATTTATTTATTTGTTTTATGTGAGTACACTGTTACTCTCTTCAGATACACCAGAAGAGGGCATCAGATCCCATTATAGATGGTTGTGAGTCATCATGTGGCTTCTGGGAATTGAACTCAGGACCTCTGAAAGAGCAGTCAGTGCTCTTAACCACTGAGCCATCTCCCCAGCCCTCTTCTAGAGGTCCTAAGTTCAATTCTTAGCAACCACATGGTGGCTCACAACCATCTGTAATGAGATCCAATGTCCTCTTCTGGGGTGTCTGAAGACAGCTACAGTGTACTTATATAAATGCAATAAATAAATAACTGGTAATAAATAAAAATAAAATACTTGATAAAATACTTGCAGACTGCTTGGCAGTGGTGTCCCAGTGATCAGGAGGCAGAGGCACATGAATCTGTGAATTCAAGGCCAGCCGGGTCTACAGAATGGATTCCAGGACAGCCAGAGCTGCACAGAGAAACCCTGTCTCAAAACTCCCAAGTATCACAGGCCATTGCCAAGGCTATTGGTTACTCTCTAAAACCTGATAAGACTTATGCCATTGAACATTGAGAAATTGAGCTGGTGCCCAACTAGAAGCTTTACCCCTACTGACTAGCTTTCATGGTACTAGAAGATACTTTGCCATGGTCAGAGGAGAAAAGTAATCAATTACCCAACTACAAATCTGTGACCTATAATAGAGACCTGTCTGCAAGATATACCACTGCAATAGTTGCACAAACATTATGGGAAGAACAAACCACTTTTTGATTTGATTTAAGGCACACTCCATTACATAGGCTATATGACATTACTAGAGTTTCCAAGATATTGAGACTAGATAGGCCATAGATCTAGTGGAAAACCTAATAGTATTCTTTTACTAAAGGCACATAGCCCTAAAATAAGTCCAAATGGTATACTGCTATGCCCAAGGAGCAGGTCATCACTCAACCCTAATAAGAGAAACTTCTCCTTGCAGTAGATGGGAATTAACATAGAGACCCACAAGTAGATCATATGCAGACCATGAGAAACTTTAGAACACTCAGTTATAAATGGGGTATCTTCATTGAACCTTTACCCTGAAGTCTCAGGGATCTATGTGGAAGAGGAAGCAGAAAGATTCTAAGAGCCAGAGGTGGTGGGTGACACCAAAGAAACAGTATTTTCCAGTCATAACAGGACTAACTGCTGAACATAGGACCTTTCAGAGACTTTGAAAGCACCCAGAACATTCAAACAGGTTTAAGCCAGACAAAATCTCATCACTGAAATTGAGAAGTAAACACAAACTCCTATCCATAACCAGGAAGCTATTTGCAGTTGATATCTTTTGGAAATAGGAAAATCAGTTTTCTCCAGTGAAATTGGGTATAGCAAGCACAGGTCCTAGGCCCAGGAGTAATTATCCAACATGAAATGAACTCCAATGCTTTTTGTCTGGCTGTTTCGTGTGTGTGTGTGTGTGTGTGTGTGTGTGTGTGTGTGTGTGTTTACATGCTTTTTTGGTTGTTTGTTTTTGTCTTACTAGTTTTCTTTTTCATTTGTCTGTTTAAATTTTGGGTTTGTTATTATTGTTTTTTTCCCTGGCTTTCTTTTTGAGATAGAACATGAAGTTGGGTGTGCAGGGATGTGGGAAGGATATGGAAAATTGAGGATGGGAAAGAATATGATCATTAGTGTATGAAATAGTTTTAAATTAAAAATAAAGATTAAAGATTGGAGTCTGGAGCAATTGATAGATCAATAGTTGAGAATTTTAGATGTTCTTGTAGACAGTAACTTTCAGTTCCCAGCACCTACATGGCAGTTCAGCCAATGTAACTCCAGTTCCAGGGGATCTAGCATCCTCTGGGCTCTGTAGGCAGAGTATGCACATTTATAGTCTTTACTTTAGTTTTGCCTGTTTGCATTGTCTATGCTCTACAGTGTATGGCTTCATGCCTGGTGCTTTTAGAGAAGGTGTTAGATTCCTGCCTTGGACTTCACAATGGTGAGCTGTAGTGTGGGTTCTGGACCCCTGAACCTTGAGACTCTGGAAGAGCAGTCAGTGCTCTAACCACTGAGCAATTTCTATAGCCCCTTTTTAAATTAATTAACTAATTTTTTTTTTAAGATAGGGTTTGTCTGTGTGACCCTGGCTGTCCTGGAATTTGCTCTGTAGATCAGGCTGGCTTTTAACTCAGAGATCTGCTTGCCTCCGCCTCCAGGCAACATGGGTAAAACATATGCATTACATACATGTAGGTGAAACATTCACAAATATGAATAAAAATAAATTTAAAACATTTTAAAATAGATTAAATATTTTAAAATCCTTTATTCTAGCTTTTGAAAGTATAATATATAGGGTTAGGAATATAATTCAGTAGTAAAGTACTTGCCTAGTAGCTTCAAGTTCCATGTTTGATCCTACATATTGCAAAATGAATATTAAAATAAAAATATTTAGTAATTATGATATATATTCCCCTTATAGTATAACACTACATTAGAACTTGTTAATAGCTAAATATAATATCCATAAAACAAACTTAAACTATCACTCTCTCCCTCTCTTTCCTCAGTCCTTGAGACCAACTCTTCTAGTGTCAACATTTACAGGAGCCATTTTTATGATTCTAAATAAAATCATGTGATCCTTGTCCTTCTGTGATGGTTAATTTCTGCTATCCTATAAATATAGGAATTTTTTTATATATTTTTATTTTCTATATTCTCTGTTTACATTCCAAAAGCTTTACCCTTTTCCAGTTCCCCCCTCCCCATATGTAAATTATTGTTATTGTTTTTTTTTGAGACAGGGTCTCTCTTCAGAGCCTTGACTGTCTTAGAACTTACTATTATAGACCAGGCTGACCTCAAACTCACAGCGAATTGCTGTCACTCCCTTGCAAGTGCTGGGGCTAATGGCAGGCATCACCATGCCTGGCATATTTAAAAAAATTTTAAGTGGTTAAATATAATAAGAAAAGGTAGAGAAATTAAAAACAACCAAAAACAAATATATGTGAATAGGAAATGCAATATATGTCTACTTAGCATTTACACATGGAAAAAAGAATTGGCAGAAGAAATATTTGAAGACAGAATGGAGAAAAGTGAAATATACTATGAATAGGAAATCGTGAGAAAAAAATTATAATGAACAGAAAATGCATCATAAGATAGGAGGATTTTGTAGAGAATGTTATGTGTATTTTGAAATAGGATCTCGCTAGGTACTCCAGGCTTGCTAGAAACTCATGATAACTGGTGCCTAAAGCTTAAACCACCTGGGTGTTGGTTTTGAATGTGGGCACCCCAATGTCCACCAAGATGAACTTTAATCCAAGAATATCAATAACCACTTTCAGCCGGGCAGTAGCGGTGCACACCTGTAATCCTAGCACTCTGGGAGGCAGAGGCAGGCGGATTTCTGAGTTCGAGGCCAGCCTGGTCTACAGAGTGAGTTCCAGGACAGCCAGGGTTACACAGAGAAACCCTGTCTCGGAAAAAACAAATCCAAAAAAACCAACAACAACAAAACAACAACAACAACAAAAAACCCCACTTTCAATATAAATTACCTAAGCACATCAATCAAGGACAGAGATTCCAATCCCAGATAAAGAAATAATACCTAACACATACAGTTATGTCTGATTTGGAATCTTCTTTTATCTAACTAAAATATATAACCATAAAGGAATGTCTGAACCTCTATATGAATACTGAAATGTAAACATAGACATAGGTAAACAAATGAGGAAAGAATATTAGAGTTTAAAGGAATAATTAAACATGTCTAATGGAGGAAGATCATGGTCTTGAGACTAGCCCGGGCCATACAGTGAAACCCTGTCTGAAACACACAGAGGCTAGTGAAAGGGTAGAGCAAAGAGACACTTGGTACCAAGTTCAATCCTGACCTGAATTTGATTCTTGGAAGCTACATGGTAGATGGAAAGAGCTCACTCTCACTACTTCCATATATAGTCCAAGGTGTGCATCTCATCCCCAAATAAATAAGTAAATGTAAAAAAAATTAATAATAATAACAAGCATTAACACCTAGACCACTGCAAAATTAACACTATTTTATGGCTTTCAGTATCCTGAGCCTGAATTCAATATCACATGAAACCCAGAAATGAACATTATTTAAATGAAAGAGTGAGTCCTTGAATAAAGTTTAGACATGAAAAATGGAAATAAGATGGCATACATGAGTGAAAATATCATTAAGAATCCCATAACTTTGTATAAAATACACATAATTTTTAATACAAGAAATAGGAATGAGAACTAACATTTAGAGATAATGGGAGAAATCCTTTGAGGGTTTGGGGGTGGGTCGTTACTAAGGATTGAACTTTGCAAGTGTTCCATCACTGAGCTATAGCCTAGCCTCTCTTGGGTTTTTATTTACTCTATATCTTTGGTTCTATAGCAAAGGAATCAACAACAAAGGTAGTTCAGTAGTAGAAGTGTCCCAGAAGGAGAGCTTAGAGGGATCAAAACCCTGTGGGATGAGAACCTTTTTGGAATTTGAACGGGTGTAAACAAGACACAAGCAGACTTCATAGGAGTTTTTCTTCTTTTGCTTCCTTCTATATTAATTCTAGAAGAGGTACAATCATTACAGTGAGTAGTTTCTGAACAGAGGGCAAAAAATGATAGGCAGAGACAATGAAAGTATAAAAAGAAAAAGAAGAACAAAGTATTTTCTTATGAGTTGCTAGTGCTTTGAATCCTAATTAGTATACCAACTTTGGAAGCTCAACTACCTTTAAGACTTCCATCCAAGACCCAGACAGACCATTTAGTGGTGTACATGAAAGACATGTCTAAATAGTATTTCTTTTTTTCAAAATATCTATCTATCTATTTATTTATTTAATATATATGAGTACATCATAGCTGTCTTTAGACACATCAGAAGATGGCATCCGGTCTCATTACAGATGGTTGTTTGCCACCATGTGGTTACTAGGAATTGAACTCAGGACCTCTGGAAGAGCAGTCTTAACCACTGGGCCATGTCTCCAGCCCTAAATAGTATTTCTGTAAAAGCTCTGAAAAGTTGCCTGATGTTGGAGACATTATATACAGAAAACTAAAACCAAAAATCAACCAAACAACAAAATTAATGTTCCCCAAAGAGTTAAAGAGAGCCACTAAACACACTCATGTGTCAAATATCCACTTCTATAGTACTACACAGAACAATTCCATCCCTAGAAATTTTCTCTTACAAAGCTGTTTATAATTAGATCCAATGACATCCCTCCTCAGGCCAAGATAACTATGATCAATATTCTATCCTTATACTTTTGCTTTCCTAGGGTTTCAAACAGATTTAACTATGTCCCATGTCAACTTCTGACCCTGGCTTTTCTTCTCTTAGTACAATGCACAGATATATTTTAGTTCATAATTCATTTGAGATATATTTTAATTGTTGTATAACTCAATATTTGTCTTCATTCTTGAGTGGTATTCTTGTTTGTTAATCCATCATCAATTGCAAGGCATCTTGATTATTCCTAGTTATTCATGAATTTTAATAAAGCTCTATATTCTCATATATATTTTGTATAAACATTTTCAATTTACTTTATGAAAAATGTTAGATCATATGTAAAATGTATGCTAAAGAAAAGTACTAACTGAACTCTTTTCTTGTTTCTGAAATGCTGCTTGGAGGCAAGGTCTACTGAGGAGCGCTAGATGAAACACAGCACATAAGGTACTTATGTATAATAGTTCTCATGTGAGCCCTTGGGGTGTTTTATAAATAAATTGTGACTGTTTTCTCAATCTTGCTTTCCACTTAGTTCAATAAAAGCCAGTTATCACACTGGTAACTTAGACAGGGTCAACAACTGAAGGGACTAGATGCCAAAAGCTAGTAGGATACTTCAATAATGATTTTGATAAACTTTAGCACCTGAATGAGAAGGCCCCAGAGGAACCTCTGGATATCTTTGGAGTGGGACTAGAAAAGCTCATATTGAGTGAGGTGAGCCAGACCCAGAAAGACAAACCTCATATCCATGACCCCAAGCTTCAAATCATCATATAGGATTTTATAATCTGAAGTAAATACAGAAACCATAAAAGTAAAAGATAAGGGACAGTTTTCTGTGAGATTGTATCTCTTAGGAGAAACAAAAGGTATACCATAAAGTCTTACCAACATGAGAGCCTAAACATGACCTGAGCAAGGAAGGACAATTTGCTAACATGGATGGAGGGAAGCCCACAAGGTTTCAACCCCACACAAACGACTACAGGCAACTAAGAAATTCTAAGAGTGGGGAAAAAAACTGGCTTCCCCAGAAAAGATGACACTAATTGGCTGTCCAATGGCAAAAGGTCAACTCTGAAAGTATATACAGAAGTAACAGTATACAGACTGAGCAGGTCTGTATCTAGGAATATGTATGTATGTATGTCTACATGTATGTATGCATGTACATATACACACATATATGTATGTAACTATATCTAATGAGAAAAAGGCCATGAATTTCAAAGAGAACAAGTAGGGGTATATGGGAGGATTTGAAGAGAGGAAAGGGAAGGAAGAAATGATGTAATTATAATCTCAAAAATAAAATATTTTTAAAATGAAGCAAGGAGAAAATAAAGTGAAACTAAGAAAACCAATTCCATTTATACTGTCATAAAAATTAAATGGATGAACATAAAAGTGTACTTTGAAAATTACAAAGAAGTTAAGAACAATCTAGGTAAATTAAACAGCTCACAAAGCTAAGACTTCATATTGTTAAGATGGCAATATTCCCAGGCTGATCTACAGATTGAATGCAGTCCATTTGCAGAAACAAACCAATCTATTCCAAAAATACATATGAAAATGCAAAAGATGTAAAGTAGCTAAAATAATTTTGAAGATCAAAATTGAAGGACTATATTAAAGTTTCAAAATTAATGATATGTAAAATTTTATTATATGTTAAAGTATAGTAATGAAGACTGTAACTAATGGGGACTCGGTATGATTAAAAATTAAAGGAAAATAAATCCTTTAATTTATAGTCAACTGAATTTCATTAATGGTGTCAAAATGATTTAGTGTGGAAAGAACCCAGATGTCCCTCAATGGAGGAATGGATACAGAAAATGTGGTATATTTACACAATCGACTCAGCAATTAAAAACAATGAATTCATGAAATTCTTAGGCAAATGGTTGGATCTGGAAGATATCATCCTAAGTGAGGTAACCCAATCACAAAAGAACACACATGGAATGCAGTCACTGATAAGTGGATATTAATTAGCACAGAAGCTCTGAATTCTCAAGACACAATTAGCATATCAAGTGATTCCCAAGAAGAAGTAAGGAGAGGGCCCTGGTCCTGGAAAGGCTTGATCCAGCATTGTAGGGGAGTGCCAGGACAGAGAAAAGGGAGGGGGTTGATTAGAGAAAGGGTGGAGGGAAGAGGGCTTATGGGACATATGGGGAGGGGGGAACGGGGAAAGGGGAAATCATTTGGAATGTAAACAAAGAATGTAGAAAATAAAAAAAAATAATTCAGTTGGGATGACCTAATATTCACATGCAAAGACAAAATGAAGTTATGTTACTGTTTTATACCGTATGACAAAATTATTTCAAAATGAACCACAGCAGTACAAATATATAAAATCCAGAACTACAAAATTCTGAAAAGTAAAACCTAGGCATAAATCTTTGCCGCATTGAATTAGACAACAGTTTCTTTAAAAAGATACACAAATGGCTAGCAAGAAGAGACTATTGCAAGCAAGACTGATCTGAAATATGCTATGTAGCCATGTGTGATCCTTCTGCTTCTCCAAAATTGATGTTTGTATTTCAAAGGACACTGTAAAAGCCAGGCATCGTGGAATAAACCTGTCAATGCAGCACTTGGAAGGTAGAGACTGGAGGATCAGGAATTCAAGGCCAGCCTGAAATTTATTGCCATTTAAAAAAGGAAAGCAAAAAAGACAAGATATGATAAAAGAAGTGAAGGCAAACATGGAGATTCACATCTTTTATAATAGTACTACAAAGGCTAAGGCAGAAGGATCCTGAGTTCAAGAACAGACTAGACTACTTAGCAAGATCCTATCTCAAAAGAAGAAAGTGGAAAAAAAAAACCCTGACAGGTACAGAAGTAGCTCAGTTGGTAAAGTATTTACCTAACACCACAAAACTTTAGTATTGTATCCTGGTACCATATAAATTATATATTGTGGCTCATATTTGCCATCTCAGTATAAATTAGGAGATAGAGGCAGGAAAATGAGAAGTTCAAGGTCAATCTTGGCTAGTTCAAAGCCAGTTTCCCATAATAGTTGCCAGTCTCACATAACACTTTGACTCAAAATGGGGGTGAGGTGCGGCGAGAGGAAGGAAGAAAAGAGGGAAGGGAGGAGGAAAGGAAGAAAGGAAGAAAGAAAGGGGTAAATTAAAAAGAGGAGAAACCCACAGATTCATAAAAGCAAACTTTGTAACTCATATTTTTTAGAGGCTTATTCATTTTATGTAGGAGAGTACCAGTCACTTTCTTTAGACCCAGCAGAAGAGGCCATCATATGCCCAGAAACCACAGAGCCACCCTGTGGTTTCTGGGAATTGAGCTCAGGACCTCTGGAAGAACAGTCAGTGCTCTTAACCACTGAGCCATCTCTCCAATCTCCTGTAAATCATATTTTTGATATGGCACTAATATTTAGTATTACTTAAAGCAGTCTGATAAACCGCAATGCTTGGGAGGCTGAGGCAGGAGGATTTCTACAAGTTTCAGCCAAATTTGAGATACACTGTAATACCCTGCCTCAGAGAAACAAATAGAATTCTAGGGGGTGCCAAGATGGCTCACTTACCATTAAGCCTGAAAAGCTGAGTTTTATCTCACATGGTGAGAGGAGAGAACTCACTCTCACAAGTTATCTTCTTACTTCTATGCATATAATATTTTTTTAACTTCTAAAAATAGAAATTCTTGCTGCGGAATGGATGCACATGCCTTTAATCCCACACAGGAGGCAGAGGCAGGCAGATTTCTGAGTTCGAGGCCAGCCTGGTCTACAGAGTGAGTTCCAGGATAGCCAGGCCTATACAGAGAAACCCTGTCTCGAAAAACAAACAAACAAACAAACAATAGAAATTCTTATAAACAATTCAAGTACAAATATTCTAATTAAATTAAAATAGGCAAAGAATCTGCATAGAATTTTGTCCAAGGAAGATAGGCAAATGGCCAATAAGCACATAATAAAGGTCCCTCCAATTTTAAAAAAACATATATTAAATATGTACTAGTGGAATTAGGGATGATGGTTGTACAGCTATATGAATATTTTCAAAACTATTTTCTTGTACACTTCAAGATGGTGATTTTTATGTTATATGAATTGTTTCTCTATTAAAAATATTTA
This sequence comes from Apodemus sylvaticus, assembly GCF_947179515.1. NCBI lineage: Eukaryota > Metazoa > Chordata > Mammalia > Rodentia > Muridae > Apodemus > Apodemus sylvaticus. The sequence continues at coordinate 17,844,696 of NC_067495.1, read as the reverse complement.
CTGTGTGTGATGGCACATGTCTTGAATCCAAGCACTTGGGAAGGACAAGCAGGTAGATCTCTGTAAGTTCAAGACTAGCCTGGTCTACATAGCAGGTTCCAGGACAGCCAAAGTTACATGATAGACAGACTATCTCAAATATAACACAATAAAACAAATTTTAAAAAGGAAAATTTAAGCTGGGTGGTGGTGGTGCACGCCTTTAATCCCAGCAGTTGGGAGGCAGAGGCAGGAGGATTTCTGAGTTCTGATGCCAGCCTGGTCTACAAAGTGAGTTCCAGGACAGCCAGGGCTACACAGGGAAACCCTGTCTCAGAAAAAAAAGGAAAATTTATCAGGTAAATATTAAACTTAGTATAGATATATTAATATGAAAGAAATTGAGAATGTAGTACAATATAACAATAACCAACTTTTGATATTATAGAAGATATAGAAGTCCTAATTTATATGTAATAAGGTGGGAAAAATAGCAAAATTATTAGGCTACTTTAATACATTTTCCACAATGACTGGCAACCCAAACTCCAGCAGAGTATTGGAACACTTTAGCCAAACTAACAAGCAAAGCTTAAGATAAATGCAATACATATGTAAAATATACCCTCTTTTCAACTCCCCAGAGAAAAGTCACCAAATGCTCCATACAGCAGATTTCAAGGACCTGGGATCATACAATTTGTTTTCGTGCAGGAATGGAATTCGAGTGGACATGGCAATGACACTGACCTATCTAAACAGAAGCCGGCTCAAGGGCTGGCACTAACCCCAAGAGGTGTCCTGCTGTTCCAGGCATTAACCTCTTAGCCGCTCCATGGCAATCCACAGGGTCCTAGTGGTCCTGGAATACAGACTGAGCAGATGATGACAACTGGCCAAGCAGGTGAGTGATAGACTAAACAAGTCTATGGAAAGGTATGTTTATCAAATGGTCTGGAAAGATTTATGCATCCACAGAACACAAGCCCTGCTTAGTAGGCCAACTCTAGATCAGAAAAGAAGAAAGCTTGAAAATAAATGAGATGAATATCTGACTTTGTTACTTAAAAAACATTCAAAGGGAACAAGTTGTGAATAGCCACTAGAAAGATAATTAAGCAAAAATAAAGACAGGAACAACAAAAAAGTGAAGCTTAAAAAAAAAAAAAAGGCTAATTTTGCTGGGCGGTGGTGGCACACACCTGTAATCCCAGCACTCTGGGAGGCAGAGGCAGGTGGATTTCTGAGTTCGAGGCCAGCCTGGTCTATAGAGTGAGTTCCAGGACAGCCAGGGCTACACAGAGAAACCCTGTCTCGAAAAAAACAAAACAAAACAAACAAACAAAAACAAAACAAAATAAAAGGTTTTATTTTTTAAAGAAAAACCAAAAACTGATAAACTGCTAACAATATTTGTCAAGGGGTTAAAACAGAGGTACAAGTGAACAATGTTGTAAGAGAGTATATTGTGTGAAAAAATTTTTTTCAATAGAAAAATAACAAATAAGTCTTAGAAAAAGATCATATAACAAAACAACAAAGATTTTTAAAAGATGCACATACAAACTTTACATCAACTTGAAAACTTGTGAAATAGAAAATTCCCAGAAAAAAACATAACTTAGTAAGTCTAAGTACAAGTAGCTAGCAAACAAACAAACAAAAAAATCCATAACTTTCAAAGAAACTCTAACAGTTAAATGGCTTCAAAGACATCCTAGGACTAGACTGTTTGATCTGAAAGTTCTGCCAAATATTTGAGGAACAGATAGTTCTGGGACAAACTTTGTTGGATATGGAATGAAAGAAAATAGTTCTCACCTCATTGCATGATGTTAGTATAACCTTGACATCAAAACTAGAAAAGGACAACATGAGAATCGAATCTCTCCTGAAGAAAATACTCAAGTACTCAACAACATTTTAGTGCACTAAACCTAGAAGTAATTTTACACCCCAAGACTACAAGATTAGCTCATAAAAAAAAAGAAAAAAAAAACATGTAGCACAAAAAAGTTAAAGTTAAAAAGAACCATGCTGTAAATCAATAGGTATAGAAAATAAATTCTATACATTCATTTCAACACCAAATCAGTTTTTAAAGATTATGTCAAGTTACAAATAAAAATGAACTTCCTTACTCTCTTAAAAGATATTTGTAAAAAATCCCCTACATTTAATTACTCAATGGTCAAACTTGAAAACCAGTCTCCTTAAAAATCATGATCAATTTATGAATACACACTTAACATACTTTTAACATTATACCATATGCATATATATGCAAACACATGTGTGTGTGTATGGGTACACATGTACACTCATGTGTGGATAGCTGTGTGTGCATGATCTAGAGGTGGGGGGTTCTTCAAATATATTAATATAAGAAAAAAGATATTTTAGAATCATAAGGATAAAGATTGCTGGGGAAAAAAATAAAAGCTGCAGTTTGCACACAAATTACCAAAACTAATAAAGTTTACTAGGTTTGTCAAATACAAATACACTATAGAAAATCATCATATATATGTGTGTATGTATGTGTGTGTATGTGTGTGTGTGTATATATATATATATATATATAGCATATGTATATGTATTTACATGTATACACATACACACACAGATATATCATCAAACTACTATAAAACACAATTTTCTACAAAAGTAATGTTTATAGTAATAATTTAGTTATTCCCTAGGGAGTATCTTGGGAACACAGAGCGATGGTAAAAGCAAAAGTAGCCAAGTGATGATTTACAGAGCATCTGTTCTGGGCCAGGCTCAGGACTCGATGCTGGGTCTGATGGTGAATAAGAGCAGGCAACTATGCTTTTGTTTTCTAAGTGCATACTATGGGATAGTCATTCTTCTTAGCACATTACCTGCTTTGGTTCATTTAACTTTTTCAACAGTACTGTTAGCAACATCAGTTTACAGGTAAGGGAATGGAAGCAAAACAAGGCTTGTCTTAAGTTTCCAAAGACAGGAGGTGGGACTTAAAGTTACATAGCTTTACATCTGCTAAGTATTACTCTTATGCATAATTAAAGAATGTGGAGCTCAGACTTGAAATAAACATATTTTTTTCTGTTCTGTGGGGGTGTGGGTTGTTTCTGTATTGCTTTTGAGATGGAGCCTTGCTATTTAGCCTTGGATGTTTGAGAAGCTACTGTGAGGCTAAGGTTAGTTCTCAAACTTGAAGCAAGTTCCCTTGAATCTTCCTCCTGAGTACGGGTCATAACCATCTCTATTCTGGATCTTCTAGATGACTGCAAAGTCATTAATGTATATTGCCTCTCCAACTTGAAAGGCAGATTTTGCAAGAATATAAGGTTTTTATTTTCACTCTGGAAGACTTATATGTAAGCAGAACCTCATTCTAGCTCAATCAGACTCCTTTATCTCCAGATGAGTAATTAGAATTGCTGATGGAGAGAACAATGGAGAACAGGACTTTGTCCTCCACTCTGCTTCTTCTATACATATCCTTCATCCTATGTACCAACCTAATATCCCACATCTCCCTGAAACTGCTATGATGAAGGATTGCTTCCCATATGTATTAGGCCTACCCCTCCTTTAACATTAAGAGTCCAGCAGCTCTCAGCTGTTGCTTGAGCTGTCTGAGTCCTGCAGTCCACAGATGTCTTATCTCTAGCCCCCTTCTGGTCACTCAAGCTGGGCTGGAAACACCTTGTTGCACGATTATCCCTGCTTATCTCTGAGAAATTGTTTCAAAGACTTCGGTTTCAAAGCCTATTTACAAGCTTTGCTTACTTTGCCTCCATTCCTCCTTAGAATTTCAAAGGTCTGAGCTTTGAAATAAAGAAAGCAAGCCTAATTAGAATGTTAAGCTCCAACTCAGAAACAGACCAGGCTTTGTGACAGACTTTCCCCTCAACTCCTCAGAACAGCAAGGCTGTCTCTAAATGTCAAGGCAATGTCCTCAGTCGTTTTCAGCCAGGGCAGGTACAGACATATTTTTAAGAGGATCGTGAGAGAGGAAGGGCAATGCCGACCAGTGGCATGGTAGTGTTGTGGACTCAGCACCTAGCCTCTGAGACACCATGCCAGGAACCATCACCTTCTTTCACCCTGGCATAAATTAAACGAGTCCTGCTTCCAGATCTTTCATAAGAGGAGCTAAAATAAGATATTCTCGGGTAGCACTACACTAGGACCCTCATATTCCAGATAAGAAGCATTCAGACAATTTCTCAAATAAAGAGAGCCAGCCCTTAGGTCAGGGGTTCCCGTAGTTTGGGTTCTTTTTACCTAAGCCTCATTCTCTGTCTTCTCTACCTGCCTTTCTCTTACTTCCTTATCCTTTCTCATATTAGCCTCTTGTTCTACTCTAGCAATTTCATTCAACTGATCATCTGTCCCAACTTCTATGTGAGGGTAGGGGTAGATGGGAAGCACCGTTTGTTCTTCTAGACCCACCCGCCCCCACCACCCACAAATGTCAACCCCCACTTACAGCCCCTTCGCCGCTGCAGCAGGCTGCTACTGCCGCTGTGTGGAATCCAGATCTTCTGTAACCTGGTTTGAGTGAGTTCTCCCATCTCTTGAGACATCTTAGGCGTTGCAGCTAAAGACACCACTGCCCACAAGGTATTGGACCTCACTTCCTATGTTCCTAGCTGTCTTGTCTGTTGCTGTGGCCACCACGGCAGCAGGTGGGCAGGGCTGAGACAGGGGGGGATGCACTGGGCTTCTGAGCCTCTCACGGTTATCTCCAGCTCCCTCTTTTTCTTCTGCTCCCGGATGTACAAGTGGGGATGTGGGTGCTGAGAGCCGGAGGCCGAGCCGAAGTCAGCAGAGGCCTCTGAACTCCAAGGGCTATGTACATAGAAGATAAGTTGGAGCCCAGCAAGGAAGGCAGCCAGCAAGACAGCCCAGGTCTGGCCAGTTACTTCCCGCCAATGAAGGCAGGACTAGTAGAGTATGCAAATAAAAGACCAAAGATCATGTGCTTACATCCTGTGTTGTGTGGCATGACAAAGGTGATGGAGATAGGTCTAAACTTTGAAATTAAAAAAAAAAAAATAAAAGCAGGCCTAATCAGAATGTAAGCTCCAACTCAGAAACAGAGATTTATTACAAGGTCCCCCACAACAAAACCACAAGCATAATGTTCCTAATTCAAAATGCAATGTTTTGAGCTAGCAATTAAAGGCCCAAACTGGAAGCAGACTTTCACTACCTCACTGCTCACCCTATTCGACACGGCACTGTAAAACTGTCTTTCCCTGGAGTCGGCTCCCTGCCTCTTCACGGGACCTCTCCCTCTTAAAATGAGCTGTCCTGGGCACTCTAAAGAGATTGGCACTATCTGATCATCTTTATACTCTCTCCAGCCAAGGTTAAATAAATCAGAGTAAATCTGACACCTTGGGAATAAGAGCGAAGGCAGCCATTGCTGGGCAGAGAGCCGATAAGTAGATGCAGCTCACCCGGCTGCCAGTGCTGAGATGACCCAGCACTAAGGGCATCAGAATTGAATTCAAACCCGGGCTAAAGCTCTTTGAGTCAAGGTGTTGGGATGGCATCTTAGGAGCGGTGGAAACCACACTGAGGAGAGTGTGAAGAACAAGAGGCGTCTATTTAGATGGAGGTGTCTATATCTAAATAGCACAAACCCACAGGCCAGGGACATCTCATCCAGATGTCTCCCCTTGGCTTGTCCCACTCTCACTGCCATTCCCCCAGTTATTTTGAGACTTTTATCTGTAGAATTCATGTAACTGCACGGCTTGCCTGGAAGATGTCCAAGTGCCCTTTTACTTCATTCTTTGGAACCTTCCCACCCCCCAGCAAACCTCCAGTGATTGGGTGTTAGGAAGCTCAACTTTCTTCCACTGAGACGGACTATGCAAGGGCAATCTCTCGGGAAAAGAAATCTCCAGTCCCTGCCCTCAAATGCTCCCAGTTCTACTTTGCCTTTTAAGACTCTTCCTCAAAATATCTTCTCAGAATCGTAGTCTATACAAGGGTTAGAGCCACTCCAGTTGCTGTGCATACATCATAGAAGACTTTCAACATCAAAGCCTACCTATATCAAGGAGCCCTACTGAGGCAATGGATCATAGTGGTTAAGAAGAATGGAATCTGGAGCCATACTATCTGGGTGGAATCCCACTTCTGCTCATTACTAGATATAAGAGAATAGGCAGAAGACTAAACTTTTCAGTGCCTAAGTTGGTCTCTGTTTTGGTCTGCTTTTTCATTTAGTATATAGGAAAGGTTAATTTTCATTTTAGCAAAGAGCCAATGTATTGATACACATGAAGAAACTTGGGGAATGCTGAATACCCATTATTCAACACTGTTGCTTCTTTGGGAAGGAAATGATTCATCTTTTGCCTGCAAGTCATCTGCAAGTTCTAGCACGTTATTATGACACAGGATTAACATTTATACTGTAAAGACTTCCGGAGAATCAATTAGAAAGGTAAACTCGTTTCTAGGTTTTGTTAACTTAAGTCTGGCATAAAACATCAGCTACTACATGTACTCACTTACTGGCCAAACTTAAAAAGAGGTTGGTGAGGAACTCACTATAGACTAGTATGGAAAAGGAGAGGGAGAAAGAAAAAAACAATAAACAGGATAGATTCTGGTAAATAGGAGAAATAACTTCTGACATTCTAGAACACATTTGGATTACTATGGTTCATAACAGATAATTATGTACTTCAAAGTAGCTGGTAGAGATGAGAAATAATAGATATTTGAGGTGATACATATGGCAATTAACCATTGTACATTATATGCCTGCACTGAAGTATCATACAGTACTACACAATTATAAATAATTATGTATCAATTTAGAGTAAAAATATACTAAAACAAGGTTTTCCTAGAGTCTCAGAAATAGACTTTGCAAGACACAAGTCTCTTAATCCTAGTAAGTCAGATAATCAGTGGAAGTCTGTTTTAATGATCTTACAAAGACTTTGTATGTTTTTCAGTGCCCACAAAGCAACATTTTGCTAATTTTATTTGTTTCTTTCAAACATTCCCAGTAATAATAGCGCAGGGAAATAGGTCTGAGGAGGGGATGGCTTGCCCAAGGTAATCTAGCCAACATCATGAACATGTCTTTTATGTTTACAATTTTGTCCTTACAACACTGCCAAGAATCAGGAAGATAATTTTAGTAACAAGAAATCTGAGCTAGGTGGCTAGAAGGCCTCTGACAAGGTCTGAATGGGTAAACTTGGGGTCCAGGTTTGACATCCTAATTTAACCCTGCCTAGAACTATGAAACTTCACTGCTGCTGCTGATTCGGAGACCAGAAACAAACAAACAAACAAACAAAAACCAAGCCTTAGAGAAATACCTCAGACTAGCATTGAAACCTCTTCTAAATCAAGTCCCAAGTTACCTGTCAGTCTTCTATCCTCCAGACCCCCCATGTTTAACTTACAGGGCCCTCAAGCACAGCATTTTCCTGCCTATAGGCTCCTGCTCAGCCTGGAGTGCTTTCTCCTCTCACTGGACTCTCTCTTGCTCATCAAGACAAATTTCAGTGTTTATCTTCTCTGAAAGTCAGCCTTGTAGCCTTGAGAGAAGCTTGGCCTTCAGTTCTCACATTGCCTTGTGCCTCTACTTGAGCTAGGGTTTCTCTGATGTCTGGTACCTAAGTAGATTGTGGGCTCCATGAACATGGGGCCTGGATCTCTGTGATCTGCTGACTGTCTATCTCAGGCTCTGGTAGGGAAGACCATGGTTAGTGACTATGTTCACAATCTACATCTCTCTGCTGCAGAAGAGATAAACATGGCAACAAGAAATCCCAGTTCACCACGGTAGATATTATAACAGCTTTCAGGGAAGTGGATGGGGGAGCTGGTTTGTCTGAGGTAAAGAGTAGCATCTGAAAAAAAAATCTTAAAACTTTAGGATGGAACAGAATAAAATTTTGGAATTCTACGAAGGTTTAATGTATTGGTTATAGACATGGGGTTCACTCAGCATCAGATTCACACACAAGGCTCAAAGATGAACCATAAAGCAGAACTATCTCTAGGGAAGAAAACTATGCAGCTGACATTTGCGGAGCTACAGATCCTCCTCCCACCTCTATATACAGTGTGGAAAGGAAGCTCATTTAAAGCATCAAGAGAGTACAGATGGGCAGTAAAGTCATAAATGGGGTCTCCTTATTGGTAAGTCTTGAAATGCGTGGTTCTGAATGCATTTGTTATAGGCTAGAAGGCTGGTGGATGATCACATGCTTACAGGCTAGATTCATGTATGAGCCCATATCAGGACTTCTGTGGTAGCAGCCTAGAATCCCTTTGTTCTTAGCGACTGCCCTGGCAGTATTATGCCACTGTTTTCAGACTCATGTCTGCTCCACAAAGCTCCTTGCATTCTCGTCTCAGGAGGGGTTCTCCATTGACCATAGTCAGTCAGAAGGAGAGCACGTAGACAGTTGTGGGTGGTGCTACCTGTGGGTGTCATATAAAAGCCAAGAACATGAATCTCAGACATAGCATGAAAGCCCTGAAGCAAAAGAACTCTGGATTCTGCCTTCCACACTTTCTTGATCATCAGGCCAGTCCTCTGTGGGAAGTCGGCTAGGGGCTTTCATTTCTATTTTCCCAGAGAAACTAAAGAACTTGTGAAAGTTTCATAGCAAATCAACCCGACTTAATACACTAGAGGAGAGGTCAGAGATATACTCTCTATTGTGCATTTAATTAAAAAATATACATATACTACACAGGAAGCTGGGCTGGGGGAAATCACACAATCACAGCCAGGCCGGGCTACACAGAAAGTTTCAGGCCCCCATGGAAAGCACAGTTAGACTCATTTCCCAAAACTAAAAAAAAAATAAAAATAAAACAAAAATTGGAATGTCAAAGATAATAAGGGACTGACCTTTAGGCCAGTGTCCTAAAATGTCAAGTACAACTGGATTTTAAAATACTGACAATAGGGAGGGGGGCAACATTTGAAATGTAAATAAATAAAATAAGTAATTAAAACTAAAACGTCGACAGTTGAATCAGATATACATATCATCATTCCCCACCCCCCTATCCCCTTTAAAATAGCTAAATCAAACTCCTATGCCAAGAAAATCTTCCAAGCAGCCTGAAACAAGGATTTTGACTTGTAAAAGACCTGTCTACTTTCCCTTTACGCTCACCTACCTGTTCTTTTAGAGGCTTTTTCTTCCATCGCTAATTATCCAATGGCTCTCTTGCATTTACAGACCCCCAAAGCAGGTCGGGTGGATGGCATCAAATAGGAAACCCGGAGACATCCGTTGGTTCCTGGGAAGGCTGAGGAAGCACCCTTGTTAAGGGGTGTGTGCAGTGTTGAAATATTAGCTGCTGTGCTTGCCAAGGAAGTTCCTGAGCCGCCCAGAGCCTTTTCTCTTCAGTCCAACCATGTGTTCACCTTGCCCCAAAGGTCAGTACTAATATTAACAAGGCACTGGATTTCCTTGGGACAAAGCTTTATATATATCTGCCTTTAGTGTAGTATGGGCAAAATCCCTTGCTTAAAAGGAATCTGGCAACATGAAGAAAAATATTCATCTCCCTTGTCCTAATTAACCTACTCCTGGGATTCGATCTTTAATCGGTAACTCCCAATGCATGGAAAAGCTCGAAGCATAGAATTTTAATTACAGAGCTGTTTTTCTGATGACAATAACTAGTGACCTTTAAGTCTTCTGGGGGTGGGGAAACAGCCCACTTTGGCTCTTTGTGCAGCCAAAGAAATTCTGAGGGTGTGTGTACTGAGTGGGAATAACTCTGTAGCAATTTTCAGTGAAAAAAAAAAATCCTCAGGATGCAAAGTTAGTTTTCCCGGAAATTGGGTGATTTCTGTTAATTCTGTTTCTGTGGTCTCAAAAAATAAGTCAAGAACTCATCGCTACTGCCCTGCTTATTCATCCATTTGCTAAATATTTATTCTGTTATCATATAAGCTGGGTCAGAGACTGCTACTACATTCACGCTGTTGGCAGTCTAGTGACAACGGAAATCAATGGTAGTTGTACACTGTGGTAAATGCTGTGCCAGAATGGACCAGAAAGTGCAGTGGTGCCCACTGAAAAAGACCTAAATACAGAGGTGTGTGGACAGAAAGTCAATTGTTTACCTGATTAAGAAGGGTTTAAATCTTGGCTCTACCACTTCTGTGAGGCTGAGACGAATTTATTCAACTTCTACTTAGCTTCAGTGCCTCTTCCTGGATTATCCTAAGAATGAAAGGACACAGTGTAGACAGGAAAACCACAGCTGCATCGGGAAATGGTAGTATTCTGGAGCTTAAATGGTCTAGGCCTCGATTTTGCTCATCTGAGAAATGGAGCCAAATTCAAGTCTATCTTACGCTTTGAGAGTCAAGACAAATATGGCTATATAGGGAGGATTTGAGGCAGTCTCCTTCCTCCAGACTCCATTAAAACAGGCTAGCTAGGTTCTTAACTGCTTAACTGAGAAAGTTCCCTTTGCCACTGCCCAAAAGGACAGGGGCAGAAGCCCCTCAGCCACCGCCAGGGGCCGCTCCCTTAAGCCGGAGCTCTGTCTCGATCCGGGTAGGGCGTTGGCTGGGCTTGTTTCCCCAGAGGCCTGCCCCTTGACAAAGTGACAAAATCCCATTTGTAAGTAACCTGGCGCACCAGGGGGACTTTTGTGGTAGAGAAAAGCAGTCAGATGGGCGTCCAGGCCAGCTTGCTGCCAGAAGAGAAGGAGCTCAACCAGAGACGCACCTCTCACCAGTTACTCTTCCCAGGTTTTGGTCTGGGTCTTGCTATGTAGCCCAGGCTAGCCTTGAATTCATTACTGACCCTGCCTCAGCTTCCTGAGTACTGGGGTTACAGGCTCCTACGACCAAGCCCGGGTTTCCTACAGCCTCCACCTTAGCTCCGTCTCCCGCCTAAGAGAACTGAACTCGAAGTCCCGCCCTGCGTGCGTCCCGCCGTCGGAGGGGGCGGAGGAGCGGCTGAGAACGGCCGTGGAAACGCGAGAGGAAGGCGGGGAGCCAGCTCACTTCCGGGCAGCAATGCATTTGCCCGCCTAAGCTTCCTTTGGGAAACGGTACAGTGTACCAAAAATGCTGCGCGTGGTAAGCTGGAACATCAATGGGATCCGGAGTCCCCTGCAGGGCCTTGCATGCCAGGAACCCAGCAACTGTCCCACGGCCTTGCGACGCGTTTTGGACGAGCTGAATGCTGATATTGTCTGTCTCCAGGAGACCAAAGTGACCAGTGAGCACGCGCGAATCGAGCAGCTCTACCTTGTTTTCCTTTTGCTACTGACCTTTGTTCCTTCTCATTTCGTGTTTCCGCTTTTCCCATACTTAGAATCCTGCCCTTATACCCACCTGGAAGGCCTGATCCTTCTCGCAGACACCCCCCACCCCAGCTAGAACCCCTAATTCTCACTCCTGGCCTGCTTTTTGAAGCCCTCATACACAGATTCCCACTCATTTCTATAGCCCCAACTCGGGGCCTTGAATTTTCTCCTTTGATCCTTCTAAGGATGGATGTTTTCCATTCCTGCCCCCACCTCAGTCCTTATTGCCACCTAATCTCAGCCCTTAGCTCAGACACTAATTTCTGTTCCCGTATCTCCAGTTTCTTGTTTCTCCCCACTTCAGAGCCCTAGATTCATTCCTCTTTGATGTCTTACCCCACATTTAGACCTAATTTCTTCTCCCATCATTCCCAGCCCGAATTCTCTAATTCCCTCTCCTACCTCCCACTCTCCCTTCAGGTCCCCAGTCTCCACTGCCAGCATTCTGTCAATACTTTCATCTAGACCACAAGACTTAGCTAAGACTCAACTTCCCTGTGTAATTTGAATATCATTTTCCTTCCTGACTTTTCCATCTCTCTAGCTCCTGTCAACATAAGCACCTCTCCTCCCAACTCCCCAATTATAGCTCTGATATATACTAGCCTATAACTGTAATTCCAGTCTTTTATGGGTCCACAGTGTGAATTTACCTCTGACTTTATATTACATTTTTTTTTTCAGGAGATGTACTGACAGAGCCCCTGGCTATTGTGGAGGGTTATAACTCCTATTTCAGCTTCAGCCGCAGCCGTAGTGGCTATTCTGGTAAATGAAGTCTTCTGGGGTATATATGTTAGCATTGGTGATGGAGAAAAAGGAGTGTTTTGGTATTTAATAAGAAGGTAATATATTTTGACTTTTCAACTCTAAAGCAAATGCTGCATAATCTTAGGTTATATGAAACCTCATATTTATGCAACCAAGTTTCCTTTTAGCCCTCAGAAGCACAGTAATGCCATGGTTACTCGCATGAGTTTAACTGCCAGGGTTCAAGTCTTGGCTTACATCATCACTCTATTTCCTGGCAAGTTGCTTTCCCTTTGTGTTTCAGATTTTTTTCACTGAGAAAATGAGGATAATGGTTATTTTCTTGGCTCTCACAAGGCTTTAGATATAGTCTTACATGTGGTAATAATAATAGCTAATATTTCATCAGCATTTGCTATGTATGTGTAAAATACATTACTATTATTCTTGTAAAATATAACATTATTCTGTGGGGTTTTCTAAAAGAGGAAACTGAGGCCTCAGGCAATGTTTAGATGCTTCAGACTCTACAGAGCCATGTATGGCCCCTGAGCTGGGAGGATTGTTCTTACATTTTTGAAATCGTTAAATTTGACAAAGATATCCAAAGCTGTTCCTGTGGAGACACTTGGAGCGGGATAGTGTGTACAATAATATATTGGCTGCCAATCCCATTGAGCATGCTCTTGTCTGTCCCCAGGTGTGGCTACCTTCTGTAAGGACAGTGCTACCCCAGTAGCTGCTGAAGAAGGCCTGAGTGGTGTGTTTGCCACCCTGAATGGGGATATTGGTTGCTATGGAAATATGGATGAGTTCACCCAGGAGGAACTCCGGGCTCTGGATAGTGAGGGCCGGGCCCTCCTTACACAACATAAGATCCGGTAATAGCCTATATCCTCCTACTGCAGGCCCTCATTGGTTCTAGTCTTTGCGTCCAGAATATAAAGCCCATTTTATAGGTATGCAGTCGCTATAGCCAAGTTCCCAAACTTGCCTTCCTGGATTTTAGTCCTGGCTGGGCTGCGTGATCTTGGAAAATTCATGCTTCTTAGCCTTGTATTCCTCTCTGTACAGAGGGAGACTGACCTGGAAGTATTGCTTTTTAATTACCTCAAAAATAGCTTAGCCAGCCCAGGACTCACTACCTTAAGTCGATTTCTTTCTAGGTATCTTATAGTCATGGAATGGCAGCATTTTCACCCAGTTTGCCTCGGTACTATGCCCTCCTTGCCTTATCCAGAGCCCATTCCCCCCAAGACTTGCTTATTTATTTCTCCCAACCCTTTTTTTTTCTGTTCATCCCATGGACAACCATTAACTAGAAGCTGCATGGTGGATGGGTATGAAGGGGAGACTTGAAACTGACCTCTTTTTGTGGGGCTCTTTTTTTCCTCAGCACTTTGGAAGGGAAGGAGAAGACTTTGACCCTGATCAATGTCTACTGCCCTCACGCGGATCCTGGGAAGCCTGAGAGGCTGACCTTTAAGATGCGCTTCTATCACCTGCTGCAGATCCGAGCAGAAGCGCTCCTGGCAGCCGGCAGGTATATTGTCAATCTAGACAGCCAGCTTTGGTTGAACACATCTTGGTGGCTGGCTTGTGCCATGCTCTATGAAAGGACATAAAATTTTGTCGTTGAGGTCCTTTTATAGTCTAGCATCAAATATGGTCATGCTGAACTGACATCAGATATGGTCATGCTGAACTGGGAGGACAGAGTAAAGAGACATGAACTCTGAGCTTTGTTCTCTGGGCACTTATTCTGGCTCTTCTCTTACTGTGAGCCTCAAAGGCAGCACAGCTCTGTCATCTTTTGTCAAATGCCCATGTGAATCCGTACCCTGGAGAAGATCTTCGAGGACAAGATGAGGTGATAGGGGTAAATTCCGAGTTCCAAGGATAGACAGGAAAGTGGGAGTAGGTTAGAGTAATCAAGGGGGACTTCCTCCAGGAAGTGGTATCTGAGCTCAGCTTTGAAGGGTGAGAAGGAAGACATCAGGTAGAGAGCACTGAAGTACTCACGTCATATAGAATAACTTTGCGGCTCAGGATTTGGTTCAAGATGGGAGAAGGGAAGAGGCACATTGCTATGAATAATTGGTATCTAAGCCTCTAGGTGGGAGGTAGCCTCTTTGTGCTCTTGGCCCTGGGAGAAAAGTATATGGGAATCCTCTTTTGTAACATCCAGTTGACAGTCACACATTGTGTTTTTCAGTCATGTGATAATCCTGGGGGACCTGAATACAGCCCACCGACCCATTGACCACTGCGATGCAAGTAGTCTGGTAAGGTTCCCTCTAAACCATAGGCCCCGGTTTTGTTTCATTCACCCAGTCAGCCAAAATTGGGAGTTTGGCACCAGAGGTAGCTTCTTTTATGGAAAAAAATAATGCTTGGTTTGAGTATATGATTATTTTCAATCTGAAATTACATGTGATAGTTGTACATGTTTATGGAGTACCACATAAAAATTTGACATGATGGTCAAATGGGGATAAATTGTCGTATTTGTTTCCTCAAACTTTTGTCTTTCTGTGTGGGCATTCAAAATTTTTTCTACTACCTGAAATATATAGTAAACTTTTTGAAATATATAGTAAACTTTTGCCAGCTATTACTATACTATGGAATACTAGGTGCTTTTTCCTTCTATCAAACTGTTCACAGTAACCAGCCACTGTACCCCTTTCTTCCTATCACTCCTGGACTCTTGTGACAACTATTCTCTGTTCCATGTGATTACCTTTTGAGACGGTAAAACAGGAATGCGGTCACATGGCGTTGATCATTATGGGTTTCCCTTGTTTTTTTTTTTTTTTTAAGATTTATTTATTTTATGTATATGAGTACACTGTAGCTGTACAGATGGTTGTGAGCCATCATGTGGTTGCTGGGAATTGAATTAAGGACCTCTGCTTGTTCCGGCCTGACTCACTCCTGTCTAAAGATTTATTATGTGTGAGTACACTGTAGCTGTCTTCAGAAGAGGGCATTGGATCCCATTACAGATGGTTGTGAGCCACCATGAGGTTGCTGGGATTTGAACTCAGGACCACTGGAGGAGCAGTCAGTGCTCTTAACCACTGAGCCATCTCTCCAGCCCACTTCCCTTGTTTTTAAGTCTTCCAGTTCCACTCATTTTGCTGCAGGCGACAACAAAAATCTTCTTTCCGGCTAAATGGTATTGTAGTATGTATGCATATTTTATTTTCTTTATTTGCTCATTAATGAATACATAGGTTGCTTGTGTTTCTGGGCTGTTGTAGTAAATGATACTGCACAGGATACTGAACAGGACTTCAGAAGTTTCTTTGATAAACTAATTTCCTTTTCCTTTTTTTAATTGTATATTTTCTTTATTTACATTTCAAATGTTATCCCCTTTCCCGTTTTCCCCCCACTCCCGGAAATCCTCTATTTCATCGCCTTTCCCCCCTGCTTCTATGAGGGTGTCCCGCCACCCACCCTACCCAATCCCACCTCCCCACCCTCAGTTCCCCTACACTGGGGCATCCATTGAGCCTTCATATGACCAAGGACCTCTTTTCCTTCCATTGATGCCTGACAAGGCTGTTCTCTGCTACACAAGGCTCTCAGCAGCTGGAGCCATGTGTACTCCTTGGTTGGTGGTTTAGTCCCTGGAGCTATGGGGGGTCTGATTGGTTGATAGTTCTTCTTCCTATGAGGTTGCAAACCCCTTCAGCTCCTTCAGTCCTTTTTCTAACACCTCCATTGAGGACCCAGCTCTCAGCTCAGTGGTTGGCTGCAAGAATTCTGTTGTGAAGGGTGTTGTTTCCCTAATTTCTTTCTCAGCCTGTTTATCCTTTGAGTATGGGAAGGCTACTGGTTTGTTTGAATTAATTTTATATCCAGCCACTTAGCTGAAGTTGCTTATCTGGTTCAGGAGTTCTCTGGTGGAATTTTGGGGGTTACTTAAATATATAATCATATCATCTAATCAAATAGTGATAGTTTGACTTCTTCCTTTCCAATTTGTATTCCTTTGACCTCTTTTGGTTGTCTAATTGCTCTAGCTAGAACCTCAAGTACTATATTGAATACATGTGGAGAGAGGGGGTAGCCTTGTCTTGTCCCTGATTTTAGTGGGATTGTTTCAAGCTTTTCTCCATTTAGTTTGATGTTGGCTACTGGTTTGCTGTATATTTCTTTAACTATGTTTAGGTATGGGTCTTGAATTCCTGATTTTTTTAAGACTTTTAACATGAAGGGATGCTAAATTTTGTCAAATGCTTTTTCAGCATATAATGAAATGATCATGTGCTTTTTTTCTTTGAGTGTGTTTATATAGTGGATTGCATTGATGGATTTCCGTATATTGAACCATCCCTGCATACCGCGAATGAAGCTTATGTGATCGTGGTGAATGATCGTTTTGATATGTTCTTGGATTTGGTTGACAAGAATTTTATTGAGTATTTTTCTATCAATGTTCATAAGGGAAATTGGTCTGAAATTCTCTTTATTTTTTCTTTGTTAGGTTTAAGTGTAATTGTGGTTTTATAGAACAGATTGGGTAGTGTTCCTTCTGTTTCTATTTTGTGAAATAGAGTATTGGTATTGGGTCTTCTTTGAAGGTCTGATAAAATTCTCCACTAAACCCATCACATCCTGTGTTTTTTTTTTTGTTTGTTTGTTTGGTTTTTGTTTTGTTTTGTTTGGGAGAGTATTAATGATTGCTTCTATTTTTTTTAGGGGTTATAGGACTGTTAATTAAGATGGTTTATCTGCTTCTGTTTTAACTTTGGCACCTGGTATCTGTCTAGAAAATTATCCATTTCATTCAGATTTTCCAGTTGTGTTGAGTATAGGCTTTTGTAGTAGTATCTGATACTTTTTTGACTTTCCATGTTTTCCCTTGTTATGTCTCCATTTTCATTTCTGATTTTTATTAATTTGGATACTGTCTCTGTGCCCTCTGGTTAGTCTGGTTAAGGGTTTTTTGATGTTGAGAGAGTAAGGAAAAGTGATTGTTACTTCCTGTTAGTTTTGTTGTTAGAGGTAGAATTATGTTTGTTTGGCTATCTGTTTTGGGTTTGTTTAAAGATTACTATCTTGCTTTTTCTAGGGTGTAGTTTCCCTCCTTGTGTTGGCATTTTCCATCTAGTATCCTTTGTAGGGCTGAATTTGTGGGAAGATATTGTGTAAATTTGGTTTTGTCATGCAAGACCTTGGTTTCTCCATCTATGGTAATTGAGAGTTTTGCTGGGTATAGCAGTCTGGGCTAGCTTTTATGTTCTCTTAGGGTTTGTATGAGGTCTGCCCAGGATCTTCTAGCTTTCATCATCTCTGGTGAGAAGTTTGGTGTAATTCTGAGATGTCTTCCTTTATATGCTACTTGATCTTTTCCCTTACTGCTTTTAATATTCTTTCTTTGTTTATTGCATTTGGTGTTTTGATTATTATGTGATGGGAGGACTTTCTGTTCTAGTCTAGTCTGTTTGGAGTACTGTAGGCTTCTTGAATGTTCATGGGCATCTCTTTCTTTAGGTTAGGGAAGTTTTCTTCTATAATTTTTTGAAGATATTTTTTGGCCCTTTAATTTGGAGGCCTGTTTTGTGACCAATTATATGGTCAATTTTGGAGAAGGTACCATGAGGTGCTGAGAAGAAGGTATAGTCTTTTGCTTTAGGATGAAATGTTCTGTAAATATCTGTTAGATCCATTTGGTTCATCACTTCTGTTAGTTTTACTGTGTCTGTTATTTTCTTTTTCTCTCTTCTATACCTATTATCCTTAGGTTTGGTCCTCTCATTATGTCCTGGATTTCCTGGATATTTTGGGTTACATGCTTTTTGAATTTTGTATTTTCTTTGACTGTTGTATCAATGTTTTCTATGGTATCTTCTGCACCTGAGATTCTCTCTCCTATCTCTTGTATTCTGTTGGTGGTGCTTGCATCTCTTACTCCTGATCTCTTTCCTAGGTTTTCTATCTCCAGAGATGTCTCCCTTTGTGATTTCTTTGTTGTTTCTGTTTCCACTATTAGATCTTGGATGGTTTTGTTCATTTCCCTCACCTGTTTGATTATGTTTTCCTGTAATTCTTCAAGGGGTTTTGTGTTTCGTCTTTAAGGGTTTCTACCTGTTTACCTGTGTTCTCCTGTATTTCTTTTTTCTTTTCTTTTCTTTTATTTATTTATTTTTTGGTTTTTTGAGACAGGGTTTCTCTGTATAGCCCTGGCTGTCCTGGAACTCACTCTGTAGACCTGGCTGGCCTCGAACTCAGAAATCCGCCTGCCTCTGCCTCCAAAGTGCTGGGATTAAAGGCGTGTGCCACCATGCCTGACTTTCCTGTATTTCTTTAAGGGAGTTATTTATGCCCTTCTCAAAGTCCTCTATTATCATCATGAGACATGATTTTAGATCTGAATCTTGCTTTTCTGGTGTGGTGGTGTATCCAGGGCTTGCTATGGTGGGAGAATTGGGTTCTGATGATGCCAAGTAGCCTTGGTTTCTGTTGCTTATGTTCTTGTTGCTTGACTCCCACCATCTGGTTATCTCTAGTGCTACCTGCCCTCGCTATATCTGACTGGAGCCTGTCCTTCCTGTGATCCTGGTTGTGTCAGAACTCCTCAGAGTTTAACTCTTGTGGTGAACCTCTGGTTTTGGGATCCTGTGATCCTGAGATCCTGGTGTGAGAAAGCCCCTGGGATCTTGGGATCCTCGGATCCTGGGCTTTTTAGAGTGCCTGGGAGTGGCAGGCTCTAAAAAGTTTCCTCTGGGTGTTGTGGGACTGGTTGTGGATTTCTAGCCCAAGGTCTGTTAAGGGCACTGGCCCAGACTGGAAGCAACCCATGCCACTGGTCGGGTGGGGTTCCTGGGCCCTTGGATTCTGCTGGTCCCAGTTCCTCCCGTGTTGGGACAGATGTTGAGTCCTTCTCAGTTCTGATCTATGATCCTGGGTGTGTTAGAGTGCCTGGGAGTGGAGCTTCCTCTGGGTGTTGTGGGACTGGTTATGGAGTTCGTGCCCACAGTCTGCTCCCTGATTTCATTTTCTTTGCATATATATCTAAAGTGGGGTTTCTGCATCATGTAGTGGTTTAAACTTTTCGAAGACCTTCCATACCATTTTCTAAAAAGATGGGAATAATTTATATTTTCATAAGTGTATGAAAGTTCTCCTTTCTCTGTATAGTTAGTTGTCAGCATCTGTTTCTTTTCTCTGATAAAAGCTGTTCTAACAAGGATGAGAAGGAGATGCTACTTACCGTACTGCAATTGGTTCACATTTCCCCAATAATATTGTTAAATATTTTGTCATATATATCATGTCCACTTATATATCTTCTTTTTTTGAGAAATTTTTTCAGATTATATTTCAATTTTTCAATCAGACGTATTTTTAATATTCAGTTGTTTGAGATTTTTTTTTTTTTTTTTTTTTTTTTTTGGTTTTTTGAGGCAGGGTTTCTCTGTAGTCCTGGCTGTCCTGGAATTCACTCTGTAGACCAGGCTGGCCTTGAACTCAGAAATCCACCTGCCTCTGCCTCCCAAGTGCTGGGATTACAGGTGTGCGCCACCACGCCCGGCTTGTTTGAGATTCTTATATGCTGTGGATAGTAATTCTGGTCAGATGAGTATTTAAAAAATGTTTTCTCCTGTGTCTTTGCTCTAGTGATTGTTTCCTTCACAGTGTAGAAGCTGTTTAAATTTTATGTAGTCCCACTGAAATACCACTCTAAAAGAATTTAGATTTAGTCTTTCATTCAACAGAGAGCACTGACCTTACCTTGACCTGGTCCTGGCCCATATGCTGGAAAACATGTCCAGTCTTACTCATGGACCCTAAGCCTTCAGTTTGTGAATAAACCATTCACAAACATAAGATACATTGTTGTCTAGTTCAAATTGGTGCCTTCAGGGTTGCAGTAGCATTTCTAGGTGGGCAAGCAAATACATCAGTCAGATAGCAGAAGGTAGCTAAATCCTTAGAGGTTAGTAGAAACTTTAGGGTATGGGGAACTTCAATTCTCTGTTTTATAGTGTCAGGGGGAGGAAAGGTGAGTGGCAGGAGGTAGGGCTGCAGAGTTCTTTGTAGTCATGGTGAAGATTTAAGGACAGCTTTCTGGTTAGGTCCCTGTCTCCATTTCCATCCCCAGTGTCTCTGCACATTCTCTTCCTCGGCCCACTGAAAAAGCTCTTTTCATCCTAGCTTTTCTCACTCTCACCCAAATTAGCAGCCTTCTTTTTTTCTCATATGAACCTCTCATTCCCTCTAGGCCAGCGTTTCTCGAACCCTTGACTGCATATTAAAGCAAGCATAGTGATACCTTAGTACTACACCAAAACAGCGTAATCAGAATCTCTTATGTGTAGAGCCATGGTGCTGGGTTGTTTGAAAAGTCCTACGAGACTTATTATGCACACAAGCTCGAGAAGCACTACCCCCAGAGTAGAACAAAACTCCTCAACTTGACCATCCTCATAGAAAGGAGTGCTTTGTTAGAAAAAAAAGCTACCTGCTTTTTCTCTGCCCCCATGTGAACTCAAAAGGTGTGGGGATTTCTCCTTGCCCCCTGGCAAGCAAGCAGCTCTTCAGAGTCAGTCACAGATGGACCTTCTGAGCTGTAAAGCGAGGTTCACATAACCCTGTCCCTGTGTTCAGTTAATTTGCTAGAGCAAAGCAAGTACTCAGGCAGCCACTATAACTTACATCTAAACTTAGCTAAAGAGAAAAAATTAAATGATATAAACCGGTAGTTAGATAAAGAAATACATGCAGAGGAAGGTCTAAAAGGGCCCTAAGTGTCAAGCTCTTGTTATTCCTGTGGAGTTGGAGTGGGCCATTTTCCCAGTACACAGAGAAGTCAGTCCTCATTTGTGTTCTTGTACCTGCATGTGGTCCGCTGTCCAGAAGCTTGCTGGGCCTTGTTTGGGGTTTCATGGAGACTTCACTGTGTGAGGATAAATGTTGAAAGTAGGATAGGGAAATCCATCAAGGCCTGTGGAGGTTTTTCATCATTCTGTCCTTGGTGGTTCAGGCACAGAGCCTCTGGAATGAAGCTCTTGTTTTATTAAAATGGATTGTTTTAATTCAATATATTCTGATCATCATTTCCTCTCTCTCATGTGCCAGATCCTCCTTTCCTCCCCACCCCTCCAGTTGCGTACCTTCTTTTTCTTTGCAAAACAGGGGAAAAGACAGAATAGAACAAAACAAATAGAAGCAGAGAGGGGAGGGAGGGAGGGAGGGAGGGAGGAAAGAGGAGAGAGAGAGAGAGAGAGAGAGAGAGAGAACATCAAAACACAAAATTGCAAACCATAATATGTTAGCAAAAGGCCAGTAAGGTTTAAAAAAAATCTCAGACAAAGATCTACAAAATGCCATTGTATTTGTTTTGTCTTGGCCACCTGCCCTGCTCTTCAATGTGTTTAACATATATAGCAAGACTCCATTGGAGAGAACTAATTTTCCTTTGTGAGCAGTTACCTATTAACTTTGTGGTTAGGGATGGGAGATCATGTCATTTCCCACTTTCAGTGCTGGACCTTATCTGGCTTGAACTTGTGAGGCCCTATGCAAGCTTCCCCCAGCCTCTCCGAGTCCACATATGAGTGTGGAAGAAATTGTTTTCTTGCTGTCTTCCATTTCCTATGGCTCCCACAATCTTTCTGCTTTCTCCTCCATATGTCTCTCTGAGCCTTGAGAATTTGATGAAGATGCTCAGTTAGGACTGAGTTTTCCAAGGTCTTTCATTTTCTACACATTGTCCAGTTGTGGTTCTCTGTATTTGCTTCCCTGCTCCACAGGTGGAAGCACCTCTGATGATGGCTGAGCAAGGTACTGATCTATAGGTAGAGCAGAATGTTGTTAGGAGTCATTATATTGTTGCATTCATTTAGCAGAACAGTAGTATTTGCTCTTCCCTTGGTCCTTGGCCTATCTAATCTCAGGTTCTCGGTCACCAAGGCAGTGTCAGGCATGGGCTCCATCTCATGGAGTGAGACTTAAATCCGACCAGAGAGTAGTTGCTTACTCCCATGACTTTTGTGCCACTATTGTACCAGTGCATCATGAACACAGGCCATCATGGTTTATCAAAGGGATTATAGCAGAGTTGGTCTTTACTGTCAGTGTTTGTGGGCCAATATGTGATTTAAGCTGTGGTAGTGTTTCTTTTACAAACTTGGTTGCCCTTGTGTTTGTGGCATCAGTGTTAAGAACTGCAATGTCATCTTGGTGTAGTTTTCCCTTGATGAGTATGAGTGTCCTTCCGTATTGCTTCTGATAAATTTTGGTTTTCTTGATATTTTCTTGATATGCAAATGGCTGTACCTGTTTGGTTCTTGGGTCCATTGGCTTGGACTTTCTTTTCCAACCTTTTACCATAATGTGATGTCTATCTTTGATGATAAGGTATATTTCTTGGATGCAGCAGAAAGATGGATCCTGTTTTCAAATCCAGTCATTTGGTTTGTGACTTTTTATTATAGAACTGACACAATTAATGTTGAGAGTTACCAATGGTTATTGATTCCCATTAATTTGTTTTTATAGTATTTTTTTCTCCCCTTTTGATTTACTGGTCAGGGATTATGTATTCCTTGAGGTTTCTTGGGTGTGGTTAGCCTCTTGAGAATGAAGGTTTCCTTCTAACACCTTCTGTAGAACTGTATTTAAATATGGTTTTATTGTGGAATTCTTTCTCCATCTGTTGAAAGTGAAAGTTTTGCTGAGTATAGTAGTCTGAGCTGGCATCTATGATCTCAGAGTTAGTAGAACATATGTCCAGATTCTTATGGCTTTGAGAGTCTCCTTTGACAAGTCAGGTATAATTCTATCAAGTCTGCTTTTATATGTTACTTGGTCATTTTCTTTTGAAGCTTTTAATATTCTTTCTTTGTTCTGTAGGTTTAGAGTTGCAATTATTATGTGCTCAGTTGACTTTCTTTACTGGTCCTGTCTTTTTGGTGTTCAACATGCCTTCTGTACTTTGATAGACATCTCTTTCTTTGGGTTAGGGAATTTTTCTTCTATGTTTTGTTGAAAATAGTTTCTGCCCCTTTGAGCAGTATACTTTTTCTTTCTCTATTTCTCTTATTTTTTGGATTTGATCTTTTCATAGAGTCCCAGATTTCCTGAATATTTTGTGCCTGGATTGTTTTTGGTTTTGTTTTATTTTTTAGATTTAACATTTTCTTTGACTGAGGTATCCATTCTTCTACTTTGCCTTGAACACTCCAGGTTCTCTCTCTTTCATGCCTTATATTCTGTTGATGAGGCTTGCATGTATGCTTCCTTTTCAAGTTCCTAAATTAATCATTTCTGGTTTTATGTCAGTTTGGGTTTTCTTTAGTGATTCTATTTCTACTTTGATGTCTTGAACCATTTTCATTAGTTTATTCCACTGTGTGTGTTTTCACATACTTCATAAAGGGATTTATTCATATCCTCTTTTAGGTCTTTGGACAGATCTATCTATAATAGATATTTTGAAGTCCTTGTCTTGTGCTTCAGTTATGTTGCATTTCTCTCAGGGTCTACTATAGTAGAGATACTGGGTTCTGGGATAGACATCCTGTCTTGGCTGTTATTGCGTTTTTATGTTGTTTAGATATCTGGGATTAGGAAGATTATAATTATAGGTGTTGATATCTGGTCTTGCCTTTGTTGGATGGGTGTTCCGTTCCTTGGATTTTGTTATTCTGTCTGGGTCTTAGGAAAGAAAGTGTGATAGCTTTGTATATGTTGCCTTATAGAGAGTGCTTCTGTAGGCCAGTGGTTGGCAGAGAAGAATAGTGTTGTCCTAGGAGAGAAGACTGAGAGAGGCTTCACACTGAAAGTAGACTTAACAGGGAGTTGGGACGGCCAGGCGGTGGTGACGCATGCCTGTAATCCCAGCACTTTGGGAGGCAGAGGCAGGCGGATTTCTGAGTTCGAGGCCAGCCTGGTCTACAGAGTGTAACCCAGGGCTATACAGAGAAACCTTGTCTTGAAAAAACCAAATCCAGAAAAACCCAAAAAACAGGGAGTTGGGACGTGTGGTGGGAAGGGGATATCTAACAAGTAGGTTGCAGCAGGGCAAAGAATTATCTAGACAGACAGACGTGAACCAGGTGTTGCGGTCTCCAGTGAATGAAGGTAAAGTAGGAGGAGGGGCATTGCCAGCAGGCTGCTGCCAGGCTGAGAGGGAGAATGAAGAGATTGTGATGGAAGACAGGAACTGTAATATGATAGACTTAATTGAATCCCTGCCAGCTCTAGCTACTGAAAGTTCCTGGTAGAAAGATTTTTTCGGGTTTTGGAGGCTGGCACAGGAAAGAGATGGACTAGAAGGGGCATTGAGAAGTCCACAGGAAGGGGGCAAACTGAGTCTGCCACAAGCTTTGGTGGAGTCCCCAGGGAACAGAGGCAGAGTGATCTGTTACAAGACTGGGGATGGGACTGGGGAAATTGCAGTGGAGGACAGGAAGGAGGCTGAAGTTGGCTTACTTGCTTCCCAGGCCAGTGTGGACGCTGGGTTCCCAGTAGAGAGTGTTTTTAGGTGTCAGCACAAAGGAACAGGAATAGGCTTGAAGGTGTAGGTAAGCTGAAAGGGTCTACAGGAAATAGGCAAGCTGGGTTTTCCTCAAGGTTTGGAGAAGTGTCCAGGGAATGAAGGTAAGATGGGAGGACCATCCCCTGCAAGCATTCTGCCAAAGGGCTGGGAATGAGACTGGGGAATGGCAGTGTTTAACAGGAAGGAGAATGATGATGGCTGGCCTGCTTCCACTGGGTTCCCAGGTGGAGAGTCTAGACTAGAGGGTCCCATGCCCTAAGATCAGACAAGGTTTAGATCAAGAATCTCTTACAGGCTACCTGAATGTGAGGAAAGGGTAGTTTATGTAGTCTGCCTTAGGGAGAAGAGAAGTTGTACTTTCTAGGATTTGCTTTGAGGAAGGAGTTATAATCTAGAAAGCATGAATGAAAATAGATTGTATCTAACCCTGTCAAAGGCATGAGCAGTGGTGGCACAGTCAGCTCATCCCTGGAGTTGCTTCAGAAAGGGGATGTGGGAAGATTCCTTAGTTGATTTTTAAGAGAGCCAGGGAAACGTAGTCATGACTCTTGGCAGACCTGGGCTAATATGAAGCGATAGCAGTGTGGTAAAGACAATAAACACCACCAAGTGCAAGCCTTTGGTCTCGCCCTTCCTCATTCTTCATTCATAATTCTTTTTCTTTCAGCTTCCTGTGATAGTACTGAGTACCATTCTGCTTTCTTCAGTTAGTTCAGAACTACCTTAGATGTCTCCAGGCCACCTTTATCATTGTTCTAGAAAAAGCAAACAAACAAACTAATGGCCCCCCTGCAGGTGATGTGTACAGTCCTTTCCAAATAATGGCATGTGCCTGCTTCCCACAAGAGCTGCTTGTCTAGTCTTCCTGTCCTTCTTTACCCTTGCAGGACAGGCAGCCCAGGGTGGCCTCAAATTCACACCAGTTCTCCTGCCTCAGCTTCCCGAATGCTGGACTTACAGGTAGAACCCTTATGATTGGTTTTGTTTGACAATCTCTTTTGAAAAACAGTTTTAGGAATTACTTTGATTAAGCAAATAACAGACCTTCATGTTTGGCAAGGTAAGCACAGTGTGGGATAGACTGAAAGACAAAGAGGAATTTTTTTTAAAGATTTATTTTTAAGTTATGTGTCTGTGGGGGGCCCGTTGAAGAAGCCAGGAGGCATTGGATTCCCTGGAACTGGAGTGACAAGTGGTTTTGAGATATCTGTATGGGTGCTGGAGTCTAACTCAGGTGCTCTGCAAGAGTAGAACATGTTTAAGCACTGAGCTTTCTCTTTAACCCCAGGCTTTGATTTGTGGCATCATTTATTTAAAAGCTCATGTTGTGGGGGCTGGAGAGATGGTTCAGCTGTGAAAAGTGTTTACTCCTCTTGGAGAGGACCTGGGTTTGATTCCCAGCCTCCACGTGGTTGCTCAGAACAATAATTCCTAAGAACCTGATGACCTGTTCTGTCCTCCATGAGCATTGCATGCACATGGTACACAGACAATGAAGGCAAAGCACCCATACATAAAAATAAATGAAGGAAGGAAGAAAGAAAAGAAACCAAAGCCTAGCTCTTCCTGGTCTGGGCTATATGACCTTGAACAGGAATCTTCTTTAGGATAACCAAAGTTTCTTATTTGTAAAATGAAGCAGTTAGTCTAAATTTCATCCTGTTTTAAGGATCTAGTTTTGGCTTTTCATTCCCTTTCCCTTTCCCAGGAATGCTTTGAAGAGGACCCAGGGCGTAAGTGGATGGATGGCTTGCTCAGTAACCCAGGGAATGAGGCTGGACCCCACATAGGGCTCTTCATGGATAGCTACCGCTACTTACATCCAAAACAGCAGAGGGCTTTCACCTGCTGGTCAGTGGTCAGTGGTGCACGCCATCTCAACTATGGCTCTAGACTTGACTATGTACTGGGAGATAGGGCCTTGGTCATAGATACCTTCCAGGCCTCCTTCTTACTCCCTGATGTGATGGGCTCTGACCACTGCCCTGTGGGAGCTGTCTTAAATGTATCCTGTGTGCCAGCAAAACAGTGCCCAGCTCTGTGTACCCGCTTCCTCCCTGAGTTTGCAGGTACCCAGCTCAAGATTCTTCGATTCCTAGTTCCTCTTGAACAAGATCCTGTGCGGGAACAGCCAGTCCTGCAGCCCAGCCATCAAATCCAGGCACAGAGACAGCCAAGCAAAGCCCGAATGCATTTAACCAGGCTTCGGAAAAGTCAAGGTGGGCCCAAAAGAAACCAGAAAAACCTGATGAGTTACTTCCAGCCTTCCTCTAACCTTTCCCAAACTTCTGTTGTGGAACTGCCCACCCTGCCTCCGGTGGGCTCTCTTACAACTCCAAAGAGTGCAGAAGAGGTGGCAACAGCCACAGTGGTAGAAGCGAAGAACAAGGTTCCAGAGTCCAAAGATGAGAAGGAAGAGAGGACTGCCTTCTGGAAGTCTATGCTGAGTGGGCCCTCGCCCATGCCCCTCTGTGGAGGCCACAGGGAGCCATGTGTAATGCGTACTGTGAAAAAAGCAGGACCCAACTTCGGTCGCCATTTCTACATGTGTGCTAGACCCCGAGGTCCTCCTAGTGACCCCTCCTCCCGCTGTAACTTTTTCCTCTGGAGCAGGCCCAGCTGAACAGACTGAGGCACAGGGATGTCTGCGTGTTCACCCCATGCACGGGGGCGGATGCCAGGTCTCTGCCTTTGAAGATGTCTTCTCCCTGAGGCTTCCTTTAGTTCTCTGCTTTCTCTTCTCTGTTCCCTTCCTTCCTTCCCTTCTCCCCTAATGCCACTCCCCTTCTCACATCTCTGTTTCTTCCTCTTTGTACATGTAGGAGCAGGGAACTAATTAAAACCCTTTCTGCCCTTGTTGGGGCATAAATAACATTTCGTTCATAAATAAAGTTCGCGTCTTTGATTCAATATACCATGTTGAGTGGATATTTTAGATGCACTCTAAAAAGTTTAGTCAGAGGCTCTCTCAGTGTGAGGCTTGCTTGGCCTCATGTAACCCAGTGAGATACTACCAGGGCAGCATGGTAGAGAGAGGAGCTATGCTCCCCCAGGAAGGTGTCTGATGAGCTCTGGGGGTTATTTGCTATTCTGAGGTTTGGTCAGTGAGGAAGGTGGGTGTAGTGTGGGAGTATGTATTCTTAAAAGCCTTTCCCAAGTATTCTGTTCTTGACCTGTTACACATGAATCACCAGAGAGAAAGAACTGGGTGTTTCAGCCTTCAGAGCTCCAGTGTCTCAGGGAAGATTGCCACCTTGGCTAGTAAAGTTCTTAATTTCCTGTTGGGATCCTTGTTGTGAAGACATTGTATACTGTAGTCAAACCTCTTCCTTCACCTTGAGAAAAGATAGTAAATCCTTTAAGATGCTATTGGAGAAAAAGAGGATAGTGGATCAAGAAAGAATCCATTCCTCATTCTAGAAGATTCCTTGGTATGAGGAAGCCATTATTCCCAAAGAACAGACAGTCTTTAGTTGAGACCCACTCTATCTTCTGACCTCAAAGGCTACCTGGGGGTCAGCTTTCCAAGTCTCCCAGTGAAGAGTAGAGCCCTGTATTTTTGTCAAAACTATTGTGAAAGCCACTTCAGGTTAGCTAAGGGGTTTAGCTCTTTGTACAACTTCCAAGAGAGTTTAGGGGCATTTCTTTCCTCTTCCAAAATTTGGCTTTTCCTATCAGTAAAATAGAGTGATTAGACCAACAAGTAATCTGTGGTTTCCTTGGGAGGCTCGACTTGTCTGAGTAAGTCAGTATAGTACAAATTGTCTGCTCTTTGTCCACCAAAGGGCTGCAGATGTTTCAGGTTGCTCTTTATTTTCAGAATCAAGTCAGCTAGAAGCACACAGCAAAGCAGGGAGCAGGAGGAAGCCCAGCCCCAGGGCGAGTGCGGGTAGGGTTGGCACCCAAGGCAGCTAGCTCCTTAGGCATAGGTGGTAACATATTGGGGTCCCATGTTCCCAAAGTAGGATCGCTCCCACTCACTCATAAGTTCAAAGTGCACAGGACGATGACAGAAGTTGCATGCAGCCATAGACACATCTTGGAGGGGCAGCCCCACCTCAGTCCAGGCCAGCAGCAGCTTCTCTGAAAGGGAAGAAGAGAAGAGGGCAAGCATTAGTTGGACTTGCTCTTCCAAAATCCGTGTTGCTACAGATGCACCAAGGTCTTGCCTCCCTCAATCCTTTGAGGTAACTTGGGTCCAGAAGTAGACTGACTGTCTGCTTCAGTGTGACCCATGAATTTTACCATTTATCTGTGGGTCCTAAGATGTATAAAAGACAGGAAACCACGCCTATGAGAAGATTTAATATTATCCTGTGCTAGCCTGTATCTCTCCCTACATAAAGGACGTGTAGGCCGAACAGTGAATCTCTCTGCTTAGAAAATCCTGGCCTGTTGGAGATAACACTAAAAGGAATCCTGTTGCCCTATCAGTGTTGTGAGACAGGGTGGAGCACATTCCTGGGGTGTGTAGGGACCCAGAGGAGGGAATAGGAGCAGCTTTAGGAAGTACTTCAGGTGTGTGACTGATCTTTGTTTTTAGCCCCTTTTCTGCCCATCCCTTGCTGGTATGATCTAGTCTTGTGTTTTTAACACCATCTGTGTACAGATTTTTCAACTTCCAGCTTCCCCAGAACAGTCTCAGTTTCTAGACTTGTATGTCCAATAGCATCTCTGCTTGGGTGCGTAATTTGCTATATATAGAATGTGGGCACAACTGAACCGTTCATATCTGAACCGTTCTGCTCACTTTTTCTGCCACTTACCTGTGCCACTCCATCCACACCCATCTTTTGTTTCCTAAAGATAAAAGGACTATTTTTGTCTTGGAATATTTGCCTTGGACTGTTCTCTGGGATGTACATTTGGTACTTACCCAGCTAAGCTCATTGTTTACTTCAGACTTTCCTGTGTCACCTTAATATTTTCTACTCTTGCTACTCCATGTATACTACACTACTCCAAGCCAGTACCTGCCCACAGCACTTCTTGTCCTCCCCTTTCTGCTTTCTGCTTTCCCTTAACACTTCAAACTTGAATGCTAATTGATTTTTTTGAAGTCGATTATCCCCTTCTACTAGAATTAAGAAGCTTAATTGTAGTAGGAAAGTGTTCTGTGTTTTGTCTATTTCTAGATCTCTAGCACAGTGTCCAGCCCATAATAAGAACACGATAGACATCTATTGAATGGATGAGTTAATACTAGATGAGGGAAGTAAGCCAGAGGGGATAATGGATGATGAAGTCAAGAGAGCGAAGCACAAGGAGAGAACTTGAATTGATTGGACACAGTTAGATAAACAAAATGCCCGTGGCAGGTCAGGACACGGTCAGCACCAGGTGGAAAGCACTGAATGTCATACTAGGGAGCTTCAACTTGGTTGTATAATCTAGGGGTCTCTACAAATTTGGGGCTAAACATTCTTATTAGTATAAATGGCTTTGCATGTATTTGTAACCTATATTTTCAGTATTTTATGTATATTTGTCATCATTTTGCACATTAAACTCTGATATATTTTCTTAGCTGGTGGATCATCTTTTTTTTTTTTTTTAAGATTTGTTTACTATGTATATGGTGTCCTGCTCACATGCATGCATGCACGCCAGAAGAGGGCACAGGATCTCATTACAGATGGTTGTGAGCCACCATGTGGTTGCTGGGAATTGAACTCAGAACCTCTGGAAGAGCAGCCTTAACCTCTAAGCCATCTTTCCAGCCCTGTAGATCATCATCTTGAATACCATACCTTAGAAGAATGTGACAGGCAATGGAGAGGTTCAGGAAATGGAGCAATATTGTTGTTTTAGAAAAATCCCTCTGCTGGTTAGTGTGAGAACATAAGGGGGAAAGAGAAGCAAGAAAATGAGAGGAAAAATATGATGTATTTTCAAGAAACTGCAGCAGAGAAATGAGACTAGATTTGAAAGAGGTTGAGGAGAAGAGGTACAGGATTTCAGTATGAATTAGCTGTGGGATTAAGGGACTGGTGGAGTAGTAGGAGATGTCTCTATCCTGCAAACATGAACACTCAGACACCTAAGCACCGAGAGCTCTATAACCAAATCCCAGAGCTATAAAAGAGACTGAATACAAAGGCCCCAGAGTCTGAACCACACACTCCCTACACACCTAGGATCTCTGACCATAGAGATGAGAGTCAGGACCCCTAGTGCCAATGTGACCATGGGCCAATAACTTTTTATGCTTCAATTTGTATATAACACAAAATGAAAATATAAAAGCATCTCTATTACATGTATTAAATGGGTTAGCACACTTAAAACAGTGCTTGGCACATGGTAAGTAATGGATATTAGGCAGATTTGTTTGATGTTTTTAAGTGAATGAATGGATTGACTTAAATATCTTCCTCAAATTATGCTGCATAGTCTGTAGGCAGAATGACTTGTCAGTCTATGCCCTCTGCTTTCCTATCTAATCATTACTCCCAGAATTCCTTTATTCTAGAATCTTGGCACTACAGCCACATGTAGTTCAATGCAGACCACAAAGACTTGCTCACTAATCCTTTCTACTTTTACTTCGTACTTCATAGCCACTCAGCTCATCATATTGGACTAGTACCATCTGTATCTGTTTCCTCTGCCAATCAATGTATGACTGTCTGTATATATTTATTTCATGCCAAAGACTTAGAATAAGCACCTGCTGTATGCCAGGTTCTATGTTAAAAAATATACCTTCATAACGTGTATGTGTGTGTGTGTGTGTGTGTGTGTGTGTGTATACACAGCATGGAAACAACAGGTTATATTTTGGACTATATACATATATGAAAATATATGCATGTATTGGTGAAAATTTGAAGGAGAGCAGGGATAGATATATGGGAGGGTTTGCAGGGAGAAATACTGTAATTAAATTTTAATCTCAGAAATATTCCTTAAATAAGTAATAGTAAACATTGGGTGAATTCACCAAATTGTCATCTTTCAGGGTAAAGCCCAAATTCCCCAACTCAGCTCTATGGGCCTCTAAACCTAGTCCTTATTTATGTTGTCTTTGTGGCTCATAGATGACACCCACCCCTCTTTCTATCTCCTAGTCCAGCAATTCCTCTGGAACTGCTGGAATTCCTTGAACTCTTGATCCCTCTTCTTCCATCTCCAAAATGCTGGGATTTTAGGTCTGAGCAATGCACTCAGTTGTTACTGTTCATCACATGTAGCTGCTCCTCCCCTTTATCCTTACCTTTTTCTTTGTGTTTTTTCCTCATCTAGGAGCACCTCGCATTAATTTTCTTCTCTTGGTCCTAAACCACTTCCCTAGTAAGATTCAACCCAGAGGTTCCTTCCCCTGGGAATCCTATCTTAATCCTGAAGGTGAAGATTAGGCCCTTCCTCTCTATTCCCACAATTTCCCCAGGTACTGTCTTTGTTCATTTTTGTCTCACCTCACATCATTGTTTGTATCCACTATTGTTTCTGTCTCTGTGATCACTCCAACCAAACTAGAAGAGCCCAAGGAGTCTACAGGCTGTTTCCCAATCATTTGTCACCCTGGTATAGAGCCTGGTACACAACAGATGCTTCTAGAAATATTTTCCAAGTCGAATGGAATTTATCCTCCCAGCTTCTTTGGATCCTGGGGTTTAGGGGTAGGAAAATATAGACACCCATGCTGAGGACTTACCCACAAAGTTTTCCATCATCTGAGGGCTGTGGTGGGGGGAGGGGGCCAAGCGCAGGAGCTCCTCACCACGAGGCACAGTTGGGTAGTTGATGGCCTGCACATAGATGCTGTGCTTGGAGAGCAGAAGATCACAGATCTTGCTGTTGAGTTCCGCATTACCCACCTGGACTCAAAAGAAAGGGCTTTTAGTACCTCTTACTCTGGGACCACCATTGCACACTAGCTCACTTAAGCAGGTAGAGGGAACCAGATTAAGGAACACCCCTGAATTTGGGGACAGATTATTTTTCATAAAGAGCTTAGGCAGTGTCAGCTTCAGAATCTCTATCAAGGGGGAGCCCAGGGCCAGCAATGAGATGTGAAGGAAGGATAGAGCTGGCATCTTGTCTTGATACTATTTGTATAGCAAGCACATTGGTTAACTTGGGGTGGTTAGAAAGCCAGGGCAGTTCTGAGTTGCTGTCAGTAATTTAAACATTAGATAGTTAGACCTAGTTTGCCTTCTATATCTGTGTTCTTTGTTCAAGTATCCAACCAGCCTCAGATAAAATTTAAAGAGCTTTAATGTACAGACTCTCCTTCTTGATACAGCTTAACTACTAAGTCGTTTTTTATTTGAATTTGGTGTTATTGGTGATCTAGACTAGAGATGATTAAATGTATATTGGAGGGCTGAATAGATTATATTGAAATGTAACACTTTTTTTGTACAGCCAAATGTGAGCATTTATGGATTTTGATATGGGCCATTGTCAGGGCTGGAACCAGTCCTCCATGAATACTGAGAGATTACTATTCTTTCTTTCTCATCCACAAAATTGTTATAAGAAGCATCTTTCCCATACCCTGACTTAACAGGCTCATAGAAAATATGCCATTTAAGAAAGGAACAGGACTTGATTATAGAAGTGAGAAGAAACATTTAAACAGAGCTAGTGATCTAGAGTACCAGCTATTTCCATGGCTGTTCATTGTATTGTTTTGACCTCAACTTGTTAGTAAAAAGTATGTTTTACAGTATAATTAGGTGTGACAGAAACCTGATCCAATTGATAGCCTTTACTTTATGTTGTATGCTCCAACATTTTCTGTTCTCCCCCCCCACCATCCCCATGTTTATAGGCCGTGTATAACCCACTAAACTGATTTTATAGGTTTTATAAACAATTTGAAAACCACCAAATTATAAGCTTAATATTATGAGGGTCAGAACAGTTTAATAATAGTGGGGCAATGGTTGATGCTGAAATGACAGGTTAATCTAGTGATCTATAATGGCTGACTTTTTTCAAAGCAGGGACTAAAGGTGACTATAAGTGTATGTTTGTGTGTGTGTGTGTGTGTTGTGGGGTGGATCGTAGTAATGATTGAAGGAACATATGTCAGTTTGTTGCAAATGGGAAGGTTCCAAGAACAGGGAAGTGGGGAAAGGTGGAGTCCTCACCCTGATAGGGATGATGTGGCTGGGACAGGGGATAACAGGAAAACCCCTGTCCATTAGTAGCTGGCGCATGTGTTTGACGTTGCGCTGGTGTGCCCGCCTCAGGGCTTGACCCTCCTCTCCCTTGAGTAGACGCACAGATTCTAGAGCCCCAGAGAGCACCATGGGAGGCAGTGAAGTGGTAAAGATGAAGCCTGCAGCGTAGGAGCGCACCATGTCCACCAAGTCCCGAGTGCTGGCTATATAGCCACCGACGCAGCCAAAGGCCTTGCCTGCAAAGAAGCAACAATCAGTCCCCAGAGGGGCAGAATCATGCCCCAGGTAACACAGGCAGGTACACCAGAAGCTGGGGCTCCAGACTCCCTTCCCAGTCCTCTGTACATCTCTCCTGTCCATGTCAGAGCCTTGCTTCTGTGGTTCTGAGATAGGACTGTCACATACTGCCATATGTGGTAACGAGATAGGAATGAACAGGGTGGAGACTGTTACTTGGTTGGGCCTGGAGAATAACTAAGATGAGGCTCAGAGCTGGGTGGGGAGGAAAACAGTTTTCTTATTCTGGTTGAACCCAGCTGTTTTGTCCAGGTCAGGAGCCTTTTAGAAAAACATTTTTAGACTTTCTTGGTGACTCTGCATTGAGATGGAAAAGAGATGATTTGGTAGGATAAAAGCCTGGGGTTTTAATAAAGAATTTTATGTCATTTCTATAATCCTTAACTGAGATTAATACCAAGGTGGGGTCCTAGGCAGATTTGAAGGAAAGAGGGGAAAGGAGGAAATGATGAAAGTATAATCTCAAAAATTAAATAAAAATGGTTCATGCCAAGTTAAAAAAAAAAAAGCCTGTGGTTGTAAATTCTTTCTAAACTACTATTTGCTGGGGCTGCTTCTCCACACTGTACATAGGGGAAGCCCTTATATAGAAGTGTTTGCTCACTGTTGGCTAGCTTTATGTCAACTTGATACAAGCAAGAGTCAGCTGAGAGGTGGGAAAATTGTAAGACCGGGCTGTAGGCAAGCCTGTAGAGCATTTTTACAAATTAGTGATTAATGTGGGAAGGCCCAGGCCTTTGTGGGTAATTCCACTGTGGGCTGATGTTCCTACGTTCTATAAGAGATCAGGCTGAACAAGCCACGAGGAGCAAGTCAGTAACCAACATTCCCTCTTATGACCTCTGAACCAACTCCTGCCTCCAGATTCTTACCTGGTTTGAGTTCATGCCTTGGCTTCCCTCGATGGGCTTGTGATTCAGGATATGTAAGCTGAGTGAACACTTTCCTCTCCAACTTGCTTCTGGCCATATTTCATCATAGTAATACTAACCTTATCTAAGATACTCACCAAGAGTGCCAGAGATGATGTCAAGCTTGTGCATAATTCCATCACGCTCCCCTATCCCTGCACCCCGGGTTCCATATAGTCCTACAGCATGGACTTCGTCCACGAAGGTCAGGGCCCCATACTGGTGAGCTACATCACACAATTCCTCCAGAGGACAGATGGCACCTGAGAAAAGCCAGGGGTGGGGGGGGGGAAGGAGGAGGAAGTCGTAACCCTTCCCTAGCTCCATTGCTTGTGTTTCTCTCACTTAAGCTCACTTTGGCTTAGAAAAAGACACAAGGATGTCTGCCATCATCAACCTCATGAACCACACACACACCCCAATTCTTCATGTTTGTGTTCTCCCTGACCCTTTGTATTTCCTCATCCGGTCATTACTTTTAATTCATTCTGACAGCTTCATCTCTATTTTCAAATTCTCTGCTGCCCTTATGGGTTAGTACATTTCTATCTAGAGGTAGCAGTCGTCTATTTGATACCTGTGTTTAATGTGAAAAAAAGCCACTGTCTGCTCTAGTTTAGTACAATCCTCACTTCTGAGCCACTCATCCCCATTGGCCAGGGACAACTGATAAGGCATCTATATTTTTGTACTTCCCTGGCCCTCTTTTTTTCTGTCTGTTTTGGATTTCTGTCACTGTCTTCCTTTTGTGCTCATATCCTTGTTTGTTTCTCCTTTTCTGTCTCTCCCTTTCTTCTCCACTCCCTCTGCTCTGTCTTTCTGATCTCTTTTTCAGTGTTATTCCTTTCTTCTTCCCTTCATGCTTTCTCTGTACCCTTGTGTCTCATCCCAGGATTCTTTGCTGTTTTGCATTATTGACTTTCCTTAAAGGGTCTCTGGGAGGGTGGTTTGTATTTGTGGAAGCTCTCCCTCAGGCTCAGTCATGGCGTAGCCACTTAGAAGCTATTTCATAGTCTATACCTATTTACTGTTTTCCATGCTATTCGAGATGTCATCTGAATTGACTTTGTGGCCATTGTTAATATTCTAAGACAATCCCTTCACCCTCTAAAAATTGCTGAGGCAAAGAGAGTTGTAATACAGAAGAAACTTCTTTGGATGGAAACAGGGGCCCTAGACCAGGAATAAAGACTATGGGGTTGGCGGAAGGTAGGAAAATTTTAAGGACAAACAGCAACTGGAGATAGAACCTGAGACAAGACAGTTCAAAATGGTTCTGGTATTTCAGAAGGAGAATTCCATCTCTGGAATTGACCAATTAGGTAGTTTCCATCAAAACAAACAAACAAACAAGCAAACAAGGAGCAGTTCATTCATTTACAGGTATAACTAGTGTGATTACAGGCCATAATTCCCACTAGAAAAATTTAAATAGCTGTTCTATCTTAAAAATTTGCCAATGTGCTAGTTTTACTTTCTTTATGATTGTAGAAATGTGCTAGTGGACATGACAGTGAGTTCCCATGTATGTTAATTCATTTAGCACTCTGGGCTAGTCTATTATTATTACCTGCACTTTGCAAATAAGCTAACCACAAGACAAAGCAACTTACAAACCTCGCACAAGGATCTGGTGAAAAGGCCGAGCTAGAGAGAGAGCCTGATGAGTAGCCTAGTGACCTGAGGTAGATCTCCAGAACCAAGATGGAAGAAGTGAACCAATGCTGCAAAGTTATCTTCTGACCTCCACACATGTGCTGTTCATGGGCACCCACATACACACCACATACAGCAATAGGAAGTATTCTTTTAAATCTTGCTCAAGCTAATAAATTCCTTATGGTAGCATTTGAATGTGGGCTATTTGTGATTGCACGGTGTTTCTGGTGTTTCTGGTTATAAATTGGGGAATACTAAGGGTACTCCATTGTTTCATTTGGAAAAGTGACACCTTGAAAGGAGATGAGAACCTCTTCCTTTAAAGCTAGAAACAGATCCCTAAACCACTTGGCTTCTGGTGCACAGAACCAACAATAGACAGCTCTAGATCTTATTTCACTTGCTTTAAGAAAGGAAGTGGGAGAATAAAATCATTTATTTCTGTTAAAATGTAACTAAGGCAATAACTTTGATCACCTATAATTCTATAGCCATACATGTTGCCCTGGAGAAAACGAAGGCCTAGAGAATTTGAGAATTTCTAGGTTTTCACAGATAATATGTATTGAGGGTGGGATTTAAATTCAAATCTGTCAGACTTGTGACTGCAAGGCTTCCTAGTGGACCATGGAACCCTAGGCAAGAGTTTATAAAATTTGCTGCTGTAAAGACCAGACATTGCCATGACCGACTTGCATATCATTCCTTATGACAAACATGCCATGCAAGGAAATAGAGTTTTATATCCTAATATGAGAATCATCATTTTGCCATCAGCTGAATGAGGGAGTAAGACAAACTCTCCTCTCTGTGAGATTTAGCTTCTTTATGTGTAAGAATGTAATAGCGACCTCTCCTTTGGTGTTTAATACCTGTATGACTGTGTAACTCCACTTGTTCATGCCTCACTTTCCTTGTGCAACAACAACAACAATAGTAGTAGTAGTAGCAGTAATAGTAATAATAATACCTACTTAATAGAATGAATTATAATAAATAATGCTTATAATACCTACTATTAATAATAGAACCTACTTCATAGAATCAGCATGATTTAATGTTTTAAAATATAAACTATGAATAAGTGCATAGCATACTAATAGTTGCTTTTATCATCATATTTATAATGATGATGAGATATCAATACTAGTAAACATGGACTCAAACACATGTATACTTACCATCCATGGAGTGAACAGTCTCAAAAGCCACAATTTTTGGTGTCTTGGGATCGGACTTCTCGAGAAGTTTTCTCAGGTGGCCTGGGTCATTGTGTCTGAAGACAAACTTGGCTGCACCACTGTTGCGAATGCCTTGGATCATGGAGGCATGATTGCCTGCATCTGAGTAGATCTCACATCCTGAGAAAACAGATGTGTAATGCTTCAGCTTCTATCTCGGCCTGCTTTACCTTTGAGTCTGACCTGGCAGGAGGAAAGGAAAGACAACCTACTCCCTTTCCCCTCTGAAGAGCTGTTCTTTTTCATCCTCCTTTGGAAACCTTTGTGACACATCTCTTCCTCCCTTGTTGCAACTCCCCTGTCCAGGACCTTCCTCTAAGGATACCTAACTGTTGCTTCTGACTTTTTTGAGGGAGAAGAAATTTAATTTCCCAGGAACCTTGAGTTTGTCAATGACAGGGTTTAGTTTTATTCTCCACAGTTAGGAAAATCAAAGGTTGGAAAAGAATTAATTTCAGAGAATGCTTGTAGACTGGGACGGATGCTAGATTCTCCCTGGCCTACTTGATGTGTCGCCTTTTCTGGGTAGCACCCAAATGTTTATAATTACAGGGATGGATGTGTATCAGGTTTCACTGTTGGGATTATATGATCCTGACAGTTCACCGCAAAAGGAGCAGACAATAGACACTTTATTACATAGGAAAGAAAGCTAAGCACCAGAAAATGGTTTTCTCTAGGACAGGAAGAATGCAGAGAGTCATACTGGAAGGATAGGGAAGTAGGGAATGCGGAAGAACCCCCAAATTTCACAGACATCAAGTAAGAACTGTAGCCTTCAATAAAGTAAGGGACAGTTTCATTTTGAGAAAAATTAATCTAGTTTTCTTACACAACTTGGCTTGTCTATCTGGAAGTTCCTTGAGATCAAAGCCCAAGTCTTTACCTTTCTATCACTTCTTCCCAGTACAAGGCACAGATGTTAATAAGGAAATGTTTTTAATGAACGAATGAATGAATAAACAAGTGACTAATTTATAAATGAATGAAAGAGTAAGAGAGGGATGGGGAAAGATGAGATTTAAAAGATATCTGTGTAACAGAATTCAGATTTTTGTTTTGTTTTATTTTTTGAGTTAGGGTATCATTGAGTAGTTTGTAATTCACTATATAGTACTTTGGACTCAGTCTTCCAAGTGCAGTGAGTACAGATAAAATCTTTCATGTCCATCTTAGGATTCAGTTTAGCTAGAAGTCATGTCATGGTGTTTCCATTTGATCCTAGAGGTAACAGAGATCCATTAAAGTATTTTGAACAGAGTAAAGATATGGATAGATTTGTATAATGAAACATTGTTCTGAATGTATGAAGAGTATATTGTAGGTAGGGAAAGAAGAAATCAAGGAAATGATGTTGGTTAGATCAGAGTGGTGGTGATGGAAATGAAAAAGAGTTGGGTTCTGTTGGTTGAGGAGTAAAGAATTGATCCGAAAGAAATCCTCAAGATATTAACTGTACTTAGGGGTTCTAGATGACCCAAGACAAAGTGTTCAAGTGGTGGTGACTTTTAAAGTGTGCGCTGAAGTAGCAGACAGTAAGTACAAAGACTTTTCTCGTGCATTTTGCCTTTTATAAGCAGAAAAGAGACAAGCCAGGAACTAGAGAGTGATGTAGAAGTTGAGGCAGGAGACTTATTTAAGGAAAGGGAATGGTTGAAGATATAGAGGGATCAAGGGTCAGATGTGAGGGTGAAAGACAGTCATGCATACATAAATACAGAGAGACAGACAGACAGACAGTTGGAGGGAAGAGTGTGAAGTTCCTGAGTTTGTGAGTGGATTGTGGGCAATGACCACCAGTGGAAAGAACAGTCAACAAGAAAAAGGCATGTCCTACACTGTCACAGGAAGCAAAGAGTGAGATGAAAACTGGAGATGCATGGTGGCTGGCAAGTGTTTGTGGCTCAAAATTGAGGATAATGTTGTCAGGTGTCTTCTCCTTTCAGGGTAGTAGGAGGGGAGGACTTGGCAAAACTGTCCCAGAGACTTGAAATGCTCTGAGTAGAGGTTAAGGGATTTGACATTTTAGTGGCTTCTCTCTGAACCCAGGATTGACTTAGATGTGGAACATTGTATCCATCTGAAATTCAGACTGATGGGAGGTATATGAGGGGACTAGAGAGAGGGAAGGTGGGAAGATGGGAAGATGGGCACAGGTGTATAGGTGAAAGGATGCCTTTAGGCAAAAGACGGGACATGTATTTCACAGTAAAGGGAAATGATGAAGAAATAATCTGCATCTGCACAACTAGATTTCGTTTCATGTCAATAAGTAAGGAGAAGCTATCCAGTGGTTTCTATATTATTCCTGCAGTAGGACATGGGTTTTATTGTAAGAGTGAAGGATGGAGGTAGAGGTTTTAGATTTTAAAAAAGGTTTTAAAAGCTCTGTAGAGACAAAAGACTGTATGTGTTAGGGAATGATGAATTTATGGTGCTAACTGTTCTATAAGGTTAGGCTCTGGTGCTGGCCTTCAACCTAGGTGTGGAAGCAGTAAACACAAGGCGATCTAACCATGCACTGTCAAGTCTGTGTGCATCAGGCAAAAAGGATGAACAAGTGGAGCCAGCGGGCTCAAAAGAGTGGGGGTATCTAATGAGTCGGGATGCTTTATTGCAGGAACCCAGCCTTGAATATAGCTCTCACCACCTCACACCTTGTGCTCACCTGGCAGAAGCTTGGCCAGTGTAAAGAGGGTAGAATCATTGGCCACAAAACAGGAGGAGAAGAGCAGAGCCGAGTCCTTCTGGTGTAGCTCAGCCAGCTCCTGTTCAAGCTCCACATGAAACTTGCTGGTCCCTGAGATATTGCGAGTACCCCCAGCTCCAGCTCCATGATTCTTCAGGGTCTCCCTGGCTCCGAGAAAGTGGAAGACAAAGAAAAAACAAAACATAGCTTTGTTAGGCACTGAGGAAATATGAAAGCTTTTTTTAAATGTGGTCAGTACTAACGTAAGAGTTCCTGTGTAAAGGCTGTCCTTGGTGACCAAGTGGAGGAAAGAAGGAGACATGTAGAGGTATCCCAGGATGGAGCTAGAAAGTAGAAGTAATTTGAGTAGTTTGGAAAAGCTAAAGGAAACCCGCCTTTCTTCCTTCCTCCATCCCTCCATCCTCCATCCCTTCCTCCCTCCCCCACATCATTCTAAACTTGGGTTTCTAGCTCATGAATCAGTGAGTCTTAGTTTCTATTAACATCCTTTATATCAAACAATCATTAATCAAGCACGATGTGTTAGCTGACTTAGTTCATATCTGCGGAGTAGATATACTTGAGGGGACCTTGTACAAAAGAAGTGGCAGTAGAACCAAGGTGTCTACTCCTAGTGTGGCTCTACATTTTTACGTGTGACCCACAGCTCATAGTCTATACTCTACTACTTACTGTATGGCCTGCAAGACACGTGGGTGCCTGCTTATGCCCAAATAGTCATTACTACACCAGACGGAAACATCCTTTGAGGCCATAGATGACTCGGAGAAGTGTTGGGCAAAGGGGTAGGCATTAGCCCAGCGATTCACAGTCTTGAACACACGATAGGTGTGGTCCTGTTTCTTTTCCATGATCTTGTCTCTGAAAAATTGGTCATAACCAAAAGCCTGGTTTCCTGTAGGAGTAGAAGTATGAAATAAGGATAATTCAACTCAAATAGCTTCCTGGGTAATCTTTATTTTACCCGTTTTGATTTTGCTTTTTCTCGTCTTCTCATCTATTCATTTATATGCTCAACAAATGTCTTACTAGTCCTTATTCACTCTTTTCTCCTGTTGTTTAATGTGATATGTGTCTATGACTGTGTGTGCATACATGCAGGTATGTTGATGCCACAGTGCATGTGTAGAATTCAGAGAATAGTTACAGATTTCAGTCTTTATTTCTATTTTTGATGTGAGGGTCTATTGTTCACTGTGGTGTACTGCAAACGAGCTGGCCCATCAGCTTCTGGGGATTTTTCCCGTCTATACCTTCCATCTCTTAGGTTGGGGCACACTGAGATTATCAACATTTGTGCTACATCTGGCTTTTGTGTGGATTTTGAGGTTTTGAACTCAGGCTTTTGGGCTTACACAGCAAGCATTTGATCCACTGAGCCATCTCCCCAACCCTGGTTCACATTAGCTCTGTTTAGTCATTAACTCAGTAATGCAGTCAGAAATTTAGTCATGTTTTCTATTCTTAGCATGGCCTCATCTTTTGTTCCAGAGTCAGTGCGGAAGATGCCTTATAGGACGTACCACTTCAGTCCCAGAGAAAGGAACATTGTTAGACCTAGTTTCTAGTCATGTCTCTTCTCACCCAATAGTTACATGATCCTGAGCCAGAAATGCATCCTTTCTACTATGACAATT
Source organism: Apodemus sylvaticus (assembly GCF_947179515.1). Lineage (NCBI taxonomy): Eukaryota > Metazoa > Chordata > Mammalia > Rodentia > Muridae > Apodemus > Apodemus sylvaticus. Next base: position 17,802,527 of record NC_067495.1, on the reverse strand, counting down.
AAGCACCATAAATCTCACAAATCATCCAATTGGTAAATGGGCTGATGGACCAAATAGATAATTCTCAAAAGAGAAGTTCAGATGGACACTGAATATTTTACATCCTTAGCCATCAGGGAAATGCAGATTTAAGCTACGTTTTAGTTCTGTCTCACTTTGGTAGGAATGGCTATTGTCAAGAAAACAAATGACAACCAATTCTGGTGAGCATGTGGGCAAAGAAGAAATCTTATACACCAAGGGTGGGAACATAAGCTGGAACAGCAAGTATGAAAATCAGTGAGGAAGTTCCTCAGAAAATTAATAGGTTATAGAGATAACTCATTAGTACATGCTGTTCTTGTACAGGGCCTGAATGTGGTTCAGCACCCACATCAAGTGACTCACAACTGCCTTTAACTCTAGCTCCAGGGCATTCAATACATCTGGTCTCCAAGGGCATTAGCACACACGCGCACTCGAGTGCACGCGTGTGCGCGTGCGCGCGCGCGCGCACACACACACACACACACACACACACACACACACGCATAATTTCTAAATGATAAAAATAAAACTTTTCAAAAGAATCAGTTAAAAAACAGACCTACTGTATAAATTATCTCTCCTGAGCATATCCCCAAATGACTCCAAGTCAACATATCACAAAGATACTTATACATCCATCTTTATAGCTACTCTCTGCATAATAGCTTAGAAATCGAACCAGCCTAGATGTCTATAAACAAAACAGTGTAATGTTGCGTGGCTATAAACATTGAAAGCCTGGTATTTTCTGGAAATCATTATGTTAAACAATTTAAGCCAGACAGAATGACGGATATTGCATGTGTTCTTTCATATATATGTGGGACTTAAAATTTAACCTGTGTATATCATATATTTATTGGTACATGAGTGTTTATAGGTCAAAAAATAGAAAGGGGAATATATGCAATAGGGACAGTAAACAGAGAGGGCTAACTAAGTAAAGAAGAGCCAGGGAAGAGAGGAACAAATGAGAATAAAATATAATAACACATATGTGTGAGCATGCCATGACCCATTACTTTGAGTGCCAACCAAAACAATTCAAGGTCAAAAACTGGTTTTAGAAGAATCCTCTTATGTTTTAATATCCTCTTATGTAGAATGGTACTTACAATTCTTTTCTTGCTGAGGTGTGAGATTCTGAGGTCAACACTGATAATTGATATGGAATAATTGGAGTATCAACAGAAACATAATAATAATGGTGGTTGTGATTAATTATATATAATTATATAATTAATTATATAATTAATTGTTGTGATTAATTATATATAATTATATAATAATATATAATTATTACATTATAACATTATAATGTATAATAAATATTATTATATTATCATAGCTGGCATTAATGAATGCCCAATACATACAAATCCTACTTCCAGGACCCTTGAAGATGCTGGGTTTTTTTTTTGTTTCTCATAGCAACCTTATATGGAGAATTCTGTTAGTATCTGTATGTGACAGATGAAGTGACTGGGACATGAAAAGAACAGCTAGCTGTACTAAGGTCATATAGCAAATTAATGTCCACTAACTAAGAAAGTGTCACATTGGTGTAGATAATGAAAGAGGTAAAAACCATTGGATTTTCTTTGGGTATATTCATGTGGATATAAAGCTAACAGAAAGGATACAAAAGCCATAGAAATAACCTGAATTATAGGTCCTAATTACATGAATAATGATGTATCCACACCACAGAACAGGATTCAGCTATTAATAGTGATTATACAGCTCTGTGTGGATGGACACATAGGGATAAGTAATATGAGGTCATATTGATAAGTGGACAAAGCAGACAGTGATTATGATAATAAGAGTAGATGGGAAATTCTCTCTTCCTGTGTATAAACATGTGCATGTGTGTCTGTGCCTCTGTGTGTGTATAGCCATAGGAAGGTATGTCTGAAAGAAAATATAATAAGCTAATAGTAAATGGTAATTCACTCTTTATTTTCCTGTATCTGTTAAAAAATACTTTTTATTCCTACCTCAGAGAAATGAAGCAAATTCCATTGTGAAAAATAGACATAAGAGACAGAAAGGGAATCTGTGAAGGGAGAGAAACTTTGAGGGAGTGTGGGAAAGAGTGGAGGGAAGCCTAATTTTTAATGAGACATCAGAATGAGCTAGAATCACCACATTACTATAGATGGCATTTTACTTTTCTTATCATAGATGATTAAGGTAAGTATTTGAGTGAAGTGACTTAATTACAGAAGACACAGCCCTAGCGACACTAGCATTTCCTTTTGAAGTTTCTTTGCTTTAAAAGTCTCCACATTTCCTCCCTTCTCCTCTTCACCCCTTGAGCAGCTACCCTTTCAGCAGCTACTGTTCCTGTGCCCTTCAGTCCTATCTTGGCAAACTCACCAGTCATATTGTTCTGAATCAGGTTGGGAAGTGCCCTGTCAGTCTGCTCTGGATCCTGGAAACGAGGGAATGAATGGCTTCTGGTGGTTGAATCCATGGAGCTCAGCAGGTCTGATAGGGAATATGGAACTCATTGGCATGAAGAGAGAAAACAAGACAGTGTTCGTTGTCCTATTTAGGTTCAGGGTATTGTATAGAAATTCAAGTTTAGAAAGTGTACAAGGCTTCTGGAGTATATGTCTGCAAAATAAGCATCCACTTGTGTCCCCAGTAGCAATGCCTAGAATGACCAAAAAACCTTCTTTAGGGTAGCTCACACTGTGTTGCCTTTTAGGTAAGGTAACCAGGCTATGCACCCTGGCCCCTGGGCTTGGGAGTACATATTAGTCTTCTTTTCTGAACATCATTTAGTTTCAATATTTAACTTGTTTTGTTCTTAGTGAATACTCAAAGTAGCCTGTAAAAGATGCCAATAGTATGATCATTGCTTGAGTGTAATTGTTTTAGGTGCTTGGCCCAGGTTGTCCTTGAACTCTATACCCGTATAAAGATTGTTTTGTTGAAAACAAAACCATCTTTGAATTACTAAAATTGATAATGCAAGGTACTTTGGGGGGAAACAAAAGCTAATTAATAGACTATGCATTTAAACTAAAGGAAGTATCTATCCTCTTTTTCCTTAATACAAACACAATATGGTTTGCTTCCATTGTGATCCTAGCCTTTTGGATTCCATTTAGCCACTTGAGGCAGAAGAGGACCCATTTTAGACTGACAGTTATAAGTTATGGGGGTGTGCATGTGTATGTGTTGGCAACTGCCTATTATGGCTCCCCTGCAAAAGACCAAGACTTCCCATCATGAAATGTCCACTAGCTTTTCTTGGATTTGCCTAGCTCAGGAATCTGATAATGTAGCCGGGCGGTGGTGGCGCACACCTGTAATCCCAGCACTCTGGGAGGCAGAGGCAGGTGGATTTCTGAGTTTGAGGCCATCCTGGTCTACAGAGTAAGTTCCAGGACAGCCAGGACTACACAGAGAAACCCTGTCTCGGAAAAAAAAAGAATCTGATAATGTGGGCTCAGTGATTAGGAATGGAGGTTTGGTAAAATGGATGTTGACTCCAACCTGTCTTGAAAGTCTTGACATCCTCTTGGACTTCTGGAGCTGCCCTCTGCACAATCTTGCTCTTCCCGTCTTGGAGTTCTGACAGCATGAAAGGACAATGGCTCTTAGCCCAAGATGGAGAGTCTACACAAGGTAAGAGAGTAATTGCACGTTCATTCTTAGCTATGTATTCAGCTCAGCAATGATTACTGAGACTTACTATATCCTAGAGACCCCTAGGATAGAGATAAGGAGTTAAATGAACCTGGTCTCACTGATAGGGGAGTTCCTAAGCAGGGAGAAATAGCACATACTGATAACACCTTGGGAACTATGTAATGGAAGGGAGGACAGGACAAATGAAACCTACGAGATATAAGGGATGAGACCAAGAGTTGTATCGAATAGGCTAGGATGCTAAGCCAGATTTACAGAAGCCATAATGTCCAAATTCAGTTAGTTTTTAATGAGAAATTTGAGGGGATATAATTGTATAGGAGAAGGTTGTTATGTCAAGAGCAAAGGCAAGGGATTATAGGACAAGAGAATATATTTGAGCAATTTTAATGTTGTTCAGCATGGCTGAAGTATAGTATGTGAGTCTCTATAAATACCCTGGAATTTATAGAGTAATTTATATTTACTCTATAACTATCCTGAGTATATGTTTTTAGGTCAGCCCATCCTGCCCTGACATTTTCACGTTAACTCTCCAAGTTATTAGGAAATGATAGTCAGATTTGGAACTTTGTCTTTATGACCCAGAAATTCCCATTTGCCAATAACCTCTTCTTACCTCCTCCGGCCTTGGTTGCCTTAAGATGGATTTGAGAACAGGTTGGTCCTTGAGTGGCCAGGATGGGGCAGCGTCCAATACCAAATAGGAACTGGTAGGTTTTAGCCACTTTGCCTAGGAGGCCTGAGGGGCCCTGAGATAGCACTGGACAGGACCGTAGCATCATAGCTGCTGCCACCATCCTGAGCCCAAAGTCCTATGGAAATTGTGGAAGAGATGAGATTCCATCATGAGAGCCTGATCTAAAGCCTAAAGTCATGCCTGTTTAATTCTTTGCCTTTCGTTTCCCATTCAAACCTAGTTGCCTTCCTCAGAAATCCCCTCATTATCCCTCTCAGGAAGGAGTCCTAGTGTTAAAATGTGAGGGAGAAATGAGAAACACCATTAGAGAAACTGGCAAGGTCTAACTAGAGGCCGGAAAACTTGGCTTCTGATTTACTCTGGCCACCAGCTTCTCAGTGATTGTGAAGATCATTGAAGTGACTTTGTGCTACAGAGTGACAGCTGACAATCCACCCTGTGATCAACACCTACTTACTGTCCTCCAAAGACTACTATCCTCAACCAAATGAACACTCTGTCCACAGGTGCTATTTACTGGAGCTCCTAAGGCTAGTCCTCCTATGTCCAGAGAATGTTCCACCAGAGAGGGGAAAGGAGCTTAAAGCCAGCTGTCAACGTGAGATCCTGGAAACAGGAAATAGCAGTCATGTGCCCTACAGGCTGTGTACCACCAGGTTGGTATTTTGATATGTTTGGATTTTTTTCTTGACTTTTTGGTTAAACTCTGATAAAGGAGGGGGGGGGGATAAAAATAAGACCCAAAGAGGCTGAAAGACATAATCTACGTAGATCAGTAAAGAACACAAAGGCTAAGAAAGATAAAAGAAGGGGGCTGGAGAAAAGACAGGGAAAAGTGAATAGAAAAAGATAAAGAAAATGACATATATCTCTCATTGAGTATTGACTGAATTTTGGAGTAAATTAATGAATTACTGTGATCTTCAACGGGGAGCTCTGGGAGGGAGGTAGGGGAAAATTCAAGACAACTTCAGAAAGATAAAAGGAGAGAGCGAACAAAAGTGTAGTGGTGGAGGAGGAAGATCCGAAACTGAGAAAGAGAAAGATGTCAGAACTGGAAGGAGGAAGAGCAAGGTAGACATAGAAAGGGACACGGAGAGGAAGACCGATGCTGAGAAACAAGACAAGAGGATGATGGGAGGTGCAGAATGTAGGGCAAGATGATAAGACAAAAGGAGAAGCAGGAAACATACTGGGAGGAACAAACAGACAAAGGGGATGTCAGATAGCCTAGAATACTATAAAGACTAAAAATGAAGCAGGAGAGAAAGGAATCCAGCAACTGCACAGAGCACACAAACTTAAGGGAGGGGAACTGGACCCTGCTGGAGTGATGCTTGAGACAGTGGTAGTGACAGAAGAAATGGTTCAGTGGTTAAGAGGAAATACTCTTCTTCCAGGTTGCTTTCCAGTACTCATGTTGTGTGGCTCACAACTGCCTGAACTCCAGCTTCAGGAGCTCTGATGCCTCTGGTTTCCACTGGACTGGCACTCATGTATACATACCTGTGACAGAACCAAACATATACACATAATTTAAAATAATAAATCAATATTTAAGAAAGAAACGGCTGAAGGGGGGAAGGAAGAGGCCTCTAAGGAAGTAAGATTGAGATATACCAAAACAAAAGACAGAACAAGAGGGAGAAAGAGATTGGAAGAAAAGGAGCCAATTGTAGAGTCAGAATCAACAGGTGGGGACAAGATACAGGATAGCACAATAGGAGAGATAGGAGAGAAAGTGGGAAGGCCTTAGCTCTGCCAAGGAAGCTAAAGGTTCAATGTATATTATTGAATATACACTACACATAATAATACAATTATTATGTGAGGGACAGGGGAGCAGGAGGAATTTTTGGGCCTATCCTATTGGCAACTTCTTTTATATCCCTAATCTCACAGAACAAGCACCCGACTCTTACTTTACAAAGCAACCCAGTCATCTTATTGTATCTTAGAACATTTTCCCTCCCTTTCCCAAGCTGTCACTGCAGCCTGAGTTAGTTCGTAGGCCCCTTCTCATGGGCCCTGGAATGACAAAAAGCAGAAAGCTGGTTGGAAGTATTAAATGAAGCAAAGGAACAAAACAAAACAAAATAAAGCTTGGGAACTTTTCAGCATGGTAGCTGGCGCATAAAATGTTACATTTTTCATATTTGCAGTCTGGCTTCCTAGCTTCTTTGTTCATGTTTTTGGACAAGGCTCTTTTCCTTTCTGGGTCTTATTTACATCACTCAGTAGGCCATTGGTTAGTTCCAGTGCCTACCTCATATCTGGAACTAAGTATCACCCTTCTGATGGCCTGGCCATGAAGGCTAAAGCACTCAAGGCTGAGCCTGCAGACCGTAGATAAAGTCCCTAGAGTTTATCACCATTAGAGTCTGGCTACTCCCTAAGATGAGCCCAGGGCGTGGGAGAGAAGAAGAACCCCTTCCTGGAATCACGTCTGAGCATCTGGCCAAGGCTGCCTCTGGCAATCTGTAGGGAGTCAAGATGGATGGCGCAGGTTCCTGCAGGTTCATACAAACTCTTTCTCTGACACTGACAATAATATAGTGAGACAGGGTGCCCTTAAGATTAGAGGCAAAGTCCTGCCTTGGAATGATGGTTGATTAAGGCCTGCTTTCCATGTACAAAATCAGAAAAGGTCCAGTGCACTACAATTTTTGTGGGGCTGTGGGCCATGATATACTAAGGGTCCTGGGAAAGATACAGAATTCTTCTTCATGTGAATTGAATTCTTGAGTTCATTTTAAAGCCCCAGTTATAATTTCTCTTGTCCTATCCAATCTTCCTGAATATCATTATGACCCAGAACTTTGTATTTGAACTCTTAACATCCATTCCAGAACAATACTTAATATGAGCCGGGAATGAATAAAGCTGACTAGAGGAAGCATTTCAGGCAGTTGAGGGGATTAAGAACATAGGCTCTTAGCTGGGTATCTCTTAGCTGGGTATTTTGACACCACAGGAAGGTGAGACAACAGGATCCTAAATTGCATATTAGCCTGGGCTGCATAGCTCCCAGCCAAGCCAGGATGAAGTAGCAGATCTTTTCTCAAACAAAACAAAACATATACTCTGGAGTCAAGAAGTCACATCATAAACATATCAGAGTTCCACCACACATATATCGGGCTAAGTCTGGAAAGCTGGAGATGAGATTTTTGTCTCATTTTTATTACAATTTACTGTGTGTGAACTTTGGCTCCCCTCCACCCTCCACCCTTTCTGAACTTTACTTTCTCCACAGACATTGGATTAGATTGGAAATTTCATAATTTATCTTTTGGTTCTGATATTCAAGCATTAGCAGAGTTCTGACCATTGTCAATGTTTCAAATACATGGACTTATTCAGTCCTCAGGACAATGTTGGAAATAGACACCAAGGCCCCAAAAGATCTAAATACTCACACAGATCACAAAACTGTTAAGTAAAAGAAGCAATATTTCAACTTACGCAGCCTGGCTCCAGAGACCCCTAACTTAGGCACCATGAATCTATAGTCCAAACATTCCATATTTTCTTAGCTGAGAACTTGACTCAAGACACCAAGCTACTCTGTTACAGTAATAGAGGCTCCTTTACTGTGTATTTATCTTCTATGACCAATGCTTTCCCCAAATATTCTAAAGTAGGATTTGAGGTACTATTGAACATTTATTAATTCATTCTACCTCTTAATGATTTATACACCCTAGTGCATAGAAAAGATTGTGAGTAATCTTAAAACAAAATCAAAGAGAGACAGGAAATTTCAGGACAAGTGGCATCATTACTCAAAGGTTTTTTTTTTTCCCCTTTTAGGTCAGTACCCAATTTGCAGTTCCATAGGCCAAGAAGATCAGCTGGGCCACCATCCCAGCAGGAAAGCCAGGGGCCACTCTTGCAGCTTTTCTGTCCCCTGTCTCCCATTACTTGTGGCCTGATTTTAAGAATCATTTAAGTGTGGAAAAGAATCCCTTGCTTCTTCCAGTGAAGCATCAGGCCTTATCTCCCCTTCTTTCCAACCCTGGAAATATCATAGGAAAGTTACAAACAGAAGAATCTATGTCATAAAACTAAGAAATTTGTGGAAACTTTTGTCAAAGGATAAATGACCTGCCTGGGATCTTACAGTGACTTAAGAGTGAGGCTCCAAATCTTGCTTTTTCTGCACAATGACAATTCTCTTCTACCTTTCCCCCTTTATTTCTACTACTTTTGCAGCCTCTCAATTCCTGCATCTTGCCTTACCATCCTTAACCACCCCCCCACAAAAGCCTCTGGTTTCCCTTCCCTGGATCTGACCCCCAACCCCCAAGGCTCTGAAGCCTAGGCCAAGCAGATGGGAAAGGGTCAGGTGATGACAGGGCATGTAGAGGATTTTGGGAAAAAAATGTTAAGATGCCTTTCCTAGAGAAATGGAGGAAAGGAAGAGAAAGAAACAGAAGAAGGAGACTAAGATACAGAGTTGAAGAAGGAGACAGAAATGGGGTTGAGGGGTTGAGATGATCCGGAAAAGTCTTTTGAGGGAAAAGTAACAGAAAGCAGGAATGTTGGAGAATAAGCGAAGTAAGATGGATATATTAGAAACTAATAAAAAAGGTGGGGGTGGGGAAGAAAGGAAAAAAAAACGAAACAGAAGAGACAGTTTCTGTGAAGGTCAAAAGTCAGGTCTAGTCACCCAGGGTCAACTTGAGAGCCCAGAAAGAACACTGAAAGTACCTCTTACCTGTTGCCCTGCACTGAGGACGAACCAAAGACGGTGAGTGTTGTGGGCTGGGCTGGGAAGCAGCTTTCATCCCAGCCTCAGGCTCAGCCCCGCCCACCCCACCCCACCCCCTTCTGCCTTGGCCCTAAGGTATCTCAGGCCTCTGCTAAAGATAAAAAACAAAGTAGTCTCTTTCCACATTCTCCCTCCCCCTGTTCTGTGCTATCTCTTTCTGTTTTCTTCCTCTTCTCCCTCTGGGGTAGTGAAAATCGTAACTCAATCGATTTTGAGATCAGACCATCCTTATAGAGCCAGGGCACCTTCTAGAGAACCATCCCTCTGACCTTCAGTTCCCTCAACCATGAAAGGAGGGGCGTCAGGGCAAGTCCATGTGGAGAGGATCCTGAAGTCAGACCTAGAATATACTCTAGCCACTGAGGCTCTGAAGGGTTCTAGCAGTGAGACTTTATGGGAAGCGAAGGATGTTGTGTCACTTCAATAAATGTATGAACATTTGGCACAGTGCCTAGTTTGAGAAAATAACAGCTCGTGTTGATTTGTTGCTTTTACTCTGTACCTCACGGGAGTAATTGCTTTATATTGATTAATTTAGCCTCATAAGAATCTAAGGATAGAGGCACACAGTTATCTCTGTGTCACAGATAAAGAACCTAAGGCTGGGGGGAGGGGTGGCTACTAATATTTGCCCTTCTAGAAAGTACATGGCTCAGCTACAAAATTGGCAGTATGCTGCCAGAACCCACACTCTTCTATGCCTCTTAGAACATACAGTTAAAATATGAGGCTTCTCTGTTTTCTATCCCTTTTAATATTTTATGTCTTATTCCCCATGCCTTTCCTTAGCCTAGGGTAATGGAACTGTTATAACTAGGTAAATTTCATCTCTGTAGCAAGTTATATCATCAATATTATATCAGCATTAATAAAATGGTAGTCTACATATTATGTGCTATTTCTCTTTTTTGACATGGCCATATGCCAATTAATGATGGAGGTCTTTCCATAAAAATCCACTATTTAGTGGAGTTGCAATATTAAACCCAAAGCTATTATAATTCATTTAAACACACCCTCATGGATGGAAATGTAGAACAGTCCCAGGGATTCCTCCTCTCCTTTAGGAATAACCTTGTAATAAATAACTTTGGATATTTGTGAAACTATTTCTATAAAAAGAAAATTCCTGGGCCTATGAGAATGCTCACCAGGCAGAGATGTTTGCTGAGTAAGCCTGGCAGCCTGAGTTCAGTTCCTGGAAACCATGTAAAGTTGGAAGGAGAGAACCAACTCCAGCTTCCTCCAATGTCCACATGTGTTCTATGGTTCCCCTGCCACATATGTACATATAAAATAAATTATACAAAGGTATAGAGAGATTTCAATTTTGATATTGCTAATTTGGCCCTATGAATATGGTATATTTTCCCACCAGTGGTGTGTGTATGTTTATATCTGTGTCTGTGAGAGAGAGAGGGGTGGGAAGAGAATTCACCAATTCTATTATCAGTTGCAGAAATCATTGTTACAGTTGTAGGCACTAAACATGGGAGGGGTCTCTGATTTCACTTGTTTTTCTTTGATTATTATTAATAAGATTGGATATCTTTTCATATATTTCTGATCATTTGCCTCTTCCTCGTCTGAACCACTCGATTTACTTTTTGCCCATTGTTGGGATGAGTTGGCAGTATGAAAGGATGTGTTCTGGGGTTAGACTCACCCAAATTATTTTATGTTATATTATGTTTGTGTGGTTCCCTAACTCCTGATTCCTTGTCTATAAAATGGGACTATCATAGCACATATATTGTAGGATTGTTGTAAGGATGTCATTCATATTATTGTGTTTTTGTAAGCTTTTAGGTCGTTAGCTGTAGCAGTCCTTTAAGAAGTATCTTATTGTTTTAATTAGGGTCTCTGTTGCTGTGATAAAACACTATGACCAAAAGCAGCTTGAGAAGGAAAGAGTTTATTTCATCTTACACTTCCACATCACAGTCCGTCACTAAGGTAAGTCAAGGAAGGAACCTGGAAGTAGAAACTGATACAGAAGCCGTGTAGAAGTGCAGATTGCTAGTTTGCTCAGCCTGCTTGCTTTGCTTTGCTTTGCTTTTCTTTTCATTTTTCTTTTCTTTTCTTTTCTTTTCTTTTCTTCTCTTTTCTTTTTTCTCTTTTCTTTTCTTTTTTCTCTTTCCTTTCCTTTCCTTTCCTTCTCTTTTCTTTTCTTTTCTTCTTTCTCCTTTCCTCCCTTCCTCGCCTTTATTTAGTTTTACCTCCTGACCACAGTTTCTCCTCCCTCCTCTCCTTCCAGTCCCCCCTCCACCTTGCCTCCCTTTCAACAACAACTTCTTTTCTCTTCAGAAAAGGGCAGGCCTCCCATGGATAGCAACCAAACATGGCATATTAAGTTGCAGCAAGACTAGGCACCTCCTGTTGTATTAAGGCCAGAGGAGGCAACCAGGTATGAGGAAAGGGCTCAAAAACTAGCCAAAGAGTCAGAGCTAGCTCCTGCTCCTACTCTTAGGAGTCCCATAAAGAAGACCAAGCTACACAACTGTAACATATATACAGAAGGCCTAGTCAGTCTCACGCAGACTCCCTAGTTGTCAGATCAGTCTCTGTGAGCCACTATGAGCCAGGGTAGTTGATTCTGTGGGTTTTCTTGCTGTGTCCTTGACCCCTTTGTCAGCCTGCTTTCTGTGGCACCCAGAACCACTGGCTCAGGAGTGACACTGGCCACATTGAGCTCCACCCTTTGTCAATCATTGATCCAAAAAATGTACTACAGGTTTCCCCCTAAGCCAGTCTGGTAGGGATATTCTTTCAATTGAGGTTTCTTCTTTCAGAATGACTCTAGTTGATATCAAATTGACATGAACCTAGCTGGCACATCTATTAGAATGTTTTTTTGTAATATTTGTTGCCCAGTCTGGATTTGTTCATTAATGTAGTAAATACTGACTGTTTGCCAAGCAGTGTGATACTGTGTAGCATTGGTGTGCTAAATGCTAAAATTTTTGCTGCATAGAATAGGAAAATGTGGCTATATCTCAGTGTATTTAACCATCTTTTTTTTATTCGATATATTTTTTATTTACATTTCAAAATTTAACCATCTTTTAACAATTGAAGATGATTTCCAATTCTTTTGGAAAGTATGTCAAATAGAGATACAGCGGGTAGATAAGATGGCTTGGTGGGTAAAGGTGCTTTCCAGGCTGAGTTTAATCCCTAAGAACCATGTGGTAGAAAGAGAAAACCAACTCCTACAAATGGACCTCTCTCTTCCACACATGTGCTGCGACCCACATGCTTCTTCCCCCCACAAAACAAGCAATCAGTCAGTCAATGTAATAATTAGATCTGTAGTAACTCTGACCTCAAAGTGCTCTACTGAACCATTTGCTGCATTGAGCTAAGATTATTACCCCTGAGAAACCCTTCCTAACTCCATACTAGCTCTAGTCCTTCTTTTAAAACACAGCTCCTCCCAGAATTTATCACACTGCATACTCAATTATTTTTTTGTCCTCCCCCCATCAGATCCTAAGAAACTTGAGAAGGGTCTAAAATCATTAGCAAAAGAGGCCTCATAGAAGGGCTTGCTGGCTGGGCATAGTGATACACACCTTTAGTCCCAGTACTTTGGAGGCAGAGGCAAGCAGATCTCTAAATTTGGGTTCACTCTGGTATACAGACAGTGTTCCAGGACAGCCAGAGCTACACAGTAAGATCCTGTCTCAAAAAGGGCAGGTTGCCGGTGGGGAAAGGCTTTTTATATTCACATACATGTTTTCCAGTCCTCCCACCCTATTCTGCCTATGCTTCAGAAAGGACTGGGAGGCTAAAACCCACCTAGACTGGCACGTCTCTAATAGTGAAGATGAAAACTATTCAGTGATACAGTGGTAGAAATGGAGCTTCTCAGGTTATTGAGAAGGATTCTTAAGTTAAAACTAAGGGGTCATGTGGCAGACTAAGAAAGATTACTTTGTAAATAATTTGTATACCTATTAAAAATATCTTACCAAGCCCAGTGTGATAGCTCATGCCTCTAATCACATAGCTCGGAGACAAAAGGAGGAAGATCTCTCTAAATTCAAAGCCAGCTTGGTCTACATAGCAAGTTTCAAGATATCTAGGACTGTATCGTGTTGCAGGATATTTGATCACACTGTGAACCCTGAGATTGTATTATTTAATGAAAAAAAAAATGTTTCTAGGTGTGGTTTTGTTTAGCCCTTAGCACACATTTTACTCCCAGTCAGTGAAGGCAAATTTAGTTTGTAGAAGGAAGCACCCAAATTTGGTAGTGATGTCTAATTGAGGGGTAGACAAAGTGATGAATCAGAGAAAGATTTTACAGAATAGTATAGGTCTAACTCTCACAAGCAAAGAGAAGAAAAGGAAGCTACTTAAGGGGATGGGAGAGAATTCAGGCAGTTTTTACCAGGACAGTTGTACAAAGACAGGTTTAAGAGAGAACAAGCCATAGAAAGAGAAGGAGCCAGAAGATTAGAACACTATTGCCAAAGTTAGTATGATGTCAAGAAGAGCAATTCAGGAGAAACTAAGAGAAGCCAGATTGTGCCAGTCAGTTTTGAGAGGAGGTTTGAGCCAAAAGAGCCGAGTTGATCTAGCCAGCCAGAGTTCAAAAGGAACTGCAAAGGGTGAGCTTATTCAGCAGCAAGTCTCAGAGGCTGAAAACATTCTAGGCCTAGATTATATTATACGGAGGGTAGAAGCTTCCAGGACTTGGCCTAGGATAGCAGATCAGAGGCAGTAAGCCTCTGAGATGACAATTACATCTGTAGATTAAAAGTTCCATTTACAACATACTGAGTCTCTGACTCAGGAAAAAAGTATTGGGGGATAGAGTAGTGGTTTCATAGTTAAGGGCACTTATAGCTCATGCAGAGAACCCAGATTAAATTCCCAGCACCCACATGGTAGCTCAAGGCCCGCTTTGTCCTCTTCTTGGTCCAGGGGAGTATTTGAGGATGAGTGGCTTCCTCTTCCCCTCGCTTCCCTTTCCTATCACTTCCTCCTCTCCCATCTTACCCTCCTCTGTGTCCCTTTTGTCTGGTGGTTATGTAATTTTCATCTCTCTGCAAGACCATTCTGTCTGGAGAACAGACCTAGATCCATTGTCAGGTCTATATGGTACTTACTCAGGGAATACTTACCTAACTCCTTTCCACAATTCCTCATCTACTTGGATTAACTTGTTCTGTGTCCTGCCTGCCTGAGAATTTCTCCTTGTTCAGAGGCAGGGTGCCATTCATGTCTGCATTTCTGATATCAACCTCACAATATATGCATGTATGTATGTATGTATGTATGTATGTATGTATGTATATGTACATGTATATATATTCTGATGATGTGCAGTTGAATAGACTTCATAGTGAACTGGCTCTTTCAGTTATTTATAGTGCAGTTAGTTACACATCAATGACTATCCTAGCACTCAAAGTATTGTGTGTGTTTTATATTGTTTTTAGTCTGAATTTTCCGGCAGCGTATTAAAGCATAATTTATAAACCATGAAGTTAGGAAGAGAATAGGAAGCTTCAAGAGGTGGGGTGTGTACTGGAGGATCCTGCTATACCACTCCTGGTCATATACCCAGAGGATTCCCTGGCATGTAATAAGGACACATGCTCCATTATGTTCATAGCAGCCTTATTTATAATAGCCAGAAGCTGGAAAGAACCCAGATGTCCCTCAATGGAGGAATGGATACAGAAAATGTGGTATATTTACACAATGGAGTACTATTCAGCAATTAGAAACAATGAATTCATGAAATTCTTAGGCAAATGGTCGGAACTGGAAAATATCATCCTGAGTGAGATAACCCAATCACAAAAGAATACACATGGAATGCAATCACTGATAAGTGAATATTAACTAGTCCAGAATCCCTGAATACCCAAGGCACAAGTAGCATATCAAATGACTCCCATGAAGAAGTAAGGAGAGGGCCCTGATCCTGGAAAGGCCTGTTCCAGCATTGTAGGGGAGTAACAGGACAGAGAAAAAGGAGGGAGGTGATTGGAGAATGAATGTATAGAAGGCTTATGGGACATATGGGGAGGGGCGAACTGGGAAAGGGGAAAGCGTTTGGAATGTAAACAAAAAATAATTAGAAAATAATTTAAAAAAGGAGCAACTCTCAGAGACTTAAAAAAAAGAGGTGGGGTGTGGAAGATAGTAGAACACATGAGTTATTAAAGTAGAAGGGGAATATTGGATGTAAAAGGGTACGGCAGGGAAATAGAGGGTCCTAGAGATGGGAAGGAAGGAGTGTAGAATCAGTCAAGGCAAAGTATGTGTGAAAGTACCAGAAGGAAACCATTAGTTTATAAGCTAATTAAAAAGCACTTAACTCATGTTAAATACACAATTCAACAGTTTTGTATATTTACATAATTACACACAATCACTACTTTTAATACACAAATATTACTCTTGTTTTTTAGGAATGCTATTATTCGATTAAAGTATATCAACATTTTATAACTTAAATTTGTTCTTTAGCAATTTCATAAATGCCTTGCCTTCTGACTGTTCTCATCCCCACACTCTTATCTTTCTCCCTCCCCTGTCTACCCGTTTCCTACTAATCTCCTTCCCCAGCTTTTGTTTTTGTTTGTATCCCTCTGGATAGGAAGTTTTAAAAGATTCTTATACACATTATCACCTATTTCCTCTAAAAGTTGCAGCAATTAATGATAGTGTCGATAGTTTGTGACAAATCAGAGTTGCAAAAGATACATGGAGCACTTTGGGCACTCTGGTTTAGACTCACTTGTTTCTTTCTCTTTTGTTGGCTGTAATACATACACAGATTCTACAGTAAATGTCAGCAAGTAATCTCTTCTCAGGGTTCCTTATAAACCTGTTTCGGGTGTGTTCCTCATTCTTGTGAAATTGGTCTGCGATTTCTAGGTTAACTTAAATAAAACATCTGTCCTTGTAAGATTTGGTAGAACAAGCTGGTAAAATTACTTGATACCCAGGCCATTCATTCAGAAGTGGCAGTTAGGTCTCTAACAGCTTTTCCCATGAAGTCCTTGACTCTTTATATCTATACGCCTTTCCTTATCAGTGTTAGCAAATGATGTTCTTAAAATGGTAGTAATACTGGGAGTTCACTTGTGATCTTTGATTAGGTATGGATGAAATTTCAAAGTTCAGTCTTTTCCAACTCACTGTCTTATAAAAATTGTTTCACAGGTCTATAAACTTGGTATTGGAGGTAAGATGTTACATAGAAGGCTAAGAAAAATACTTTCTTTTATAAGTAATTTAACCTAATAAAAAATATCTTACTTTGTCCAGTATAGTAGCCCACTCTTTTAATCCCAGAACTCGGGGAAACAGTGGTGGAAAGATCTCTCTGATTTCAAAGCCAGGCTGGTCTACAGAGCGGAGTTTTATGTTACCTAGAGCTACATATCTCATTAAAAATACTGTGGGCTAGAGAGAGAGATGGGAAAGACTCAGTGAAACAGTATTCAGCAAAACCAGAACGGGGAAGTGGGAAGGGGTGGATGGGAGGACAGGGGAAGAGAAGGGGGCTTACGGGACTTTCGGGGAGTGGGGGGACTAGAAAAGGGGAAATCATTTGAAATGTAAATAAATTATATCGAATAAAAAAGAAAAAAGAAAAAAAAGCACTTGTTGCTCTTGCAGAGAACCCACCAGATTCAATTTCTAACACCCACATGATAGCTTAAGACCAGTCGGAACTATAGTTCCAGAGGATCCAATGCCTTCTTCTGGCTTCCACAGAAACTACACACATGTGATATGTAGACATACTTGCAGGTAAACTACTCACATAGATAAGATAAAAATACATCTAAAAATAAGTTTTAGAAACTCTTACCGTCAAGCCAGGGAAATAGCTTAGTGGATACAAGCATTAGCTGAGCTAGCCTAATGACTGGAGTTTGAGTCCCGGAGCCCTCATCAAATGCTGGACACAGTGGTAGGCGGCTGTAAATCCAGCATTCCTACAGTGAAATGGAAGGTGGAGTCAGGAGAACTTGGAAGCTCACAGGTTAGGAAGCCTGGAGTATGAAGCACAAGGATCAGACCCTCTACTCTGTTCCCTTGGCTATATATCTACTTTGTACCTAAACCAGGATGTTTTTATTACTATATGTTTAGTTATGGTTTCCGTTGCTGTGAAGAGACACTGTAACTCTATCATATAATTTGAAATCAGAAATGGTGAGACATCTAGTAGATTGTTTTAATTATCCTGGCTCTGTGTGTGTGTGTGTGTGTGTGTGTTTCCATATGAAACTGAAAATACCTGTCAAGATGTGTGAAGAATTTGTACATTGCTTTTGGTCAGATGGCTGTTTTTACTAAACTGAGTTGTTTAGTTTGCAAGAGTTTGAAAGGCTTCTGTTGTTGCTTTAATCCAAGTTGGTCAGATAGGGTGCAGGGGGTTATTTTGATTTTCTTGTATCTCTTGAGACTCTCTTTGTGTTCAAGAATGTGGTCAGTTTTGGGAAAAGTTCTATGAGCTGCTGATTAGAAGGTCTACTCTTTTGTGTTTGGGTGAAATCTTCTGTACATATCTGTTCGGACCATTTGGTTTACAATGGCACTTTTCTCCACCATTCTGTTTAGTTTTTGACCTGTATGTTGGTGAGAATTGGGTATTGCAGGCTCCCCCTATTGGTATGTGATAGTCGGTGTGTGATTTAAGCTGTAATAGGGTTTCCTTTACAAACCCTTGTGTTTGGGGCATGGATGTTAGCAATTGCAGGGTTTTCTTGATGGCTTTTTTTCCTTTGGTGAGTATGTAGTGTCCTTCCCTATCTCTTCTGATCAATTTTGGTTTCAACTCTATTTTGTAAGATATTAAAATGACTATACCAGCTTGTTTCTTAGGTTCATTAGTTTGGAATATCTTTTTCTAGCCCAAACTTTACCTTGAGGCGATGTCTATCCTTGGTGCTAAAGAGCATTTGTTGGATGCAGCAGAAGGATGGATCCTGTTTTTTATTTTGCATACATTCTGTTAGTCTGTGTCTTTATTGAGAAATTGACACAATTGCTGTTGAGAGATGCCAGTGACTACATTTTTTTCATTCCTGTTTCATTCCTGTTATTTGTTGCTCTTGTTGATGTTGGTGTTGGTGTGTGTGTGTATTCTCTTCTTTTGACTTCCCCGATCTGGCATTATTTCCTGTGTTTTCTTGGATGCACTTAACTTATAAGGTTAGAATTTACCTTCCAATATCTTCTGTAGGGCTATATTTGAAGATAGATGTTGCTTAAATTTAGTTTTATGATTGAACATCTTATCTTCTCCATCTATTGTGATTGAAAGTTTTGCTTAGTCATCTGGGCTGACATTTGTGGTCTCTGAGATTCTACAACATATTTTCGAGCCTCTGTTGAGAAGTCAGGTGTGATTTTAATAGATTGACCTTTATATATCACTTCGTCTTTTTCCCTTTCAGCTTTTAATATTCTCTTGTTGCTGTTGTTAATGTTGTTCTGCATGGTTACTGGTTTGATTATTATATAGCAAGGGGATTTTCTTTTCTGGTTCAGTCTAACTGGTGTTTTGTATGCTTTTTGTACTTTAATAAGCATCTCCTTCTTTAGGTTTAGGGAAATTTTCTATCCCTGGGGGAATACTTTCTGTTCCTTTGATCTAGGTTTTTTTCCTGTTTGTTTCTACTTTGATAGCCATCTCATCCCTTAATTGGGGAAATTTTCTGCTATGGTTTTATTGAAAATATTTTCTATGCCTTTGATCTGGGTACTTTCTTTCCTCCATATCCATTATTGTTAGATGTAGTTCTTTTGTAGTGTCCCAGATATCCTAGATGTTTTATGTTAGGTTTTTTTTTTTTTTCACAATTTAACCTTTTCTTTGACTGAGGTATCTGTTTCTTCTGTTATGTTGTCAAAGCCTGACGTTCTCTCTTCCATCTCTTGTATTCTGTTGCTGAGCCTTGTCTCTATGCTTCCTGTTCAAGTTCCTAAATTTTTCATTTTGAGCTTTATCTCAGTTTTGGTTTTCTTTATTGATTTTGTTTTTACTTTTAGGTTTTGAACAGCTTTCTTTATTTCTTTCCATTGTTTGTGTTTTCCTGGATTTATTTTTTTCTTCTTCAAGGACTTCTATCATATGCTTATAGACTGTTTAAAGGTCTCTTTCTTGGACTTTAGCCATGTTAGAACATTCAGAGGCTGCTAGCTAGGTAATGTCACTGGGCTCTAGTGGAGACATATTCTCCTGGCTATTATTGTGTTTTTAAGCTAGCCTTTAGCCATCTGGGACTGTGAAGATTGTTATTCTGGGTCCTGATATCTGGTCTTGTCTCTGTTGGGTAGACGTTTTGTTCTTTGGTTTCTGTTTCCTTTCTGGTTGTTAAGAGAGTGTGGTGGCTGTGTGTTGCCTGGTAGGGAAATCATCCAGGGTCCTGTTAGTCGCAGGTACTGGGGATTTTAGGTAAAACATGTTTCTGAGTATTGGGACATGGCATTTGGGAATGGGCGTGGGCTAGGGGAAGTTCAGGGTTCCAAGGAGGGAGGAAATCAGGGTGAGGCCACAACAGAGAGTTTGCTACAGTGGATCATACAGACCCTGGGAGGGTCTGCTGGGGATGAGAATGGGGATTACACTTCATGAAATGGAGGAAGAGGTGAAGATCTGCAGTTAAGCCAACTTGCTCCCCTTGTCAGAATGGCCTGTGGGTTCTCAGGGTTGCCTTCTTGGGTTGAGGGATGGGACAAAGCCATGTTGAGTGGAAGGAAGTTTGCAAAAAGGTCTGTATGATCCACTGGCAATAGAGGGAAAGAGAGACTGCTGCAGGCATTCTGCTGCAGAGCTGGTGATGAGACTGGGGATTAGACTTGAAGGAGCAGAGGGAGGGATGAAGTTTTGTAATTAGCCAACTTGTTTATCTGCCCAGTGTGGCCTGTGGATTTTCAGGGCATGCCTGCTGGAGTTGAGGACTGGGCATAGCAGAGGTATGTAGGAGGGATTTTAAGGGGCTTCTATGGGATCCACTGGAGATGGGGACAGGGCAGGGGGAGGCCTAAGCAAGTGCTCTCATGTAGAGCTAGGGATGAGACTAGGGGGTTGGATTGGGAGGAGCTGAGGGTGAAGCGAAGATCTGATGTTAAGCCTACTTGTTTCCCTGACCAGAGAGATGTCTGTAGCAGGACAGAGAGTGCCTGATGGATTTGGGGGTTGGGGCAAAGCAAAAAGTGGAGGGAGGGTATCCTTATTTTGTTTCCATGTGATACAAGCTTTTCCTCCTCGGTGCCTTCTTGATTCCATCTATAATCCTGTCCCTTTTCTTGCTGCTGGTATTGTTACTTTACAGTCATTTTATTATTTCTTACTTGTATTAGTTCTTTTAGGATTTTGTACAATATATTTTGATCGTATTCACTGCCCTCTCCTAACCCCTCCCAGACACCCCTTCCTACTCCTTCCAACCTTGTGTACTCCTTTTTTTTTTTTTTTTTTAAATCAAGTCCAATCTGTGCTACTCAAGTGCTCTCATTTGTGTGGTCCTACAGTGAAACCTGGTTAGTCTACGTGCGGCCATATTAAAGAAAATGACCCATTGCCGGTAGCCCCTCAGCTGGGGCAGGGCTTGTGCCCACCTCCCCTCACCATGCTGGGACTCTGTGTCTTGAGCTCATGCATGCCTTGGGTGTGCTGTCCTGACAGCTGTAACTTCATATGTGTAATTACCCTGCCATATCTAGAAAATACTATTTTCTCAAAGTCATCCATCACCTTTGGCTCTTACAGTCTTTCTGTCCTATCATGAAACCCGTGCCTGTCCTCTTAAAAGACTTAGAGTTCTTCAAGAACTGTGCTCTTGTGTTATTTGTCCTCTTTTGTATCCCTAGCAATCTAAAACATTGTACAGTATAGTAAGCATTCAGCACGTGTCTGTTAAAGGAATGTACAAAAAACAGAACACAAAATGTTTATGAGGATATTTAGCTATCTGAGGTTTTAGCAGAGTTCACAGGGTTTTCTGGATGCAACACTGCCTAAGTATCTCAAACAAGAATTCTGTGTTCCTACCCCTATTCTCTATGGCTCTTGAGAACCTGTTTCTAAGTTCTTAAAAGGTCTCTAGTCTATCTCTGTTTGTCTTTATATATCTCTATATTCCACATAAATAGGACTGGCTTTTTATAATAAATTATTTTTGAAATTATGTAATTATATTACCTCCTTCTTTTCCTCCCTGCAACCCCTCCTATGAACCCCTTGTTCTCTCTCTAATTCTTGGCCTCTTTTTAACTGCCCCCCCCACACACACACTTATATATTCCTAAATATATGAACACAACCAGATTAGTTCATATAATTATACTATTAGGTGTGTTTTCAGGGCTAATCATTGATACTGGATAGTCAACTGCTGTGCTCTTACCTGGGAAAGACTGTTTCTCCTGCCCTCAGCATTT
The DNA here is from genome assembly GCF_947179515.1 of Apodemus sylvaticus. Lineage (NCBI taxonomy): Eukaryota > Metazoa > Chordata > Mammalia > Rodentia > Muridae > Apodemus > Apodemus sylvaticus. The sequence goes on along the minus strand of NC_067495.1, from coordinate 17,780,934 downwards.
CTTAGTTGCCTATATTTGTTTGTTTAGTGCTGGGGCCTCATGCTCTTTCTCCTCATTTACTTGGGCATGTCTGTTGTTACTGTTCTTGTGTAGTTTAGATGTAGACAGTCATGTCTCCTGTCTCAGTACAAGCCTGGAAAAGAAGCTTCTTGACCCTATCTTGCCAACATTGATATTTATTCTTGTCCACAATGCCACAGAAATATCTTCAATTACCTCTGTTTTCCATGAAGTAAGAGCAAATGCGTAAAAAAATTATATATGTATATATAATAATTGCTAAGAAGTAAAGCATAGAATACATTCAGCCCCAGGGGGAAAAAGAGCATCTAACAAAGACTGCATTCAGAAACAATCGGAATGTTTTACAGAGTACTAAATTATGTACTAGTGTTACTCAGCAAAAGGTAGAAATTCACTACAAAGGAATAGGCACCCTCTTCTAATGCCTGATCTACTTATAGCTTATTCATTGTGATTACATTGTACCCATTGTTATTTTTAAAGAAAACATTCCAATGATAACAAAAAGCAAGAATTATAGGTGAAAAAAAAAAAACCCTTACCAAAGAAATATACGAGGCTTGGATTAGCATGAACCAATTACTCACAGTATTTCTTCAGCAACTTATTTTATGGATTTTTTTGTTATTAATAAGCCTGCCTTTCTGATTAAGACTCATCATGACATAGAAAGGGGATAATATTTGCTATGTAAATAATGAAAATATCTAATTTTAAAAAGGGGGGGGTGGGAAAGATTCATCAGACATGTGGTCCACAGTTTTTCTGTTACAGATTGCTGATGTTTTATCAAGGTCTGAGGATGGTCACTGCACAGATGGTATGCCGAAAGGCTTCTTCTCACCTCCAGAGTTATCACATCTGAGCCTCAAGTAAAAGCCTCCCCTCCAGATACTGTGTTCATAAGTTATAACTCCACTCTTGGTTCCTTAATGTTTTACAAGATGGATGCTTTTGTTCACTTACAGGACTTTTCACCATTAAGGATTTTTTCTGGTAAGAATAAGAATTGAATCCCTGGGGTTTCTAGTATTTGGTGAGTAAAGCAGATACAGGATTCAGCACTCTGTCGATCCTTCTCAGTTTTGCGGAACTCAGCCTTTGCTAGATGCTCCTATTTTGTGTGTGGAGGATTTAGATGCACGACTTGTGTTGTCGATCTGTATCAGTTGGGACTGGTCATCCATCACACGAGATCTTGTTCTCTGCCTTTTGATCGGTTGTGCTTACCAGTAATGGCCTCCAGACATGTTACATATATGCATATAATAACAATTAAATGAAAAAGAGGCCATGAATTTGAAAGGTATATGGGAGGACTTGGAGAGGGAAGAGAAGGGGAAAATGATATAATTATAATCTCAAAAACAGAAAAAGAGCTTCCTCCAGAGGAACAGAGAAGTCATAAACTTGTATACTTGAAAATGTTGTATATTTTATTAGTTTTTTGTGTGTGGTGTGTATGCATGTTCATATACGTGTGTATGTGAAGTAGAATAAGGTAGAAAAGACCAATTATTAGATCTTGATTTACTGATATATTCAGTTTACCTAAAGCACTGCTTGTACAGTATTTATCTAGCATGATGTCACTTGCCATGTAGAACACAGTGACCTGGAAAAATAGCTGAAATAATGAGCTGTTGCCCTTAACAACCAACCTGCTGACTGCCACATATGCTTCTGTAAACTCTTGCTTGCCTTCCTGCCCCCACCTTGTCATTTCAGAGTAGAAAATGAGATTGTAAACTGGACCCAGCCTCAAAGCCTTTCCGGAGCGGCCCTGGCTTTGGTCCACTGGTAACTCCTTTCTTGTGCTCTCATTGGGGTTGGAGTGCTTATTCCAGAACGATTCATGCAACATGCGTGCAGGTACACGTGCATGCTCCTATATTTGTTTCCTCATAAATGTGGAGGCCTGATGTTCCCAATGGCTGTTTTCCTTGATTGCTCTCCACTTTATTCAGGTAGAACCTGATGATTGAACCAGAGTTCACCAACTTAATTAGTTTGGTTTGCCCTGGGAAACCTGTCCCTGCCTCTGAGATTACAGGCAGCCACCAGAACTGCTCAGCTTTGACTTGAGTCCTGGGGATCAAAACTTCCATTCTCAAGATGGTGGGTAAAGCACATTATCCAGTAAACCATCTCGCCAGCCCTGAAAGACTTTTAACTTGTCTCTCCTCTCCTCTCCTCTCTTCCCCTCCCCTCCCCTCCCCATTCCTCTCCCTTCCCCCCTCCCCTCCCCTCCTCTCCCCTCTCCTCCTCTCCCCTCCCCTCCTCTCCCCTCCCCTCCCCTCTCCTCTCCTCTTTCTTCTTTTTTTATTGCTGTTTTTTGAGACAAAGTCTCCCAATGTAGTCTAGCTTGGTCTGAAAGTTGCTATGTAAACCAGGCCAGTACCAACCTTACAGAGAGCCATTTGCCTCTGTCTCTCTGCCTCTCTGCCTCTGTCTCTCTGCCTCTGCCTTTCTGCCTCTCTGCCTCTCTGTCTCTCTGTCTCTCTGCCTCTCTGTCTCTGCCTTTCTGCCTCTGCCTCTCTGCCTCTGTCTCTCTGTCTCTCTGTCTCTGCCTCTCTGCCTCTCTACCTCTCTGTCTCTCTGTCTCTCTGCCTCTGTCTCTCTGCCTCTGCCTCTCTGTCTCTTGGGCTCTCTGACTCTCTGTCTCTGCCTTTCTGCCTCTGCCTCTCTGCCTCTGTCTCTCTGTCTCAGCCTCTCTGCCTCTGCCTTTCTACCTCTCTGTCTCTCTGCCTCTGCCTCTCTATCTCTCTATCTCTCTACCTCTCTGCCTCTCTGTCTCTCTGCCTCTCTGCCTCTTGGCTTCTCTGCCTCTCTGCCTCTCTGCCTCTCTGTCTTTGCCTTTCTGCCTCTCTGCCTCTGCCTTTCTACCTCTTTGCCTCTCTGTCTCTCTGCCTCTCTACCTCTCTGCCTCTTGGCCTCTCTGCCTCTCTGTCTCTCTGCCTCTCTGTCTCTGCCTTTCTGCCTCTCTACCTGTCTGCCTCTCTACCTCTCTGCCTCTGCCCCTCTGCCTCTCTGTCTCTCTACCTCTCTGTCTCTCTGCCTCTGCTTTCTACCTCTTTGCCTCTCTGTCTCTCTGCCTCTGCCCCTCTGCCTCTGCCTCTCTGCCTCTCTACCTCTGCCTCTCTGTCTCTCTGCCTCTGCCCCTCTGTCTCTATGCCTCTGCCTCTCTACCTCTGCCTCTCTGTCTCTCTGCCTCTGCCCCTCTGCCTCTCTGCCTCTGCCTTTCTGTCTCTCTGCCTCTCTGCCTCTCTGCCTCTCTACCTCTCTGCCTCTGCCCCTCTGCCTCTCTGCCTCTCTGCCTCTCTACCTCTCTGCCTCTGCCCCTCTGCCTCTCTGTCTCTCTACTTCTGCCTCTCTGTCTCTGCCTCTCTGTCTCTCTGCCTTTCTGCCTCTCTGCCTCTCTACCTCTCTGCCTCTGCCCCTCTGCCTCTCTGTCTCTCTACCTCTGCCTCTCTGTCTCTGCCTTTCTACCTCTCTACCTCTCTGTCTCTCTGCCTCTGCCTTTCTACCTCTCTGCCTCTCTGTCTCTCTGCCTCTGCCCCTCTGCTTGTCTGCCTCTCTGCCTCTCTGTCTCTCTGCCCCTCTGCCTCTCTGCCTCTCTGTCTCTGCCTCTCTGTCTCTCTGCCTCTCTGTCTCTGTCTCTCTGCCTCTGCCTTCCTACCTCTCTGCCTCTGCCTCTCTGTCTCTCTGCCTCTGCCTCTCTGCCTCTCTGTCTCTCTGTCTCTCTGCCTCTCTACCTCTCTGCCTCTGCCTCTCTGCTTCTGCCTCTGCCTCTCTGCCTCTCTGCCTCTCTGCTTCTCTACCTTTCTACCTCTCTGCCTCTGCCTCTCTGCCTCTCTGCCTCTCTGTCTCTCTACCTCTCTGCCTCTGCCTCTCTGTCTCTCTGCCTCTCTGTCTCTGTCTCTCTGCCTCTGCCTTTCTACCTCTCTGCCTCTGCCTCTCTGTCTCTCTGCCATTCTACCTCTCTGCCTCTCTGTCTCTCTGCCTCTCTACCTCTCTGCCTCTGCCCCTCTGCCTCTCTGTCTCTCTACCTCTCTACCTCTCTGTCTCTCTGCCTCTCTACCTCTCTACCTCTCTACCTCTCTACCTCTCTGCCTCTGCCCCTCTGCCTCTCTGTCTCTCTACCTCTGCCTTTCTGTTTCTGCCTTTCTACCTCTCTACCTCTCTGTCTCTCTGCCTCTGCCTCTGCCTTTCTACCTCTCTGCCTCTCTGTCTCTCTGCCTCTGCCCCTCTGCCCCTCTGCCTCTCTGCTTCTCTGCCTCTCTGCCTCTGCCTTTCTACCTCTCTGCCTCTGCCTCTCTGTCTCTCTGCCTCTGCCTCTCTGTCTCTCTGCCTCTCTGTCTCTCTGCCTCTCTGTCTCTCTGCCTCTCTGTCTCTCTGCCTCTGCCTTTCTACCTCTCTGCCTCTGCCTCTCTGTCTCTCTGCCTCTGCCTTTCTACCTCTCTGCCTCTGCCTCTCTGCCTCTGCCTTTCTACCTCTCTACCTCTCTGTCTCTCTGCCTCTGCCTTTCTACCTCTCTGCCTCTCTGTCTCTCTACCTCTGCCCCTCTGCCCCTCTGCCTCTCTGCCTCTCTACCTCTCTGCCTCTGCTCCTCTGCTTCTCTTCCTCTCTGCCTCTCTGCCTCTGCCTTTCTACCTCTCTGCCTCTGCCTCTCTGTCTCTCTGCCTCTGCCCCTCTGCCTCTCTGCCTCTCTACCTCTCTGCCTCTGCTCCTCTGCTTCTCTTCCTCTCTGCCTCTGCCTTTCTGTCTCTCTGCCTCTCTGCCTCTCTACCTCTCTGCCTCTGCCCCTCTGCCTCTCTGCCTCTGCCTTTCTACCTCTCTGCCTCTGCCTCTCTGCCTCTGCCTTTCTACCTCTCTGCCTCTGCCTCTCTGCCTCTGCCTTTCTACCTCTCTACCTCTCTGTCTCTCTGCCTCTGCCTTTCTACCTCTCTGCCTCTCTGTCTCTCTACCTCTGCCCCTCTGCCCCTCTGCCTCTCTGCCTCTCTACCTCTCTGCCTCTGCTCCTCTGCTTCTCTTCCTCTCTGCCTCTCTGCCTCTGCCTTTCTACCTCTCTGCCTCTGCCTCTCTGTCTCTCTGCCTCTGCCCCTCTGCCTCTCTGCCTCTCTACCTCTCTGCCTCTGCTCCTCTGCTTCTCTTCCTCTCTGCCTCTGCCTTTCTGTCTCTCTGCCTCTCTACCTCTCTGCCTCTGCCCCTCTGCCTCTCTGCCTCTCTGCCTCTCTACCTCTCTGCCTCTGCCCCTCTGCCTCTCTGTCTCTCTACTTCTGCCTCTCTGTCTCTGCCTCTCTGTCTCTCTGCCTTTCTGCCTCTCTGCCTCTCTACCTCTCTGCCTCTGCCCCTCTGCCTCTCTGTCTCTCTACCTCTGCCTCTCTGTCTCTGCCTTTCTACCTCTCTACCTCTCTGTCTCTCTGCCTCTGCCTTTCTACCTCTCTGCCTCTCTGTCTCTCTGCCTCTGCCCCTCTGCTTGTCTGCCTCTCTGCCTCTCTGCCTCTGCCTCTCTGCCTCTGCCTCTCTGTCTCTCTGTCTCTCTGCCTCTCTGTCTCTCTGTCTCTCTGCCTCTGCCTTCCTACCTCTCTGCCTCTACCTCTCTGTCTCTCTGCCTCTGCCTCTCTGTCTCTCTGTCTCTCTGTCTCTCTGCCTCTGCCTTTCTACCTCTCTGCCTCTCTGCCTCTGCCTCTCTGCCTCTCTGCCTCTCTGTCTCTCTGCCTCTCTGCCTCTCTACCTCTCTGCCTCTGCCTCTCTGCCTCTCTGCCTCTCTGCTTCTCTACCTTTCTACCTCTCTGCCTCTGCCTCTCTGCCTCTCTGTCTCTCTACCTCTCTGCCTCTGCCTCTCTGTCTCTCTGCCTCTCTGTCTCTGTCTCTCTGCCTCTGCCTTTCTACCTCTCTGCCTCTGCCTCTCTGTCTCTCTGCCATTCTACCTCTCTGCCTCTCTGTCTCTCTGCCTCTCTACCTCTCTGCCTCTGCCCCTCTGCCTCTCTGTCTCTCTACCTCTCTGTCTCTCTGCCTCTCTACCTCTCTACCTCTCTACATCTCTACCTCTCTGCCTCTGCCCCTCTGCCTCTCTGTCTCTCTACCTCTGCCTCTCTGTTTCTGCCTTTCTACCTCTCTACCTCTCTGTCTCTCTGCCTCTGCCTTTCTACCTCTCTGCCTCTCTGTCTCTCTGCCTCTGCCCCTCTGCCCCTCTGCCCCTCTGCCTCTCTGCCTCTCTACCTCTCTGCCTCTGCCCCTCTGCTTCTCTGCCTCTCTGCCTCTGCCTTTCTACCTCTCTGCCTCTGCCTCTCTGTCTCTCTGCCTCTGCCTCTCTGTCTCTCTGCCTCTGCCTCTCTGTCTCTCTGCCTCTCTGTCTCTCTGCCTCTGCCTCTCTGTCTCTCTGTCTCTCTGCCTCTGCCTTTCTACCTCTCTGCCTCTGCCTCTCTGTCTCTCTGCCTCTGCCTTTCTACCTCTCTGCCTCTGCCTCTCTGTCTCTGCCTTTCTACCTCTCTACCTCTCTGTCTCTCTGCCTCTGCCTTTCTACCTCTCTGCCTCTCTGTCTCTCTACCTCTGCCCCTCTGCCCCTCTGCCTCTCTGCCTCTCTACCTCTCTGCCTCTGCTCCTCTGCTTCTCTTCCTCTCTGCCTCTCTGCCTCTGCCTTTCTACCTCTCTGCCTCTGCCTCTCTGTCTCTCTGCCTCTGCCCCTCTGCCTCTCTGCCTCTCTACCTCTCTGCCTCTGCTCCTCTGCTTCTCTTCCTCTCTGCCTCTGCCTTTCTACCTCTCTGCCTCTGCCTCTCTGTCTCTCTGCCTCTGCCTCTCTGTCTCTCTGCCTCTCTGTCTCTCTGCCTCTGCCTCTGTCTCTCTGTCTCTCTGCCTCTCTGCCTTTCTACCTCTCTGCCTCTCTGCCTCTGCCTCTCTGCCTCTGCCTCTCTGTCTCTCTGTCTCTCAGCCTCTCTGCCTCTCTACCTCTCTGCCTCTCTGTCTCTCTGCCTCTCTGCCTCTGTACCTCTCTGCCTCTGCCTCTCTACCTCTCTGCCTCTCTGCCTCTGCCTTTCTACCTCTCTGTCTCTCTGCCTCTCTGCCTCTGCCTTTCTACCTCTCTGTCTCTCTGCCTCTCTGCCTCTGCCTTTCTACCTCTCTGTCTCTCTGCCTCTCTACCTCTCTGCCTCTCTGCCTCTGCCTTTCTACCTCTGCCTCTCTACCTCTTTACCTCTCTGCCTCTTTACCTCTCTGCCTCTGCCTCTCTGCATCTCTGTTTCTGCCTCTGCCTCTCTGCCTCTCTGCTTCTCTACCTTTCTACCTCTCTGCCTGTGCCTCTCTGCCTCTCTGCCTCTCTACCTCTCTGCCTCTGCCTCTCTGCCTCTCTGTCTCTCAGCCTCTGCCTCTCTATCTCTCTACCTCTCTGCCTCTGCCTGTCTCTCTGCCTCTTGGCCTCTCTGCCTCTCTGTCTCTGCCTTTCTGCCTCTCTACCTCTGCCTTTCTACCTCTTTGCCTCTCTGTCTCTCTGCCTCTCTACCTCTCTGCCTCTCTGTCTCTGCCTTTCTGCCTCTCTGCCTCTCTACCTCTCTGCCTCTGCCCCTCTGCCTCTCTGTCTCTCTACCTCTCTGTCTCTCTGCCTCTGCCTTTCTACCTCTCTGCCTCTCTGTCTCTCTGCCTCTGCCCCTCTGCCCCTCTGCCTCTCTGCCTCTCTACCTCTGCCTCTCTGTCTCTCTGCCTCTGCCCCTCTGCCTCTCTGCCTCTGCCTTTCTACCTCTCTGCCTCTGCCTCTCTGTTTCTCTGTCTCTCTGCCTTTCTACCTCTCTGCCTCTCTATCTCTCTGCCTCTCTGTCTCTGTCTCTCTGCCTCTGCCTTTCTACCTCTCTGCCTCTCTGTCTCTCTACCTCTCTGCCTCTCTGTCTCTCTACCTCTCTGCCTCTCTACCTCTGCCCCTCTGCCTCTCTGACTCTCTACCTCTGCCTCTCTGTCTCTGCCTTTCTACCTCTCTGCCTCTGCCTCTCTGTCTCTGCCTCTCTGTCTCTCTGCCTCTGCCTCTCTACCTCTCTGCCTCTGCCCCTCTGCCTCTCTGTCTCTCTACCTCTGCCTCTCTGTCTCTGCCTTTCTACCTCTCTGCCTCTTTACCTCTGCCCCTCTGTCTCTCTACCTCTGCCCCTCTGCTTCTCTGCCTCTCTGCCTCTGCCTTTCTACCTCTCTGCCTCTGCCTCTCTGTCTCTGCCTCTGCCTCTCTGTCTCTCTGCCTCTCTGTCTCTCTGTCTCTCTGCCTCTGCCTTTCTACCTCTCTGCCTCTGCCTCTCTGTCTCTGCCTCTCTGTCTCTTTGTCTCTCTGCCTCTCTGCCTCTCTGTCTCTCTACCTCTCTGTCTCTCTGTCTCTCTGCCTCTGCCTTTCTACCTCTCTGCCTCTGCCTCTCTGTCTCTCTGCCTCTGCCTCTCTGTCTCTCTGCCTCTGCCTTTCTACCTCTCTGCCTCTCTGCCTCTGCCTCTCTGTCTCTCTGTCTCTCTGCCTCTCTACCTCTCTGCCTCTTTCTGCCTCTCTGCCTCTCTACCTCTCTGCCTCTCTACCTCTCTGCCTCTGCCTCTCTACCTCTCTGCCTCTCTGCCTCTGCCTTTCTACCTCTGCCTCTCTACCTCTCTACCCCTCTGCCTCTGCCTCTCTGCATTTCTGTTTCTGCCTCTGCCTCTCTGCTTCTCTGCCTTTCTACCTCTCTGCCTCTGCCTCTCTGCCTCTCTGCCTCTCTGCCTCTCTGCCTCTCTACCTCTCTGCCTCTCAAGTGCTAGAATTAAAGGCATATGCCACCACACCTAGCTTGTCTATTTTCAAGAAAATTGGAAATTAGGAAAAAAAGCAGTGGTTTAGGTCTTTAAATCCAACAAAAGTTACTAAACACCTAATAAGGTTAAGGCTCTGAGGGCAGCACTGCGTGCAAAGACCTCAATGTTCTGACTGGAAAAATAACATTAAATATTATTTTAAAGCATAGAATCTAAAGACAGTTAAACAGAAATTCCCAAGGTATATGCAATATCATGGCACTCACACATCAGATTTAGATTTCTGGAAAAGTTCCAAGCAAATGTTATGGAATTTTATAGAGATATTGTTACTTCTTTTTATTATTATGGTAAAGTATACATAATTAAAATTTTTGTCATATTAGCCACTTTAAAACATACATTGAAATTGTTGCAACCATCTATTCCATCTCCCATTTTTTTCAATTTTCCTAACTGAAAATATGTACCCCTAAAATGATCCCCCCCCCAATCTCTGGCAGCGACCCATCTACTTCCCAGCAGTGCAGAGACGGCTCCCACAGACACCTCCCTCATGTGTGTGGAATCAGTTCGTGTTTCCCTTCAACATAATGCTTTCAAGGCTCATCCACTCAGCATGTTCAGACTTGATTTCGTTATTGTCCCTTTTTTTCTTCTACAAATTTTAAATTTTCATGCTTTAATATTCTTTTTTAGTTTTTCTTTATTTTTGAGACAAGGTGGTAGTTCTCTTGAGTGCTAGTATAATAACATGATGATTTGAATTAGATATAGTCCATCGTGGCAAAATTAATTCTCATTCATTATAGGCTAATCGTCTGTGGTATGTTTGCGCTTCTGCAACAAGTACTAACTTGTTGAGCCATCTGCACAGCCTCATAGGTAACATATTTTTAAGGTTCATCCACGATGTACAATGTATTGTCATTTTACTTCTTTTGTAGCCTGAGTAATTATCTATCTATCTATCTATCTATCTATCTATCCATCCATCCTACATATATCTAGTAATGGACGTCACAACTCATACTATAATTCTTCATTTACTCTTTTGAGAGAATCCCATGTATTTTATACAATGGTAACACAGTGTTACATTCGCACCAGAATTAGGGTACATCTTCCCATCTCAGATATGCCAATCAAGAGCAGTTCCTCACAGGTGTGTTCAGCCCCTTGGCTTTTAGTCGATTCCAAATGGAGTCAGGTTGACAACCAAGATTAGCTGTCACTATAATTTTCAGTGTAGAAATTTTCACATTTTTTTTTGCTTTTAATCTTTCACATTTATTTTTTTAATATGTTCTTATAGCCTTGAGTAAATAATACATTTCCGTTTCTGGTAGGAGAAAATTAGTGGCATTGAGTTCTCTTTCAGTTTTTAAATGGAAATGTCTTATTTTTTTTCTTCCTTGCTTTCAAAAGAACTGTCTGTTTTCCTGGATATAAAACTGTCTCTTCATAGGCTTTTTTTTTCTTTCAGCACTTATATAACCTTTCAGTACTAAATGTATCATTGTCTGTGTTTTTGCCTCCAAGCCTTTTCTGAGAGATCTTGTCTATGGTGTCTTTCCTGTCTCTTGTTAATATCAGTATTCTTTCTTTGTCTCTCTGATTCTCTGTGGTCTCCAGTGAGAATCCCGTATTCCTGGGTGATCTGTCACCTTTAAATTTGTGATCTTCTTTCTGTTTTGTAAGCAGTGTCTGCCACTTGTTCACCTGTCTGACTTACCTGTGAAAAAGGTGAGTGAGCCCCTTCTCTGAGTATCTAAGCGAACCAGGTTAGAAGACATACATGGAATTTTTTTTTTTTACTGAGGTCCTATCTGCTGCTGCTTTTTTGATAATTTAAACTTGAAAGCAGACTCCAGATGCTTGATATTATGACTGCTGGCATTCCTGGGGAGAAATGGGCAGGAGTGAGTATTCAAAGCTTTCTTTTGTTTGAAGATTCCTTTTCTTCATCACTTGGTCACTATGCTCTTCTGGGGTATCCACCAGAGAAGACTGCTGGGATATGGGTTTAAGCCATACCTGTGGGTTCAGCATCCCAGTGTAGCCACGAGCCTTTCTCAGAGTGAGCTTTTAAGTACTAAAACCATGTTCTAGGTTGACAAGTTTCAGTGAGCAAGAACAGTTAGCCAGAAGCAAAACTGCATAAGCTAAAAAGCAAGGTTAATACATTTAGAGACTTTCCCAAAACTGTGGACTTTGATGGATTAGGTCTTTGTTTTAGCTGTGGCAGATGGTGCTGTCTACATGCTGAATTTTATAGCCTGAATAGAACTTTCATCATGGACTCAGTTGTGCTAAGGTGTGGGAGCCTATAACATATAAATGTATAACATATAAAGTGTTTTCCAGAGAGCCTACAAAGTTGGTTCAGACAACTTCTGTTGCTTGTCTGGAAGTTTCTTTGGTGAACAAAAGTTTCAAGCTTTCCAGTCTGCTGTTTTTTAGTCACTCCTTCCCTCTCTTTGAGTTTCTTCAATTTATTTATTTTATGTGTATGTTTCTGTATGTGGCGAAGGTTAGAAAAAGTTGGATCCCTTAGAACTGGAGTTACAGATGGCTGTAAGGTGCCACATGAGTGCTAAGGACCTGCAGGTGCTCTTAACTTCTTAGCCACTCTCCATTCTTCCCTATGTCTCCCTCCCTCCTTCCCTCCCTCCCTCCCTCTATCCATCCCTCCCTCTCTCCCTCTGTTTCCCCCTCCCTCGTCTCTCTCTCTGTCTCTGTCTCTCTCTCTCTCTCTGTGTATATGTGTGTGTGCATTCCTATGTAGAATCAGAGAAAGGATTTTTCATATTTTCTTTGATATATGAAGGTTTGCAAGAAATGCAGTACTTAGCTAGCTTAACTGTGCTTTATAGGAAACAACTTATAAAACAGAACATATATATCTATGCACAGATGCCTCTTTCTTGAGTCCTCACCTGTGTTTGCGTAGGCTTTTCATTGATGTAGCTGCTTTAAAGTCATGTCTGCCACAGTTAGTATCCCAATGAAAACTCATTGGTTCACCAAATTGGATGTTGGTACAGTCATTACTTCAGTCTGTCATAGGCTCCCTCTCTGAGGTAAGTAAACGTGTGTGTGTGTGTGGGGGGGGGTAGTATTTCATTTTCCCAGGAAAAGTCCCATACACAACATTTGGCATTAAACCTATGTATCTTAATTTATTATAGACTAAACTCTTGTGCCTTCTGCCAAGAAATCCATATGCTGAAACCCTAACTTTGAATGTAGCACTAATTAGCAAGCAAGGCTTCCAAAGCTATGCTATAATTTGAATGTTACTGTCCTTATAAAATTTCTATTGAAACTTGATGTTTAATGCAACAGTATTCAAAGGTGAAGGCTTTAGAAGATGATCAGACTGCAAGGGCTCCACCATCATTGATAGAGTATTGCGCTTATACGAAAAGGTCTGAGATAAGAATACATAGTGCTCTTGCAGAGAATGCCCATTTGGTTCCTTGCACTCACAGCTTAGCTCCAGTTTTGGGGATCTGATGCCTCTATGGCACTTGCACTCAAATGTACATACAAACATACAGATTCATACACATGCTCATAAATTTAAGTAAATAACAACAATAATAATTCCTTTAACATTAAAATAAATTTAAAAGCTCAAAGTGCTGTATTTGCTCCTTCAGTCCCTTCTGCTATGTGATCTTTCCCCTCTAGAAAATTTGGCACTAAAGCACCATCAGAGAAGTCATCAGCAGCCGTTACTACACTGCAAGCCTACTGGGACCTTTGTGTTGACCTTACTACCCTCTTCAACTGTGAGAAGTTATTTATTTCTGTTTTGATCTGTTGTTTACAAATTGCCCAATCTCTGGTACAAAGAGTAGAGTTCAGTCATAACAAATAACTGAAAATGTGGCATCAGCTTTAGAACCAGGAAAGCTAAGGGCTGGGAAAATTGGCAGGAGCAGCTTAAGACACTTTAGTGCTGTGCACACGCTAGAGAGATTAATTCTGGTAAGGGCCTAAGAGATGAGAACTAAAGAAATCACTTCAAATTTCTCAAGTCTTTTTTCATGAAATATTAAAGTGTTGATTGAAATATGGAGAGAGAAGATGGAGAATATAATGATGTTCCAGTTGGAAACAAAGATTTTAGTTTTACAGACTACAAGAATAATCAAGCTAACTGCAAAGTGAACAAGAACTGGGTTGAATTGCGCCTGTGTTCTAATGTTTTGTAGAAGACAGACAGGCTCATTGTGACCAGCATAGACATTTAGTGGAAGATATATCTAAGTATTTGGGATGTTAAATGGCTTGTTTTTTTGTTTTGTTTTGCTTTGAGACAGGGTCTCCTTGTGTAGTTAGCTCTGGCTGGCTTGGAACTTACTATGTAGACAAAGTTGGTTTCAAACTCACAGAGAACCGTGCACCTCTGCTTACTCAGTGCTATGATTAAAAGTGTGTGCCACCACACCTGATAGAAGTCTTATTTTCTACTTTTCAAGTTCCTTCATTATTTTTGTTTGTTGTTTGACTCGATAAACCCTCTTTGCAAAGGGCTTTGGGACCTGAAAAGGCAGGTCCATGGCTGCCTAAAGATAAAATAGCATATCTTTTTGCTGGAGGCTTTATAATACTTTTGAGTACTTTATCAACCCAGTGTGACTATCTTGGCAAAGATCAGGTTGACCACCTTATCCCATGAGTCTATGGATAGCTCTTCTTCTTGGTTTTAAATTGCTATACAGATGCTAGAAGATTTAGGAAGTATATTCTTAGCTTTATTTCCAAGGCCATGGGTTAATTTTGCTTGTAATTGGATAATTAATACATGAGATCAAGTAATAAGAACTCATGCTTTTGTACCCACTTCCTTTTAGGGAAACATTATGTTCCTGATTACTTGTAGTTTCTTTCATTTTCACTACTATGTGGTGCTTTTCCTTTGTGTAAATATACCACATTTAATTTGTCTACTCTATTATTGATGGGCATTGTTTAATTATGTAACTTGAATACTCATGGGCACATTTTGTGATAAACATGCATATATTCTAGTCAGCTATATGTCTTTATATATGTACTATGTATGTTCTTGACTATAATAGGCCCTAGCAAATACTGTTTCTAAAAGATTTTAGCATTTTACAGTCCCAACAGTAGTATATGAAAATTCTGATTACTTCACATCTTTCTCAGTACTTAACAAATCAATCTGATCAATAATTTCTAGTAGTTGGAAGGAGAAAAGAAAGACAATCAAGAGTGCAAAGTCAGCCTGTTCTTTATAATATATTTGAGGTCAGCCCTATGTGATCTCTGTCTCAAAAAAAAATTAGTCATTAATTTACACTGTGGATTTTTAAAAATAAATTATTTTCTGATCAGGTAGACTTTCTATAATTTTTTTAGTTATTTCATAATTTCTTGAAAAATTCTGAATAAAATCTTTATTTTTAGAATAGCTCATGAGAGAATTATCAAACACTTTTATTCCAAATGGTTAACATTGTTTTCCTATTTACTAAGCCAAAGATTACTCCTTTTTTCCCTGTTATTTTTTCCTTGACGTTTGCTCATTGGTGATGTACTTCATATAATAGAGTAATTGGCTATAATGCACAAATTCTTGGGTTCAATTATCATAATAGCATGAACTGGGTATAGTGATGACTGTGGGAGACTGAGGTGGGATAGTTAGGAGCTCAAAGCCAGCCTTAGCTATATATAGTCAGCTCAAAGTCAGGTGTGGATATATGAGACCCTGTCTCAAAAACATCAAAACAAAAGTGGGGGTACGGGTGGAGAAGGACTTGGTTTTCCTTAGCAGGCAGGCCACTGGGAACTTAACCATGTTCCAGTAATACAAATTGGACTTGTTCTTTTTTATTATTATTATTTTTTATCCTGTGTTGGGGGTGGGTCACGAGAGCAGGGTGCAGACATGGTGGGACTGGGAAGTGCTTGTGTTTGAGTGGGGTGTATGAAGTGAAATTCCCAGAGTATCAATAAAAAATATTATTGTGGAAAAAATCAAAACAAGACAAAAGGCTAGGTGTGGTGTCATACATCTTGAGTCTCAACACTCAAGAGACAGAAGGTGGATCACCATAAATTTGAGGCCAGCCTGGTCTACATATCCAGTTCCTGATGGTCAGAGCTACATGGTAAGACCCTGCATCATTCTTACCAAATATATATATGTGACAGAATGTTAGTATCTAGAATATACAAAAGACTCAGAAATTAAACCTCTAGGGAAAGCAACCTAGTCTCAAAATGAGGCACGAAACTAGAGCTCTCAAAAAGATAAATTACACATGGCCAAGAAACATTTTTATATGTTCAATATCCTCAGCCATTAGGGAAAACTGTTTTGTACTTAAACTACTTTGTGATTTTCATCTTACTCCAATTACAAGTCACTTTTAATTATAATGAATGTTGGAGGGGATCTGGGAAAGGAGGAAATACTTATTCATTGCTGATTAGAAGTGCAAACTGGTGGGGCTACTATGGAAATCAGCACAGCAGCTCCCCAAAAGGCCAGAAATAGATCAACCACATGATCCAGCTACACCATTCTTGGTCACATACCCAAAGGATTCTATATTCTCCTATAGAGATACTTGCTCATCCATGGTCATTGTTTCTCTATTCAGAACAGTCAGGAAATGGAAACAGCTTAGGTGTCCATCACCTAATGAATGGTTAATGAAAATGGGGTACATTTACATAGTGGTCTTTAGTTAGCTATTTTTTTTTTTAAATCTTCTGGAAGTGAGGTGCCCAGTTTTCTGAAGAACCACCAGACTGATTTCCAGAGTGGTTGTACCAATTTGCAACCTCACCAGCAGTGGAGGAGTGTTCCTCTTTCTCCACACCCTCTCCAACATCTGCTGTCTCCTGAATTTTTAATCTTAGCCATTCTGACTTGTGTAAGGTGAAATCTCAGGGTTGTTTTGATTTGCATTTCCCTAATGACTAATGAAGTTGAGCATTTTTTAAGATGCTTCTCCGCCATCCGATGTTCTTCAGGTGAAAATTCTTTGTTTAACTCTGTACCCCATTTTTAATAGGGTAATTTGGTTTTCTGGGGTCTAACTTCTTGAGTTCTTTGTATATATTGGATATTAGCCCTCTATCTGATGTAGGATTTGTGAAGATCTTTTCCCAATTTGTTGGTTGCTGATTTGTCCTTTTGATGGTGTCCTTTGCCTTACAGAAACTTTGTAATTTTATGAGGTCCCATTTGTCAATTCTTGATCTTAGAGCATAAACTATTGGTGTTCTGTTCAGAAACTTTCCCCCTGTACCGATGTCCTCAAGGGTTTTCCCCAGTTTCTTTTCTATTAGCTTCAGAGTGTCTGGCTTTATGTGGAGGTCCTTGATCCATTTGGAGTTGAGCTTAGTACAAGGAGACAAGGATGGATCAATTCGCATTCTTCTACATGTTGACCTCCAATTGAACCAGCACCATTTGTTGAAAAGGCTATCTTTTTTCCATTGGATGTTTTCAGCCCCTTTGTCGAGGATCAAGTGGCCATAGGTGTGTGGGTTCATTTCTGGATCTTCAATCCTGTTCCATTGATCCGCCTGCCTGTCACTGTACCAATACCATGCAGTTTTTAACACTAGTGCTCTGTAGTATTGCTTTGAGGTCAGGGATACTGATTCCCTCAGAATTTCTTTTGTTGTTGAGAATAGTTTTAGCTACCCTGGGTTTTTTGTTATTCCAGATGAATTTGAGAATTGCTCTTTCTAACTCTATGAAGAATTGAGTTGGGATTTTGATGGGTATTGCATTAAATCTGTATATTGCTTTTGGCAAAATGGCCATTTTCACTATATTAATCCTGCCGATCCATGAGTATGGGAGGTTTTTCCATTTTTTGAGGTCTTCTTCCATTTCCTTCTTCATAGTCTTGAAGTTCTTGTCATACAGATCTTTCACATATTTGGGAAGAGTCACCCCAAGGTACTTTATACTGTTTGTGGTTATTGTGAAGGGTGTCATTTCCCTAATTTCTTTCTCAGACTGCTTATCCTTTGAGTATAGGAAGGCAACTGATTTGCTTGAGTTGATTTTATAATCTGCCACTTTGCTGAAGTAGGAGTCCTCTAGTAGAGTTTTTTGGGTCACTTAGGTAGACTATCATATCATCTGCAAATAATGATAGTTTGACTTCTTCCTTTCCAATTTGTATCCCTTTGACCTCCTTATGTTGTCTAATTGCCCGAGCTAGTACCTCAAGTACAATATTGAAAAGATAAGGAGAAAGGGAGCAGCCCTGTCTAGTCCCTGATTTTAGTGGGATTGCTTCAAGTTTCTCTCCATTTAGTTTGATGCTGGCTAGCAGTTTGCACCTCACTTCCGGAAGATCCTGCTATACCACTCCTGAGCATATACCCAGAGGATTCCCCAGCATGTAATAAGGACACATGCTCCACTATGTTCATAGCAGCCCTATTTATAATAGTCAGAAGCAAGAAAGAACCCAGGTATTCCTCAACAGAAGAATGGATGCAAAAAATGTGGTATATCTACACAATGGAGTATTATTCAGCCATTAGAAACAATGAATTCATGAAATTCTTAGGCAAATGGATAGAGCTGGAGAACATCATACTAAGTGAGGTAACCCAGTCTCAAAAGATGAATCATGGTATGCACTCACTAATAAGTGGATATTAACCTAGAAAACTGGAATACCCAAAACATAATACACACATCAAATGAGGTACAAGAAGAATGGAGGAGTGGCCCCTTGTTCTGGAAAGACTCAGTGAAGCAGTATAGGGCAAAACCAGAACAGGGAAGTGGGAAGGGTTGGGTGGGAGAACAGGGGGAGGGAAGAGGGCTTATGGGACTTTTGGGTAGTGGGGGTCAAGAAAAGGGGAAATCATTTGAAATGTAAATAAAAAATATATTGAATAAAAAAATAAATAAAATAAAATGAAGGCAGGGATTATTTCATGTGGTCAATAAATGTGCATTAAACTCTTGCTGTGCACTGAACTCCAGCAAAATAATAAAAAAAAAAATCACAAAATTTTCAGGTAAATGGCTGGAGCTAAAATCAACAATTCTGAGTTAGGTAATCCAGACCTAGAAAGACAAAGATGGTATTTTCTCTCTTTTGTGGATACTAACATTCACATATGCTGGCCCACATTTGGAATACCCATAGAGGTTAGAAGGGAACATGGGTTGGGGGCAGTAGCTTTCAAAGGAGATGAGCTCCAGCTCAGAGATATGAAAAGCTAAAGGTGAATAAAAACCAGCAAGGGTTAAAGTGAGGTAGAATGGGAAGGCAGGGTGGAGGAAGAAATGGGTAGGGATAACTAAAGTAAAGAGCCTTGCAAAAGTTCATGTGGAAAACCACTGCTATTGAAGGGATCCTAAAATATATAAATATACATATATGAGTTGCTGCCCAGCGAGGTTCCATAGACCCCCAAACAAGTCAGGCTATTGCCAGTTCTCTTGGTTACCCTCCAGAACTGCGTGCTAGGTGCCTATTGCTGAAGCCACCATATACTAGAGTCATAGTAAATGGAGAAATCAAGCTGGTGTTTACTTTGAAGCTTCATCCTTACTGGCTAGCTTTCATAGTGCTGCAAGATGTTATGCTCCCCTAGGAGAGGAGAAAAATAATCACCAAACTTACCTGGCTATGAATCCTAAAATCTGTAATAATGCCTGGCCTATCAAGACCTACCCACCAGTGCAATAGTGGCAGACATTATGGTAAATGATCAACCACTTTCTGATTGCGTTTAAAGTGTGCTCCACAAGCTGCAGCCCATACCTTGAACCATTATCAAGGCCAAGAACCTGTGGCTATACAGGTCGTAGGCCCTAGGGAAGAACCTACTAGTGAAATTCCTACTAAGTGAACATACTAATTCCTAATGACTTATTGGTATGATCATTTCTTAATCCATCTCCCCATCTTTATAACACAGAGACCCACAACTGTTCAAGGTACAGAGAATAAGGTACTGCAGAGTGTTCAGCCCTAAATGGAACATATGTGCTACAGCTCCTACTCCCAGGGCTCAGGGATCATTGTAGAAAAAAAAAAGATCACAAAGATTGTAAGAGCCAGAGGTGGTGGACAACTACAAGGTAATGGTGATTTACAGACAGACACAGTAGGACAGTTGATCAGAACTCACAGCAGTTGTGACAGCATCCACAAGAACTATGCAAGCTCCATTCAGCCCCACTAGCTGAGAAGCTATTGACAGTTTTCTTTATGGGTGTGGCCTATGTGGCCTCTGGTAGGTCACCCAGGCTCCAGTGCAAAGCCATACATCTCACAGAGTAGAATCTTGTAGGAAGACATAAAGTTGGGTAGGTAGGGAAAGGAAGTGGGTCTACGAGGAGTTGGAGAAGTAGGGGTAAATAGTTCAAAACACATGCTATAAAGTTCTCAAAGAACATTTAAAAAGAAGAAATAAAATTGAAAACTTGACTGCACATTTTTATACATTTATTTGTGTATTTTATGACATGTGTGTAGAGGTTCAAGGACAATCTTTTGGGAGTTGGTTTTCCCTTTCAACCCCATGGATGCGGGAAATAGAACTCAGATTTTGAGGCTTTGGGTCAAGTGCCTTTACTCACTGAGCCATTTTACTGGCACTTAAGGGATTGCTGTGCAAGTTTGGAAATGCAGTTTATTTAACTTTTGCTTTTTCTTATTTAAAAGGGGAATTCTTGACTATGTAAATTAAGCTGAGTATAGACCTGGATACTTCACCTTATTCTGGATGTTTTCTTTTTTTTTTAAATTGACACTTATTCAAACTACTACAGCTTGAAATGATCATGTTTGGGGCTGGGCTGGCACCATAGCTCAGTGGATAAAAACACTTATAGCCAAGTGTGAGGACCCAAGTTTGGTCTCTAGGACCCATACGGTGAATGGAGAGAAGTGTCTCCTGAAATTTTTCCTACACACAGGCATACACACACATACACACACACACACACACACACACACACACACACACGCACCAGGTACCTGCACACATGGACACACTAAATAAATTTAAATGTAATATTAAAAAGTGTGGCGAGCCCCCTGACCAGCAGGGGAAGAAGACCACCACCGACACGAGGATTCTTCTCTGATCACACTTTATTGGAGCGCTTCTTGGTTGTGGGAGAGCTGGAGGCAAGGGGCGAGGGAGAAGGAGAGGGAGCGGCATATATAGGCAGGGCAGGGACTTCCCCCTGTTGATAAGCTAGTCAGGCTGGGATAGGTTGCAGCTGTTGCCGGGCAGACTCGTGCTGGAACATGGGCCAAAATAAAGGTGTTTACTGCACTCCTCGGCGCCATCTTGTAATGGCGAATGGTGTGGATCGCCACAAAAAAGCTTTTCTTGCTTGTCCCTAGAGACTTAAGGGAAAGTTAGTTATTGTCTGAGTCTGTGGTTCTCAGTACCATGATAGGAATATGGACATTGAAGCCTCAGATAGGCAAAGCAGGGGTAGGCTTGGATGAGTAGAGGTCTCGGGGTCATTTGGAATTCAGGGGCGAGGAGGATGTTGGGGACACATTGTCAAGCGTTACCTTCACTCCAGATTTCTCCTTTAAGTAACTTTCCACTGTGTGTGTCAGGCCTGACTGTGGATAGCAGTAGTGTTCTCTTTATCCTGCCCCTCCCCTGAGGCCTCATGGATGCTGGGATGAGAATGTGGGGAGGCGAGTGCAT
Source organism: Apodemus sylvaticus (assembly GCF_947179515.1). NCBI lineage: Eukaryota > Metazoa > Chordata > Mammalia > Rodentia > Muridae > Apodemus > Apodemus sylvaticus. Next base: position 17,760,447 of record NC_067495.1, on the reverse strand, counting down.
AAGGGGAGAGAAGTGATAAAAAAATGTGGAAACTGAAATCCAGGTCTGTCCAGGGATGGGACAGGAGAGGCAGGTTTTCTTTCCAGGTGTGGTTTTGGGCTACACAGGACAAAAAGATATAGAACCCTTTTGTAATAGTCATTTAGACCAGCAAGTAGAGGACCTGAGTGGTTCCTATGGCAACCAAGAATTAACAGGACAAAAAGATATAGAGTCTTTTTGTAGTAGTAATTTAGACCAGTAAGTAGAGGACCCGAGCGGTTTCCATGGCAACCAAGAATTAGATCCCAGAGAGGCAGAACCATGAGACCAATGTATTTGGAGCTTGCTAGCATTAAGGGAAATCATAATAAGTTGGATTTGCTTTGCTGGTTTGTTTGTTGTGTATTCCAGTTAGACCCAAAATCACAGTTCTCCTCCTCATCCTCATCCTCCTTGTCCTTGTCCTCTTCCTCTGCCTCCCTCCTTCCCTTCCTCCCTCCCTCTTAAGTCCTGAGATTAAAGTTATGTATCATCACCCCAAGATTTTCATTTTGTGTATGTGGGAGAGGCTGAGGCAACTATGTCATCCAGGCTGGTCCTGAACTTACAATCCTCATGCTTTTCTCTCTTCAGAGCTGGGATTAGAGTAGTACACCATTATATTCAGCCAGAAAGTTGGATTTGTATGAATACCTCTATGGCTATCATAAACACCACAGAGAGGTGCATTGTGGGAGGGTTGGTGGCAGAGCTAGAAGAGTGGAAGGGTAGGATAGGATGGTTTCAAGTGAGAACTTGTGCTGCACAGGAGAGGATGGGGGCAGGGCTTTTCTTCAAAGCACAAGACTGTTTGACAAACCTTCAGATCATATGATTTTATATTTACCTAAAATTATGGGGGGGAGGGAGAGAGAGAGAGGGAGAGAGAGAGAGAGAGAGAGAGAGAGAGAGAGAGAGAGAGAGAGAGAGAGAGAGAGAGAGAACATGCACATTAAACGAAGTTGAGCCATTTGTTCTCCACTAGAAATACAGACTAACAAAACTTCAGTACCAGACATGAGAAACCTCCTTTCAAATGGTTGGCCAGAGTAGTTCTAGTGACTTCCCAAACAATACAGATTATAGATTTATCCTTCGCTTGCCTCTCAGCAGTTACGAAGGTGGGCTCCTGTTGCTGAAGATACTATACTACACACTCAGGACACATGACTTAAATAACTTGAGCTGGATATGAACTTAAAGATTCTTTCCTGTGGTCTAGCTTTCACTGTTTCAGAAAATACTATTTAAGCTGCCAAGAGAGGGTAACTATTAAACAGCCCTACCAAGTTGCAACACCTATGGACCACAGCAATTACCAGTATGGAAGGATAGCAGAAGGGTGCAATAAATAAGGGCTCTCACATCATTGATGGCAACCAATGGTTGTCTAATTGGACTTAAGGCTCACTCAGCAGGAGAGAAATCATGTTTGGTATAGGAAACCTATCCAGCTTCTCCAGGATAATGAGGGCATGTAGGAAAGAAGCTACTACCACCAGTTTGCTAGATAAGCATAATTCCTTCTACATTCCAAATCTGATCCTTATACCCACAGATAAGTATAGCTACCCCTCATCATAGAAGCCTCCAATTCCAACCAATGGGAACTCTCACAGAAAACCACAACTGAATATAATGTAGAGATTAACAAATCATGGGGAACCCAGCCCCACAGATACACCCTCAGCACAGCTCCTGCATCTATATGACTCTGGGAACGTTGCAGAAGAGGGCCTGTAAAGATTGTAAGAGCCACAATAGTAGGAAGTCTGCTGTCAAGCAGCCTGTCCTAGAAATGGCCACATAACTGGAACAGTGGCATTATTGGTGTACATGTTAACATGGAAGGGGGAAATTTTGCAGGGTCCCACCCTTAGACAAAGAACCATAGGCACTTAGAGACTGTTGGGAGAAGGAGAATTAGCCTCTCAGGGATGCACCCTCTTATTAGTTGCCCCAGTACTACATGGTCAGCCTTGAGACCATATACACATAAACAACAACTGACTCAGAAGTATGTGTGTGTGTTCTATGTATGTATGTTTGCATGTATGTATGCATGTGTGTTGAGTGTGTGAGTTTGTATATGTCTGTATATATCTCTCTGAATGTGTCTCTGTATGTCTCTAAAGGGTCCTTTAGAATTCAATGCAAATATACTAGCGGGAGTGTCCAAAGGATGGGCTTTCCAAAGTCAGGGCTTCCATGAGTAGTACCTGCTTCTGTTTCCTCTGTGGCTCATGCTTTTCCCCCACCCTTATTTAGTAAGACAGAAAGGGAAGGAGCAGGAGAACAAAAAAAGGTGGTGGATCATGCTTATGACTAATCCTGAGAATAATATATCCCTGAAAGAAAAAGCGATGGGTTGGAGTACAAAGAAAGATGTCTGTGCTGCTGAAGCGGACCAAACTGATGCAGAGATAAAGGCACAGACACGTACAAGTAGACGTCATCTCACTCCACCTCATCAGCAGACTTTGCTAATGTTTGGGGGTGGTGTGGGGCGGACTACAATGGCAGAGAAATAGACTTCAGTAAGAACAAAGACCATTTTGCAGCTTGCTTTTTAGTCCTGTATTTTTCCATTTCTCTCTTCTCATGACCAGAAGTCTAGACAGGAAGCAGAGGTCGGTTACCAAGGAAACTGAAGCTGAGTGTGCTTGATTGGTTACCTTTGAGATAAAAACAAAATTGCTATTCAAAATGTAAGCTCGTATGGAGGATGGGCAAATACTAAGCATGTAGACATCTATTAATCCTGAAAATTGTTTTGTAGAGAAGTGTGCATGTGTGTGTGTGTGTCTGTCTGTCTGTCTGTGTGTGCACGCGCGCACACGCACACACACACACACACAATAGGATACAAACAGATTTTCCTACAGGGTTAACTTGCTCTTCAGAAAGACCTTGAACTCTGCCCCTTGTGCTTTCTATTCTTTCTTCTGGCCCCATACTCTTAGTTGCTAATTGTAACCCATGTCTGAGTTTGATGAAATCTTGACAAGACTATCTCATGGAGTCAGCTAGTGGGGAAAGAGCTTAGGGTGGGAACAGAATTTCTTTTAGCTTTAAAAAATAAGAAAGATATGAACCAAACCTTAAAATGAGAAAGATATAGCCAAACTAGTGATTTTTCAGATGTCTAATTAATAGGTATTAGTATTTGGTCAACTAGCAGACTGCAGTGCAAATGTAATTGAAATGCTTAGTAATTTGCCATTCCTTATACATTGCTGCCCCTAGTGTAATAAATAGTAACTGCATCTTCTGGACTGCTGAAGGCCATTAAAGTCCTCCCATTCCCCATTTGAATGTTATATATACAGCTTTAGACATGTAGCTATGTTTTTCAGCACAGTTGAATATATCTGTTAATATTTTTTATTATGAAAGACAAAAGAGGTGGTAAGCCAGATTCTTCTGATGTGAAAATGATCGGTGGCAACCACTTTCTGAAATAAACAGTGTTTGAAAAAAAAATCATTGTTCTCTCTTGACAAACACATTCCTTGTATACTCTGAAATGATTTCAGAAGATCCATGATGATGTCACATAAGTTCTAGTAATGTGATTTCTAGGGAATTTGAAAGTTAATGTGAAACCACTTTAAAGTTTTATGCAAACAAAATGTATTCATATCTGTCTACAGTGTCTTCTACGATTGTAAGACTTGGCCCTAGATTTGAGTAGGTGTGTGTGTGTGTGTCTATCTGTCTGTCTGTCTGTCTGTCTGTGCCTCTGTAAGCTTATTCCAGGAGGATAAGCTTACAGTGATAAGAATGCATGATGCACTGCTAGATTTCCTAATTTGTATTGTTTTATGTGATTATAATCATGCAATAAGTTGTGTTATTTTGACCAAGTTGCTTCTTGCAAAGGAAATGACTTGACTTCTTATGAATGGCAAGGTAAACAGAAATGTTATTGATGCTAGGATCTCTCTGATAGTTTTAGTTGCCATAGTTCACTGTAGTTTGGAAGAAATTCTGGTAGGGAAATTAATTTTCAAGGGTTATGGCCAGTGTCCATGCAGTAAGTTTTCCCACCAGTTGTCTGACATAGTCATTTATCTTCCTTGATTTACAAATAAGGTACTGTCTGAGAATAAGAGGAGCCGAACCCAGGTCTTCCCTTGTGTGATGGTGTGCTTTGAAACCACACCTCACCCTGTCTCCTGTCCAGTTCCTTCTTCTCCGTCTTTAGTAAAAGCTGGAGGATTAATCTTAGAACATTTTATTGACACATTTTATGAGGTTTACTTGAAATGCTAGGGAGACCTTCATATATCCCAGTCCTTTATCCAAAAGATCACTATATAGTGGTGTGTGGTTTAACAATAGGAATATGTTTTGAAAAGTGTAGTGATACATCACCATGTAACCATCCTAGAGTGTACTATCTGATATCATCAGATGATATAATCTTATGGAGCTACCATCCCGTATGTGGTCTGTTGTTCATGAAATGTATTTGTAAATTAACAAACAGAGAGATGGACAGAGACATAGAGATACACAGGGACTGAGACTTAAGGCTGGGCTTGTAACACCCAAGATCTGATCCCTAGTGAGCCACTTTCTCCAGAGAGGCCCCACCTTCTAAAGGTTCCACAGCCCAAATATCACCACCAGGTCAGGATATTTCACATTCAAACATTAGCAGTCTTTGATTCACTTTTTTCATTTTTGCCTTTGCCTTTGTTTTTCCCTAAGCTGAGGATAAAACCTAACCTTCTCACATGTCTGTCTATATTTGTGTGTGTGTGTGAGTGTTGTGTGTATGTACTATATACATAATATGTGTGTGTGTTTACATACATTACACATATACCGGTATGAACACCAATGCCCCATTTCTAAGCTAATGTACATGGAGAATAAGACATAGATAACCTGCAGAAGTAGGTATGGAGCTTCTTTTTAGAGAGCATGTGTTGTCGTGGGTTTTGCTGTGAAGCGACACCATGACCTCAGCAAAGGAAACATTTAATTCTGGCTGGCTTACAGTTTCAGAGGTTTGGTATATTATCATCATGGTAGGAAGCATGGCAGTGTGCAGGCAGACATGGTGCTGAAAATTGCCGAAGAGTTCTACATCCGGATCTGAGGGTAGCAGGAAGAGAGAGGAACTCTAGGCCTGGGATGGGCTTTAAAATCTCCAAGCCCACCCTCAGTGACACATTTCATCCAACAAGACCACACCTCCTAATCCTAGTGCCACTCCCTAGTGACTAAGTATTCTAACCTATGAGCCTATGAGTACCATTTTCATTCAAATGTTGGGGACTGTATGGGTCTGGAGTTTAACTGGACCTTGCTTCCTTTGTGCCCCTGGAATCCTTAGTGGTAGAAAGCTTGAGGGGATCTCTGTGAGCTGTTTCTTTGATACAAGCTGTCTTCAACTTCAGTTGTTAGGTCTCTACTGCTGTGATAAAGACAATGGTTAAAAGCCATGTGGGGAGGAAAGGATTTATTTTATCTTATACTTCCAGGTAACAGTCCATCACTGAGGGAAGTCAGGGCAGCAGCTCAAGTGAAGCAGAAACCTGGAGGTAGGAACTGGACCATAGAGCGGCGCTGCTTACTGGCTTGCTCTTCATGACTTGCTTAGTCTGCTTTTTGTTTTTTGGTTGTTAGAGACGGGGTTTCTTTGTGTAGTCTCAGCTGTTCTAGACCTAGCTCTGTAGACAAAGCTGGCTTTGAACTCCCAGACATCCTTTTGCCTCTGCCTCCTGGGTGCTAGGACTGAAGATGTGGGTCATCATTGCCTGGCTCAGTTTGTTTATTTTTTGTTTTTGTTTTTGTTTGTTTGTTTTTTAATGCAAATCAGGACCCAAGCTTGACACCAGACAGAATGGACTGGGCTCTCTTGAATCAATCATTAATTCAAGAAAATGCCCTATATGCTAGTCTGTTGGGGGTGCTGTCTCAATTGAGGTTTCCTCTAAAATGACTCTAGCTTGTATCTAGACTATCAGAAACAAACAAACAAAAACTAACCAGGATAATGAAGAGACCCCAGGACAGGAAGCAAGCTTGTATTAATACAAAGGCTGGAACCATAATCTTTACTTCTTTCTTTCTTTCCCTTCATCATTTGGAATGGGGATCACGGTAAGCCAGAAATGATTTAGGAATAGCAAGAAATCCCACAGCTGGATGTATGAGGACACAGAAGCTTTTCTTTCCCTTTTTGTTTGTAAGTTGCTGTAGCTTAGCTGAGCTGACCCACGTGCCTGTCCAGGAAGTGCCACTTCACAGTGCAATAAAGGCAGCGCTGCCAGAAAGCAGCATAGGTTTTTGAGGCTCAGGTGTGTCTTAATGGGAATTGTTAATAAAGAAAAAGAAGATAGATTTTCTTTCACGTAAAGCTTGCTTTGGGCTAAAATAGAACATGGATGTTGAAATGAGTTTTAAAAGGAAATACTTGCTTTTGTTTATTTATTTATTTATTTCGTTATTTATTTTTTTTTTCCGAGGCAGGGTTTCTCTGTGTACCCCTGCCTATGTGGGAACTCATTCTGTAGACCAGTCTGGTCTGGAACTCACAGAGATCCACTTCCCTCTGCTTCCTGAGTGCTAGGATTAAAGGCATGTGCCACCACCCAGTAAAATACATGATTTTAAAATTTTTTTTATGTCTCCCATTACTGTCTGGCTTCTCTAATTTTCCTGTGTCCATTTCTCTAATAATTTATTATGTCTTTGTGGTTATCAGTGCAGGAAGAATCACAGGTGTGTACACAACAAAAGCCCTTTGAATGAATACATAAGAGTCTTAATCTAGGACTGTGGATGTTTCAAAATGAAACTACCTTCCATTTTGTATTATACTTGACATTTTCTCTTTCATGGTTTTGATAGATTCTGCTTTGGTTTCCCTGGCAACGATCTTTATGTCTTTGTTTCAGCCTCTTAGCACTGAACAACAAAGAAGAAAGTAGGCTATTACCTGTTCCTGGTTGCCAAGCGCAATGTCCCTGCCTGGGCTGAGTCATTCAGGAGAGATTAGAAGTGGAGCTGTTACTAAGACAACGGAATTGCACATCCATTTTCTCTGTGAGGCCCCTTTTCTTCATACATTCATATCAAGTAAGAAAGGGAGGGCTCTGGGATAAAAATACTGGCAGCGAACAAAGAAATAATGTAAAGATGCTTTTCTACATTTTAGTAATTGTGGGGCTGTCTTAGGAAACCATTTAAAGAACAAAAACAACGTGAGAATGAGAAGTTCTTTATAACATATAATAACTGACATATACTTCAATGATAGCAAAATATAATATCAGGTAATGTCAAAAATAATGACAGTATAAATGCAGAGGGTTCATCAGAATCTCCCATGGGACACGAGGGAAAAGTGATGTCTGGGCCCCATCCCCAGAGATACTTCTTAAGTAAATATGGGATATGGCCATGGATGAAGCGACACTTTAAAATTCTGTATATGGAAAGCCAAAATGGAAGCTGCCATCTAGAGGCAAAACCAGCCTTTAAGGATGTTGAGGCCCATGGTCCTGGAAAGACTACTCTCTCTATACACACACACAGTGTAGACGAATACCAGGACAGGGAAGCGGGGGAGGGTTGATTGGGGAAGGGGAGATGGCTTACGGCATTTTTGGGGGAGGGGGGAACCAAGAAAGGGGACATTTGAAGTGTAAATAAAGAATATACCTAATTTTTTTTTAAAAAAAGATGTTGCAGGTTATCCACCAGAGGAGACTGCTCAGATGTGAGGTTTAAGTCAATAGAAAGTGTTTATTAGCCAGCAGGCAACTACACTGGGTATATGGGGTCCCAATGTAGCTCTGAGCCTTTCGGGTTAATATATTTCACTTAACAAGAACTGTTAGCTGGAAGTGGAACTATAGAAACAAAAAGCAAGGTTAGTACATTTAGAGACTTTTCCAGAACTATGGACTTTGATGCATTAGGCCTTCATTTTCATTTTGGCAGTGCTGCATTTGTGCTGAGTTTTACAGCCTCAATGGTGCTTCCATCATAGAGTCAGTTGTGCTAAGGTCTGAAGGCCTATTCAAGTCTGAGGCCCTGTTACATTCCCCACTGGTCTTACTGAATAAGTTAAATTGAAGACTCATCCTGCTTTAAAAAATATGTAGTTGTTCCTAAGAACCAATAACTTTATTGAATATATATAATTGGCTATATAGTTTAAGATGCAAGGCCCAATGTTAATCCATTCAAAATGAGAATTAAAAGCCCAGTTAGTGCTGATAGCAGAGTTGTTAGCCAGGGGGACCAAGAGAACAAAGACGGGTACCAATTATCTGATGTATGTGTTTGTCTCTCTTTTTTAGTTTTTTCCAACTACAGCAAGATTTCTACTAATTACTCCTGATTGATTAGGATAGAAACAATATGTTTCTTGCAAAGCCATATATAGACCCCCTTCTGAGAAGTAAGTCTAAGCCTCTTCAATTTGTAAGACCATTTCTGAAAGGGAATCTCACTGTTGTTTTAATTCTTCTAGGTCCTGATCAACCTGTCTTCTTAGTTTGGAAAGCATCAAAAAAGACGCATTTCGTCAAACCATTGGTACATGTCCTCCACATGGTGGTCTCAGAGCTAGGTAATATTGCTGTTATCCAGATGAATTAACCCCCAAGGCAGAATAGCAGACATCAGAATAAGGGGATGTAGGTTAAAGGTTTGGGATATTAGACAAGTTTTAGTCTCTTATAATCCCTCAAACTGTAATTTGGGCTGTCTCCAGTCACACTGAGTTTTGTCAATCAGTGGGCTGACATTCTGACTAACTACACATAAGTTAGTTCCTATTCTTATATGCAGTACAGGGGCTGAATGTTTAGGTATAACCAGAAATCCTAGCTGGTTTCTGGCTGGGAATAATTAACTCTAGTCTCCAGAGTCCCTTCTTGTGGCATAGAGTCTGATTCCCCAGGTTTTCCCTGTTTCCCAAATGCCAGACTCTTTTTAAAGGAAAATTCAGGAAATTTCATTTTTATAGTCCCAATTTTTTTTTAAAGATTTTATTTATATGAGTACACTGTAGCTGTCTTCAGACACACTAAAGAGGGCATCAGATCCTATTACAGATGGTTGTGAGCCACCATGTGGTTGTTGGGGATTGAACTCAGGACCTCTGGAAGAGCAGTCAGTGCTCTCAACCTCTGAGCCGTCTCTCCAGTCCATAATCCCAATTTTTACAATAAAAATTCCCTTGTTTCTAGCAACTAGGGAGCCCAGAAGTAGGACATGCATAGAATTGTAACCTTGTATTCCTATCTCAAAAGATGAAGTCCCACTTCTTCCCTTTTCTCTATATGAGCAGACATTTATAGTGGGCATCCATCAGTAAAGGTCAATATGGAATATGGGTTTCTGGTTTGTAGTCACACTAGTTAATACCTTCCCTGTATTTGTCTTTCTTAGTTTCCAAAGCAGGCCTGAGGGTAGTGAGGGTTGGACCATGATACTGTATTTACACCAAACATAAGTCTCAGAAGAAGTTAGAGGGACCAGGTGTGGAATGGCCTAGGGATTGATGAAACCCTAATTTCAGTGGGTCCACAGTCCAGAGATAGTCCATTTGGCAGCAGTGTCCATGGCTTTCCAATTTCTTGGCCTGGGTGTGGTCAGGATCCATGGTATATTGGCAGCTGTCTCCATGGCCTTAGGAGTGGAGAGAATCACTTATAGAGACCTTCCTCCCAAGTTGGTTTCAGTGCAGCTTTGGTTACTGTCTTAACCCAGACAGGATCAGTGGACTCAAACATGGGAAGCTGTGGTGAACTCAGATGCCAGCTGAATCTCTCAGAGAGTCCATTGAATAGCCTGTATGGAGGACTGGGGTCTGTGGTGACTTGAGAAGGGAATGGTTAGAGTTCTGCCTACTGCTGGTCTCTGAGCCTGGGAAGCAGTGAGGGAGGTAATATCTCCCCCACTCTATACAGAATCTCATGGTGGGTAAATCCGTTCCTGTATGGGATAAGGTAGGCCCAAAGCAAAGAAAGGAGGCCTACCATCCTCCTCTGGACTCTAATGAGAATTGTGTTAGTTTCTTTTAATGTTCTATTTATTCTTCTTACTTGTTCAGAGAACCCTGAGGTCTAAAAGCACAATGAGGTTTTCAATCTATGTCTAAGGCCTTAGCTATTAATTGAGAGGTTTGGGCTATGAAAGCTGGGCTATTGTCAGAATCTATTGTTGGGGGAGGCTGAATCAGGGGACAGGTTGCTGTAGGGTTTTTTTTTTAGCTACTATTTGAGCAGTTTCAGTCTTGGTGGGGACACTTCTACCCACTAGGAAAAGGTACCTACAAAAACTAGCTAGTACTTGTATCCTACCCCAGCAGGGTGGCTCTTGGTGAAGTCAGTTTTCACAGAGTTCACCAGGGTTTTGGTCTCTCTTTAGGACCCTTTCCTGGGTAAGGGCTCTCTGTTTTGGATTCACTGGAGCACAAACTTAGCATCTGTCTGACATGTCCCATACTAGGCTGTCTAGTCTAGGCATAACACACCTTGATCTGAACAACTGAAAAGATTTTGTGAATCGCAGATAGTGAACATCAAGTTACCCAAGTTCTGCCAGTTAGTTGTTTCTGGAAGAATGCTCTTTCCCTCTGGTGTCCTTCATCAACCTGTGAGTGGGTTTGAACTGTCCCTTTCTTCTTCACCATGGAATCTCAAGCAGCACTGGGTTGGAGTATGTCATCATAATATCAATCGTTTGTCAGGTAAGTAGGTCAATGGCCTGGCCTCGGGGGGACTTTGTAATTGTAGGGGAAGCCAAATGATCTCTAGGAGGGCCAATATTTTCTAATGTTCTTCTTCCCAGCAGTGGGAAGCCCTTTTTCTCTATACATCATGTGAATATGTACAGTAGTAGAAGCGTAATGACTGACTGTGGATGAAGTGGTGGATTTTCCTTTTCCCCATATGAGAGCCTGGGTCAGATCTGCCAACTGCTGGTCTCTGAGCCTGCTTTTGGGCCTGAGTTACCTGACTTAGGCTTAGATCGATTCAGTTAAAGTAGCCACAGAAGTTGCTACATACCTAGTTCCATCTTTAATCTCCTGACCGTCGTGGATGAGCACCTGCAGATTGTCATTAGGCAAGAGGGTTGCAGGATTGATGGTGGTGGGTTTCTCAAGCCAAACTCAAGGGTGGTCCGGGACTAGGACCTCATACTAGGTCACACATTGATTAGACAGAGAGTGTTTTGGTTATCCCTTGGAGGAGGCTGTGGGGTGCTGTGGGTATAACATCTTGATCCAGAGTTACCTTGTTTGTTTTTTTCAGAGCCACTAGCTGTAGCTGCCACAACTCTTAGACTAGTAGGCTATCCTCTGAGTACAGGGTCCATTTGATGGACAGGTTGATCACAGAATGTTTCCTTTGTCCCAAAGTTTGGGTTAAAACCTCCTTTATCTTTTGTTTCATGGACAAACAGATGAAAGGTTTTGAGACATCTGGAAGTGCTACAGCTGGAGCTGAAGTCAAAGCTGTTTTTAAAGTCTCAAATGTCTTTTGTTTAGTTTCAGTCCAGATTGGGGGTTCAGTACCACCCTTACTCTGTTGTACTGCTGTCTAGAGACATGGCTATTTCCACAAACTGTGGTACCCAGAGGCAGCCATGTCTAGCTGCCCCTAGGAACTCTTGAGCCTGTCTCTTAGTGTTTGGAGTTGGGCTCTGAAGTACAGCAGCAATCCTACTATGCCACAGACAGGCTTCTTTTGCCTCCCTGTCGGGAGCCCTCTAGGATAGGCCAAGGCCAGCAGGTCACCTTCCTGGAGGTAGCCCACTAATTTTTTGCATGGTCTGTGATGGGTGAGTTCTATGGCAAGGTTCCACGGTGGGCTGGGCCCTTCCACACTAATCATTAAAAAAAAAAAAATGCCCCAAGGGCTTTACCACAGCCCAATCTGGAGCAGGTTTTCTTAATTAAGATTCTCTCTCCCCAGGTAATTTTATGGTGTTGACAATAAATAATAATAACAATAACTGTCAGGATCCATCTAGCATAGACTCAAGGTGGCCTTTCCTGGAGTCGGTGGCCCACCAATTTTTGCATGGTCTATGGTCTGTGATGGGTGAGCTCAACGGCAAGGTCCCAAAGAGACCTCATCTCAGGATTGCTTCTTGCAGCTGATATGCCTTCCCTCTCATTATTAAATTACTATAATAATCCCTGGGCATTAGCCCACCCTATTGATCAGATTTCCTGCAGATCAACATAAAGATGAACTTTCAAGAATAAATGCTGTTTAGATGAGTTAATGATTCTATAGAATTCCTAATTTGATTCAAATAATTTTAGGAAGAAGGTTTTAAGAAATGGTCTTAGTTGCTTTGCTAGAAAGATGTAACAAAGTTAGATTCAAGAATAGAACGTACCCACTCCTCACAATAGGAAGTTAAGGCTGCATAATAAGAAATACAATGAGCTTTCATAGTTACACTAAGAAGAGAAATAGACTTCGGACAAATTTGTGTTCAAGGAAAAGCATCCAGGTCCAAGGATAAAGCCACAGGTGTGCACTCTGATAAGGCAGGGCCAGGAAGGACTAGTGCTTTGAACTTATGACAAGCATATAGAATTTAACACTGCTTTGAACTTAACATCCTTCTGTAACTCCCATTTTATATAATATTCTATCTCTGAGGTAATTCTCTAAAGAACTTTTTATCTAAGCAGGTATAAAAAGGCCAGAGAAAGCAAAGTTGTTGGTTGGATGGTTTGGCTTGCGGGGCTCTGCCCCATCCATCCATCTACCATCCATCCACCCATCCAAATATATATGTCTCTTTGTCTGTACATACGTATGCAGGTGTATGTGTGCATGTAAGCATGCATAGACACTTGTGGAGTGCATGATACAGGTGGTTGGGCCCAACAAAAATGTGAATGTATAAATGTGTGAATGAGAACCTGAGTGAGAATCTGAATGTGTGTCTCAATGTATGTGTGTCTGTGCATATCTGCTGTGTAACGCATCTTAATTCTTTTCCTTTCCCTCCTCTCTGGTTCACAAAGAGTTAACCAGGAAGGCCAGTGAAGAGCTTCTGGCTGCCTGGACAGAGAAGGCCTTGATAGCAATAAGTCCCTTACTTAAATCATCCTGCTTTTAGCAACAAGAGTCAATAGATCCAGAGGCCTGCAGCTTCTGGCCTCAGAGTAACTTAAAGTCAAATAGGTATATGTTAGTATAAAAAGCAACCCTACTCTTTGGTAAGACCAAATTTTGCTCCTCTCTTCCTCCTTGGCTTTTTCAGAAAGGACCCAGCCTTGGACTGTCGCTTCCCCCCTCCCCTCAGCTGGTAGCCAAAATAGGTAGCCTTCTACAAAGCTACATTTTGTAGCCCAGGTCTGTAACTCTTGCAACAGCCCCTCAGGAGCCCTTTTATGATCTCCTTTCTCAGAAAACATCTGCCAGAAGGGCAGGAGGTTAACTGCTGTATCAATACTTTGTCTGCCCCTTTAATATCAAAGATGGGTTGACTCACCTCTGCCAATGGGAGATGAAGAATAATGCATCTTGCAGGTTCAAGATAGTGTACACCTGTTTCTCAGGAGGAATCAGACTCATGAGAATCAGACGTCCAGGTTTCTTTACAGACAGGAGAGGCATATTTTAGGGTGACAGGCAGGGCACCAGGATGCCTGTCTCTCCAAGCCAGACAATGTGGAGGACTACAGTTTCCCCTTTTGTTTTCGTGGTTACTGGGTATTGTTTAATCTGGATGGGTGTTAATCTGGATGAACTGGTTAGTTGCACAATTATAGGAGCTTGGTGCTAGGCCAGTCCTGGCATGTTCATTTCTTCCCACATCTCTGGGAATCTTTGTTGTCAATCTGAAAAGATAGTCCAGCTGTATCCTTTGATTGGAGGCAGAACTTTTGGCTAGGAGGTATTCTTCTGACAGAGGGCAAGACAGCAAAATTTTGCTGGTTATCTGTAAGTCTAACTGTTGTGCCTCATCATCAGAGAAGGTGGTGGTGGCTTGCCATGAGCCTCCCGGCCTACAGAGGGTAGAGAAGGGTCACAGAGTAGGACTCTGGTGTGGCTTTAAAGTCTGAGGCTCTCTAAGTGTACTGAAATGCTGATGATAACTTCTAAAAAGTCCTAAAAACTGTCTTGCTCTTTCTGAGGGTAAAAGGCTGCTGGAGTAGGAGATTGACACCTGTAGTCTAACAGCAGGAGATTAAGTAATGTGGCCTTTGTTTTCTCTCAGTAGGAACTGCAAAGCTCTAACTTTGGGCCTGCCAGTCAGAAGTCACAGGAAGAAAATGGGACACTTTGAAAAGTGCTTACTAAGCTGTAAAAAGTTTCCTATGAAAGCTATCTAAAGGGAAAAGCAGAAAGATCCTAAGCAGAGAAAGGGACAAATTTCTTCTCATCTCTTTGTCCACAGTACTTATACATCTTTCAGAATACAAGATCACATGTTAAAAAGTTCACCACAAGTTCATACACAAAATCAAATAATAAATTGAAATAGAAGTTTACAACAGAGAATGTTTACATTAATATCCATTAGGAGAAGTTATCTGGCTAAACACCCATCACCTGTCTCAGCTCTACAGGTTCAACTAAGGTTTAAAATCATAACTAAGTTATAAGTGACTGTTTTGTATAGATAAACCCAGCCAATATTTTATCTTCTGTCCTAGCACCTGTAATTCTTAGTTCTCTTTTTATGACCTTTAATTAATTGTTATACAACCTCTTGGAATGTGCTCTGGTTGGGGAAAGTCTGGTTACTATCTAGAAACAACACAATGGGAGACTGACAGAGTTTTCAGTTTTGACTATCAGAAAAGGACCTAATAGCAGTTCTGTTATAAAAGAGCTTAATAATCACAGGTATAATTTTAGGAATTCTTATAGGATCATCATTAAGACATAAGAAGTCATCTATTTGTCTATATAGCATCACAACAAGACAGTACATCTTAGTAGATTTGCAGAGATCTGCTCAAAAGGGTTGGCTAATACATAGTGATTGTCATATATGCTTAATAATAACAGGAAAAGCATAGTAATAGCAGGAATATTTCTTAAAATAAATTTCTCCTGGACCTTGCCTATGGAGCAAACCTGTCACAGATTATAATCCAAAGTAGACCATCACCTGCTAGTTATTAGTGTGTCCTATGATGGCTACTGACAGTGGCTTTCAGTTTATGCAAAAGGCATTTTTCCAATCAGTTCTGTTATCTTTTATCTCAAGCAACTAGGATCTACTTATAGCTTGAAAAACATTTAACTTTTATAACTTTTTTTAAATATTTGGGGCCACCTGGGTGATAAAAGGACATCTTTTTAACAACTGCCTTTAATCTTTCTTTAAAAAAAAAAAAAAGGTCCTAGTGAAAATTGCTTAACATCTCTCCTTGGTTTGTATTGGGCAGAATTGAAATTTCAGTTTGTCAGAAATTCCTGCCTAGCCTGGGGCAGTTTCTCTGCTCAGTGGTGTGTTTTGAATTTTTTAATTCCCTGGATTCCTGGCTAAAATGGTAAGAAGGTAAGTCATTAAAAAGGGAGGAGCAGAACTTTTGTCTTTTGGGTTCGGCGTGTTCCCTTCTCTGGGGCTGCTTAGGAGGGAATACCTGCCTTGGGGACCTATTTCCCCCTACCAGAATGCTTAGATGGCAGGGTGCCCTCAGGATGAGAGGCCTGGCACTTCCTCACTGTCACACAGGAACCAGACCCTGAACAGGAGTGGAGCGATAAAACAATGGGCCAGTCTGCATGAAGGACACGGGTGGTGGTGGTATGGTGGCTGCAGCAGTGGCATTTTTGTGGTTTTTGTTTTGCTTTCTCAAGGTGATTTGGCAGAGCCAAAAGAAATTGAGGTCCCTAAAAACAGGGTATACAGATCTCTTTAGTTGGGGGATGTTGTCTCACACCACAGAAACTCACTGGTCAATAAAGGGAAACAAAACACACACACAACACACACACACACACACACACACACACACACACACACACGTGAAAAGAACCAGGGGTGACCACCACACATTCACATACCCGAAGAGACTTCTCATATGGATCCCAGACACTGGATCAGCAGCTGTATCTGATGTGTCCTAACAGAAGATGCCTTAAGCAATCTCAGCTCCAAAGGTGACAGACCAGGTGAGTTTATTATTTGTTTCCTTTTCCGGTGAAGGTGTCAGACCCCTCCGATGCATTAGGCAGTGATTGATTAAAGGGCACCCTGGGGACCTGAAGCATCTCAGGTTGTGCACCACCAGGAGTCCCCTGACCGCTGCACCCTTCCTTCTCTCCAAGGGACTCCCAGACCCTCTGTGTCACAAGGTTTGGTTTCTGGGGAATCCCAGTGGGGCCTCTATAAATATATCACCAGAGAAGACTGCTCAGACATGGGTTTAAGCCAATAGAAACTCCTTATTAGCCAGCTGGTGATTACACTGTGTGTGTGTGTGTGTGTGTGTGTGAGAGAGAGAGAGAGAGAGAGAGAGAGAGAGAGAGAGAGAGAGAGAGAGAGAACAAGAATGAACATGAACACACCTTTCTCAGGGTGAGCTTTTAAACACAAAAACCATGTTTTAGGCTCACATATTTCAAGTAACAAAAACAGCCAGAAGTTGAACTACTGAGGCCAAAAAGCAAGGTTAGTGCATTTTAGAGACTTTCCCAGAACTATGGGGCTTTCATAGATTAGGCCTTTGTTTTCATTTTAGCTGTCTACATGCTGAGTTTTACAGCCAGAAAGATACTTTCCTTAAGGAGTCAGTTGTGCTATGGTCTGGGGCATCTTGCTGTCTTTAGTATATGTCCGAATCCTGATGAAGTAGGTTCTAATACCAGTGAAGAAATGAACTTGGCACTAAGAATGAAGGCAAGCAGGTAAAGAGCAAAACCATCTGTATTAGTCAGGGTTCTCTAGAGTCACAGAACTTATGGAATGTCTCCATATTGAGGGAATTTATTGTGATGACTTACAATCTGCAGTCCAGCTAACACAATAATGGGCAGCTGTGGATGGGAAGTCCAAGAATCTAGTAGTTGCTCAGTCCCACGAGGCTAGTTGTTTCAGCTGGTCATTTGTAGAAGTAAGTTCCAACAGATGTGCTGGCAAGTAAGTGCAAGCAGGCTAAGAGTGAATCTTCTTTCTTCCATTGTCCTTATGTAGGTCCCCAGCAGAAGGTGTGGCCCAGATTAAAGGTGCATGCCACTACCCCAGGATTTGGAAGTTGTTTTGTCCCAGGCTGGCCTTGAACTCAGAGGTCTGCTTGCCTCAGTCTTCTGGGATTAAAGGTGTGCACTACCTTGCCTGGGCCTAAAATTTTCATGGTCAATATGTCTTAAGATCAAAAGCATGTGTCATCCAAGGTCAAGATCCAGGTCAGAAGCCCATTTCTTCCAGCCTCAAGATCTGGATCACAGGTGTGCTCTCCATTTCTGGATTATAGTTCACTCCAAATGCAGTCAAGTTGACAATCAGGAATAGCCATCACTGCCTCTCTCTTCCTTATACAGCCTGCCACCTGAAGGTGGGGGCACAGACTTACGATAGCTCTTCCTACCTCAAATGATCCAGTCAAGAAAAATTCCTTACAGGTGTCCCCAGCAGTTTAGGTTCTAGATTATTCCAGATGTAGTCAAGTGGCAACCAAGAATATTCCTCACAGTTCTACCCATTGTCAACCTGGCACACAATCCTCTTTATGTCATGCTTATTTTACAGATAAAAATAATAACCGGGTTATAACTATGCCTAACATATGACTATCCCACGTACAACTGCCATCACATTTTATATTTTAGAGCGTCCCTTAAGGGACATTATTTATTTTCCTCCTCCCACAATCCCTTCCCAAATCCTCTTATCCCTTTTTCTTCTGAGCAGGTTGGGGCCCCCTGAGTATCTACTCCATCGTAGTACTTCAGGTCTCTGCAGGTCTAGGCGCTTCCTCTCCCACTGAGGCAAGGCAGCCTAGCTAGAACACATCCCACAGACAGGCAACAGCTTTTGGGATACCTGCTTTCCATTTCAGGACCCACATGAAGGCCAAGCTGCACATCTGTTACATTTGAGCAGGGAGGCCTAGGTCCAGCCCGTGTATGTTCTTTGGTTGGTGGCTCAATCTCTGAGAGCTCCCAGAGGTCCAGGTTAGTTGACTCTGTTGGTCTTTCTGTAGAGTTCATATCCCCTTTGGGGCCCCACAATCCTTCCCCCAGTTCTTCCGTAAGAGTGCCCCAAGCTCCATCCACTGTTTGGCTGTGGGTGTCTGCATCTGTCTGAGTCAGCTGCTGGGTGGAGCCTCTCAGAGGACAGACATGCTAGACTCCTGTTTGCAAGCACAACAGAGTATCATCAATAGTGTCAGGGATTGGTGCTTGCCCCTGGGATGGGCCTCAAGTTGGACTTGTTATTGGTTGGCCATTCCCTCAGTCTCTGCTCCCTCCTCTGTGCCTGCATTTCTTGTAGATGGGATAAATTTGGCCTTGAAAGTTTTGTGGGGGGGTTGGTGTGTCTATCGATCCACTGGGGTTTCTGCCTGGCTACAGGAGGTGGCCTCTTCAGGTTCCATATCGTTAATGCTGTGAGTCACAGCTAAGGGTTTCCCCATTGATTCTTGGGTATCTCCTTATCCCAGGTCTCTTGTCTCACCCTGGAAATGCCCCCCACCTCCTCACCCCCTTCAGTTGCAGATTTCATTTGTTTTCATCGCCATCTTGCCATCTCTCCTGTCCTTCCCCACACCTGATCCTGAAAACCCCCATTCCCCTCCCCATCCCTACTCTCTCCCAGTTCCTCACCTCCATCTGCATCTTATGACTATTTTATCACCACTTATGAGAGTCAAGCTTCCTCACTTGTGCCTTCCTCCTTGTTTAGCTTCTTGGGGTCTTCGGGAGTGTGTCATGAGTATTCCATATATTATGTCTAATACCCACTTATAAGTGAATACATATTATGTATGTACTTTTGAGGCTGGGTTGCCTCACTCAGTATGATATTCTCAAGTTCCACCCATTTGCCTAAGAATTTCATGAATTCATTGTTTCTAATGGCTGAACAGTACTCCATTGTGTAGATATACCACATTTTTTGCATCCACTCTTCTGTTGAGGGATACCTGGGTTCTTTCCAGCTTCTGGCAATTATAAATAGGGCTGCTATGAACATAGTGGAACATGTATCCTTATTACATGCTGGGGAATCTTCTGGGTATATGCCCAGGAGAGGTATAGCTGGGTCCTCAGGTAGTACTATGTCCAATTTTCTGAGGAACCGCCAGACTGATTCCAGAGTGGTTTCAGTCCCAGCAGCAGTGGAGGAGTGTTCCCTTGCTCCACATCCTTGCCATCATGTGCGATCTCTTGAGTTTTGGATTGTAGCCACTGTGATGGGTATAAAATGAAACCTCAGAGTTGTTTTGATTTGCATTTCCCTGAAGCCATCTCCATTTTTAGATTAGGAAAACTTTGTTCTATGGTTTTGTCAAATATTTTTTAGGCCTTTGGTCTGGGTTTCTTCTTTTTTCTCTAGTCCTATTTTTCTTACATTTGTTCTTTTCATTTTCCAAATTTCCCGAATGCTCTGTCTGGGCCAGGAGGTTTTTGGATTTAATATTTTCTCTGGCCAATGTATGTATTTCTTTTAATGGTTCTTCAATGCCTGGGATTTTTCTCTTCTGTTTCTTGTATTTTGTTTATGATATTTGCCCATTTTTGTTTGAGTTCCTACGGTTTTAGTTTCCAAATTTCCCTCAGTTTTTGTTTTCTTTATTCTATTTCAGATCTTGAATATTTTTATTCATTTCCTTCTACTGTGTTATTCTGGATTTCTTTAAGAGATTTTTTCATTTCCTCTTTAAGGTCTTCTATCATATCCATAGTCAGTTTTAACATCTTCTTGGGCTTTTGCCAGCTAAGTAGGGTTTCTTGGCTCTAGTGGAGACACATTGATGTGACTGTTAGTGACTGTGTTTTCATGCAGTTGTCTGGCCATCTGGGATTGTTATTCTTGGTGCTGATATATGGTCTTGTCTTTGTTGACTGGTTATTTTATTCCTTGGTTTCTGTTTCCTCTCTGATTCTTAGGAGACTGTACTGTTTGTGTGTTGCCTGGTAGGGACATCTTCTGGGTCCAGATAGGTGTGAACACTAGGGGTTCCAGGTAAAATATGTTTCTGGGTATTGGTAACTGACACTTAGTAATGGGGATGGGCTGCTGGCGCTATCAGGGAAAGCAGGGTGTTCCACCAGGTTCTGCTTAATTCATTCCCTGAGGGCATAGGGATGAGGAAAGGCCATAGCAGAGGGTCTATTACAGAGCTGGTAATGAGACTGGGGGATTAGACTTGGAGGAACAGAGGAAGAGATGAAAGATCTTCAGTCAGCCTACTTGTTTCTCTGGCCAGAGTGGCCTGTGGGTTCCTAGGGAGTGTTTGCTGGAATTGGGGGACGTTAGCTAAAAGAAAAATCTGTGTGATCTACTGGAGGTAGGGAAAAGGGGAGTTGTGGGGACCTCCAGCAGGTAATCTGTTGCAGAGCTGGGGATGAACCTGGTACATTTGATTTGGGGGATCAGATGAAGACGTGCAGGTTTGCAGTTAGTCTACCCTCATGGTAGCAGAAAGCTGCCACAGGAGGAAAGCAGTCAGCCCTCCTCCCCAGATGTGAAGCCTAAACTACAAAAATGGCCACAGTGGCATGATGCAGTGCCCAAAGATGCACTAGTGGCACATGTCTGGGGATAACCAATTGCTACCTAATTGGACTTAAGGCTCATCTGATAGGAGGGATTTCATGCCTGGAATTCTAGACTTAGCCAGCTACCCATGGCTGCATAAGAACCTACTACTGCCTCTGTCCTGTAAAGAGTATAGTATTTAACTGCAGTCTAAATATTTTTCTGTATAGCCACGGGGAAAAGGGTAGATCTCTTCATCAGAGAAGCTGCTTTTTACAGCAGATGAAAGCTATTATAAAGATGTATCATTAGTCAGGATGCATAGAAAATATGGCAGTGGGGTGCCCAGTCCCAGTTGATCTATAACACAAACCCTACAGGAGGACTCCGGGACCATCTTGGAAGAAGGAGGAGGCAGATATGGTAAGAGCCAAAGGAGCAGGAAATACACTGTAGGATTGTGCCTTCTGCATACGACAGAGAAATCTCAACAGTATGGACATCCAAGCAAGACCTGAACAAGGACACCAATTGACATGCCACTGGATAGGGAGCCACCCCACAGGGCCCCATATTGAGCTGAAAGAGCTACAGGCAATTTAATGACTCCCAAGGGAAGGACAATAGCCCAGCCCCCCAACAGTCATTCTAAAGAACATACGCATTTGAGCAACACGAAGTGAACTCTGCAGATTGTATTGTGTGTGTGTGTGTGTGTAAAACAATAATAAAAAGGTCACTAAGGCAGCGCAAGAAAGAAGTGGAAACAGGACAGTCATATACAAAATAGAAAAACTTTTAAAAGTTATAAAGTTCTCTATTCACTGGTATTCCCCTACCCTAAACTTTTCACTGCTCCTTCATAACTAATTTTGCTACTGTGATGGTTCTTCAGTGTAAATGTCTCTATATTCCAACTCAAGACAGGTTGGGAAAAAACGTTGTTTTTTTTTTTTTTTTTTTTTTTTTTTTTTTTTTTTTTTTTTTTTTTTAAGGACTTTACAGAGAAGCGGAAATAGATGTTGCTGGGGTGCCTGGGTGAGCCCATAGGAAAAATTCCAAATTGAAAAGAAGTGTACTTTGTATAGAGGCAATGAGCAGAAAGTGGGCCTGCTTTATTTTCAGTTCCAGCCTGGCTCAAAAGAAATAGCAATCTAGTTTAAAGAGAAAAACTTCAAGACCATTTTTTTAAAACGCAAAGGGCGGGGGAGGAAGCGTATAAGGCGGCTTCGCTGTACAACATTGTCACCTACTGGCCAGAGCAACTGAAAATCGCTCGCAACCCAAGAAACATGTCTGGTTTTAGAATCGATTAAAGTCTTGGAGAAAAAAGCCTGCTGCAGCCAAGCAAGATCAAAGATCCTTTTGGAGCTAGGAAAAGGATAGCTAGCTACAAAAAAACCAAGAAGCGCTCCACATTCTCTCTATTGTGTTTTGTAATTAATAAGTTACCCCACCGGAATTTTAAATCTACAAAGTGTTCAACCTTAGGAAAAACACACTAACTTTGAGAAACAAAGGCTGAGGGGGCAGTCTGCTCAGCCATGTAGGCACCGAGTTCGGTCAGCGGGGAGTCGCGTGCCTTGTGAAGAATACTTAGTGCACAGGATCGGGATTGAAAGTGGGGCGACAAGAGCGGCAAGGCAGCCTGTTACCTGTGCAAACCCCTTGCATATATAAAAATCTGCAGGGAGCGAACAGGCGCTTAAATGAAGGTAGGAAACTGCCCAAAACCGCAATGCGGAACTTTACGTCAATAGGATGCCAGCCAATCCAAAGACGTTGTAGCTGAGTCTGACCCTTGTGTCCCGGATTTCCTGTCGCTGTTGCTATGGCTCCGAGGGCGGGACTAAGGAAGACCGCCTTGCCGCGAGCTGGTTTCCTGCGCGCACTTAGATCCTGTAACCCTTTGTTATGGAAGTTTCCTGGGCGCTCTTAGTACCTATAAGTGTGCATTCTATAGTTCCTCTCTTTTTATCCGGTCTTGTTCCCTGATTCCTTGCTATTGACACGTAGAATTGCGTGTCATTAAATCTAGCTTTCTCTAACCATTAGATGGCAGTGTTGTGTACTGGTGTCGCAAGGCTCCGGCTCTCCCCCGCCCTTTCTGCTTGAAAAAAAAGGAACGACTTTTTTTTTTCTTTATCTTTTTACCCTTTGAAATACATTCTTTCTCTTCCTCCTTGCTTTGGTAAGGACTGATTGCCTCAGACAATTGGGTTTTGTCCTTCTAAACTCTTTTTGCTGCCTCAAAACCACTGCCTGAGCTTTTCAACTTTTTTTTTTTTAAACTCTCTAAACTGGGTGACCTAGGCACCTCACCTCCTCTGCTTTTGGCTTCTCTGAAAGGCTTTATCCAATCTTCTTTAACTTGTCCTTTAATCTAGGGACAGTTATTTGATCTAGACAAGTTATTTCAATATAGGCTTCATTTAACCTCTTGACATTTATTAATTACAATTCTTATGCACAGTCCCATTATTCCATGGTCAGCATTAGTTATATTTTCGTTATAATTGTCTTTTTTTCATTTATACCAGTACATTTAAAATACATGAACATCAGTATTTGCACCATTGCTTTATCATATTTATGTAATCGTTACACTGAATCTCACATGTATAATTGCTATGTGTAACATTACATTTTTCCTGTTATATTTTATATT
Source organism: Apodemus sylvaticus (assembly GCF_947179515.1). NCBI lineage: Eukaryota > Metazoa > Chordata > Mammalia > Rodentia > Muridae > Apodemus > Apodemus sylvaticus. Next base: position 17,737,094 of record NC_067495.1, on the reverse strand, counting down.
TCCTTGACTTAGTAATCATTTTCAAAGAGTGGACTTTTTTCTTCTAATGTGGCAAAATTATTTAATAACATATCTTTTTAAAATTAGAAACAAACCTTAACTATCTTAATGGCAGGTACCTTAAAGTATTGCTTTGCTTTCTCATTCATCCTTTAAATGTTTTTAACAGCATAGCAACAGAACAGTGCCTAACAGTTCTGTGGGTCCCTCAGTCTCTGTTTCTCTGTCATTAAGAAACGTCATTGGGGACATGCCCCAGTTGGTAAAAAATTTTGTGCAAGCCTGGGGACCTGAGTTCAGATTCCCACACATACTCAATTAATAACTGGGCATTGTGGCACATGCTTATGTGAGGATGTGACTGTACTAAGATATGGTTGAGGGCATGGCTTTTATTGTATGTATGAAGAATACAGTGAGAGAGTCATAGACTAAACATGGCTAGCAGAATGGACGGTGTGAGGTTTGGGGCTAGAGAGGAGAACCAAAAGACAAAAACAAAAAAATAAGAGAGTGGGCATGGCCAAAAGGGCCGGGCTATATAGGAATGAAGAATTGGGTAAGGGACGCCCACCTAGGAGCTGGGGAAATGTAGCATAGGGGATGGGCTGATAAGAGATACAGGTTCTGAGTGACACCGAGAGCCAGTCTGGAGCCAGAAGGCACTTGGCATGCTACCTGATACCACAGAAAGCCATTTGTGCATTTCTTCTGGACCTGAGAGCATGGATCTGTAACTCTAGTGCCCAGTGAGCGGAGACCAAAATCCCTAGGTTTTAATAGCCTGTGAGTTCCAGGTTCAGTTAGAGACCCTGTCTCAAAAAATATAGTGGAGAAACACCAGGAGTTGGCATGTGCAGACACCAAAACAACAAGATCCTAGCTGTTATTGTCTAAACAACTAAAGCTCATGCATAATCTTGGATGTCTCTGGGGGGGGGGATGTAGACCACAACTAAATGGAACATTTATGTTAGTAGGGTTTTAATTTCCTGAGGATGCAAAGGGAATAAGGGTTTTGTTCTGTTTGTTTTGATTTGAGGTTTTATTGTTACCTTTTTATTTTATTTACTTATTTATTTATTTATTTATTTATTTATTTGAGATGTAGTCTAGACTGGCTTCAAATTCACTATTTAGGTGACCCTCTTGCCTCCACTTTCTAAATGCTCGGATGATAAGCTTGTACCACCATACCTGCGTCAGGAATGTGGGCTAATAAAAGGCCCCTGCCCCCATATGAATTCTCTAGTGTAAAGGGTTAAGCAACCAGTAAGTGTTCCGCCATGATCCTTGTATCTATAGGTTTCTTGGTGATATCACTTTCTGAGGTTCATGAAAGCATAAAGAATGGGAAAAGCCTTGCCACATTCTCTACATTACGTAGGAATATTCTGGCTGAGGAAACTTGAAATGCTCGGCCACATTTTTCACATGCATATGGTGTCTGCCACCAGGTTGTATTTACTGTTTTGTAAGCAAGGTGCAAAATATTAATATTAAAAATTTGACACCAGAATAAGTTCTTTGGTGTTGATTAACATATAAGAACAGTTAGGGACATTAATTAGATAAAATCAAAATCAATATGTAAGGCCATGGAGGCAACATTTCTGGACTCCTCTAACACTATCTTCTTAAAAATTGTATTGAGCAAGGTCTGGGTGAGACACCAGATCTTTTGGGTTCAGACTCCATCTTAGAGAACCTGGCCTAAGGTTGAAGTCAAGTTAACTAACAGACTGGTACCTAGCATCCATTTCCAGGCTATTCTTGCCTGTATAAATGCTTGCCTGAAACTGGGCTCAGGGTGGGCCCCCTCTGGTTCTACTGCTTTATGGGTGTGGCCCAAACTTGAGCTTGAATAAAGAGACCCTAGGCTCCTTGGTGGCCTTTTGAGGGTCACAAACGCTTTCTGGCACAACAAGGGCACCCTCCTCCCCGCCCCCCCCCCCACTTTGTGGAAAGGAATAATAAATGCTGAAGTCACTCAATAAACTTACAAACTTGAAAAAATTAGATACTTCAGTTGGGTAGCAAAATTCATATTATGAAAGCAATATATTCTAAATTTTAAGGATGTGACATGCCTATAGAACGTTTGTCATCAGAAGATGGAAGCTTTCAGACTGCATGATCTTCTGCCAGGCAGGACTAGGCATATGTCTTGGTACAGCAATGGTGGGATGATAAAATGTGCAGTCTGGTCTTGTACACTGAGTATTAAGGCTATATAGTGTTTTAGCTGTTGCCATAGTTAGGATTTTACTACTGTGAACAGACATATGACCAAGGCAAGTCTTTTTTTATTTCTATATTCTTTGTTTACATTCCAAATGATTTTCCCTTTCCCGGTTCCCCCTTTCCCCAAAGGCAACTCTTATAAGGACAAGATTTAGTTGGGGCTGGCTTACAGGTTCAGAGGTTCAGTCCATTATCATCACGGTGGGAGCATGGCAGCATCCAGGCTGACATGGTGCAGGAGGAGCTGAGAGTTCTACATCTTCATCTGAAGGTTGCTAGTGGAAGACTCACTTCCAGGCATCTGGGATGAGGCTCTTAAAGCCACACCCACAGCAACACACCTATTCCAACAAGGCCACACCTACTCCAACAGGGCCAAAACTTCTAATAATGCCACTCCCTGGGCTGAGCATATACAAACCATCACAGGTGGTAGAAGGGTCATACTATTTTCTTACAAGCAGGGAAGTAATGGCAGAGCTGGCCATTAGAAGATTGTGTTGCTGACGACACTGGTTTTGGAGTCAGTACTAGGGCTCTTCTACTCATGTGAGTGAAGGGACAATCTGCTTTAGTACACTTTGTGCCATATTTATAATTTGGATGCACAAACAAACGTTTTTCAGCAAATTTGCAGTTGGGAAAGGCTTTGCAAGGTGAAATGGGATGATGGTATACACACTCATCCTCACTTTTACAAGCAGGCCAGTACTTGCACCGCTCCGAAAGTTTTTCTGGTTTCTGTGCCACACTCAGGTCAGGTCATCTCAGCCTTGGAAAAGCTATCGTCTGGGTCCTCAGGCTGCCTGCTCAGCAAATGTATCTGCTGTGGGTGGAGGAGACCTCTGAGTCCCTTGTTTGAGGCTGAAGTTTGCTTTACGGGTTTCGTTCCTTCAAAGCACATCTCCTCCTCTTGATCTGACATGCATCCTGTGGGGCTAGGGACACCATCCAGCATCACTATAAACTTGGGACTTGCAGGTTTATCTGGTTGTACAAGATCCCGTGTCTGCATAAGGTTGTCCTGAAAGGACCCGAAGGGCATCTGCAGTCTTCATCCCCGAATCCTGGTCTGGTGTCACTACTATTTCCTCAGACAGCTTTGGCTTCTTCAGAGTAAATGACCCTGTGTCTGCATGGACCATGGATTCCATGTCATAGTAATCGTGACTCACCTCCGTCGTGTCTACCATTACTGGATCAATTTGCACTTGGAATAACCATTGCCTCTGCTGTGGTCCTTGAGTCTTTTTCTGTATTATCTCCTTTTGCTTCCTCTTCTTTAACAGGGGAACTTATTCTGGGGGCCCTGTTTTGCCCCGGGCCATTTATGCTAGCAATTTTTCTTAAGAAGTTCGAGTTCTGGGAGCAACTGGAAGTGTCTGTTTCTGTGGAACTGCAGAGTAGTTGTTTTTGTTACAGACTCTTGAGGTTCAGAGATAGCCTTGAAAATTAGATTCATGTTTAGCTTCTTTAGAAGGTGGAAGAGAAGGTCTCCTCTCTCTCAGGCTTGCTGGGACTGGCTAACAGGCTGCTGGACAAGCTTCCTATCTGGGACCCATAATCCTCCTCTTCTTCCTCCTCTTCTCCATCATGGCTAAATTGTCTTACTTTGACAACTGAACTTACCACTGGTAACTTTCTTTTCTGAAAGTTTTCCCCCCTCAATACTCATTTTAGCCAAGTTGTTCCTGAAGAAGGGGCTCTAAGTATCTTGACACTGCTAAGCACTTCTGACTCACACAGTATGGCGTCATACGGTGAATCGAATTGCGTTGTTCCCTAGAAACAGGGACAGGTCCCCTTAATGGCACTCTGGATCATGTGGCTGACCTCCATGGGCCAGCAGCAGGCAGCAGGGTCAGCACTGCACTGTGCTTTGTTTACCTGGACCCTGCAGCCTGTCCCCTCCTACACTGCCTCCACCCCCCCCCCCCTTTAAAGACAAAGTCTCTATGTAATCCTGGTTATCCTGGAGCTCACTATGCAGACCAGGCTGGCCTCTAAAGTGCTGGGATTATAAGCATGGGCCACCATGCCAGGTACTCTATTTCTATGCTTTAGATAACCTGTCTTATGTGCAGAGGTTAGGTTAGGTTACAGACCCTCTATCTGCTCTTTCCTCTCAACTAGGCCACACTCCCTGTAGCCTTCCTCTCTGAGCACAGCTCCATAGAGTGGCTGTGAACTCGCAGCTGTGACAGAGTTATTTCTCTCCCTTAAACAGCTGCAAACTGCAAAGAAAATCCAAGCCTCTGAGGAACCTTACCCAGGGACCATTTCCCCAGTGCTGTGCAGGCGCAAAGTGGCTGTGAATTAAAGCCTCAGTTCTTATCAGGTGCCCAAAGCCATCTTTTAAATTATTTGTCTAGTAGAACTGCAGACATAGAATTCCAAGTTCTTTTGTTTGAGGATGTTTTCTAATGTCTCTATCATTGTAGCATAGCCTTATCTATCTATGACTTTGTAACTGCTGCTAAATGGAGAGTTAACTCTTGCTTTTGATTCAGTAGAACATCATTTGAATTGGTTTGTTGTAGGTTTAATATCATTTAATACCTTCAGTACCAGCATATTTAGTTTTATATGCTGTGTACAATGAATTTATAACGTTTTATATATTATTACTTTTAAAAAGTGTACTCTGTGGGAATACCGTTGGAATTACACGTGAGGCTCTGGTTTTGACCTTCAGCACCAAAAAAAATAAGTAAATGAATAAACATCAGTAAAGAAAAACATATCTCAAAGGACCACTCTAACAGCCCAATGTTTCCTCATACATTTTAGAAGCTCAGACTAACCAGTCACTCTACTCCTTGTTCTATGGAAACTGCAGCGAAACTTCAGCTGGAGAGAGAAAGAGAGAGAGAGAGAGAGAGAGCATGCCTTTAATTCCAGCACTGAGGAGGCAAACACAGGTAGATCTCTGAGTTCCAGGCCAGCCTGGTCTACATAGTTCCAGTACAGTCTAGTCTACAGAGTGAGTTCCAGGACAGCCAGAGCTACACAGAGAAACCCTGTTTCAAAAAAAAAAAAAAAAAAGACTGTCAAAATTCAAGATAAAAGTGGGTTTTCTTTTCTTTTGCCTTTGACACTATGGTGCCCTGGCTTGGCTAGGTCTAAACAAACCTTAACTCTTAAAATATTAGGAAAGGACTGAGCAGACAGATCCCCTTTTGTAAACCATTGACAGGCGAAGATGCCTCCTATTGCTGGCCACGTGCTCTGGTCTCCCTCTCATTCTGAAGCTTGTCAGCTTTGATTCTTAAAAACACATAGTCATAGTCATATGATTTTTTTAATAGAAAAGAACATAGACTCTGGAATTCTACTTTTCAGGCGAGTTAGGAGTTCCCCTCTACTTTCTAATGTTGCAACAAAGTAATACAATCTAAGATACCAGTAGGAATTATTTATAGACAAAAGCTTGATATAATATTTGGTAAAGTCAACATTGGTAATGTTATTAAAAAAATACATGCACCTGAAATACAAAGCCTCAAATGCCTGTAGAGGTTTAGCTTTCAGTGCCTCTGTATGCAGTCCAGATGCTCCTATGCGCTTTAGGCAGAGCATGGGCTCTACTATGCAATAAGGTGGAGGTAATAAATTAGCTTTATGTTTTATTCATTCATTCATTTATTTTATTTTTGAGACAAGGTTTCACTATAGTCTGGCAAGCTTGAAACTGGCTGTTTATACCAGGGTGGTTCCCAGTTCACTGGAATCTACCTGCCTCTGCTTCTCAAGTGCTGGGATTAAAGGCATACACCACCTCACTTGGCTATATTAGTTTTAAAAGGATGGAATTTTTATTTACAAATAATCTTTTCAAAAGTTATTTATTCATTTATTTTTAAATTGTTCTCAAGACAGGGTTTTTCTCTGTAGCCCTGGCCATCCTGGAACTTGCTCTGTAAACCAGACTAGCCTCGAAATTACAAAGGCCTGCCTGCCTTCATAGTGCTGGGATTAAAAGTATAAGCCACTACCTCCCAGTTTACAGTAATGTCTTAAGGGTTTCTTTAGTGTTTTACAATGTTGTAGACCTGCTGTGCTTAGACACATTATTTTCAGGTGAAAGAGTTTTACAGAACAAAGGAAGTCATAAATCAAGGCAAGTTTAAAATACGTTGATGGATAAACCAGGAGGTATGAACAACAAGATGGAGGAGCTATTCTACAGGCCTAAAATGCTATCGGATGACATCCTTAGCTCTGGGATTGGCAGAAGTAGTGCTCTGTTAAATTAATAACTTCTAAGTGGCTTTTATTTATTATCATAAAATATTAGTTCTAAGTAAATAGCTTCTAAGAGGTTATTTATTATCACAGAATGTTTAAGTTAATAGCACCAACAAGCTTTTTATTTATTATAAATGAGATGTTAGTTCTAAAGTTACCAGCTTCCAAAAGATTTTTATTATTATTATAAGGTGTGTTAGTTCAGATACAGAGTGGGGCCAGGAAGGCTCAAACTAGCTCAAGATAAAATAGCCTCTGAACCTGCACAATTCTTATCGTTCCATAATACTGAAATTCCAGTGGGCCCATCAGTCTCTGCAGACATAAACACAACCACACACAGCTTCTTTTCAGGAATCTTCATCACAAAACTATTTGTTTAAATAAAAGAAACTTTGGAAAGAAAAAAAAAAAAGTGCAGTGCACCAGAGTTGCTAGGCCGGACACAGGAATCTCTGCTGCCTGGATGCTCCATTTGGCTTTTCTTCAACACAGTTAAGAAAGGGGCCTGACCAGAGAACAAAGGGACTTAACTCCAGGAAAATAACAAAGGCTGAAGTAGCTGGAAGAATCGTCCTCTAGAGCCCTGACCTCAAGGTTGGCTCCTTCATAAAATCCTATGAGAAGAAAAAACAGAAAACAAAAAACTAGTAAACTACACATCCAAAAAAGTCCAGATGCTAAAGCAACTGTCAGTAAGAATTGATTCTAAGTTGGTACTGCACTGCCTATAATCTCAGTGTTCTGGAGGTGGAGCCATGAGGATGAGGAGTTCAAATCTGACCTTGGTAAAATACCAAGTTTGGCACCAGCTTTGCCTACAGGAGACCATGGCTCAAACACAAGCAAACATACAAACAAACAAACAAAAAAAGTAATATAGGTCATCTGTGTACAATACTGTTCAAAATATATCTTCTTTTGGTAAAGGATGTGACCTTTTCCCCCCACTGTGTTTTTAGGGTTCAGGTATAATCATCCAAAAAGGCTTTATGATCAGAGCGGTAAGGGCTGGAAGGCTGGGCCGAACGGGAGGAGATCTGGGTCAGTGCTCGAATAGCTAGAACCTAAGAAAACCAGGGCTATGTGGCAGCAAGTCACAAGCTCTGTCCTTTGGCCTATAATAACAATTTTGGAAGTTACATCCGGCAACACTTAGGGAAGCTGGCAGCGACCTCATTGAGAGCACTGCGCAAACGCAAGAATTAGCCAATCTCAGAACGTATCTTACAGCTTCCTTCCGGTGAGGGGGCGGGACTCCAGCTGATTTTCGCTAGGGCGAGGATGGGCGTTTGGGCTTTCATCGCGGATCCGGTTCGCTGTGCTTTCTTAGGCAAGTACGAGTGACTTCGGCGGTTTTCTCCATTCCGCTTACCTTCCGGAGTATTCATTTCTACAACCGTTGACTGAAAAGCAGCAGAAATTTTTTTTTGTTCTGTGCGGGTGAGTGTCAATTTCTTTGGCCGCTAGATGGCAATGTTCACCGCGGTATCGTAGTCCTGCCCACTCCACCCCGCCCTTTGTGCTTAAAAAAAGTGGTTTGTCTAAAGTATGCTTTCTCCATCTGGTTCTCTTTTCCTTGTTTTTTTTTTTTTTTTTTTTTCTTGCTAGTGGATAAAGCCCTTTGCTCTTCTAGTAGGCGGTTTTGTTTTTTCCTTCTGTTGGGCAGCTACTTGTGTTTTGGCTTTTCTAAAAGTCATGCTTTTCTTTAACTTGTCATTAGGATTATCATTGCCATTAGGCTCTTTATAAACATCTTTGTTCTTTCATTTAACCGTTAGCAGGGGTAATAATGAAATTTCTTATCCACATAGCTGTCATCCAGGCTCAATATAGTTTACAATATTGGATTCAGTGTTTTTTCTTTTCCATCCCTATGTGTATAATTTACACACACAGAAATGAGTATTTGTGTTATTGCTTTAACAATTAAAAAAAATTAAATCTCACTGAACACCCTTCCCCCCCCCCCCCCCCCACAGGTGATGATTTGAAAAAGACTATAGGAACTGGAGAGATGGCTCAGCAGTTAAGAGCTAGTACTGCTCTTGCAGAGGTCCCTTCCTAGGACCCACCTTGGCTCCAGACAATCAGATGCCTCTGGCCTACAGGAACACCTCCACGCACACGCACAGGCACATGCATGATTACAAGGCGATAAAAATGAATCTCAAAATGAGAAAAAGACTTGAACATTTTTTCCCAAATGTGACATTGTCATCTGATCACTGACTTTCCTCCTTATGCCAGTGTCGTGTGCCATAAAGGATGGCGCCTAAGGATTGCACCATGCTTGCTGTGCTTTCCCCTTGCTCACCAGTACACTTTCAGTTCAGCATCACAGCAGCTATGTGTTCTGAACTTTGGTGTTTGTTGAACAAATGACCAAGTGTCTGATTTCTTCAGGGTACACCATTCTCTATCCATACTACATGACTGAGTCAGATCAGGCCTGGTGGTACAGGCCTGTAATCTGGCTACTGGGAAGATGGGTAGGAAGGTTTGCAGTTCAAGGCCTGTCTGTGCTGTAGAGTGAGTTGAAGGCCAGCTGGTACCGTCGGATGAAACTGTGTCTTGAAATTAAAAAGAAAAATAAACAGGAGAGCTGGAGATATTGTTCCATCGTAGACCAATGCCTGGCATGTTCATCCCCTTCCTATGAGATTCAGGAAAGCGTTTTGCGAAGTAAGTGTGAGATTAGACAGTGATGGACCAGGGATATTGGCCAGTTTGGGTATTCTGGTTGCTCATATTGATACCCTTGGTTATTGTCTCAGTGTCTGTGTGGGAGCAGAACCTGTTTTAGGGGGTGGTGACCTACCTAATGGGGGATGCCTGTTTCTTTTTTTTTTCTTTCTTTTTTTCTTTCTTTTTTTTTTTTTTTTAAGCAGGAAAACTGTTTTCCAGCTTTTTATTCTGGGCTAGTGTCTGTCTTTGACACTGAGATGCGTTTCCTGTATGCAGAAAAATGTTGGGTCTTATTTATGTATCCAGTCTGTTAGTCTATGTCTTTTTATAGTGGAATTGAGTTCACTGATGTTAAGAGATATTAAGGAATAGTGATTGTTGCTTCCTGCTATTTTTGATGTTATTTTTATGTTTGTGTGGTTATCTTCTTTTGGGTTTGTTGAAAGAAGATTACTTTCTTGCTCTTTCTAGGGTGTAGTTTCCCTCCCTTATATTGACATTTTCCATCTATTATCCTTTGTAGGAAATCTTATCCTTTGTGGAAAGATACTGTAAATTTGGTTTTATCCTTGGTTTCTCCAACTATGGTGATTGAGAGTTTTGCTGCATATAGCAGTCTGGGCTGGCATTTGGTTTCTCTTAGGGTTTGTATGACATCTGCCCAGGATCTTCTAGCTCTCATAGTCTCTGGTGAAAAGCCTGGTGTAATTCTGATAGATCTTCCTTTATAAGTTACTTGACCTTTTTCCCTTACTGCTTTTAATATTCTTTGTTTGGTGTATTTGGTGTTTTGATTATTATGTGCCAGGAAGACTTTCTGTTCTGGTCCAGTCTGTTTGGAGTTCTGAAGGCTTCTTGTTTTTTCATGGACATCTTTTTCTTTAGGTTAGGGAAGTTTTCTTCTATAATTTTGTTGAAGATATTTACTGACCCTTTATGTTGTAAATCTTTGCTCTCTTCTATACCTATAATCCTTCTCATTTTGTCCTGGATTTCCTGGATGTTTTGGGTTAAAAGCATTTTGCATTTTGCATTTTCCTTCACTGTAGAGTCAATGTTTTCTATGTTTTTTTCAGCACCCGAGGCTCTCTCTTCTATCTCTTATATTCTGTTGTTGATGCTTGCATCTGTTACTCCTGATTTCTTTCCAAGGTTTTCTATCTCCAGAGTTGTCTCCCTTTGTGATTTCTTTATTGTTTCTATTTCCACTTTTAGATCCTAGATGGTTTTGTTCAGTTCCTTCACTTGTTTGTTTGTGTTTTCCTATAATTTTTTAAAGTGCTTCTACCCGTTGACCTATGTTCTTCTGTATTTCTTTAAGGGAGTTATTTATGTCGTCCTTGAAGTCCTCTATCAGCATCATGAGATGTAATTTTAAATCCAGATCTTGTTTTTTTGGTGTGTTGGGGTATTCAGGACTTGCTGTGGTGGGAAAATTGGGTTCTGATGGTGCCATGTTGCCTTGGTTTCTGTTGGTAATGATCTTGTGTTTGCCTTTTGCCATCTGGCTATCTCTGGTGTTAGCTGGTCTCGCTGTCTCTAACTGGTTTATCTGTCCTGCAAGCCTGTGTATCAGTACTCCTCGGAGACCTGTCCTCTCTGGGAGGAATTAAGGTATGGAGAGCTGTGATACAGGGTCAGCTCAGGAAACCAGAAAGAGCCTGTCCCCAACTGATTCTTGGTTCCTGTGTCCTGATGTCTCTGGGCAGGTCCCTCTTGGGCCAGGAGTTTGAAGAGAAGTGGTGGTCTTACCTGTGCACACTGGTTTGTAGGCACTCCTGGCAGATCAGCTCTCTTGTGGTGGTATTTGTGTGTGTAGCTCTGTGGCCCAGGATCAGCTCTGGGTGCAGAAGGAAGTCAGAAGATTCCTGTCCCAGGCTGCTCCTGGGCTCTTGTGTCCTCAGGGTTAGGGGCTGGTTCCTCTGAGCAGCAGGGGTGGTCCTCCCTGTGCTCTCAGGCCTCTCCACACTCCTTGGTCCTACCTCCCGGGGCCACCTGGATATGGTGCACTATGGCAGAGAATCTCAGTGTATTTTATTTAAAGATAATTTCTCCATAAAGTGAAAAGAATATTATTGTACTAACATACTGTTTCAACATCTCCAATTATCCACAATGAAATTTTAGAAGTAGATTTATTAGGTCCAAAGGCCAAACAGTTCATTCACTCTTGGAAGATTACTCTTTCTATGAGGATTCTTGTTTACTATGCCTTTTTTATGATTTATAATAAATTATTATAAATATTATAAACTAATATTTAATATAAACAGCCATTGCCATATATAATTACATTAAATATCAGTTTATTAAATTATTTTCACTTTAAAATATTAAATAATATTTCTGCTTATTTATGCAAATTTAACATTTTGGTTATTAAATATAAATATATATAATTATTGTTATTATTTTGTTACTGAGTATTGACCTTATATATGCTAGGCAGATGTTCTACCACTGACCTAGATAGCCCAGCTCTAATGTTTTTGATTTGTTTGTTTTTCTAGGCAATGTTTCTCTAGGTAGCCTAGGCTGTCCTCGAACTCAGAGGTCTGCGTGCCTCTGCCTCCTGAGTGCTGGACTTAAAGGCATGTGCCACCACTGCCCTGCTACAAGCCCTAATTTTTAAAGGTAGTTAGAGATTATTAATTTTAATAGTTGCAGGTATAGAAATTAGCTACCATCCATCACCTGCATTGCAAATTTTTCTTCTTAATTGAAAGTGAGTTTTCTCAGTTTATTACCAAGGCAGTTTTTTCATCCTAGTAGGTAAAATTGACTTAATTTGTTTCACAAATTTGGGTCATCCTTACACACAGAAGCCATTCATACATCTGTGGATTGTTCCACTTTTAAAATCTGTCCTGCTGAAGTGAGTACTGCATTGCAAAGCTTTGACTTTTCGTTTTAACTTTGCAGTTATGTTTATCATTTTCAGATGTATAAATTATCTTTTTCTATAACCAAATTTATTGATCTTTTACCGCAGTGCTGGGATAAAATTTACTGCTCAGACTGTGCAAGGTGAGTGGCCAGCTGCTGAGCTATACCTTCAGCATTCCAAGGGTTCCAACACCCTGTTTTACGGACTTAGTCTTATGTAGAAAGCTGAAGAGATCCACCCCTCCTGTTATTTATTTATTTATTTATTTATTTATTTATTTATTTATTTATTTATATTTTATGTGCATTGGTATTTTGCCTGAATGTATGCCTGTGTGAGGGTCTTAGATCTCGGAGTTACAAACAGCTGTGAGCTTCCCTGGTTGTATGGGAAATTGAACCTGGGACCTCTGGAAGAGCAGTTAGTGCTTTTAACTGCTGAGCCACCTCTCCAGCCTCCTGTTGCTTATTTTTAGTTTTACTCTTGAGTTTCTACTTACCATGCTTAAACTCTCCACTAAAATGTCTTGAAGACCAAAAGAAACAAAAAGAAAAGAAAAAGAAAAAAAAAGAAGAAAATCCACAGTACCTTCATAGGAATGCCCACCCTTAAGTCCTTCCCCCATTCCTCCCACTTCTTTGAGGGTATGGGGCTCTCCTGGGTATCACCCCATCCTGGCATTTCAAGTATCTGAAAGGCTAGGCATGTCCTCTCCCAGAGGCCAGACAAGGCAGCCCAGCTAGAAGAACACATCCCACAGACAGGCAACAGCTTTTGGGATAGCTGCTTTCCATTTCAGGACCCACATGAAGGCCAAGCTGCACATCTGTTACATTTGAGCAGGGAGGCCTAGGGCCAGCCCGTGTATGTTCTTTGTTTGGTGGTTCAGACTCTGAGAGCTGCAAGGGTTAGTTGTCTCTGTTGGTCTTCCTGTGGAGTTCCTGTCCCCTTCAGAACCCACCATCCTTCCTCTATTCTTCCATGAGAGTCTCCAAGCTCCCTCCACTGTTTGGCTGTGGGTGTCTGCATCTGTCTGAGTCAGCTGCTGGGTGGAGCCTCTCAGAGGACAGCCATGCTAGACTCCTGTCTGCAAGCACAACAGAGTATCATTAATAGTGTCAGGGATTGGTGCTTGCCCCTGGGATGGGCCTCAAGTTGGGCTGGTTATTGGTTGGCCATTCCCTCAGTCTCTGCTTCATCCCCTGTGCCTGCATTTCTTGTAGATGGGATAAATTTGGCCTTGAAAGTTTTGTGGGGGAGTTGGTGTGTCTGTTGATCCACTGGGGTTTCTGCCTGGCTACAGGAGGTAGCCTCTTCAGGTTCCATATCGTTAATGCTGTGAGTCACAGCTAAGGGTTTCCCCATTGATTCTTGGGTATCTCCTTATCCCGGGTCTCTGTCTCACCCTGGAAATGCCCCCCACCTCCTCACCCCCTTCAGTTGCAGATTTCATTTGTTTTCATCGCCATCTTGCCATCCTGTCCTTCCCCACACCTGATCCTGAAACCCCTATTCCCCTCCCCATCCCTTCTAGTTCCTTCCCTCCATCTGCCTCTCATGACTGTTTTTATCTTATGAATATTTTATCCATTCTTCAGTTGAGGGACATCTAGGATTTTTCCAGTTTTTGGCTACTAAGGATAAAGCTGCTATGAACAGAGTTGAGCAAGTGTCTTTGTGGGGTGTTGAAGAATCTTTTGGGTATATGCCTAGGAGTGTTATAGCTGGGTCTTAAGGTAGGACTATTCCCACATTTCTGAGGACCCACCAAATTGATTTCCAAAGTGGTTGTACAAGTTTGCGCTCTCACCAGCAATGAAGAAGTGTTTCCCTTGCTCCACATCCTCGCCAGCATCTGCTATTGCTTAAGTTTTTTTTTAATTAATTAATTAATTAATTAATTAATTATATGTAAGTACCCTGCAGCTGTCTTCAGACACTCCAGAAGAAGGCATCAGATCTCTTTATGGATGTTTGTGAGCCACCATGTGGGTTCTGGGATTTCAACTTGGGACCTTCGGAAGAACAGTCAGTGCTCTTAACTGCTGAGCCATCTCTCCAGCTCCCTGCTTGCGTTTTTGATCTTAACTATTCTGATGTGTGTAAGATGGAACCTCAGGGTCATTTTGATTTACATTTCTCTGATGACTAGGGACTTTGAACATTTATTTCTTTAAGTGCTTCTCAGCCATTCAAGATTCCTCTGTTGAGAATTCTCTTAGCTTTGTACCGCATTTTAAAGTTGTGTTCTTTGAGTTATTGGTGTCTTCTTGAATTCTTCTTGAATTCTTTGTAAATTTTGGATATTAGCCCCCTGTCAGATGTAGATTTGGTAAAGATCCTTTCCCAATCTGTAGGCTGCTGTTTTGTCTTGTTGACACTGTCCTTTGCCTTTCAGAAGCTTTTCAGTTTCATGAGGTCCCATTTATCAATTCTCAGTTGTACTCTGTTCAGGAAATTTTCCCCTGTGCTAATGCATTTGAGACTATTTCCCACTTTCTCTTCTATTAGATTTAGTGTGTCTAGTTTCATGTTAAATTTCTTAATCCACTTGGACTTGAATTTTGTTCAGGGTGATAAATACAGATCTATTTTATTCTTCTTCATATAGACATCCAATTAGACTAGCACCATTTGTTGAGGATACTTTCTTATTTTTCCTTGTATTGTTTTGGTTTCTTTGTCAAAAATCAAGTGTACACAGGTCTGTGGGTTTATCTCTGGGTCTTCCATTCAATTCCATTGATCAATGTGTCTGTTTCTGTACTAATACCATGGAATTTTTAATCACAATTGCTCTGTAGTATAGCTTGAGGTCAGGGATGGTGATTCCTCCTGAACTTCTTTTATTGTTCAGGATTGCTTTGGCTATCCTGGATTTTTTGTTCATCCATATGAAGTTGAGAATTGCTTTTTCAAGGTCTATAAAAATTGTGTTGGAATTTTGGTTGAATCTATAGATTTGCTTTTGTAAGAGGGCCATTTTTTTTTACTATGTTCAGCCTACCTATTCATGAGCATGGGAGATCTTTTCATCTTCTGATATCTTCTTCAATTTCTTTCTTCAGGGAATTGAAATTCTTGTCTTCCAGATCCTACACTTACTTGGTTAAAGTTACACCAAGTTATTTTATATTATTTGTGACTATTGTAAATGGTGTTGTTTCTCTAATTTCTTTCTTGGCCTATTCAGCATTTGCATAAAGGTGGGTTACTGATTTTTGTTGTTGTAGGTTTTTTTTTTTTTTTTTTTTTTTTTTTGAGACAGGGTTTCTCTGTGTAGCCCTGGCTGTCCTGGAACTCACTCTGTAGACCAGGCTGGCCTCGAACTCAGAAATCCACCTGCCTCTGCCTCCCAAGTGCTGGGATTAAAAGTGTGCACCACCACCACCACCACCACCAACAACAACAACAACCCCCCCCATCCTGATTTCTTTGAGTTAATTTTGTATCCATCCACTTTGCTGAAGGTGTTTATCAGCGAATTTTTGTTGTTGTTGTTTTTGTTTTTTTCCGAGACAGGGTTTCTCTGTATAACCCTGGCTGTCCTGGAGCTCACTCTGTAGACCAGACTGGCCTTGAACTCAGAAATCCACCTGCCTCTGCCTCCCAAGTGCTGGGATTAAAAGTGTGCACCACCACTACCACCACCACCACCACCACCAACCCCTCCCCCCCATCCTGATTTCTTTGAGTTAATTTTGTATCCATCCACTTTGCTGAAGGTGTTTATCAGCGAATTTTTGTTGTTGTTGTTTTTGTTTTTTTTTCCGAGACAGGGTTTCTCTGTATAACCCTGGCTGTCCTGGAGCTCACTCTGTAGACCAGACTGGCCTTGAACTCAGAAATCCACCTGCCTCTGCCTCCCAAGTGCTGGGATTAAAAGTGTGCACCACCACTACCACCACCACCACCACCACCAACCCCTCCCCCCCATCCTGATTTCTTTGAGTTAATTTTGTATCCATCCACTTTGCTGAAGGTGTTTATCAGCGAATTTTTGTTGTTGTTGTTTTTGTTTTTTTCCAAGACAGGGTTTCTCTGTATAACCCTGGCTGTCCTGGAGCTCACTCTGTAGACCAGACTGGCCTTGAACTCAGAAATCCACCTGCCTCTGCCTCCCAAGTGCCAGGATTAAAGGCGTGTGCCACCACTGCCCAGCTATCTCCTTACTTTTTGTCTTTGTCTTTCTCTTCTCAGAAGTGTCATACCTATCTGATTTTGGTTCATTGTATGTTGCACAAGTATGCACGTTGTTTTCAGCCCCATGAGATGGCCACTGTGGAAACAGCCCCTTTCCTCAGACTAGATGGAAGGGCCAAGAGTCACTGGTGGAGAATGGTGTGGGGGTGATGAGGGATGGTTTAGCTGTTAATGGGAGAGCTGAGAAGATAAGCAGAGGCAACTAGTGACTTCACTAGTCAGTGTTATTTTGCTGTTCCCCAGAGCTGCAGGGCTCCACCTGCTTTCCCTGTCTCTGGAGAACCTGACTTCATTACTTCGTCAAAAGGGAACCCTGACTAAAAGCATATTAGGGATGAAAGGGTTTATTTGGCTTACAATTTGAGGGTAAAATTTGTTACTGTAAGGAAGTCCAGGCAAGAATATAAAGCAGCACATCTACAGTCAAAATCTGAGAGAGAATAAACATGGATCCTTGCTTGCTTGCTAGGGTCAGAACCTGGATCCTGACAGCCATAACAAACTATGCCTTGCCACCTGATGTTAATAGGCCAATGAAAGAAACTAGTAGTGAAAAGCAGAGAAAAGATATGTATCTATGTTGGAACACTGGGAAGAGGAACAGAGCTCCAGTGTGCCCTTCCCCCCAAATCCATCTTCAGTGTTCTGGCATGACATGTAGGTTCGTAAAGGAGGCATGAGTTATATTTAACCACAGTCCTGGTTCAGATGTGGTTTCACTCATCTTTGGTACAGCATCAGTCTCTTACAGGGTGTGTTGTTAGAACCATGTGAAATCCATCCCTGGGAAGCAGGCTTGTCTTCTGGCCTGCACCAGGCTCTTGAGTCTTTTCTTTGTCTGAGGATAAGATTCTTGAGGAATGTCCCATTTCCCTAGGGCTGAGTGTACTCTCATGGTTTTCTCCTTGCTCTTGAGCAGTGGTTCTCAACCTGTGGGTGTTAACCCCTTTGGGGATAGACTTATATAATTTTAAAAGCTTACAGTTTTCTTAATTTTGTCCAGGGACTCAATACATTCAGAACACCTGTCTATTACTGACTGTGACAGAAAAACAGTCTTTCCTGCTGCATGGGGCATGACAAAAGGCAGGTAAAGCAAACAGAAGCCAGTAGGTTTTTGAGGGTCCAGTGGCCTTCTGCTCTCTGTCCTTGGCTCTGTGGTGGGTAGTTAGGGTGAATTGAAAGACTCTGAGTTTCCTCCCGAGGAATGGGTTCCAAGGCTGCCTTGAATGGGACGGACCAGTGTATGATGGTGGGTGAGCCAGTTGTTCCTGGAGATCAGCAGTCCCAGCCATCAACCTACCAGCAACTGCACACTGGGAAGGCATGTCTTGGCGAGCCCCAAGAAGGAGAGTTGAAGAAACCTCACTAGCTATTTCTGCATAGGCTCAAGGCCTGCTAATTGTTGGATAGGAACAGCTGAATTTTGATGAGGTGAATCAGGAACTTCCTGGTTCCAAGGGCCACAGCAGGGAAAGTTTATATGGTGAGGATCATTTTCTGGGTCCACTTGGCAAAATATAAATGCATTTTGTAAAGGTTTTGGCTATTACACCATTTTCTTGGGCATGTCATTTCCAGTGCTGGAAGCAAGTTTAAATAAAGCAAGTCATTCTTCTGATGTGTGCGAGTCGGTTTCTATGACCATTAGGTGGCGATATTGCCCTAGGATGTGACCCCATGCATAGTTTCACCCACCCTTTGTGTTTAAAAAAAAAGGAGGGGTTGGAGTTTTTGCCTGCTGGGATGATGCCATTGATTGCTGCATTCCTGCCTTACAATTCAGACTCTGAGGACTTAGAATGCTTTACTTTTTAAATTGCTGTTCTCCTGTGGGGGTATTCTAGACATTAGATTTCTTCTCTGAAAGATCTGGTCATTGTTACCCTTAGTTGTCCTGGGGCATGTGGACATTCTTGCAATAAAGACTCAGTTTCATCTAGAAATTTCTGTAAAGTGTAATGAAAACAATATTTACTACAGTCTCATTGACCTGTGCTTATCATTATTTATGCTTTATGGTAATTGCCTTGTAGGTTTTCTCCTCCATAAAGGTACATTTCAAACACACATATATATCCATAGCTATCCGCCTAGATGCTTTTAACATCTTTTTACAAACACACATCAGCTCAGTAACCACAGCTGTCATCTTAAAGAAGATAAGATATGGTGTATTTTGGAGCTATTTTGACTGCAAGACAGATTTAGGTTACTCCAAATGCCATGTTCCAACGTGGAGGAAGTTTCATGAAGTTTTGCAGTTTTGGAGAATAAAGCGAGTTTAAAATACATCGGAGGATGCATCAAAGAACTAGGTATGCCGTCTGAGCTTTTGCATTGGTGGAAGCTAGTGATCTAAATTAATAGATTCCAAAAGGTTACTATTAGTCACAAGATGTTCCGGTGTAGAGGTGGGCAAGGAATGGCTAGTCTTCTGTAGGGCTGGAACTAGCTCAAGGAAAGTTAATTAAACTCTGGACCTGCAGCATCTCTTATCTTCACAGTGTTCTCTGCAATTCTGTCAATGAGTCTACATCACAGCTTCTTTACATACACACACACACACACATACACACACACCACTCCATGGTTGGGAGAAGAGTTTTATTTTTATTATAGATCAGAGAAGGGGGGAGGGAGAGAGACAGGGAGAGAGGAGCAGGCAGGCAATAGCCAGGGCTATGAGAGCAGAGTGGGAGAGCCCTGCGGGTATAAGGGTTATGTTTTTTGGGAGGAGGACAGGTTAGCTGAAACAGCTTGGGAACTAGCTTGGGTCTCTGGTCTGTTGGAGGCTGAGTTAACAGAGAAGTAGATTCCTCTTTTAGAGGTTGGGGAGCTATAGGAGCAGGCAAGAAATTAATGGTGTTTCCTAGTAAACTGTAAGCCATGTTGCAGGGTTTCTGAAGAATGTTGAATGTTTTCTGAGTAAGAGTCTAGCCTGAGCTGAGCCAAACTGCTATTTGGGGGGTTGGGACCTGACCCATGTGTTAATTACCCAGTCTCATATTTAGTATGAATCACCTTGACCAATTAATCATTTGAAAAGCTGTGAACATTTTTCTACATAAAAACATTGTTCCTAAGGACATGGTTTGCTTTCTTTTCACCATTTTTTCCCTTAGTACTCCAAAAAGTGCCCAGAAGTATGCTTTGAACATGCATATTTTGTTCAGTATGTCTATAAGTGATGATTTCTTCAGAGTAATTTTCAAAAGACTACATTTTAAAGATTTGTTTTTAATTGTCTCTGTGTGTGTGTGTGTGTTGTGTGTGTGTACATATGTATGTATGTACACATAAGTGCAGTGCCCACAGAGGCATCCCATCAATCCCCTGGGACTGGAATAACAGGCTATTATTGTGAGTCACCAAATATGGGTGTTGGAAATTGAACTTGGGCCCTTTGCAAAAACATTACTTTCTCTTAACTGCTGAGTTATCATGCCAACTTTTAAAAATGTTTATAAATATAACATATTTCATAGTGCTTTATAGTGTCTAAACAGTTTTCTGACCGTGGCTTTTCTTTCCATGTAACACTTTGTTCTGAGCTCTGAATATGTTATTATAATTAAAATAAATCTTTTGTGGCTGAAGACATAGCTCAGTGTTTAAGAGCACTTGTTGCTTTAGTAGTGGACAGAGGTTCAAGTTTGAGCACCCACATGGTGGCCCACAACCATGCATAACTCTTAATTTCAGGCGTTCTTGCCCTCTTTTGACCTCCATGGGCACCAGGCAGGCACATACATGGTACATAGACATACATTCAGGCAAACTATTCATATGCATACAAATGAATTTTCACAAGTTTAAAAGTAAAATTCTTTACCTGGGTACTTAGCAACAGGAAAGCATCTTGCAAACTATGTTCAGTGTAGAGTGTAATGGATCAGGTGTTTTTCTTGCAGTGTCTGGAGACTCTTGATGATTGGCTTCACATCTGCATGGTATTTTCCCACAGTATAATTCATCATTAGATGGTATTAGTACCAGCTTCAGGAAGTGATAGCTTTCATAATAGCCCAACTGGCTCTTAGCTTGTGTCTTGCTAGTGCTGCACGTCATGTTACTATTATTTCTCATATTTCTGAAAATGTGGAGTAGACTTTTTTAAAAAAGATATTGACCCTGATAAAATGTACCTTAAAAAGTTTATATGTGGATTCGAATCAAGCCTTGAGCTTTGTGTATGTCAGGCAAGTATCCTACCAACTGAGCTAAATGACCCTCAGCCACAAATACACTCTTTAAATGCCATAGCTCATGTATGTTGTATATGTTAAGCTTCTCATTTTTGCTTTCTAATAGAAAAAGAACAGTGTCATTTGTAGGAATCCATGGAAGAAATTGTAATCAGAAAAGCATATTTATGCATTTTTCAAAGATATCCTCACCATAAAATGAAGAATATTTTGTGTACATAGATTTTCACTATAATGAATTGTTTGTAATATATTTCTAGAAGCAGACTTACTGTATTAAAAACATAGACTCTGGCCGGGTGGTGGTGGCGCACACCTGTAATCCCAGCACTCTGGGAGGCAGAGGCAGGTGGATTTCTGAGTTCGAGGCCAGCCTGGTCTACAGAGTGAGTTCCAGGACAGCCAGGGCTATACAGAGAAACCCTGTCTCAAAAAAACCAAAACCAAACCAAAACAAAACAAAACCAAAAAAACAACCAAAAAAAAAAAAACATAGACTCTGTATAACTTATATACAAATCTAGTCATTGCTGAGCTGGAGAGATGGCTTAGAGATTAAGAGCACTGGTTGCTCAACAGAAGTTTTGAGTTTAATTCCCAGCAACCACATGGTGCCTCATAATCATTTAGGATGAGATCTGGTGCCCTCTTCTGGCATGCAGGCATACATGTAGGCAGAATGTTGTATACATAATAAAAAACAAACAAATAACAACAAAAACAATGGGGCTGGACAGATGGCTCAGTGGTTAAGAGCACTGACTGCTCTTCCAGAGGTCCTGAGTTCAAATCCTAGTAACCACATGGTGGCTCATAACCATCTGTAATGCGATCTGGTACCCTTTTCTGGTGTGTTTAAAGACAGCTACAGTGTACTCATATACATATTAAATCTTTTTTAAAAATGTCATCCAAATCTACCTTTTCTGTCACTGCATTTTACTCCTATTTTTCCAGTTTCCCAGTGTCCTGGTAAAGTTTCCCTGGATTACCTAGGGAGATACCAAACAAAACTCACATTTGTGATTTCTCTCAAACTCCCACATATTTTCCTAGACTTGCTACCTGTGAAGGTGTATACTTCTAGAACACTTAAAATGATTATTATTTATATGTATATGTGTGTACCTGAATATCTGTACACCATGTACCTGCATTTCTGCTAGGAGTAGTCAGAATTGGGTATTAGATGTCTTAGAACTGGAGTTAGAAGCAGTTGTGGGGCATTTGATGTGGATGCAGGGTACTGAACTATCTTCTGGAAAAGCAGTGAGTGATAACCATGGAGCCAGCTCTCTAGCCTTGGACTCTCCCCCCACCCCCTTGTGTTTTGTTTTTATAAGACAAGGTTTCTTAGGCTTAGCTGTCCTGGAACCAGCTGTATAGACCAGGCTAGTTTTAAACTCACAGAAATCTGCCTGCCTCTGCTTCCGGAGTGCATAGATTAAAGGCATGCACCACCACCACCACCACCACCACCTGTTTATTTTCCTTCCTCATAATTTTCAAACGTGTGGTAATGTTAGACCCTGTCCTAAAATCTCAGTAGAAATGTTGGAGCCCACATATTCTGATTCAGCAAGCTCCTTGAACATGCACATTATCTATGAGGAAGGCATGACAGCTGTGCAAATTGTTCTCTTCATCAGATTGGGTGGAGGGACTGAGAGTTGCTGGTGGGGGGTGGGGGGTTTGGGGGTGGGATGGTGAGAACAAGAAAGACATTCTGCTGCTGTGAAAGAGAGAGGAAAAGCTGATGGTGCTAGCCTCTAAGTGAGACAGGTACCTTCCGGGGCAGACTTCTGTATTAATGTTCCTTCAAGATGTTTTCATTTACTTTCAGTTAAAGCTGAGCATGCCTAGAGCGACACATTCTTGCTCATCACTTTAATCTCTTTAGATGTGTGCTCTAATAATGACCTTAGTGAACATACTTAGAATGGGCCCACCCCTATATGAATATGTATAGGATGCTTGAATAAAATTCCCGTGTTCTTTCTGTTCCAGGAGGGCATTACTTTGAAATAGGCCTGTGCTCACTTTACATGTTATAGGTAATAAATCTTTCTTCAGTTTTGTTTTGGCTTTGCTAATTTTAGCCATTGTGAACCATTTTGTATTCATTAACAGTGGGTGTTGTGACTTCACCAACAACTATTGTTCTATTATTTCCACTTTAAAGGGGTTCTTGATTTTGCAGAGAAGACCAGCATAAATTTGTACTTCTTTTATATCTTTTATATGTCCATTGACAACCCGACTCAATGTCGTCGTGAAGAAGCCTAACTGCTCCCTTGAGTCTATCCAGTGGATTGTAGGAGTTTACAAAGCCAGTTTTCCTCATACCTTTACTTCATCATTAATCCCTTACTCTAAAATGGCATTTTATATATTTTTGGTATATTATTTTGAGACAATGTCTAGCTATTGAGCCAAGTTGGTTTAGAAGTCTCATTATCCTGATAGTTTCTCTTGAGCTGTAATTTCGAGTTTGTGCCATCATATTTAGCTTAACAGATAATATCTATTGTAGTCATTTTGGAATACACGGCTAAGACAAAAGGGAAAAGAATAACCAGGACTCAGCTACTCAAACAAATCCCTTGTAATAGGTTCCATATTTCCAACATGTTTTGTATATCATAGTCTTTTTTTTTTTTTGTATTTGAGGAAATACAGTGCCCCATACTGAATTCTGAAGTTGTTTAGTTTATTATTAGGTAATTAGTATATTTGATTAAACCCAGAATCCAGTACTTCAGCGTATATTATCCTTTATAAAATACTTAAAATGTCCTCTATTGTTTTTGAAATAGAAAAAAAAAATACAATGCAACTGGTGAAGGAGAAGCTTGAAGCAGTAAAAATGGATGCTATAAAGGATTTTCTAGTGAGCTTGCTTAGGAAGTATTAAATGCCACAGAGGAGAATTTAGCTAAATGAATGCTGCCTTCCAACAAAACTGGAAGATAACTGGTGTATTAACATGACTTGTTGGAAACTGAGAAAGAAGATTCTGTACCACTATTGAAGTTTCAGGTTGCTGGGAAAGTTTCTGCTAATAATCACTCACCACGATTGACTTCTATTTAGGCTCCATTCCTATAACAAAAGGGGACAACCCTGACTTAGAACCAGCTATTAAAAAGGACATACCTCTAAGGGGCAGTGCAGGGTTACTATTACCATTAGTTCCTGGTCTGCCATTATGTCCCCTCTGCTCTCATCAGTAAAAGCACAGTTAGCTAACAACTATTCAAAACCAAACCAAAACCAAAACAAAAAACAGACAAAAACCCTAATTTTTGGCCAGATTCTCTGAGCATTAGCCAGAGCTGGACAAGTTCCATAAAGAGCTTTTTCTTCATTAATTTCTTAATTATGAAGTGTGCAGAGTGATTTCCCACTTGGAAGACATTATTTCTGTTACACTATAATAAATATTGTTACTAAATCCTTATCCACATTTGAGATGATAATTCTTATTTTGAGCTCTACAAGTTGACATGTTTCTGGGAGTTGCTGCATTACAGCAGCCTGTTTCTGGCATTCCTAAGATAGGCACAGCCATCCATCTATCATCAATAAGCCGATTAGACAGGTAACAATGAAGATTTCAGGTCTGCAAGGTCAGCCATATGAACTGTAAGCAGCTTGCAAAATCTCTTTCCAGGAGACAAGCTCCCTCTCTGGCTGGCACCTGAGCTTAGCCTTTCCCTTCCCAGAATAAGACTCTTGGGGTAAATTCCTATTTCTTAGGGTCCATTGTCTCAATAGTCTGATAACCTAAGCCAGGGGTACAAGTATTTCTTTTTAGAATACCTTGGCTCCTGCTAAGACTGTTTGAGATACATTCTTCAAAATTCCTTTGAGAGCATTCATCAAGAGTGTTTTACTGTACCCTAGATTAATGCTACCCTTTTAAATGTTACTAAATTGACTTGGCTATAAATTATATCAGAGGTGTACATTTCCATATATTTAAGACCTATGCATCTGTTTTTACATGTTTTTTTTTTTTTTTTTTTGTATAAAAGGTGAACATACAAGATATATAAGAGGCTGTTAAAATGAGTATTTTGTGATCAGGACTATAAATTCAGTGTTAGAGCATTTGCTTAGCACTGCAAAGCTCTGGGTTCAATCCCCAGCTCAGCAAAAAGTAATGACAAAGGGAAAACATGCTCATATGTAAATATTTAAAAGGTGGTAGAAACCGCTCTCAGGAACTCAAAAAACACACATTTTGGAACCTGGGGCAGTTCCCAATAGAATCACAGACCTGCTCTCGACAAACTACCCTCTTACCTCTTGTCTAGCCTCCTTGTTACCTTTGTGCATATCTGTTTAAGAGTCAATTTACATTCCAGTGTCTGTTGGGCTCCATGGGACACACCTGTAATTCTGCATTTAGGAGATAGAGGCAGTAGGATCCGGAATTCAAGATAGCCTCAGTTATGTAGCTTTTCAGAGGTCAGCATGGACTACTTGAGACAAAAAATACTCTCACAAAAAATACTGAAATTGAGTCACTTGTATATTTTTTTTATGTTGTAATACCTTACCTTGGATACATTTGAACAATCCCTCCACACTAAGATTGCAGACAAGGACAGAGCACATAAACTTTCCTTGACTAAGTAACCTGATATTTCCTTGTATCAGTGCCCAGGTAGGAATGAAGATATCATAAGGAGTTACTAAACATCTGCTCCCTTTGCCTAACTGTTGAACAATGGACCTCAAGAAATTGAAATCTCAGTAGTCTCATTCTGGGGGATCTAAAATACTGAAACTCTGTGCCAGCCAGAGGGAGAGCCTATCTCTTGTACAGAGAGTTCCAACAATTCTGATGACTTGTCAGACTATTTTCTAAGAGTCTGGACTACGATGGCTGAGACCATACCATAACCAGGACAGCTTCATTATGCATACTTTTTGCCCTCTTTTTAAACCTAAATGTTACTTCTATACACTGGAAGATGGGTTTGGGGGCAGATCACTGGAGTTCTGTGCTCCTTTAGCCTCTGTCCTGCAGTAACCAAGACTTTCTAGTTTTTCCTGTTACTTTGTTTAATTAGCTTATTGAGGATAGGTGGTCTGCCAGGGCCTGTGCTACTATGTGACTTTAGAAGTAAAGATTTCCCCATGTACCTTAAATCAGAAAGGGTGCTGGAACACAATAGCATAGCCTACATTGCCATTAGGAACTTTATACTGGATAAAGCATGAGCTTACTATTTCAGAAGTTAGCCTGTTTTTTTTTTTTTTTTTTTTTTTTTTAAGCAAACAAACAAAATAAAGAACCTCACCTGAAATGTAAAGACTCAAATATTTATGGAGCTTAGTACTTTTCAGTGCTGTTCTAGTCTGGTACCTCTGTATTGTCTAGGTAGGGCATAGTAGGGCACTGACAAACCTTTCAGAGTGAAAAACTTTCTTTCTTTAGATATGCTCTTAATTTGAAGGCATATCAGTGCTGTAGCCCCAAGCTTAGAGGTGCCTTCTGGGTGGCTGGTACTCTTCAGGATGCTGGAGTTTACTCATTCTTGTAATATTCAAATTCTCAAATTATTTTTCTGCCTGTCTAGGATAGTGAGTAGAAAGAAGAACTTAGGGGTCATATAGACCAATGGATTTTAAAATCTAAGTGAAAGAAACTCGCGTGGCAGGCGAGTATGGTGCATGGAAGAAACAAGCAGTAGAAGCAGGGCTTTTCTTATCACCTCCTTGCCGCAAAATAAAGGGACTGTACTTCAGTGGAGCTAAGATGTAAGGGAAGTTCTCTTAGAACCTGGTCCAAGCCCTACCTTGGACCCCAGAAGACCCCAGGAAAAGTAAAGAACTGTGTGTGCATGTGTGTCTTTTTTATGACAAACCTGTCATTAAAAAGGTGACATACAGTTCCATTAAAAACTGGAGCCTGTTTTTGTTACGAAATAAGATTTTTCAGGTTAAGATAGAGCTAAAATAATTCAAAAGGCTTTTAAGGTATTTCTTGTCATTGCCTCTGGGAGCTCAGATACAGGGAGGGGGCCTATCCATTATTGGACTTCCCTGCATGCTCTTCCCTGCACTTCCTTGCTGCTCAGGTGTGACCGCCAGTGGGGAAAGCCCCAAAGGATGAGAGATTCCAGTGGCAGCTTGCTTGGCCTCGTGAACACTGCTGTGGGTAGTTAGATTCAGATAAGTGAGGGCCGAGAGGAGAGTGAGTGCGTCAGAAGTGGGTTCGAGGCTGGGGTGAGTGGGAGGAGCGTGTCCTTGTATGCGTCTTGAGCGTGAGACGCAGGGGGCTGTCGGGAACAGGTTCTGGACATTACCTACCGCGTCTCTTAGGCAACAGGCAACTACAGCATTGGAAGGAAAGTGCAGAAGATTCCAGCCAGTCTGGCAACAACCTCCCCAGCATATGCGTGCAGACTCTGAACCAGCCAATCCTTCCCTAAGAAGAGTTCATCATTCCAATGTGGTAGGGACTTCCTGTTGCTGTTGCCATGGTTCCGCGGGCGGGACTTAAAAGAGGCTTCCTTTGTTTGAATGGTTCTCCAGTCCCCTTGCTCAGGTTTGAGTGCGTGGTGTGTTGTTCATCCCACCTGTCTTTCCCAGCCTTCATCTTATGGGCTGTGGGCAGAAAAGCAGCGGAAAAGATGGATGATCCTCCGAAGATGGACGATCCTCCGATGTGGGTGCCTGTCTGTTTTTTTAAAGTCTTAGATGGCAGTATTGTGCCATACAGCCCCTTCTCTTCTGCCCTATGTGTTTGAAAAAATACTGTGAGTCTTTTTAAACTAAAGAGGCTTTCCCCCCCTTTCCTTCTTCCCTTCTCTTCTTACCCTTTCTCCTCCCCTCCCCTTTCTTTTCCCCAGTAGGATTTCTGCCGTCTGGAACTGGCAATTGAGTTAATAAATTCTAGAGTTTACCTTGTTGATATTCACAGCCTTAGAACAAATCCCTTTATTTTTCAAGTTGGTTTTACTGTTGTGAGGCAGCCTAGATACCAAAGCTACTTGTATTTTAGCTTCTCTGAAAAGCCTTATTATTCTACCCCCTGCTTTCCCTGGGGTTTGTCGACCTTTATCAATGTGTTCTTTCAATATAGACTTCGTTTCACTTCGGTCTGGGTATTTTCTGTAAAGTGTTAATGAAAACAGTTTTTTCCTAGTCCCATCACCCAGTGGTCATCATTAATTGCATTTTTATGGTAATTGCCTCGGAGGTTTTTCTAACCCATACTGTGGTCTTAACATACTGGAATGCATATTTATACCTTTGCTTTAGCATCTTAAAAACTTAGGTAGAAAATAAGACCAAATTCCATTGACATGTGTAATTGCTGAGTCACATTGTCACCTGAACATTTTCTTCAGTGTGACAAAATTATTTAATAACTGATATGAAAAATACAAACAACCCACAGCCCCCATCTCAATATCAAATATTATAAAAGTATTGTTCCTAAGGACAAGAGCTGTACTAGTTAGTTTCTTTTTTACTCACCATCGATTTTTGAGCACATAAAGTGTCTAGCAGTGTGTTCGGAATAGATATGTATATGAATTAGTGTTTGATTTCGGCAGGGCAGTTTTGTTTACAAATACAATATGACATTTTATAATATCCTGTAGTGCTTAAACAGTTTTCTACATGCCTTTTCTTTCCATGTAAACTATGATTTCAAGCTACCTTTGTTTCCAGGCTTACATTCCTTCCCAGAGTGTCTTTTGTTCTTGTATTTAGCACAAAAATGTGTTCTACAAAAGAATGTATAATGTAGAATGTGATTCCACATCTGTGTGCTGCAGTTGCCACAAATATGAAGGGTGATGCTTTTAATATGTGCTTCAGTGTTGATAGCCTGCATAAATAGTGCAACAGGTTCTTAGTTCGAGTCCTCACTACTAGATGTCACCTTATTGCTATCTCTACTGTTTGCCTTGACATGCATAGTGGGGAGAGATTTTTAAGTCAGCATTTTATTTATTTATTTATTTATTTATTTATTTATTTATTTATTTATTTGAGTCGAGGTATGATACAATCTCCTCAAATGTAACCTCTCATTCCTACCTTCCAGTAGGAAAAGCACTATGTAATTTTGAGTGAACTGAGTCAAGGAGGAAAATTTTAATACATTCTTCAAAGATACTTCTGTAAATTACAAAGAATATTTTCATACATTCTTATATTTCTAGAAGCAGATTTATTGGCTTCACAAGTCCAAACTCTTGATATTTATTAAATTTGCTTTTGACAATATTATATATAAGTCAAAACTTTTTATTTTATGAGTACATTTTGCATGAAAGTTAATTCTGTGTGAACGTTGTTTTTTTTTTTGTGCACTCTCCTTCATGTATAAATTTTGAAAAATTGATTTAATGTTGCAGATGTAAAAATTAACCCCACTGTGACACATATGTTTTCCTTTTAAATTTTGGTTTGGTTTCCAGATATATAATTATTATTATTACTACCCTACCCCCACTTCTCTGCTGGGGGTGGAACTTGGTGCTTGAAGTACTCCGGTATGCACACTGCCACTGAAGTACTGCTGCCTCCCTCCTAGCATTGAAGCCTATGCTGCACCATTTTATTATTCTGTGCAGAGCTGACAGGCCCATCTCATCCTCCTTCTCCTGCCACTCAGTTTTAGCTTCCTCCTTTCATTTTTCCACTATTCCAAGGAAGTCTGCATCAAAATGCTTCGAAAACCCCAAATAAAAATTCAAAGTGACTACACATTTGAATAGTCCCCTAACTACTGTTAAAGTCATTACCCTCTAGGACTCCAATATATGTCTGTTCCCCATATCCCTTGTAAATTGGCACAATTACATGCTTTTTTTACTCTCACTAGAAGGGCTGTGTCCCACAGATTCTGATGCATCAAAGCTTCCCATACATGCACATAAATTTAACCTTCACCCATGAGGACAGAGCAGGTAGTTGTGGAAGTAGTTATCTTTCTTCTGGAGCTGAGTGGGTGGGTAAGCAGTAATGAAGTTATCAGAGGAAGAGATGAATTCACGGTATGGCTGGGAGTGGTAGCTCCACTGACCATAACTTCTACCATTTCCACCTTAAAAGGAATGTCAGCACTGAGAGAAGACCCACAGGAACTCTGCTTGCTTTCTCTGTCATCTGGCAATTTTACCTCATTGTCCCCAAGGAGAAGGCAGACTGCTTCTTTGATCCTGTCCAGTAGGTGTGGGAGTTTACAAAATCTGGTGAAGAAATGTTTTTCACATATTCACTATTAATTTATCATTAATTCCATGTGATACAATGACATTGTCTTTTGTTTGCTCGTTTTGTTGGTTACTTTTGAAATAGGGTATGCTTGTGGGGTTCAGTCCTATTTCCAGTCTTCTGCTTCAGCCTCCCATATTCTGGGATCAGAGAAGTGTATCATCACTCTGACTTTCTAATTCATTTCTGTGTAGTCACCTTGGAATATATGGAAGAGAATAAATGAAAAAGTGTAATCCTTTCTTAATGTGTTTTGCATATTGCATTCATTTTTCCATAATTGTGGTAATATACTATTCAATATTAGATTATGAAGTAGTTTTTTCCATTAGGTAATTAGCATATTTTCTTTTTTGAGACAAGGTTTCTCTTTGTAGCCTTGGCTATCCTGGTACTCTCTCTGTACCCCAGGCTTTGAACTCAGAGATCTACCTATCTCTGCCTACTAAGTAATGTTGATTAAATGCATATGCCACCCTAGCCTACCATCTATATTTTCTTAAAATTCAAATTTCCCAAGTCTATCATATCTATCTCCTCTAACATGATTAACTATTCTTTCATTGTTTCTGACATGGAAAAAATTATGCTGTGACAAACATTGTTAGGACATCATTGCCCTCATTTTAAACAGTGTGCCTTCTGTGGCTTTCTGCCAAGTGGACAGATACTGTAAAACTCCTTTGACCAAAAACCTTGCCAGTATCTGCACCATTGTGTACTGAGATTACTGTTAACCTTCAAAATGTTACTATGTTGAGATTTGAATTTGTTGTCTTCATTTTTTAAAAATGTCTTTTAAGTTATTTATGATGCAGTGCCTTTTCATACATTTAAGCCCTGTATATTATTATATACTCTGTGAAAATGAATTTTTTAAGATTTCATGTGTGATATTAATTTTAAAAGGAATAGATTGCAGCTGGAAGTAGCTTTGTTCTTGCACAGTACAATTAAATCTGTGGGCTGATTATTCAATTATGCTGAAAAGGGGCAGGGGACAACAACAAACAGTGAATAAATGAACAGTAAAACAACCTAAACATTTCTCCAGAACCTTTCTATCAGCCATGCACTCCAGATATTTCCGTGTGCAAATTTATAATCTGAGAAAGATCAAAGATCATGGTTGTATGCTCGACTCCCTGCCCTATGTGAATGGCCACCATGGTTCTACTCTATTGTTTGCCCATCTCAGGGTTCTCCCTGGTGTCTGTCAGTTGAAGAAACAGGTTAATATGAATCACCTACCCCCATTTCACGTCACAGTTCCTTGAGCTGGATATTTCTGAACAATCTTACCACACTAAGATTACAAGGGATAGAACACATAGGCCCCCTTCTTGGGACCCACTGGCCATGTTATAACACAGGTCATACTTCTGACCATGTGTTCTGGTGTTTTTTTACATCAGGAAGCTTGTAAGCTTTGATTCTTAGAAGTATATATACTCAGTCTTAGCCACATAAGACTACCAGCTCTGGAAGCACACCATTAAGGAGAGCAAAATTTTCCTTACATCTTCAAAATGGCAGACAAAGAATTCTGCTACAATATTCTATAATCTATGATGCCAGATAATTGGATTTAGGAAAAACCATCTTGTGCTATTTGGGAAAGATAATATACACACAATCACATGACCCAACTCTGTAGAGATTTGGTTTTCAGTGATAAATGCAGATACTATGTAGGGAGTCTAAGAAGGTTGCAAAGATACCCTACCTTGAAAAAAGATGATTCTGTTTTCATCTCTCTTGGTTAAGTTTATGCCTGGTTAGCAGCTTAGCAGTATTACAAAGTTAGCATAGTGGTTACTGCTGGGTGTACATAGAGGCACTCCTAGGGATGGTTACGTTTACTCTCTTTTGTTCATTGTCTTTTCTGTATGGGACACTGGGAGGAAAGCTTAGAGGGATTGTTATACCAGTAGATTTCAAACAGCTTAAGTGCAAGAAACTTTCTTGGGGAAGGGGTGTTCGGTAGGATGAGGAGGCACTGTAGATGAAAGGGGTTCTTCTCTTACACTCTAAGAGAGTTTGGTTTTTAAAGCTGAAGAAACAGCCAGAAAACAAGTTTTGTTTATTTAGTTATTTGTTTTTGTTTTGTTTTTTGATTTTTTTGATTTTGTTTTTTTCGAGACAGAATTTCTCTGTATAGCCCTGGCTGTCCTAGAACTCACTCTGTAGAGCAGGCTGGCCTCGAACTCAGAACTCCGCCTGCCTCTGCCTCCCAGAGTGATGGGATTACAGGCGCGTGCCCCACCACCGCCTAGCTGGGTTATTTGTTTTTCAAGAAAATAGGCGAGGCTGATGGAGCTTGGGCTAGAAGGGATGGATGGTCTCTTGAGCCTGGGCCAAGGTCTATACTTCATAGAGCCCTGTTTGCTTACAGTACTGTTTAAGATCCCCTTAAGTAAATATGTTTTTTTTTTTTTTTTGCCATCCTCAATTTCTTTGAGGATTGAGTTAAAATAATTAAGAAAGCTTTATTTTTTTTTTTATACTTGTCCAGAAGTAGAGGTACTTGGCTGGTACTGGACAGGAGCATGCTGGAGCATGACCGCCAGTAAGAGACTTTGGTGGTGAATAGGTGGGGTCCCCAGGAGGAAAGGCTCCATTGGCTGCCTGCATTGTGAGGTGGGCATTTAGGGTTAGAGTGGATGAAAGCTGCAAGGAAGACAGTAAGCACAGCCATGTGCGAGTAAGTGTCCAAGGCTGGGCGGAGTGGGAGGAGTATGTCCAGGGACTGGCACACCTCACGTGGCCTACTGGGCAGTAGGTCCTACTTATCGGCAGCCCCATTCTGCCACAGCGGTTGCATCCCTTGGCCAGCAGAGAACTACAGCATTTGAAGGAAAGTACAGTCCTGCTTCAGGAGGGAGACTGGCAAGGCCTCTCAGGACTCCTGTGACAGGCTTGGAATTCGCCAGTACTATACTACAAGGAGCAACATCTTTCAGATGTGGTAGGGGCTCTCTTATGCTGTTGTTATCATTCTGTGAGCAGAACTGAGGGAGGCTTCCATTATTGGTGTAGAGTGTGAGTTCCTGGTATGGTCTGTCTGGTCAGTCCTCTCATTAGGTTGGCTTTTTCATCTTTATTTAATTGGCTGGCAGCAGAAATCCTCAAAAGATGGGCTTTTCTCTGATGTCAATGCTTATTAGACACTTCTCCGACCCTTAGATGGCGGTATTTCCTGGTGCAGTGGGCCTCTTTGTACCTTCCCTTTGAGTGTGGGGGAAAAAAAACCCCACTGCAGAGCCTCTTTCTACTATGGAGGCTTTTTTAAAACGTTGCTGTCTTGGAGCTAGAGATTAAGTTACCAACTTCAAGATTGCCTCCAAACAACTCCCTGCATCTTGTACAAAGCCCCGTTCTTTCCAAGTTGCCCTTGCTTTAGGTGCAGCCTAGGAACTCATTCTTTTTCCCTTCTGGCCTTGGGATTTATGCATCTTTGCAGATAGATTTTATTTCACTGCATTCTAGACATTTTCTGAGTGTATTAATGAAAACAGCTTTTTAAAAAAAATAATTTTACCTTTTACTTATTCACTTTATATCCAGCCCACTGCCTCTCTCCTGGTCATGCCCTACCACAATCCTTTCCCCCTCTCCCCTCCCGTTCTCTTCTGAGCAAGTGTACCTCCCAGTACCCCCCATCCCCCACCCCCCACCCCGCCCCATCAAGTCTCTGCAAGGCTAGGTTTTTCCTCTCCCACTGAGGCTAGATAAGGCAGCTCAGCTAGAAGAACACATCCCACATACAGGCAACAGTTTTGACATAGCCCCTTTTTCAGTTGTCCCGGACCCACATGAAGGCCAAGCTACACATCTGCTGCATATGAGCAGGGAGGCCTAGGTCCAGTTCTTTGGTTGGTGGTTCAGACTCTGAGAGTCCCAAGGGTGAAGGTTAGTTGTCTCTGTTGGTCTTCCTGTGGAGTTCCTGTCTCCTTTGGGACCCACCATCCTTCCTCTATTCTTTCATGAGAGTCCCCAAGCTCCATCAAATGCTTGGCTGTGGGTATCTGTATCTGTCTGAGTCAGCTGCTGGGTGGAGCCTCTCAGAGGACAGCCATGGTAGACTCTTGTCTGCAAGCACAACAGAGTATTATGAATACTGTCAGGGATTCGTGCTTACCCCTGGGATGGGCCTCAAGTTGGGCTGGTTATTGGTTGGCCATTCCCTCCGTCTATGTTCCATCCCCTGTGCCTGCATTTCTTGTAGACAGGATAAATTTTGGGTTGAAAGATTTGTGAGTGGGTTGGTGTGTCTATAGATCTACTGGGGTTCCTGCCTGGCTACAGGAGGTGGCGACTTCAGGTTCCATATCCTCAATGTAGTGAGTCACAGCTAAGGTCACCCCCATTGATTCTTGGGTGCCTCCCGTATCTCAGGTCTCTGTCTCACCCTGGAGATGCCTCCCACCCCTCCCTCTCACCTTTTGACAGTTGTAGATTTCCAGTCATTTTTTATGGCCATTTGGCCATCTCTCCTGTCCTTCCCCATACCTGATCCTGAATCCTCCATTCCCCTTCCCATCCCCCTCCTTTCCAGTTCCATCCCTCCACCTGCTTCTTATAAATATTTTTCCCCCTTCTAAGCGAGATTCAAGCTTCCTCACTTGAGCCATTCTTCTAGTTTAGGTTCTTGGGGTCTATGGAGTATAACATGGTACCTGTATTTTATGGCTAATATCCACTTATCAGTGAGTACATATCATGCATGACTTGGGACTGGGATATCTCACTCAGGATGATATTCTCAAGTTCCATCCATTTGCCAGCAAACTTCGTGATGTTTTGTTTTTAATACCTGAACAACATTCCATTGTGTAGATATACCACATTTTCTTTATCTATTCTTTAGTTGAGGGACATCTAGATTGTATCCAGTTTCTGCTTATTACGAATAAAGTTTCTGTGAACATAGGTGAACAATTTTTTTTTTTTTTGTGGGATGTTGGTGCATCTTTTGAGTATATGCCTAGTATTGTTGGGTCTTGAGTAGAAAGTTTTCTGGGAAACTGCCAAATTGATTTCCAAAGTGATTGTACAAGTTTACACTCTCACCAGCAATGAAGGAATGTTCCCCTTGTTCCACATCCTTGCCAGCATGTGCTATCTCTTGAGTACATCTGAGAGAGAACTAATATTCAAAATTTACAAAGAACTCAAAAAGTTAGACACCAACAACCCAAATAACCCAATTAAAAAATGGGGTACAGAGCTAAACAGAGAATGTTCAACAGAGGACTCTTGAATGGCTGAGAAACACTCAAAGAAATGTTCAAAGTCCTTAGTCTTCAGGCAACTGCAAATCAAAACATCTCTGAGATTCCACTTTACACCCATCAGAATGGCTAAGGTCAAAATAAAAACAATTTTTACCCACAGTCCCATCACCCCCCATGATCACTATTAATTCTGTTTGGTGATTCTTGCTTTAGAGGTTTTTCTCCATGCAGGTATATTTAAAGCATACTGACACCCATATTTGTACATTAAAACAAAACCTGGAATTATTGCAGTGAGTTCCATTAACTATACAATTCCTGCAAATTATGGTAATATCCACATACCTAATTACCCTGTGATAGGTTGGTCCTAGTAAGGAGTAGCATGCATGTCAAAGCTCTTTCAGACTTGATTTGGAAAACAAAAGTAATCCTTGAATGCCTATGTAAATGTTAAACAACAAAGAATTTTTCCAAAGGACTGGAGCTTTACAAATTCTATCCTCCCCTCACCTCACTCCCTGCCCATCCCCCATCACCGGGGCATTCACTGAGCAATGTCTAGTAGTCTATCCTTAACACCAGCATCTGTTGAATACAGGAGCATTTCTTCTGGATAATTTTCTTTATGCATGTGGTGTTTCATACAACTCTGAGCATTTGCAGTTTTCTTTTTTAAAATGTATTCTTATTTTATGTGTATTGGTGTTTTGCCTACATGTATGTTTGTGTGAGGGTGCTAGATTCCTGGAGTTTGTGAACTGCCACGTGGGTACTAGCAATTGAACTCTGATCCTTTGGAAGAGCAGCCAGTGTTCTTTTTTGTTGTTGGTTTTTTTTTTTTTTTTTTTGAGACAGGGTTTCT
This sequence comes from Apodemus sylvaticus, assembly GCF_947179515.1. Classification (NCBI taxonomy): domain Eukaryota; kingdom Metazoa; phylum Chordata; class Mammalia; order Rodentia; family Muridae; genus Apodemus; species Apodemus sylvaticus. The sequence goes on along the minus strand of NC_067495.1, from coordinate 17,701,265 downwards.
CTGTGTAGCCCTGGCTGTCCTGGAACTCACTCTGTAGACCAGGCTGGCCTCGAACTCAGAAATCTGCCTGCCTCTGCCTCCCAGGTGCTGGGATTACAGGCATGCACCACCATGCCCGGCTTTGCAGCCAGCGTTCTTAATTGCTGAGTCATCTATCTGGCTTCATACAGGTTTTTTTTTTTTTTTTCTTTCCCTTAGCACAGAAGTCACTATGCCTTATGCCTTGGATGGGTGATGAGCACAAGCCCAGTTGCAGCAAGAACAATAGAAGACACCCCCCCCCCCCCACCATACACACCACAGGCCCCAGAGGCAGTCTTCTTCTCCAGCCAGTGCCTTTTATAGCTCAGACATCTATAGGCTCCTGACCTGGGTTCTGCCTCTTCACCACGAACACCTGTCGTGACACAGCCACCAGCAGTGTGTTCACCAAAGACCACAGACAGACATTTGTAAGGAATGTCCCTGCCATGGTGCAGCTGGAAGCCACAGGCAGTGCTGACTAGCTGTTAGATGGCGCTGGCTGGCTGCTCATCCTTTTCCAGGTCCCCATATGATGCCAGCACTGCACCTTTGCTCTGCACCAGGTAGCCAAGCTGGTCTGGGATTCACTCAAGCCCTTGGGTCAGTGCAGAAGTCATCACAGGCGTAGGTGCAGGGGCTGCACTTTCTTAAATGACTTTTCCTCCCACTTTCTTATGGATATGAGGATGTTTTTACAATTTACAAAAAGTCTTTGCTTGTTGTTTGACAGTCTTACTTGGGTGTGTCTTTTACTCATCCTTGGATTCCAGGACAGAAAAGCATCCTTTAAACCAATATATTGTCTAGTGACTGACAATGGCCATTGGTAAACCTTTATGTTTGTTCTCTTTCATGTTTCCTGATATTATTGATAACTGACCCCACATATGTGATGTGTTGTCTCCAGAATCATAAATGTTAAAAGCAGTAAATAAATACCTGTTTCAGGTAGATGGTGCTTTATATAAATACTCAAGAGATTTTTTTTTTTAACCTTGTCGGCTGGTGAGGATAGATTGACAGTTATTCTTGTTGGTATCTACAGTATTTGCTACTATGTATAGTAATTATTTTCTTTTTTAATGAAACATGTCTTGCTATGCATATGTAGTCTTGGTTAACCTGATAACTGCTATAGTCCAGGCTAACCTTGAACTCCTGGGAATCTTTAGTCTCCCCAGTGCTGAGATTATACACACCTGTGATAGTAGTGGAAATTGTGGTTTTGTGGTCATCTGCTGGGATTTCCAGATTCTTGTTTCCCAACTAGGAACTGAATAAAGAAAATGAAGGTAACAGAAGAAATAGATGCAGTTTATCAAGAAAGAATACACTTCCAAGGGAGGAAGCGGGCTAGGGCTGGGAGGCAGACTAGAAGCATGAAGGATTGGGACTTTTACAGCTCATTTGCACAGTATGGGCTTTTTTGATTACAGTCTAATTCTTATTTTTTTCCATGTGGACTGTGGTAGTGTATGTAGGGCATATTGTTCTAGTCTCCCTCTCTGCAAGCTCATTCATTCTGGATGAGAAAGATGGAGGAAGGGGGAGGAATAAGAAAAGAGAGAGATTGAGACACAGAGAGAATGTGTAATGGCTTCACTAATCAGAGTTCTACCATTCCACACTTAGAGAGGGCATCTATTTTTGCATGGTAAAATGTTTTAAACCTGCTTGCTTTCTTTGTCTTCTGGTAGCCTGACTTCATTGTTTAGATCGACAGATAGGGCTGCTATTCCTTGTTTAATCTACTGAGGAGATCTCAGCACACATTCACTCTCTGACTTTAATTTTTTTTTTTACTGTATTTTTTTTTTTTGAAATGTGTCTGGAGAGATGTCTCATCGGTTAAGAGGACTGACTGTTCCTCCAGAGGACCCAGGTTTGATTCCCAGCACCTACATGACTGCTCACAGGCACCTGTAACTCCAGGTTCTGGATATCCAGTGCTCTCTTCTGGCTTTTATTGGAACCACAAATGCATATGGTGCCCAAACTACATGGTAGGAAAACATCCATGCATATAAAATACTAAAAATTAAAATTGTGTGTGTGTGTGTGTGAGAGAGAGAGTGCACACTCGTGTGTGAGCACACACCCATACATCCTCATATGCATGTGTACTTCAGGTGACACATTAGGGAATTGTTTTTTTCCTTTTATCATATGGGTCCTGGGAACTGAATTCAGGTCCTCAGCCTTGGAGGCAGACAGCTTTCCCCTCTGAGCCATCTTGCTAACCTGGCAATTCATTTCTATTGTAATTTTTTTACAGAAAATAATAAGGGAAATAATCATTATTGAAGTACTCATAAACATCTTCAGTGTGTTTTGTATATCACATTAAGCTTTTCACTCTAAAATACTACCAATATTAGGTAGACAATATTAGGGCAGACAGCTTTCCCCTCTGAGCCATCTTGCTAACCTGGCAATTCATTTCTATTGTAATTTTTTACAGAAAATAATAAGGGAAATAATCATTATTGAAGTACTCATAAACATCTTCAGTGTGTTTTGTATATCACATTAAGCTTTTCACTCTAAAATACTACCAATATAGTCTTTCAAAGTATGTTATTCAATACTGAATTCTGAAGTTTTCATATTAAATAATTAATATATTTTTAGAAATTCAGATTCTTTGTATTCTAGCATATGCAACTTCTATAATGTATCTTAAAGTTCCTATATTTTTCTTAAATTATAAAAGTTAGTTTTACAACAAATACCATAAATAAACAATTTTTCTAATTTTAGGTAATGTGCTCTTTGTGCATTGTTTAAAGTAGAGATAAAAATAATATCTTTAAAATCCTTTGAGAGTTGGTATCTTTTCATGCCTTTAATATATATGCACATGAGGGTTTTGTTTTTTACTTTTTAATTTTATATTTAGTTCTAGGGAATGAACCAAGGATTCATGCATACTACGCAAGCACTTGACCATTGAGCTATAATCCAAGCCCTCTTTTAGAAATACTTGTATACTTGATGTAGATCATGATTACCTTAGATATTTTTGTGTCTGAGAAATACAGCATTTCTTAATTTATTCATTGTATGAAACAGTTTAAAAGTTCTCAAAATTGTATACAGAAATATATTCTGAGGAAAATATATATCTCAAATTAAGTAATAAAACCAACTAAAGGTTCATCTGATCTGAAGAGAAAGTGTGTGTGTGTGTGTGTGTGTGTGTGTGTGTACCTATTGCATGAGGCTAATAGGAAAATACCGGCAATTTTAAAAAAAACAAACAAACCAGAAACAAAAACAAAACAAATGCTAGAAAGATGGCTCAGTAGTTAAGGGCACTGACTACTCTTCCAGAGATCCAGAGTTCAATTCCCAGCAACCAGATGGTGGCTCACAACCAGCTGTAATGAGATCTGATGCTCTCTGCTGGTGTGTCTGAAGACAGCTACAGTGTACTTACATATATAAATTAAACCTTAAAAAAACCAAATTTCTTAAATGCTCACTAATTGCAATTAGTTTACAACCAAATTTAAAAAGATACTACCTGGTAAGTTCATGTTCTTCTGCTTAAGTAAGCCTTCGCACAGCAGTCTTCAACCTGTGGTTTGATTCCCACCCCAGTATCACATAGCATGCTTATCCTGCATATCAGATATTTGTATTATGATTCACAAAAGTAGAAAATTACAGTTATGAAGTAGCAATGAGAACAATTTTACAGTTGGGGGTCATCACAACATGAGGAATTAAAGGGTCACAGCATTAGGAAGGTTGAGAACCACTGTCTTACAGAATTATTTTACCTAACACTTATTTTAAAGAATGAAATTAGAAAATGGATAGTCATAAGATCTGTTTTCACAGTGAGTACCTTACGGACACTGTACATTGAAAACTTTCGGGGCATCTCCTGCAAGTTATGTAATTTTGGGAGTCTTGTGCAAAAATTGCTATGTATCAAGCACTTCATGTAATTTAATGTTGATGCCACTCCACTGAATGAGGATTTTCCCCAGGTTTGTGACATTATTACAAAATGATAAATTTATCTTGCACATTTATGTGGTTTTGATCCATTGTGTATTTACTCTCTGTTGGTAAACTGATGATATTGTGTAGCCAAGATTTCCAACCAGCGTATACTATTTTTTATTTCTTTATTGAACAGACATGCTCCCGGGCATTTAACATTGATTAAGTTTCTTTATTATGTGCTGTCATCTTTGTTAAAAAGGTCTTAGGATAATAGAGCCTTCTCATTCTTGCCTTTAAATTCTCTCTCTCTTGTGACCTTCCATATTTTCACAGGGAACCAGAACAACAGAAGGCTTTCCCATTTCATATACTTTGGTAGTTTCTGTTTAGTGGGAATCCTCACATGACTCAGAAAAGCTAAAGACACGCCCACATTTTTTATATTCTCCTGTCTCTTTTTCTGTTCCTAATCTGGATGATTTTCATTCTGATGTGTGATATGAACATTTAGCTATGAATAAACATAAAGGATAGCTCCATCTGCACATACCTGCCTTTCATATGGTTTTACTCTGCAAGGATATTCTTGTTCACAATGGGATCTAGAATTCAGCTGAAATTTTTTCCCACAGTGATTATTATGTTCAGAGTCTCTGTGATTTGATGTCTTTGATTTTTTCCTGGAATTTTTGTAGTCATCTTCAAAGTTCTGTTCCTGTCGCCACCAGGTTTCTGAAGGGTTCCTGCATCACATGCCTGTGGAGCTTTTGTGGGGACGAATCTTGCAAAGCCCACTCCTCCAAGGTGAAATTCATAGCCACATCTTTACAAATCACACCCTTCATTTTTTGCTTCCCAATTCTGCGCTCCTCACAATTCCTTCTAGGGTCAGGTGACATAAAGTGACAGATTGGGTCACCTGACAATGTCTTACTAGGCTGCACAGGCTGACCATGGATTCTGTAGCCCAGGCAGGCCTTGACCTTGAGATCTAGTGTCTTCCATTTATTCTCCACCCTATTTTTTGAGATAGGGTTTCTCATTAAACCTAGAACTGAACATCTGGCAAAAGTGGCTGGCCAGTGAGCTCCAGGAATCTGTCTGTCTTCTTACTATCCTCACTGGCACCCCAGCATTGGGGTTACAAACTATCCTTACTGAGGCAAGCAGTTTACCAACTAAACCATTTAACCAGCCCCTGTTTCTGGTTATTCAAGGAATGATTAGTGAATACCATAGTGAGAGTTGATGTTGGTGCTCTTGGAGGGTTACTTGGAGGTTATTTGGAGGTTGGTGGGAACACAGACTTTGTTATTGGCATTTGCAAATTAGTGAGGGGGGAAAAAGGAGCAGCACAAATGTTTTTATGGGGAGATCATAGCTACAGGTCTGGAATATGGTAAGGAAACTGTGGCTAGTGGAGTGGAAACATAGGATGTTGAAAGTTGTGGATATGATGTGGAACCGTTAGGGAGTTGAAGGCCAGAAGACCTACTGGTGATGACAGGGGGGGGGGATGAAAGAAAAGGACAGCATGGAACAGCATCTTTCCTGCTGCATGGCCACAGGCATGCAGACTTAGCAGGAGAAAATGAGCATGTCCCTGGGAAGAGGACCCACTGGTGGCTTTCTCAGTGTTGTGGGCACTGAGATAGACAGTTAGTTTTAAAGATTGAGGATTGCTAAGAAGACAGTGGAAGCACCAGAGTGGGAGGAATATGTCCAGGCGATTGGCACACTTCTCAATTCTGTTACCACCGGAATAAATTGGGCAGTGTGTTTTATATATAAGTGTTCCAGACCCTTAGCCTGCAGGCCACGGCAGCTTTAGAAGGAGTATTTAGGCAGACCCCAGGGTGGAGCCTGGAAGTGACCTCTCTGGCTTCCTATAGTTGTAGAACTTGCCAGTCTTAGGTAGTTTTCCTCTCCTGTCTTTCTGCTTCCATTCAGGCCTTATGTGGCACATGTACTTTCTGTTGCTGAGAGATTAGACATTCATAATGCACTGCAAAATTTCACTTATTTTCATTCATGGAGTATATTTAACATACTGCTTTAGAGCTCAGTTTTACATTTTTAAAAAAATAACTTCTTTTACACTATACATATTTTTGTTTGAAAACTAAAACCTAAAGTGTTGAAAGCTTCAGTAAAACAGGAGATCAAAATACAGTAACTCATGATCCAAAACCAGCCATCATCATGCAGTCTTGTAAGGGCCAGAGCTGAGATCTATGCTTAATCTTAACTCAGTACCCAAAGGAACATCTTTATTGTAGTTTGTGCTCAGTGAGTGTTGAGAACTAAATCGTTGGCATTTTCAGTCTTTTTTTCTTATGTGTATGTTTATGAATGTTCTCATAGCATTGTGTTGTAATAGTTTTTCTTTTTTTCTTTTTATGTTCATTTAATAACATGTCCATCATTTTTTATTAGATATGTGGTTTATTTACATTTCAAATGGTATCCCCTTTCTGTGTTACCCCTCCAAAACTCCCAATACCATACTCCCTTCCCCTGCTCACTCCCCCACCCCAAATTTCCTGACTTGCATTCCCCTATTCTGGGGAATCCAGCCTTCACAAGACCAATGGCCTCTCTTTTCATTGATGTCTGAAATGGTCATTTTCTGCTACATATATAGCTAGAGCCATGAGTCCCTCCATGTGTACTCTTTGGTTGGTGGTTTAGTCCCTGGGAGCTCTGGGAGTACTGGTTGGTACATATTGTTACTCCTGTAAAGCTGCAAACTTTCTCTCTCTAGCTGCTCCACTGGGGAGCCTATGTTCATTTTATTGGATGGCTATTACCCATTGGTATTTTAATCCACTTTCCAATAAGGATTAGAGTATTCACACTTTGGTCTTTCTTCTTCTTGAACTTCATGTGGTCTGTAACAGTTTTTCTATATAATTTTTCTATTTACTGTTTTACAAAATTTACTATTTTGTCTTGAAATTCAATGTTATTAGCTTCAGCCTGGTTAGTTCACTTAAGGGAAAAATATGTAGCTGACTGGTAGTAACAAAATCCAGATCTTTCCAGGTTGAATGTGTATTCCTTCATTATGTGAGGTTTAAGTAAATGCTGTACAACATGGAAATTATTTGGGTAGTATAATGGACCTGTTAGTGTTGCTTCATGTGTTATTTTGATTGGCTCTCAGTATATTTGCTATCTTTCTACACAGACATTGTCCTGGATCATAGTCAATTCATAGCAACTAAGACTTTGGAAAGCATCTCAAGGTTAAATGATAAGGTATTCAAGGTCCTGAGTCAGCTTAAATTGTTAGTGATTTGGATCTTGTGATAAGGTAGGAGGGCTCAGAAGAATATAATGTATGTAAAGTTAGAAACCAAACTACTAAACTACTATTGTAATTAAGAACACAGTTATTTGGCAGGAGACTGTGTGAAGGGAAGCTAGACTTTTTTGCAAAACTCTGTATTTCCCAAAGCTAGCTACTAGTTTTTGATGTCATTTTGGCATGTGCAAAATACCTAGAAAAATAGTCTTGTGGTTGCTTCTGAGAAATTTCATTTTAAATAACACTTAGAGATAACACAGTATTAATTATATTGTAAACTTCTTTGATACAAAGAAATGGGTTTGATAAGCTATTCAACTGTGAACTGACTTTTCCCTTAGTGTAGAAGAGGAGGCTGAGTCAGCATTCAAGAGAACTTCTCTTCCAGTCACTCTTGTCATTCTTACTCATTATGAAAGGTTAGCCCTTGACATGGGAAAGGAGATCCAGGGAGGGATGTGCTTAAACCTCCCAGGTAGTTCTCAGTTTTCAATTAGACATTGCTTATAGAAACAGGGAAGATACAATGGAGAAGATATTCAAAAAATCTGATAGCATATTGAGTTTTCTTAAAAGATGAGCATAAGAATGAAGACTAATGAATTGACATCAGTAAATTTACTGTCCTAAGGAGTACCAAACACATGAGATAATTTCTAATTAAGTATATAAAAAGAATGTTTCTCTAATCAATTATAGGATTTCTGCAAAACTTTAAAATCAGGCCAATAGACTGTACTCTTGAAGGTGAAGTAGGAAAAATACAGGAAGTTCAAGACCAGCCAATCCATGGTAGTGAGATTAATGGCAAACTGGTCTATAGAGGGAGACCATCGTGAAATAGAAGAAAATAGAAAGATATGGATTATAATGGCAAACACCACAACAAAATTAGTGATGAATAATGTGCTGGTTACATCTTTTTTTTTCTGAAACGGTGTGTCACTATAAAAGAGCCCAGCTGACTTGAAACTGATAATATAGTCTAGGTTACAATGGAAATACAGATAGGACTTCAGGTCTTAACCTCCCTGGGACTGGTAATACAGGCATGTATCACTATATCTGTTTTCATTAAAGCAGTTTTTAGACATGGCTTCAAGGAAGTAATCAGCCATGGTGTGATACTGGCAGTCATGTGACATAATAATTGTTGTTATAGCAACAGAAATGACCTGACAGTACCCAGAAAGTATCTGTTCAGTGTTCCTAGCCACTGACCAAAGGGAACAAACAGACACTAGACGTTCCTCTTATTCTGAGAGTTGCCCTGGGGCAGGGCACAGATTGTGCTAAACTGGAGTGGGTCAGGAACAGGGTAATGGACCTGGTCAGGTAGAGTTTTAACATTGATTCTAATATTCTTCATTTCTGGTTCAAAACAGTGGTTGAAATTGTGATGCTGATTTGGGGAAACTGAACTTGGGCTTTTGGTACACACAGGGTTCCTCTTTGACATGTTTTCTCAACTAACTAATGTCACCTGCTGCAGAATGGAAGTCCATCAGCGCAGCACTGAATGGTTCATGCCTATACAAAATCCCAGATTTAGGTATTGGCACAGAGCTGCAAGTTAAGCATCCAAGATCAATTACTGAATCATAGATGTCCCTCTCCCTTTGAAAACTGTTTTCAGGAAACGAAGATCAGATGACAACGAGGATGATAACCTCCACCCTCCTAATTCGAAGAGGACTAAGAGGGACCAGGCCTTACAGGACACTCGTGCTATAGAGGTAGGAACTATGGCCAGATAGCTGACCCTTCTGACTCACTACCCACAATACAGTGTACATTTCCATCCCCACAATGGCAAGAGAACCATCCCAGGTGCCGTCATGAAAGTCTTCTCATGGGCTATAGTGGCTTTGAGCCATAGCCTGACTTTTAATGTTGTCTTGAGCATGGTTTGACTGTGCAGTAACACAGAGAAAGGGTCAACAAAGGCTTTGCCAAGCACAACCAGGAGGGATTGGGTTCAAGAAATTTCTCCACTGCACAAATGGGGAGGAAAAAAATCACACCCCACCTGATATGGTTGGGACAGAAATGAACTTAGAAGAGTTTGATAGTAGCTAGCTACAGTGCTCTTCTTTGTCCTCCCTGGCAAACCTGAAAGCAAACTGGGGGTTGTGTGAAGGCATTTTGGAAAGCTTTAGTGACCCTTACACTGAACAGCTAGCATTTCAACTCCAGAAGTCTTACATTTAATAACTAGTGTTGGGCAGTTATAACTGCAGGCTTTGAATTGAAGTATGACATGGTAAGGAGAGAGCACTGTAAAGACTTTCTGGACAAGTCTCATCAGGCAATGAGTAAGTATGGTTCACTTTTACCTTTCTTGAGAAAGAGAACAATGGTTTATCAGCATGTACCATTCCTGCCTCCAGGACATGAACACAGGTAGGTTTTGGATAAAGTGTACCTAGAGTCTGGGTCTCAGGTCTACCCCTGTCAGTGAATTAGTGCTTTTGAGCAGTAGAATTTCCTGTTCCTGTTGCATACAGTCACCTGAGTATAAATACTGGCCTTTATTTCCAAGGTCAGTATCTTTAGGCATTTGCATGTAAATGTGCTTCCTGGATCAAAGTTATGAGACATGGCTGTCCCAACCCGACGCCTGGAAGCTTCTGTGCATGTCTGTATTGTAGATACAGAACAATCACTTCTCAGTGTTTGCCCTCTGATGACTGAGTAGAACAGACCATGGAGAGTGTAAAGCAAGTGTTTAGATTACACTAGTACAAATGCCAGGCCTTTACTATGCTAGTGATCTCATGGGAACTGGTTTAAGTCCTTGTGCTCAAGTTCCATGGAAGAAACAGTAATAAGACCAATGAGAGAAATCCATTAGGGATGTCACATATACTTCAGTTAGAGTTCTGTGCATGCTCAATTTCCTGCAAATGTTGGTTTAATGGCTATTTGCCAGTCAACAAGGTATGTTCAGGTGTCTGATGGAATGTTTGGAAAACTGTTTTATTTCTTTCTGGTATTAGCAGTATGTAGCCTTTGCTGGGTTATGTAATCATCATCCCAATGGGACATCAAAAGGCCTGAGAGGAGAATCTCTTTTTAATACTATTTTGTATTCTTTGAAATTTAATGCATAGATACCATATGTCTTCATCATATTCACCTGCAATCTTTCCCTGCACCTCTCCACTGGATGCCTCCCAACACATGCACTTCCAACTTTCATGTCCTCCTTTTCATTATATGTGTATATTCCTGTTGAAATCAGTCTGTACACTGAGTCTACTCAAGTGCCCAGAACTGTGAGGTCACCCCCAGAATCACAGGTAAGTGAACAGTGACCATCTATACAGAGAGAAGTGACTCTTCTCCAGCAAACATCAGCCATCAGTGGTGTGTCCGTAGAGGTTTGGCCACAAAAAAAAAAATCCCTTCTGGGACATTTACTTGTCTTTATCATGTTCAGGTCTTGTGCAGGCAACCACAACAACTGTGAGTTCACATGTGCATCAGCAATACCATCACTAAAGGACAACATTTCACCGTGTTCCTATCTGTAATCTGACTCTGAAATCCTTTCTGCCTCTTAGTCCACAGTGTTCCCTGAGCCTTAAGGCAGGGGCAGGTGGATGGAGATGTTCCCTGTGTGGCTGAGCACTCACAGTTGTTTAGTATCAGAACATTACAGAGTTATGTGTTTCTGCACTGACTACTAATCATTGTAACTAGAAGCTTCTTTTATCAGAGCCGAGAGCAGTGCAGACATATGGATATAAACATAAATATTTACAAGGCAGGTTAGCAACGTTATAACTTAGCAGAACAACAGTTTGTACCATCCAGCACCATGCAGGAGCAATGGGCTCAGTAGTAGTAGGGCTTGACCATGTTTACAGTGCCAGGCATACACTTACTCATGTGGCACATTCTTCAGATCCAGTCAGGAGAGCATTTGGTTACCCCAGGAACAGAGTTGTCAGTATTACACCAGTGGTCTCATCATGCCTTCCAGGCCAGTATTATACAGGGTCTACCCTTGGGTAAGTCTGCTCATGATGTTTTCTCTCATGATAGACATCATAAAACCTTCTACATATATGAATATTAGCTATCTCAGAGAGTTTCAGGTAAGTTCAAGATTTATTTCCCCATGCCCACTAACAAACCTGTGTAGTGTCTAAACTAGAGGGTTCACCCCATTGACAATAGCATGTATTCTTATGGCCATCTCAGGGTCTGCCCTGACCATAGGGAGCTAAACTATTTCTGGTGCCGATGCTTATTTGCTAACTTGTAGCTTCAGGTAAGCACTTGCTTACTCAAGTTCACTTTGGAATCTGAGTTGCTCTCTGAAGATAAACAGGTCTATGTGTCTTCTACAGGTGAAGTGTACCTAATTTTATGTTGAAAACTGCTCACAGCTCAAAGTCTAGTCCAATTTCAGCTTCTGGTCTTCAAAAAGCCTAGCTGAGCCCCCTTACGATGCACAGGATTTCACAGATGAATGTCATTCATCCCTTGGTCCTTTGCAGAGTGATATTAATTTAACAGCCTGCTTCCTTGGCTGTCTCCTGGCTCAAGAGGTTGTGCACTATTTGCTGGGCTCAGGGAAGGTGAGGGAGTCGTTTTGAATGTGAGGAGCATCTGGGAGTTCATAGTCAAAAGACTCGATTGGATTTGCCTTGCCTTGTCAGTTTCGGGTGGTAGACAACAACATGTAATTCCAGGAGTTCAGACACAGAAGAATTGAATTTCGTTACACTCTTGGGGTTCATAGAAATGAGAGTCTCTGAGGTATACCAGAATGGAATTGGGTGGAAATCCAGAACTGAAGATAGAAAAAAACCGTTGAATTAACTAGGTTCTCCAGTTAGGAAGCATTTATAGTTCTACATCATGAATACACATGAATTACCATTCTGATCTTGTCATGGTCTTCCATGATAAGTTTCTTTCTTACAGGTCCATTTTCCCAGCTTTTGTGTCTTTAGTCCACTGAGGCTCACTCTCTTTCCACCTACTGTGAAGCTTGAAGGTCTGTGAAGCTTCTTCAGGTGCTGTCTTTCTTCTGCCCTGTGATTCTATGCTGCTGTCTGCATTCCTTCCTGCCACCTAGCCTTTGGCAGCTTTTTTCCTCCACCTGCTCACTCCACCTTACTTTTGACATCTGCTATCTTGCTTTTCTATAGCATATGGGGAGAACTCAATCTGGGTCACCTGCCAACCTAAAGCACAGAAATGTTTAAGATGCCAAGCGTTGCCTGCAGAGGTGGCAAGTACACCTTGTGTGACTTGTGCATACACTCTTGTGTGTCTGTACTGTTCTCCTCTTTACTCCCTCCTCCGCTTCTATGGGCATCACTGGATTGACCTTTGGGTTTCTGCCAACAGAATAAAGACCTGCACAACCTGTTCCTGAATAGTTTACAAAACTGTGTGGGTAGCCTCTGAAACTGTGTGGGCGGCCTCTTTGTTCCTTGTCCTCCCCTACCTTTATCCATTACAGCTATCCATTAGAATATCTATCTGTTCAGCTCAGATAGACACCCTGTTCCTGTAGAGTTCTCACTGGACAGGCAAGGCCTCCGATTGTTCTTGACATGTCTTCTCTTGCATATTCATGGCTTAAGAATTTCCCAAGGGCCACAGATCCCTCTCCTAGCAGCATATAACTGCTCCTTGAAATCCTCTCAGGCTCTTGTTCTCCCTAGTAGGCACACTTTTCCTGTTAATATTCCTCCCTTTCTGCAATGTGTAGTGCGGGGCATGTTTTTATTTTAATTTGTTACTTTGTGATATTACAGTATAAAAACATCATCTTTTCCTTCCTCTTTCTCTTAAACACTTTCATATATACCTCCTTTTGCTCACTATATGACTCATGTCCTTTCTGTCATTAGTTGATTTTACACAGACACATGCATGTACGTACACACACACACACACACAGAAATGCAAGCAATCCCTTATGTTTCATGTTATTCTTATGTATATTTTTCAGATAGAGCTTTGGTGTGAATAACCAGTAGTTGTGACCTTGTTTCCCCCTAACAGCTAATCCCCCATCAGCTTTTCTTAGTTGACTATAGTTCTTTTGTAGCATTGAAGTCTCCTAGGAATTCCCTGTTCATTTTGGCATGTCTTCTGTGGTTGTTCTCTTCTGTTCATGTTTAGGTAGTCATCATTGTTAGATTGTCTGGGTATAGTATTTGACATTCCTTTGAGACACAGTCTTGCAGCACAGTCTATGATGACTCTCTGGTTCTAACAATTGTTTGTTGTATCAGTTGAGTCTGGGGCAATTCTTCCTAGAATGCCAGGGTGTAGTATTTTTAATGGTCTGATGTGAAGAGATGTTTCATTTATGTGGCCTGAGGACTGCACTGCTCTGTGGGTATAAGGAAAACATATGGAATGCCATTAGGAATTATACTGGTTTGGTAAAGTGGCAGATAGTGATTCTGTCGCCAATTTCCTTAATATATTTTTCCCTGAGAAGGTGGCTAGGTTTCTTGTATTAGGCATTTTTCTTATCCTTTGAGAAGGTCTGAATGAGAGCTGAGTAAAAAGCTATAGGTTACCACAAAGGTATGTGTGCCACTAGTGCCCCCTTAGGTTTAAAGTACCATGCTGACTATATGGTGATTCACAGGTATCATAGTTGTGTAGGGCTTTTAGTTGCTTCCCCATTCTGGAAGCCTGTCTTCATGAAGGCCAGTCTTTATCAAAGCTAGTCCTACAGGAGAAAGATTTCATGTCAGTTCCACTTGGGGGCCACTGGGGATGGGATGAAATTCCTACTCGGTTAGTAAACACATAAGCAAGTGTTTTGATTGACTGGGCATTGGCAAGGCATATGCCTACCCAGCATTGTCCCAGAAGTGCAGCTCAGATAAGTAGGCTGTGAGGCAAGCTGAGAAACTGCCCCCTGCACGGCGATTCTGTGGCCTGTCCTCAAATAGAACTTTAGCAGTTTCATGGTATCCTCAGCTTCTTTGACTCTGAAGTAGCCATGCAAATTTTATGAAGACCTTGAACCAAATACAGCCTTGCATTTGCATAGATAGAGCCTACATCACCATTGTGAAGCACAGTTGAAAATTTTGAATAGTGAGACTTCTTCTCCAGTGTCTTCATAGATGTGCCTCTTATTTTGTAGTATGGGTGGATTGGCAAAGACTTGCTGAAAACATGTGCTAATCTGTGTTGAAAGTGCATAGGTGCCAGGAGTGGGCTTTGTGTGGGTGGCTGGAAGGATGTCTCAGCGGTTGGGAACACTAGCTTCTGTTTTAGAGAACCTCACATTTCTTTTGGGTGGTGCCCATTCACCTATAACTGTAGATAGAGAGTAACCAGCACCTGCCTCTTTCTGCAGAGGTGCCTCCTTACATGGTGCACATAGAATAAACTCAGCAACACACAAAAGCAATCAGTCTTTTTGTTTGTGTTTGGTTTTTGAGACTGGGTTATTTTGTGTAGTTCTGGCTGTCTTGGAACTCAGACATCTGCCTGCCTCTCCCTCCCAGTGCTAGGACTCAAGGCCTGTACCACATTGGCATGGCCAATAAATTGTTTTCTTTCCTTTCCTATTTTTCCTTTTTTAAGGTATGAGCTTTGTACTTGAGCAGGCATTCTGAAGAGATGTTTCTAAGAGCCCTTAGGACATGCTAAGAACAGTTGTGTCAATGAAGATTTGTTCACCCTGGAAGCATTTCAGGTCTTTATATTCTGGGAAAAGAACTTGTCTTTCTGAAACTTAGGTGTAGGAAGGTGTATATGTTCATGTTACAGAGAGCAGTGTGGACAGTGAAAACACACACCTGTCAATCAAGATAAACAAATTACCACACTTGAACATTTCATTAATTCAAGAATTCCTCCCCAAGTTCATTCTCTTAGGAAGAGTGTTACAGGGTCCAGGTTTTATGACTGGGAGGACTGTTTGATTAGATTAACACTGATTGTAGGTTCAGAAAGGATTGCTGTATGTGGGAGTTGTAGACTGTCTTTGCTACTTTGAAGTATACTGAGCACTGTTCCCGAGGCCTCATTTTTAGCCGCATAGTTCATTTTTCCAATCCTTGTGTACAGGCCAGGAGGAACTGGACATAGATTTTCATTGGCATTGGGGCAGCATTCTTGGTTTAGTGACTTACAAAGGGAATCTTACTTTGTCTATAAATCATTTGCTGTAGATGAGATGGAAGTGAAGGTATCAGGAAAATGAAATATTGGTTTCCTATCTCTATAGGCTCATGTATTTAAATGCTTGATCCTCAGTTGCTAAATCTGTTTGGGAAGGATTAGGAGATGTGTGGCCTTGTTTGAGGATGGTGGGCTTTGAGGTCTCAAAGGCCCTTGCTATATCATTCCCATTTAGTTTTCTTTTTTTGCCTCATGGTTGCAACTCAAGTTCTAAACTCTCAGTATCTGTTCAAGTGCCATGTCTTCCTTTCTGCTGCCACATACCCACTGTGGTGCTCTTGGTGTCTAACATCTCTCTTGGTGTCTAACATCTCTCTTGGTGTCTAACATATCTCTGCATCTATAGGCCTTGTATAAGCTCTTCTGTAAGCTGCCTCGTCAAGGAGTCTTCACAGTACAAAGTAACTAAGGCAACATAAACATATTTTTTCAGTCAATATTACTGTTGACTTTACAAACTATACTTTAAAGTTTTCAAACTACTTGAGTGATACATACATCTCATGAGAAATCAGGGAGCTCATTCTCTATCAGCAAAACCACAATTGTATCAATCAGCCTTGTTAGCAGAACTGGCCTTCAAGACCCTACTTAATTAATAGATGTTCTTGGATTTATATTGATTAAATTTATTATTATTTTCTGTCTTTGTCTGTCCCTTACATTTTATTTTTGTCTGTCTGTCTGTGTGTCTGCCCGCCTGTCCAGCTGTCATTAGCCTGTCTACCTGTCTGTCTCTGTGCATTGGCAGGTTCTCAATACATAGGTGGGGCTGGCCTGGAACTCAGTATGTAATCCAGACTGGCCTCCAGATCCTCCTGTCTCACAGCTACGATCACAGGTATGTGCTCACATGCCCAGGAAGTAACTTCCCTCAAAATAACCATTTTGTGACTTCAGATCATCACTATTCAAGATGCTGAAGTTGTAAAACCCATCGATGAACATAGTGATGTCTCTACACACCAGATTTACAAATGTTATGTTTCAGTCAGAAATTGTAGGCTGGTAATCCACTCTTTTCTTCATAATGATCGTGAAGAATTCCTTTCTGGGCTGTGAGGTTTCCTGTAAGATCTCACAGGCAGAGTATCAAGTGGCTCAGGTTAAACTGGTTCTCTTGCTAAAGAAGAACATGACCTTGACATCCTGATCTCCTAAGTCCACCTGACTTCATAAGAGTGCTGCTCAGTCCCTGGTGTGCTGGTCTAGGTTTGAACCCAGTACTTCCTGTGTGTTAGGGGAGCTGTCTACCAATGCTACTATGTCCTCAGCCCCTTACTGACTATACTCCTCTTCATAAAATACACTCATTTTCACAACACAGAGTGCAAAACAAATATGCTGTCATTTGTGTTGATTCTTCCCCTGGATGTATTGTTCAGAATACAGTCCCTCAAAAATAAAATGAAACAGAACAGGAAATGGACATAAAGGAACCCAGAATGTGTATGGGGTGGGTTTTTTCCAATGTGATGTCTTATGTGATCTTTGAGTATTTATAAGTAAAGTATATGGTAATAGTGCTACATGTAAAAATAAGAAAATAAATAAATAAATAAATAAATAAATAAATAAATAAATAAATGTAGTGCCACATGCAGATTTTTACTGTAGGACTTATATGGGATATTCTTTCTCTAGTTTCCTCTGAGACTCCTTTCACTCATGTAGGTAGCCCTTAAATCCCTTGGCACACATTTCACAGATACCCATACACGGGTGGTTTGGGTTCAGTGTCTTTTATAGACAGTCTTTGAATGTATGAGTCTAGTTGCGTGAATGCTGCTATTTTATACTTGTGGGTGATGTACAGATCTGAGGAGCTTCACATGACCTGAGAATGGTGACACATCTTGGTTTCAGTCCTTATTAAAGCTACCTTGGGACCAATGGCCCCAGAAGCTATCAAAACCAATATTGTTCGGTATTTTAGATAAGGCTCCCTGTGATCACATCCTCCTCCTTCGATAGTCCTAAGATTAGAGAAAGACGTTGCTGTGTGTATGAATATGAGCATGTTCCTGTACCTAAAAACATGGAACCCATGGTCCCAAGCATGCTAGGAAAGCATTCTAGCACGGACTTACATTCCTGGTCAACAGAATTCCCAAATATGACTCTGTTTTGGAGATCTCACATAGTATGGCCAATATGACAGAATGAAGTAATTTCAGGAAAAGACAATTTTAAGAGGAAACACAGAAACACAATATACTAAGGCCACAAATAGACCATTGGGTGTTAGTAATCAAAAATGCTGATCTATCACTTACTATAGCTTTAATTGAAAAATGTCAAAAACATTTTAAGATATGAGAATAGTCTTGAATTGCTGTAGGAGGTGTACATCTGTCTGCTCTCACAGATACTTAGGGAAAGATCCTGTTATTTGTAGGTAAGCATGTGTGCACATATATGTGAATGGAGTGTACTCCATCATGTCTTTGCCACTTTGGCAGTTGGAATTGCATTCCATCTTGCTTGCTTTGGGCCCGATCCCTATCCCATTCTGCAGAATTGGTTGCTGCTTGATCCTGGAGGATGGGAACTTCCTTCCCTGATGCAGGTAATTGGAATGCATGTTACCAGCAGGATCAGTGAACTTGTGCAGGGATTTGTGGAAGAGAACCTCTGTTTGAATCTTCTCCCTGACACTTTCTAGGGACTGGTCTTTGGGCCAATTAGAGACCTCTTACCTGTTCTGTCAAATGAGTGCTATTAAACCCTGCTTCACCAATAGGGCAACTATTAGGAGGGAATGAGTTGCACAAATGATTGCACATTATTGACTGAAGTGAAGTCTTTTGTAGAATGTGATGCCAGTATTCTTCAAGGGGCATAGGAAATGATGACAGTATCATAATAGCCATCCTCCTTCTGTCTTTCTTCCAGTCGACAAGCAGTGATTATGAAAGGAACCAAAGCAACTTCAATAACCCCAATCGTGAGAGAGTGCCAGAGAGCAGCTTAAACCAGAATACTGCTGAACTAGACTCCAATGCCCCTGGGTTCTCCCAAGAGGAGGACTATGAAGTGTGCCAAGACCAAGATCCTTACTCCCACATTAACAACATCTTGAAGGAGGCTCATTTCTACAGCCTCCAGCAGAGAGGACACTCTCCGACATGAAGGCCTAGGCATCCTCCTTTACTGTTTATAAAAATCAATGGCATTCACGCAAAGCAGTCTTGGCTTTTGTCTGTATTTTCAGTAAGAGGTTAATGGGCACTGTATTCTTTTGTTGTTTTGCTTCACCACTGCAATCTGAAAGGATCATTTATGACAGTTGGATATGTTTTCTGTCATGTCTGATGTCCTATTCATGTTAAAATAGCAGTATGAGGACTTCTCCTGAGACTGAATGGATTACATGTCTAATTCAGGTTAGTTTCCAAGTTGCTCAATTAGGGTGTACATGTTAAATGTTGTTTTAAAATGTGATTTCCTTATGTTTTTCCTTGAAATGTAAAAGAACAAACTATCAGAAGCCAACAGCAAATCAGTAATGAGCATTGGGAAAGAGGGGAAATGTGGGTAGCTTGCTCTCATTCTGATATGAACATGGGCTGATCCTCAGAAGGGAAATTTCTACAGATATCATCTACCTATACTGGTGCAAACATCAGCCCACGTAGGCTGTGAACTTGAAGCCTGTGTCTAGTAACTGCATTCTTTGTATTTCAGTGGAGAAGCATTCTTCCTTTAATGCTCCTGTGTGTGCTCTTAAGACTTGTGTCAAACTCTTATAATTCAGAGAAGTGCATAGCAATGCTGTAGCTTAAGTACAAAAATTGGATATTTACTGCTTCTGTGTTGTCTCTTACAGTTCCATCTATTATGTCTAATGTTGATAAAATCTAAGCTATTGCAAACGATATCTGACTTGAGAGGTATTGTAAAGCTGGGTGGGTGACTGTCCATTGTCTAATGAATCATTCATGGGAAAGAGAGCATTTCAAGTCATCAAAATCCATACAAAGGTGTGGGGTTGGGAGGGCCAGTAGAAGATTGCTTGCCTAGCCTGTGGCATAGCCTCAGAATGTTATCAGCACAGTTAATGTGGCTTGTGATGGGTGAACTGAATTACCATTAGAAGAAACTGGCAGTGCTCTTTAGTGATCAATCTGTCCTGGTGGCTAGTCATGTTGAACTGCCAGCCCAGCCTGTGGATTGTCTTGTGTAATGCCCATATTTTCTTCCTGATCAAAGAACCGAAGGCATCATACCTTGTGCCCTGTGGTTGTGAAGCCTATAACTGGTTGTTCCATTTACTGAGAAATGAATTGCCTTCTTTGCTAAGCACAGTCTCTACAAATGAACTTTATGATCTTCAAATATTTGTAATTACCAGTAACTCCAAAGTTGGAGAGTCAGGTCTTCATGAGAAGATGTGGGCCTTGGCAGGAGACAATGAACAGATTCCCGGGTAACATTTTCTCTGTAGCAGTAAAGTGAACAACAAAAGAATAAAGGAGGAGAAGCTATCTAAAATCTGAACCTACATACACATAACACAGTCCATAAGCACATGACAGGGGGGATCTGCAGTAGGCATTATACCATGTGTAGGAACCACAGTCACAAAGGTGAGATGTTTTGGTGGGTAAACATGCCCAACAAAGTAGCCTGACAGCCTGTGTACTATCCCTAGTATCCATGTAATAGAAGATTATCTGTCTCCAGAAAGTGGTCCTCTGCCCTCTTAAAGAAGGATATATTCATATTCTCTCTGTCTTTCTCTTCTCTTCCCCTCTCCATTTCTCTCTCTCTCTCTCTCTCTCTCTCTCTCTCTCTCTCTCTCTCTCTCTCTCCAATCTCTCTCTCTTTTTCTCTCTCCCCCTCTCTCCCTCCCCCCCCCTCTCTCTATATATATATATACATCCATCGCTGTCCCTCCTCTCCCCTCCCCTCCCTCCCCTTCTCTCTCCTCTCCTTCCATCTAGCTAAGGCTGACCTCGAACTATCTATGAAGACCAGGATAGCGCTGACCACAAGGAAGTCAGCCTGCCTTTGCCTCCCCTATGCTAGCATGGAATGCTCGTGTCATTTTGTCTGACCTTTCTTTCCTTTTTTTCCCCCTGAGACAGGGTTTCTCTGTGTAGCCCTTGTTGTCCTGGAACTCACTTTGTAGACCAGGCTGGCCTCGAACTTAGAAATCCGCCTGCCTCTGCCTCCCAAGTGCTGGGATAAAAGGCATGTGCCACCACTGCCTGGCTTGTCTGGCCTTTCTTAAAATATATTTCTTTCTTTCTTTCTTTTTTTTTAAATGGGTATTACCATGTGAGCATGCTGCAAGTCTACTGCCTCTGTACCTCCAGCTTGCCTTAAACTCATACAAATCTGCCTCCTTCAACACTGTAAATCTCTTGTCTTAGTAAATATAATATGTCATCCCCTTACTGTCTTGTAGAACTCCTTTAATTTATAAACAGGCTCTGTCCTAAAAGATCTCACTAGTGATTGGAGAGATCGAACCTCACCCATCACAACTGTCTCTCCTGTAAAGTACACGTTCTTTTTTAGTATAGCATGGGAAAGAAGTGATCCTCTTCCACTGAAGAATTAAATACATGGAACAAGGAAAGATGTTTCACTAAGTGTGACCCAGCATTTTTTGTGCAGGGAGTAAGGACCTAACTTACCTCTAAGAACAACCGACTATGTGCTATGACCCCATCACTTCCATTCCTAACCCCTTGATATAGAAGTAGGGCAAGCTTTGCAAGTTACAGGCAGCAAGGGGACCTTGCATCCAGTCTATTACCTGCCTAATGAGGTTCTGAAGAGGGTGGCAGGAATCTACGATGAGCTTAAGGCACTAAAGTGTTGAGTAGTAAGCACAGGACTTGAAAACCAAGTATTTCCCAGTTTGTCCGAGCTGCATATCCTCTACCTCAAATTGGCGTTTTTAGCCATAGCAGGATTAATTCTAGCAGCTAGAGCTGGAAGTGCCCATTCATTCTCACTGTGCATCTTGGCCGTATTTGAGCTCAGTGATTCAGTCACAAGTATGAATACACTCCATAGACCTTAGAACCTAAGGAACTTTCTCTTTCCCCCCTCTCACTTGTCACTCTTCTTTTCTCTCTCACATCTGTACCCTGCCCATTCTTTCTCTCCATCCCCTTTCTCTCACCACTCTCCTTCCCTTCCTCCCCCATCTCCTTGTCAAGAAATCTGACCTGGATTCCCCATTCTTCTGATGGCCTTACATACACAGTTACTACTTGATCCAAGGGGCCTTTCAGCACCCTAGCTATGAAGTCCTTGTCTTTTCATGACCACAGATAAGAGGTATGGCTTGACTCAGGGTAAACAAGAATGAATTTTAGAGTCCAACTGTCTGGTGGTCATGTAGCCACTGAATGACAACTTGACAATCCTAAGGAGCTGATGATTTGCTTTTGTGCCTCTATTTCTCCCAGAATGCCATAGCACATACATAACTGTAGAGTGCCTCAGTTGTCCTTTGTGAATTTGACACTCAGTCAGTGACAGATGACACTGGTTTCACTTGTGATTTTTGCTTGAGAAGAGTGAGAGTCACCTGCATGATGTATATCACAATCCTTGTGATGTGTTTTCTTCTTCCCTGTACATCAGCCCTGCTGCAGATTAGCATATTCATCAGACCATTTCCTCTGGGGAAGCATTCTCTATCTACCTGACCACAAGACAGAACAGACTGAAGCAAAGGTCACTTTGGGCTCTTACCAAACCCTAGATGTTGAAGGATTTTCTGAGCTCTTGTCTCATCCTCTACATCATCATTATGTGCCTGTTTCCCATGAGAGCAGTGTAATAGTGTTGCTTGTGTCTCCACCAGTAAGGCAGCTGACTCTGACTACAGATGGTTAATTCCTCTGCATCTTGGCACAAATTTTGGGAACCGTGGTCAGGATGATTTCTGAAAGGAATAAATAGTCATATGGACCAAAACTGCAAGTGGAAAGGAAGCATTCTTCCCTACATGGGCTTCTCAGACATGTTGGTTTGTATAGTTTAAGTTTCCTTAAGAGATTGTGATAGTGACCAGGTGCATAAATAGTACACAACTTCTTGACTTTGAGGGAGGTCCATTACTGGTACAATCATGACTGCCTGGCTATTACCACATGTGTCATCACTGTATTTTTGCACACTGAGTTTTCCTGTGAGGGACAATATAAGAATTAGTTGTGAGTTCTCAACCCCCCATGGGACATACCAGGTAAATGAAGCTTAAGATGCAGAGGAGACGATTGATACCATCTCCTGGTAGAAAGATTACTGTTCAATTCTTCGCTTGAAAGAGAAAGGGGTCCATGTGCTTGTCTTCAAACAGAAGTAATACACAGGCCTGCACGTATAAGCCTATAATCTCAGCTCTCTGCATTACTGAGCCAGGAGGAACACAAACTCAAATCCATAGCTAGAGAGTAAGTTCTAGGACAGCCAGTGTCCTGTTTGGAGCATTTGTGTCAAAAGAAAAAGTCTAAAAAGAAGGATGGAAACATATCTTAGTAGTAGCCTATTCCATACCCCATATAGACAAAGGTAAACATATGCAAATAAATGAAATCACTTTATGATGCCCAAAGCTGGATTGGAAGATACGACCTCTGTATTCATCTCTCAGGAGTCAATGTAAGTATGACACCAGACTGGCTTTTTCTTTCCTGCTAGTGCAAGGATACATGGCGGTGAAATAGTGCACAGAGACAATGAGCTGGTAAGTTACTCTCCTACTGAAACTGTATACGTGCAACCATAAGCCTTGGTGATAACCTCTTTACCAAGGATTGTTGTGCTGGTAACTTTAAGACCTAACTGGGCCATGACCTTGGCCACCACTCTTCTTAAGCATGGTCAGTCTTGAGTCTCCTTTATGTCCCACAGGCCCTCACTGTTGATGTGGACTTGAGACATCCGTGGTCACTTCTCAGCTCTGTGTGTGGCCTCAGGTCCAATTACTGAAGTGGGAACAGTGCCTTGCATTGACTGGCAGCATCCAGCCATGAAGGGGACTGTGTGCACTATGGTACTGTTGTGGTTACATTTCAGTCCTTAGCTATGCCCCATAGTGCTCTGCAGGTGCACCCTAGGACATTGTAAGGTGTGTTTGCTTAGAGCTGCAGACTGATGGTAGCACATTTTTCCAGAGTCCATGCATCTAGATATGTCAAAGACACAGTCTGAAACTCTTGCCATGTGGACATCATCAGAGGGAAGGTGAATCAGGAAGGAATTAGCCTAGTTAGCCTCCAACTTGAACCCTAATTTCAAAAGACAGACATACACACCAGGTGTGAAGTCCAAAAACTGACAAAGCAGCTGCTTTGGCACAAGGGCAATGGTACTTCACAGTGAACCATAAAATCACTGGAAGCACATTTCAAGGGTATTCAACTGGGGTCCAGAGACATGCTTTATCTGTTTTCATGGATAAAGTCATTTGGTTGAAACAGTCTGTTGCAGAGACTCTACAGAGGTAAAATGTGGTCTTGCATTGTGTGGAGCCACTGAAGATCAATTTTTCAAATATTTTCTCAAGAGTTTAAAGAAGACTGCTCAGATGTAATGAAGTAGGGAGTTTCCCTTCCGCCCTCCTCTATTAGTCAGAATAGCCTCATTCCTGTTGAGAAAAGTATAGATTTGGTAGATAATATTGAATCAAGTAGTATGTATTCCCTGACATGGGGAGACCCTTGTTTACAACATTGAGCTCAAGAACTTAGATGCCTTGGTAGTTTTTAAGGACAGGCAGATTGATATGAGCATGCCACTCCTCTAGGCACTTGGAAGGCCAAGACAGGACCAGAAGTGAGAGGCAGGCTTAGGCTGCATGATAAGATTCAGACCAGTTGGCAAATAGTGTACACATGTAGTTTGTACCTGAGAATGGATAATAGGTCTCTCTCTCTCTCTCTCTCTCTCTCTCTCTCTCTCTCTCTCTCTCTCTCTCTCTCTCTTCCCTCCCCCCCTCCCTCAGATGCATACATAGAGACATAGTGTCTCTCCCTCCCTACCCCTCTCCCTCAGATGCACACATAGAAACATAGTTTCTCTCTCTCTCTTTCTCCCTCAGATATACACATAGAGACATAGTCTCTCTCTCTCTCTCTCCCTCCCCCCCTCCCTCAGATGCACACATAGAGACATAGTGTCTCTCCCTCCCTACCCCTCTCCCTCAGATGCACACATAGAAACATAGTTTCTCTCTCTCTCTTTCTCCCTCAGATATACACATAGAGACATAGTCTCTCTCTCTCTCTCTCTCTCTCTCTCTCTCTCTCTCTCTCTCTCTGTCTGTCTCTTACACACACACACACACACACACACACACACACACACACTCACATCCATGCATATACAGTAAACACAGTGACCAATTCCTGTAATACCCTAGGGTGCTGAGGTAGGAAAGTGACTATACTTCTGAAAGGATTTTATGCTATAAAGTGAGTTTCAGCCCAGCTAAACTAAAAGTAAGACCTGAACTAAAAATTAAAAAGAAATAGCCTAAGAGAATAAAGGATAATAAATTAATAAAAATTGTTGGATAATAATCTATCTTTTCTGACCACAGAACTTAGCTGAGCACATATTCATGCTTTAAAATTGGAGTAGCTTCCATGGGTGTTGGAGCAGTTGGCTTACTTACGTGAAGCAATTGAAGGTCACCCGCTTACTCCTCAAGGCCACAGAAATTCCATTCTCTAACTCAGAGATTGCTTGCTAGCACTGCACTTCCATGACAGGGTTATAGCTGTTGAAGGAAGAGAACAGTGTTTCATCAGCTATGGTTCCTGCACTAAGGGGTACAAGACTGAGGTGAGAATCTGCTTCCACACTGTTTCCATTAAATGATGGCTCAGCTATGTGACACACTATTTTATTTTCCTTTTGCCTTTTTCTTCTCAGTTTAGCCCAACTATCTAACCTGGGATTAGCATTGTGGGATGCCTCAAGGCGTAGTTTTCAATGATCTTTTCTGCTCACTAGTGATATCCAGTGCCTCAACCCTGAGGAGGGATATGTCTGTGCCAAGAGGGTTCAAATGTATAGTACCTGTCGTGCCCAGAAGTCTTTTCTGTCACATGGCTTATGTCCCTTTCTACAGGTCTCCAAGTGAAGATCTCAGTCCTCTCCAACTTGTAGATTTCAACCATGATCTTAATACCCCATTAGCTATATACAACTCTCTAACTTGCTCTTATTTCTTTGGTCCACTCTCAACACCATGATCCCTATAAAGTTCTCTCTTAGATGCCCAATGTAGAATTTGCCCCCTAAGCTTCAGCTTTACTATTGTCCCAACAGCCTGTTTCAGATTGAGTACATACTTCTATAGAAACATTAGGTAGAATGCATTCTCATCAATAGTGCAAAATAGAAGTGTCAGTAAAGGGATGTCTGGAGGGAACTGGGATCCTCTTAGCTGCCACACAAGCCTAGCCACTGCTTTAAAGGTAATATGTCCAAATCCTTACCCTTTCCCCAAAAGGTATGCCTTATCTATCAGGGTCAAGGACTACCATTTTGGGCTCATCTGGTACCACCCTGCTCTGAACCTCAGATCCTTTAACCACGCTGATCTTTTACCCAGAAGTCTGTAATCTGCATTATTATAGCAGAGGACTGCAATGTCCTCCTATGAGTTGTATATAACTAATGGGGTATTAAGATCATGGCTGAAATCTACAAGTTGGAGAGGACTGATAAGAACATTGTCTTAGGAGCCTTTCAGGTATCCTGGGCTTGCTTGGTTTGGTTCCTGTGGTATCTGATCCTGAGACACAATGTATTTTTGTTTATGCATCCAGTCTAAAGGCAAATAAATACTTATTTGTGGGTGCAACAATGGCCTTGCCCAACTCTTTACCCTCCAGAAAAAAAGGGATGTATGTGAACTCACAACTCTGGCCTTAGTGCACTTGAAAGTTTCCAATTAATATCATGTACTGAGTACAGGAAGGCATGTGAGAGACCTGACCAGAAGGCTAGTCTCCAGTGTGGATTAGAGGCTGTCACACAGCAGGGATGATGGTATCAGCAGCCTTCCACAAAGATGAACTTTCACATGG
The DNA here is from genome assembly GCF_947179515.1 of Apodemus sylvaticus. NCBI lineage: Eukaryota > Metazoa > Chordata > Mammalia > Rodentia > Muridae > Apodemus > Apodemus sylvaticus. The sequence continues at coordinate 17,674,724 of NC_067495.1, read as the reverse complement.
GCACCACCACAAGGAAATGGGCCACCTTTCCAAATATCATACAGTAGGGATGAGAACAGAGTCCTCTGCATCCCTTGTTCCTACTCAATAAAACATGCCTCTCTCAGTTGAAGGTGATAACATGTGAGACTCTCAGGGTTTGACAGACTGATGTGTTATTGTGTGGATACCTGTCTGACAGACTGGACCTCGCATGCCTGGTAAGAAGGGTTCCTTTGCAGTACAGAGATAATGTGTGTGGACAGATCCATACCTTGGAGAAAGACAAGTTGGCATTTGAGTAATAAGTTGGTTTCCTCTAAAAGCATTGCCTCCAGGAAAGAGCCAGAGAAGCACATGTTGAGTGATAAAGGTTTGTAGAAGATTTTGAATATCTTGAGGAGAAGCGCTTGATCATAGGGAAGACCTACAAGAGAAAACCATTGTGCTGTGGCTCCCCTTTCACTAGGCACCGTGAAACTATACATGATCCTTCTGACAATGGCTCCTGTGTGCAGTTGCCAGTGAAATGGAAGGGACAGGTACTGGAGTCATGCGAGGGACCTTGTTCAGTGACTACATGAAAAAGCAAAAGCAATGTTGAGAGCAGGTTTAAGTGGGCAGTGGTGCATTTTCTTATGACTTTTGATGGACACTGTGGGACCCCCCCCTTCCCTCCCTTCCTCTGTCTCTTTCTTTGATCGTCTCTTCGTGTTCTTTCTTCTGTCTACACCAGATGGTTTGCTCTTGGATCTCAGCATTTCTGCCTCGGGGAGAAAGGTCAACAGTGCCTGACATAGAGTTATTGAGGACACTGCATGCTTTGTCAGCTCCTTCTTGTTGCTATCTGTGGGCAGAGATGTGACTCCTAGGTTCCCATCCATAAGTGACAGCAAGACTTTGCCCTCCAGACTTTGCCCTCTGTGGCAGCTGTTTCCCATCCCCAGGTCATCTAGTCCCTCTTTTGTTTTACTCACAGTGTTTCACCTTCCCTTCTTTCCTATGGGTAAGGAGACTCCTTTGGGTGACACAGCAGTTTGCAGCAATCAGCCATGCCATGGGGAAGCAGTTCAGAGTCACAAGTTGAAAGGACAATGAACCTTAGTTGCAGAATGTAAAAAATGAACTTCAGTCAAAAATAAAGACCAAAATAATCTTTACAGTCCAAATGATGGGTGGCTCAAGGAACTTACAAGGTGAAAGAGATACCATATCAAATTGAGGACCAGTAGACAGCTCTCAGTGCCATATCAGGAAATGCCTGACCAACAACTAATTTCGGGATTGGTTACTTTCAGGCTTTTGCCTAATATCACATGTTGGTACCCAGGAAGGAGCCACCTCAGAGTCAAAATCTGTCAGTATCCTTCCATTCTTATCACAGAAGGAGATTTGCTTATGATCTGTACATGTCATGGAAGAGTTCACACAGGTAACTGAGAGATTCTAGGAGAGTATGCGAGCCAATGATCAGTAAGGTGAGAAGTCAGATGGGCGAGCTTCTGGAGGACAACTCCTTGTAAGCTCATAAAATCCTGCCCTGCAAATATATGGGAGCACCATGATGAAGAATGGCTATCATTGTCAACACATTGCAGTAGAGTTGCCTCTGAGAGTTGGGGGAGGGGGAGAGGAACACATGAGAGTCAATGTGATTTGCCTTGTGATGATACCTTCCTCATGAGCTGTCAGATGAGAGAATACTGCAGTTGTGCCAGAGATGCTGTTGATGTACACTGCCCTACATGTATAGCTACATGTATCTTCTCATGTAACCCTCAGAAGAAGCCTGGGAGGTGGCCCCACGTTAAAGGTGAGGGACAGACAAAGTGAGATGAATAATCATGAGCTTTCTTTCTTCTCTTCTCACCTCTTGTTACAGTCTGGATTTTCCTGCCTGTACACATCCCTCCTCGCTCTCGCCTAGTTATTCCACAAGCCTCCACTTTCACTTTTCTTCCTGGAACCAGGGCTCAGTGTGGCCCCCCAGCTCAGATTAGACCCCCATGGATCCACTGCAGAAATGGGATCCAATGTCAATTTCTGTGCCCTCCCGCATAGCCACTGTGACGAGCTCCCAAGAGGCCTCAGCAGCCCCTCAGCCTTCCTCTTCAGAAAAGCTAAGCATGGGCCTCAGCATCCTCAGTGTCAACCCCAGCCCCAGTTCCAGTGTCCCTGCTCCTCTGTCAGAGCGGCTGTTCCAGCAGCAGGCCCGGGAGAAGGCGGCTCTGTGGCAGCAGTACTGGGAGAAGCAGGGCTTTCCTCAGAGGAAGAAAGTCTTCCTGAGGCACTCGAGACGCTGGCACCGGGATCACATGGCCCCTTACCTGCTTGAAAGAGATGTCAGAGGCTTTCCCTCAGGCAACAAAGCTCAGAATCAGCTTCAATGCCAGAGCCACGTGCAGAATATTGCTGTGATGAGTGGGCCGAGGAACGCAGCCCCCAACCCTCCCTCCTGGGAAATGTTGGTGCAGGGCCTCAATGGCCTCACTCTCAGCCTGGGAGCCAACAGACCTGTCCCTCTGCCAGAGCGGCCTCGGCAGCAGCAGGAGCCAGAAGACATGCGCCAGCTGGAGAGGCAGCAGGAAAGCCTGAAGATGTTCCAGAGGATGCTCAAGTAGTGGATTTAAGAAGGCTGAGGTGCTGACCCCCAGAGGATAGATATGAAGATCCTGCATTGCTGTCTCAGGGGCATGGACTGCTCTGAGATCAAGGCAGTCCAATGCCACTGAATAAGTCCCAATACTTGTGCTGTGATTGGAATTGTTGTTGGAAAGATGTCAACTACCCTGCCTGTCTTTCAGCATGCCTTTTTGGATGTGGTGCTACGTGGTGCGTATACAGAAGAAAACGCTACCAGCAATCCCCAAATGCTCGTGATGTGATTCATACACTGAGAGTTTTCATTGATTTTTCTTAAGCTCAACACCTCCTTCAACTTCTTGTTAAAAAGAACCAATACCATATGTATATGTATGTTTATCTATGTATATATAGAAGACATACATCTACACGTCTTCTTGATGTCAGTTTATTGAGTGCCCCCACAAGAAAGATGACTACATACATTGGGGTGCATGTGCTGGGTAGGAGAGAAAGAGATCCACTTGCAGCTTCCTGAAACTGAAGTCATGGAATGCAGGCTTAAGGCAGCTGTCCAATGTACTATAGTGGGTAAAACATCCAATTGTGTGAGCCTATATGGAAGAAGAGAAGTTATCTTTCTTAACCACACCAAATGGTGGGTCTCTGGAGGAATTTCCCATGCGTTCAGTCAATTATGGTCATAGCAGAAGTCAACAAGGGATTGCAGAACTCTGTGTCATCCCCTCCCACTCCTACCTACCCTCTAGCTCTTCATTTCACTAATATAACAATTTAAAGACACTTGGGTAGATCAGGGAAGCCATAGTTTCATTTAGATGAGGAGACAAAGAGATTAGAAGCTCCCATATGCCTGCAGGAGCCAGCATGGACAGTCTAGAGAGTAGATAAGCACTGCACTGAACAAAGGTTTGGAGGACATCATTATGGCCTCATAAATTGGTGATACATGGTGAATGATTTTAGGGACTTGGGTTACAAGTCCCATCTTTTCCTGTAATGGCACTGTGTATAACTATGGCCTGAGTATACACATAATATTGACTGGAGGGCTGTGCAGGTGTCCCTCAAGTGTTCCCTTAGTGGTCAATGGCCAGCAGTGGAAAGTGCTCTATTAGTTTTCATATTGGTGATCTGTGTGTGCTTTATTTATTTATTTATTTATTTATTTATTTATTTATTTATTTGGTAGCTACTAAAAACTCTAATCTTCCAAGAGACGGGGAGTACAGAAATTCACTCCTAGGTGAATTGACAAAATGGACAGCATTTTACCTGCTTGTATGCCACACAGGGGTTGGGGTAGCAGAGTTGTCTTAGTTAACGTAGGGCTTGTCCATTGCATCAGTTTGCTGCATAGCAATCATTCTGCAGTGGGAACCCAAAAGCTATGTGTGCATAAGAGGAACTTGCTCTTAACCTCCAGGCTCATTTTATCTTGTTACTTCTGGATGGATTCTGTTGAAATCCTGGGACAGCTCTTCACAATAGCTCAGGAACAGCACCCACTATATAGCTGCTGAATGACAGAGGGAGCTGGAGGAAGTGGAGAAAGACATTCCTGGCAACCATAATTGGGTGCCTTGATACCTGTGTAGGTGAAGTCATTCTACCAGGGTAACCCTTCTCCCAGGCCATTTGGCCACAAGAAGCAGAGCCTCTTGTGTACTAGGTAACAGGGGAGCATCTGTGAGACATGTCACTGACTGTACTGTTTGTCATCCTTCATCCTCAAGTTCTCCTTGACCTGAAGGCTCTGTGCAGGGCACCACCTATATCTCCATCTGACCAGAGTGGTGCACCAGGTTGTACACATGTATTTTAACTTTCCCCACATGGAATTGATTTGCTTTTCTTCAAGGATGAACTGTCCGCTGATTGTACCAGATGGCCTGAAATCCCATTCCAACTGTGAAAGCAGGTTTTCTTCTGTGAGTGCCTGCCTCCTGTTTTTATGTTAAGTGGGATGTCATAGGGTAGTCATGTCAGAGATTGTGAGAGGTAAAGAAACTGGGCAGGGATCTCCTCTTTAATTCTGGAGACACCTGTTTTGTGTTAAACATTGTGAGTTTTATAACATATTGTCTGAGCCATGCTACTGACTGTGATGAGTTAAATTTCCATTGCACTTAAGTTTGCCAGGTCACTTTGCACTAACTCTCCCTTTGAAAGAGCAATGCTTATCTTGTTTCTTTCAACAGTCCCTCTCTGAAGTAGTGCTGTGTTTTCCTCCTGTGAGATCTTCACCTACTTGATACCTCAGGTACCTGGTTGTCTTCCTCATGTCCTCTGCATCCAGCATCCCTACCTGCCCCTTTTCAGGGTAAAGACAGGAACTTTTCAGAGTTAGATGACAGTATAGGACGATGGTCATGGAACCATGAGGCCTAATTTCCACCTTGTTGTATACTCAAGAGAGCCACTTCAATCAGCAACAGGATCCCCTGTGACTCTGTTGTCCTGGGGATGCAGGAACCTTTAATGTTGACTCAGGTTCAGCTGCTAGCCTAATTATCACAATCTTCAGAAAACTTTATCCTACAGTGTATAAGAATACTGAGGGCTTGGCCAAGAACTCTGTCCTAGTCACTGGAGTGTCTTGGGAGCCCTCGCCCATGCTCTTTGCTCGCCCTACCAGATGTTCCTCTAAGGGGTGAGGTAGCCCTGTTTACCACCCCCCTGGTTACTTGAGCACTATTGATAATCTCCCTTGACCAGAATCACTGACTACTTACTCATCTTTACCCCCCTTAATTGCATTTCTTAATCTTTCTCCAGAGGTTTGAGCTTCACTATTCTATGTGCTCTGGATGAGTGATGCCTGCATATGTGTGCCAGTGTAGGCACCTGTGCCTGTGTGGGCAGAGGTTAGATGTTGATTCTGTGTATGTTCTTCTGTTGCATCCCATCATGTGTGTGCATACTGGTCTTTTGTACAATGCAGGAACTCTCCAGTTTGGCTTCATCTGTAGGAGTACGAGTTCCAGGATTCCTCTGTTCTTTGCCTAGCAGCGGTAGGATTATGGGTGTGTCCTTCCATGCCTGACTTTGAGTGACGGTTGGGAATCAAACCTCAGGCCCTTATGCCTTTGTGGAAGACACTTTACCTGCCCACCTGGATTCCAAGGCATGAGCTGAACAGTTTTAATCACATTTGACCTTCAAATTCTACCATCCCCTCTGAATAGTGAAGCCCCCAACCCAGTGTGCTACATATATGTCTTCACACTCTTTGGAAGGGTACTGCCTGTGTGAGAAGACCAGGATGTGATTTACATACTCACAAGGTAGCAGGCAGCATGTTCATGAGCATATTTCAGTACCTTAGGTGTGTTGCTCTGCTGCTCTCAACACTGCAGCAAGTACCTTTAATAGCTGGTGCTACAAGAGGGATTCTAATTATGCCTTGACTGTTGTCATGGTGATGCCATTAGAATATGTTTCATCACTTAAACCTCATTTGCCTCTAGGACTGCATCTTGCCAACCTCTCACATCCCTTTGGAAATAGAGATGCATTTCCGTACTGTACCATACTGATTTTTCCTAAGGAGAGGTGTGAGATCCATGTGCCATTAATATTGTGACTGAGCTTGTAACTCCCGGAGGATCCTGGGAAGGAGGTGATGGCATAGGTGTATGTTGGTAATCTCATCCAAAAACCACTATGCAATCAATAACCTGGGAGAACAAGCTCTTCCTGACAGGATAGTGTGTGGTTGGTTGCCTAGGTTACAAATAGCAAAAAAAACAGGACACATGGAGACTGTCACATGACAAGTCTGCATGATCCAGTCCTAGGATGTAAGTGTGACAGAGCATGCTTAGATTCAGAGCCTCCTCCATATTGTCAGTTTACCTAAGATGCTCTGGACCTGCTTCTGAGAAGCAAATTCAGAGAGTATGAGGACACAGACTCTGGCAAGTAGCTGCAGGGGCCATTGGTTTTGAGTGAGAGTATGTAGTTTGGCTAGTCTATTTCCTCATGGTAGTGGAGACTGAACAAGCCATGACCTATGGCCTCAGATGCTATTCCTTCTATTCAGGTGTCCCTGTGACTTCTGTGCAGGGCTCTTTGATAAAAGTACTAAAATGAAATGTTCCTCAGTGTCTGTGATCTGATGGGTGGACAAAGAGATTCCGAAGATTGGACAATGCACCACACACGCATATATGTTAGGGCAGAGAGCAGAGGAAAATTTGACATTTCAAATATCATGTATTCTCTCAAGTTGTAATGCCACATTAAATGAGCTTGACAAAAAACATATAAAATAGAAAGCTTATATACATATACGCATATATATGTATATATGTATATATATATATATATGTATGTACATGTGTGTATGTATGTGTGTATGTACATATGTACTGGATTACCTCATTGTGTGTGACACCTGAAAATGGTTATAACTTTTTTACAATGACAAAACAGGTCACTGATAAGTTGGTGAAGCTTGCTGAGATGTGTCCCATGTAAAATCATCAACACTTGTGCTCTGAGATTTGACATGATAGGATGAACTAAATATGCCAAGCAGAATCACAATGTAGACCTTGAGATTGTACTGGCCATTTAAGGTTTTTTTGTCACCAAAATTAAGAAATGGGGATATAAATGGAATTGGTTACTATAAGGGTAACATGCTGAATGAGGAGAAAATGTTGACCTGGACGGACAGACACTGTGTACGTGCCTGAAAAGAACATGGTAAGATGTACCACCCATCCTCCTGTCCTGCATGCCTGTCCTCCACCATGTGCTAAATCTCACCACTTTTACTTGTCTCATGTGGTCAACCCAATAGGAATGCCCAGATTATGGAACTGTCATGGGTATACATGACCAAGTATGAGTATCAACATGGGGACAAATGGCCAAGTGTCAATATCAACACAGGGATACATGACCAAGTGTGAATATCAACATGTGGTTACATGACCAAGTGTGAATATCAAGCTAAGAGAGGAAACAAGTTGGAATACATTTCAAGGCCATGAAAGGTAGTTGGATGGGATGGGAGACCCCAGGCATTCTGCTTTCACTCTCCACTAGTTTTCCTTTGGTTGTTATTTTTTTCTTTGTTTGTTTGGCATTCTGAGCCAGGAGTAGTCTACTAAGCAGTTGTGGTGATCCTGAAATTTACAGTGTACATAAGCCTGGAAGAAATTCACAGTGATATCCTTGCCTCTGCCTCCTGGATGTCACGATTGATGACTAGAGCTACCATACCACCTCAGTTTCCATTCTTTCTTTCCTTTTCTTTTTGTAATATCTTATGAACAAAGTTTATTTTCATACACAATGTTTATAATTAGTATATAATCATTTCAGTCATAATTGCAAAATACCAAAATATTTAAAATAGGTTATATGTATTCCCTTTGAGACCAAAAAATTCCATAAAACTCTTAAGAGTTATATTGTTGCAGAGTCAAACTGGAATTCATTTTTTTTTTCATCTAGAAGTCCTAGAAAAGCAAATCAGTGTTGACTTAGTTTGAGTTTCACCTTTAAAATGAAGAAATAAAAATTGGAAAGTATACCATTCCATATGGCAACTGCATGGAAATTCCATCCTTGTATATTATCATTATTTTGTGGTGTATTATTTTATTATGTGTTTTCTGTGTATATGATTGTGAGAACCCATCTGGGAATGTGCCTGTAAAGGCCAGAGGTCAACATCAGCTGTCTTCCTATGTACATCCCCACTTTAGTGTTTTTGTAATTGGTATTAGTGTTTTTGTTCTTGTTTTTACTTTGTATCCCGATTACAGCTTTCCCTCCCTCCTCTCCTGCCAGTCCCCTCTCACCTCCATGTTCTGCATCATTCTCAACTCCATTCCTCATGACTACCTTTCCTTTGGATGCAAGCATTCATGAGCCAGTCCAATCATTGGGTTCTTTTCCCACAGACATTAATCTTTCCCTGTAACTGCCCCCATTTGTAGGGAATTCTCATGGTATACACTGTTTTACTGTATACATGCAGCACAGGACACAAGGAGAACTTAGGACTGTTCAGGAGTGGATGGACAGAAGTTGATAAAATCCCGGCAAAGAACATTCTCATGGGATTACAGCTTTTTTGCCCCTGGATGGTAGCCCTCAAGATTTCCATTCACTGCCAGCATACTGGACTGGTCTGAGGTTTGAACTACACACAAATGTTGATGCTGGTGGAGGGATGCTGAAATTGCTTATCAAACTTCAGACTCCAGTGATGTTCCTCTATTTATGACATTTGGGGTACATAACGAATGGATGAAATTGTTGGAGAGAAAAGCCTCTCCTTCCAGAAGTCTCGTCAGTCTATAAGGCTTCAGAGCAATCTAGCCATTAAGGACCAAAAATACCAAGGATACCAGCAGAGAGGTCAAAGTAAGAAATACTACTGTGAGTCCTTCAAAAGGCCTTCCCTGCTGCCCTGGTAGGCAGTCTTCTAGTTAGACAGTGAATCCTGAAACCCATGCATGTCCTGTAATATTAATGTCTTTCTGAGCTCTCAAAGAAACTGACCAAATGGTACTGCTGCTTACATGATGGGCACCTTTTCCTAGTTGCTACTGGGGCAACTCTTCTGGGCAGAATTAGAGGTAAGCTTATGGAAAGGGCAGTCTTTTCCCCATTGGCCTATCTAGTGTGTAGCTGGCTCCTTCCAAATAGCATGAAGAAGAAAAACAGCTTTAAGGTATCGAAAGGGCCCCAACCAGCTCTTCTTCTGTCTGGATCTCTTGATGTCATATCTTTGAGGGACATGAAACATTGCTTCTTTCAATAGAGTCGATTGAGGGGGTACACGGTGGGACATTAGACTTGAGAGTAAAGTGCATGTACATTGGAAGAAACAGGCCATCAGGAAGGAGTTCCTGGGTTCTTTGTCTACCTATGAGACCATTTTTGTTCCTTGTCCTTTGCAGCATCCCTGCTTGGCTGGAGAAATGTGTTCAGTAAGGAAGCATCACTCTCCAAACTGCTTTCCTTACATTCCCGGGCCCTTGGGAACCTGGGAAAAGAGTCTGATGCTTTCAAGACATAATTTCCAATTTTTCTGATTTTTCTTACATTTCAAAACTATGTGTGTTTGTATGTTCACACATGCCATGACTTGAGACACATATCTGAACAGTAGAGGCCGACACAGGGAAGTGTGGTCTCTCCACAAAGCACATGGGTTCCAGGAACTGAACTTAAGCTGTCTAACGGCATAGTGTCACGTGGGATGATCTCCTGCTGGCCCTAAACACACATTTTCACAACTTCTGTTACCAAGAACTCTTCTGCTCAGTGAGCATCGGAGGTAAAGCTTTGCCCTCTGGACATAAGAAACATACTCTGACTGCCAACGCCCTGCCATTAACACCCACTGGATGATGACTCCCATTCCAAAGCAAACTCTGAGTTCAGGAATGAATGGCTATACTTGGCCTAACTCAGTCAATAGCTTATTTAGGTCACAGTGTAGAGGCTGCAGGCCCAAGTACATATGACAAGGCACAGTTGGGATAGTAACTGAGCTAGAAGCTAGAAGCTGAGGGGTCATGACCTCTGTCAAATACCTTAAAAATTCTTGTTTTTGGTTGGCTGAGATTTTCATACAATGTCTTTTCATCATATTCAACCCCAACTCTTTCCCGATCCAACCAACCTTCCACATCTTCCTAAATTTGTGACTAGTATTATTCATTTTATTTTAAGCCTTTCACAATGAATTTGTGTTCCCAATTTTACTTATGTATTTACTTATTTACATATGTATTTATTCATTTGTTTATTTATACATATGGATATCCATAGGTGCCTGCAGGGATGAGCTGCCAGCAGTTCAGACAGCAAGCACAGACCTATGCAGGCTCTAGCAAGATCTGTGTAATGCCACTCAGAAGGGTCTGGGAAGTTAGCTCAGACACTAAACTTGCTTGCAGTATAAACAGGAGTGAGTTCATGGTAGAAAGCTAAGCCTAGTGGCTTGCCCTCAGGGTCATAAATCAGGTGAGGCCCTAACTAGTGGGTGGGTCTGGTAGGATCACAGACCAGGAAGCCCAGCCTAATGATAAGCTTCACATCCAAGAAAAAGGCTGTCTCTACAAACAAAGTGGCCAACTCCTGAAGGATCTGTGGAACTTGAAGCAAAACACACTTTATTTTGGGTATGTATCTTGCCCACATACAGACATGCATCTACTCACAAAGGACACCCACAGAAAAAACACAGACATCCATAAATGGCCTCTGAAGTGCAGATGGACTGAACTTCACAACTTCCCTGTGACTCCACCTCTAAGCATTTCACCAACTCCTACTGAGGCTACTCAGAAGACAACAGTTGCAACCTGCGAGTGTTAGGGGCCAATGACAGCTTATCCACGACAAAAAGACATGTATTCTCAGAACTCCCTCTCTCTACTCTTGTGTATCTCTATGTTCTCATTTCCCCTCACTGCCATTCAGAAAGGGAAGCAGGACCAGAATGCATGGCTGAGGATGTTTACTTCCCTGACCCCTTCCCTCCCCAGCCAGGCTTCATGATGCAAGCAAGAGACCTAGGGGTACCCACAGGGTTTTCTCTTCTTCTATCCCCGTGTCCCCATTCCCTACTACCTAATCTGTGGCTGAGAGGGTCCACCTTTTTTTGAGGACTCCCAGAAATATGTACTCCTTCAGTAATTCCTGTGGCAAGATTAGCTCTCATCTCTACTACACAGGAGATTCTGTACCCTGAGAACAACCTTCAGGGCAAATACAGTGTACTTCTGTTAGGCATCAGTTGGTTCTCCCAGCCTCTACGTTCTCCAAATCTACTCTATGAAGTATTCCCAATTTGATGCCCAGAGTCTGAACAAGACAAAAAGAAGCACTTGCCCTTTTATGTTTGTCCTTTATACCTACTCCCAGTCCCCAATCCACTCACCTTCTAGTAACCCACTGGCCTATAATTGTGTCTTACGATTCTACTTTCTCTGTGGAAATTTACAATGTGACTGTAAGATTTCTTTTATCATACATCTGTAGCCTTGGAATCTGACACAAAGGAGTGAGAAATTCCATACTCAACTCCCCAGATCCCTCCCAGTTACCCCTATGTTCTAGTTGTTGCCCCTGACGTCTTCCTTGATGACCCATTCTTTGTGTACCCATGGTATCCAAGGACATTGGCATACATGTCCCCATTGCTCAACAAGTCTTTTTGCCCATGAATCTCTGGGCTCCTCTCTTTACCCCCACCCCAGCCCTCTTTCTGTTTTTCCTCCTACATGGATAAACACACTCACAGATTTGCTTAGGAAAATGAAGAACTCGGGGCAGACTTAAACCCTATCACCCTTGTGAACACATATGTCAGGTGTACAGAGGCATTCTTGAATACTACTGGCACAGACACTGTCCCCTGTGATTGGCATGTTCCAATTAGTATCCATTCTAGGATCTCTTCCCATTCCCCAATAGATCACAGAGCTCATGGATTTTAACCATCCAGCTATGTATGACATGTTGAGTATTTGCTGCACACATGAATAAGGGTCCCATACCTTGCCTTCACCATGGGCTGGTGATGGTCATACTCCATCTGGGCCAGAATGCAGTGCTGTACTTGACAGGAAGTCCCATTGGTGATCTGGCCACTAGAGGAGAAAAGATTGGAGAAAGACCCTGTGGCATTGAATGATCATTTGTCTATTATTGGGATTCCATCTGGTTGTACCTTCCTGGGCCAAAGCCTTTCAACCTCCAATTGACTCACCTTAGTCTTGAGACAACTTCAGACCTGTGCTCTATTAAAAAAAGCTTGTATCACTTTTTGTCAGGCCAATCCTGAAGGAAATCAGGGTTTCCTGGCCTAATGGTAAAAAAAAAAAAAAATCACAAAGCATGCTCAGGGTGTACTGTGAGCCCAGGAGAATGCAAAGAGCCTGGAGGTTGAGAACAAAATGTGTTATACTTGCAGAGGGTTAAGTTATGGTTCCTGAAACTCTCATGGGGCTCCTTACAACTGCCTAGAATCCTATTAGGTCTGAGTTATCCCATGCCCTCTTATGTCCTCCATGGGCACCATACTTACAGACAAATGGTATCACCTACACACACACACACACACACACACACACACACACACACTTGAAAGCACAGATTATTTAAAAATTGATATTTACTTGATTCAGTGTCTAATTCATTCCAAGGATCATTATCTTCATATCCCAGCTTTTCTTTTGTTTTCTATAATTGACAATAAACTGTATTTTCATACAACATATCCTGGTTTTAGTTTTCCCTTCTACTCTTCCCAGGTTTTCTTTTCCCCCTGGATCCATTGTCCTCTTTCTCTTGTTGGGAAAAAAACCCCTGCTTCTAAGAGGTAACAACCCAAAATGACAAAGTAAAATATAATAAGATGAACAAAAAACATCACCACATCAAGACTGGAGAAGGCTATCAAACAGGAAGAAAAGAGTCCCCAAAACGGGCATAAGCATCAGAGACCAATTCATTCTCACAGCCAGGATTCCCATAATAATACTAATCTCATGCCTATAGTATGTAAGTAGAGGACCTGGTATAGACCCATATAGGCCTCATGAGTGCTATATCAGTCCCAGTGAACTAACATGTACCCTTATCAGTTGATTCATGGGGCCATGTACTCCTGGTGTCCTCCATCCCCTCTGGCTCTTAACAGTCTTTTTACCTCAACTTCTATGTGATTTCCTGAGTTCCGATGGGGAAAGATATGAGTCCAAGTTAGTCTCTCTTTCCCTACAAGGTCTGGCTGTTGTTTTCTGCATCTGTTCCAATGTGCTGCTGGAGGAAGCCTCTCTAGTGTTGACTGGGTAAGGCACTTGTCTATGAGTATAGCAGAATAAGATTAGGAGTCACTGGTTTGTTGTTGTTGTAGAGACCAGTAATGATGGTTTTACCCTAGTGTTCTAGGCTGTCTAGTCTCCGGATCTTTGTTACACTAATGGCATTGAATATGTGGTCTTTCTTATGGAATGAGCCTGAATTCAAATGAGATATTGATTGAATACTCCTGTAATTTCTTCGCCACCATTGTCCCAGCATATTCTGCAGGCAGTAGAAGTAGCAAGTCCAAAGGTTTGTGGATGGCTTCATCTTGTCTCCTACCCCCTCCCTGATTTTTCTTTCTGCCCACCATTCTTTGAAAAGTACCTTGTGACTAAAGAGATTAGAACATAAGGGTGAAAGTTCCATCTTGTTTTGAAAAGCATGTTCTTTTAGTGAAGAAACAAAGTAAAATATTTTATGATAAAATTGAAGTTTACATGGAAAATATTTCTAATAAGATAGAAGAGATATATAGAAAAACACATTAAAATTGACAATTTTCATGGAAAATTAGAGTAAAGTGGTAGACATAAAAACATTGCTAAATTAATTGAAAAATGAAATAGAAGCAATTTATGATAGAATTGAAGATTAATGTGGAAAATATTTCTGATAAAATTATAGAAAAATATAGAAAAACATGTTAAAATTAAAGATTATCATGGAAGATTTTATATAGATATAATAATGGTAGGCATAAACATATTCCTTAGTTGATTGAAAGTGGAATTATAAACATTTTCTGATAAAGTTGAAGATTTACATTAAATATTTCTGATAAATTGAAGAAATATATAGAAAAACATGTTAAAATTGAAGATTATCATGGAAATTATACAGATAAAATGGTAGGCATAAAAATAATTCTAAGTTGATTGAAAGTGGAATTATAAACATTTTCAGGTAAAATTGAAGATTTACATGGAAAATATTTCTCATAAAATTGGAGAAATATATACAAAAACATGTTAAAATTGACTATTTCATGGAAAATTATACAGATAAAATTGTAGATATAAAAAAACTTTCTAAATTAGTTGAAGGTGGAATTTAAAACATTTTGTGATAAAATCAGAGATTTACATGGTAAACATTTCTGATAAAATAGAAGAAATATATAGAAATACATGTTAAAATTGAAGATTATCATGAAAAACAATGCAGATAAAATGGTAGACATAAAAACATTACTAAATTATTAATTGAAAGAGGAATTACAAACATCTGATAAAAATTTTTTTCTTTTCTTTTTTTGTTTATTCGATATATTTTTTATTTACATTTCAAATGATTTCCCCTTTTCTAGACCCCCACTCCCCGAAAGTCCCATCAGCCCCCTTCCCTCCCCCTGTTTTCCCACCAAATCCTTCCCACTTCCCAGTTCTGGTTTTGCCCTATATTGCTTCACTGAGTCTTTCCAGAACAAGGGGCCCACTCCTCCGTTCTTCTTGTACTTCATTTGATGTGTGGATTATGTTTTTGGCATTCCTGTTTTCTAGGTTAATATCCACTTATTAGTGAGTGCATACCATGATTCATCTTTTGAGTTTGGGTTACCTCACTTAGTATGATGTTCTCCAGCTCCATCCATTTGCCTAAGAATTTCATGAATTCATTGTTTCTAATGGCTGAATAGTACACCATTGTGTATATATACCACATTTTTTGCATCCATTCTTCTGTTGAGGGATACCTGGGTTCTTTCCAGCTTCTGGCAATTATAAATAGGGCTGCTATGAACATAGTGGAACATGTATCCTTATTACATGCTGGGGAATCTTCTGGGTATATGCCCAGGAGTGGTACAGCAGGATCTTCTGGAAGTGAGGTGCCCAGTTTTCTGAGGAACCACCAGCCTGATTTCCAGAGTGGTTGTACCAATTTGCAACACCACCAGCAGTGTAGGAGTGTTCCTCTTTCTCCACATCCTCTCCAACACCTGCTGTCTCCTGAATTTTTAATCTTAGCCATTCTGACTGGTGTAAGGTTGTTTCTCAGGGTTGTTTTGATTTGCATTTCCCTAATGACTAATGAAGTTGAGCATTTTTTAAGATGTTTCTCCGCCATCCGAAGTTCTTCAGGTGAAAATTCTTTGTTTAACTCTGTACTCCATTTTTAAATAGGGTTATTTGGTTTTCTGGAGTCTAACTTCTTGAGTTCTTTATATATATTGGATATTAGCCCTCTATCTGATGTAGGGTTGGTGAAGATCTTTTCCCAATTTGTTGGTTGCCGATTTGTCCTTTTGATGATGTCCTTTGCCTTACAGAAACTTTGTAATTTTATGAGGTCCCATTTGTCAATTCTTGCTCTTAGAGCATACGCTATTGGTGTTCTGTTCAGAAACTTTCTCCCTGTACCGATGTCCTCAAGGGTCTTCCCCAGTTTCTTTTCTATTAGCTTCAGAGTGTCTGGCTTTATGTGGAGGTCCTTGATACATTTGTAGTTGAGCTTAGTACAAGGAGACAAGGATGGATCAATTCCCATTCTTCTGCATGCTGACCTCCAGTTGAACCAGCACCATTTGTTGAAAAGGCTATCTTTTTTCCATTGGATGTTTTCAGCCTCTTTGTCGAGGATCAAGTGGCCATAGGTGTATGGGTTCATTTCTGGATCTTCAATCCTGTTCCATTGATCCTCCTGCCTGTCACTGTACCAATACCATGCAGTTTTTAACACTATTGCTCTGTAGTATTGCTTGAGGTCAGGGATACTGATATCCCTGGAATTTCTTTTATTGTTGAAAATAGTTTTAGCTATCCTGGATTTTTTGTTATTCCAGATGAATTTGAGGATTGCTCTTTCTAACTCTGTGATATTTCTGTTAGTCTATGTTTTTTAATTGGGGAATTCAGTCCATTGATGTTAAGCGATATTAAGGAATAGTGATTGTTGCTTCCTGTTATTTTTGATATTATTTTTATGTTTCTGTGGGTATCTTCTTTTCGGTTTGTTGGAAAAAGATTACTTTCTTGCTTTTTCCAGGGTATAGTTTCCCTCCTTGTATTGGTGTTTTCCCCCTATTATCCTTTGTAGGGCTGGGTTTGTGGAAAGATATTGGGTTTTATCATAGAATATCTTGGTTTCTCCATCTATGGTGATTGAGAGTTTTGCTGGGTATAGTAGTCTGGGCTGGCATTTGTGTTCTCTTATGGTCTGTGTGAGGTCTGCCCAGGATCTTCTAGCTTTCATGGTCTCTGGTGAGAAGTCTGGTGTAATTCTGATAGGTCTGCCTTTATAATTTACCTGCCGTTTTTCCCTTACTGCTTCTAATATTCTTTCTTTGTTTAGTACATTTGGTGTTTTGATTATGATGTGCCAGAAGGACTTTCTGTTCTGGTCCAGTCTGTTTGGCGTTCTGAAGACTTCTTGTGTATTCATGGGCATCTCTTTCTTTAGGTTAAGGAAGTTTCCTTCTATAATTTTGTTGAAGATGGGCTGGTGAGATGGCTCAGTGGTTAAGAGCACCAACTACTTTTCCGAAGGTCCTGAGTTCAAATCCCAGCAACCACATGGCTCTCAACCATCCCTAACAAGATCTGACGCCCTTTTCTGGGGTGTCTGAAGACAGCTACAGTGTACTTACATATAATAAATAAATAAATAAATCTTTAAAAAAATTTGTTGAAGATATTTACTGGCCCTTTAAGTTGGAAATCTTTGCTCTCTTTTATATCTATAAATTTTAGGTTTGGTCTTCTCTTTGTGTCCTGGATTTCTTGGATGTTTTGGGTTATAAGCTTTATGAATTTTCTTTGACTGTTGAGTCAATGTTTTCTATGGTATCTTCAGCACCTGCAATTCTTTCCTCTATCTCTTGTATTCTGTTTCTGATGCTTTCATTTATGACTCCTGGATTCTTTCTAAGGTTTTCCATCTCCAGAGATGTCTCACTTTGTGATTTCTTTATTGTTTCTAATTGCACTTTTAGATCCTGGATGTTTTTGTTCAGTTCCTTCACTTGATTGTTTGCATTTTCCTGTAATTCTTTAAAGGATTTTTGTATTTCCTTTATAAGGGCTTCTGCTTGTTGACCCATGATCTCCTGTATTTCTTTAAAGGAGTTTTGTGTTTTCTCTTTAAGGGCTTTTGCCTGTTGACCCATGTTCTCCTGTATTTCTTTAAGAGAGTTATTTAAGTCCTTCTTGAAGCCCTCTGTCAGTATCATAAGATACAATTTTAAAACCAACTCTTGCTTTTCCATTGTGTTGGGGTATCCAGGACTTGCTGTGGTAGGAGAACTGTGTTTTGGTGTTCCCAAGTAGCCTTGGTTTCTGTTGGTAGGGTTTTTTCGCTTGCCTTTTGTCATCTGTTTGTCTCTGGTACTAGTTGGTCTTCCTGTCTCTGGCTGGAGCTTGTCTGTCCTGTGAGCCTGTAAGCCTGTGTCCATACTCCTGGGAGACCAACACTCTTCTGTCAGGGTCTGTTCACAGAAGGCTCTGGAGCTGTCTGGCTTCCTGGTATAAATGGCAGCCTGAAGGCCTCTGTCACAGCTGCTCCACTGATCATATGCCCTGTGCTCCTAGCTGTTCCCCTCCAAAGAGGAGGTGCAGATCTTACCTCCATTCTCAGAAGTAAAATCCCTGCTGGGAGATTGCTCAGTGCTTCTGGGAGATCACTCTCTCCTGACAGGCTGTGCACAGAAGGCTATGGAGTCTCCCAGCTCCCTGGTGCAAACGGCGGCAGGAAGACTGCCATCCCAGCTCCTCGACTGGTCATGCACTCATGCCTCATGCACTCCTAGGTGTTCCCTGCCAGATAGAATGTGGAGATCTCAACTCCCAAGCTCAGAAGTGAAAGTGCTGCTGGGAGATTGCTCTCTCCTGGTGGGCAGTGCACAGAAGGATGTGGAGCTACCTGGCTTCCTGGTGCAACTGGTGGAGGGAAGAGTTCCTTCCCAGCTGCTCCACTGATCATATGAAAGTTCCATCTTGACTTCTCCATGTTCAATATGTTGTGTGCTTGGTGTCTTCAGCCATGGGGCC
This sequence comes from Apodemus sylvaticus, assembly GCF_947179515.1. Lineage (NCBI taxonomy): Eukaryota > Metazoa > Chordata > Mammalia > Rodentia > Muridae > Apodemus > Apodemus sylvaticus. The sequence continues at coordinate 17,656,308 of NC_067495.1, read as the reverse complement.
GAGCCATGAGTTTTTGAAGAACAATCTTTTGTCTTAGGAACACCTTGGGTTGTTTGGGGGATTTTTAAGGGCCCACTTTGTCAACAACTCAATCAAATACAATCCAGTACTTCCACTTGAATCCTGGACTATCTGTAAGAGACAGCCAGTGGAGAATCTATATCTCTCATTATGAGGAGTTCTCCTTGGGATCTTATTCATAGATTCTGTGAGTTTTCCACTGTACTATTTTACCATCCCTTGAATTGCAACCCAATTCTGGCTGTCTCTACCACATTTTCTCCCTGCCTTACATCCCTGACACCTAACTGCCAATTTCCAGGGTGCCCTAAAATTCCTTTCTATTTCCTTCTCCCAAGGAGATTCATGCGTAACCTCTCTAAGAGTAATGATTTTAAATTATTTTTTATTTACTTAATGGCTAATTCACACTGATGAGTAGATCCATGCCATGTTTAAGTTTTGGGGTCTGAGTTACCTCATTCAGGATGATTATTTTTATACTTCCATTCATTTGCCTGTAAATTTCCTAATGTCATTATAAGTAAAGCTGTGTAATACAATGTTGTGTAAATGTACCAAAGTTTTTTTTATCCATTCTTCTTTTGAGGGCCATCTAGATGGTTTCCAGTTTTTGTCTAGTATGAAGAGAGCAGCAGTGAACATGGTTGGGCAAGTATCCTTGTGGTAGGATGAAGTATCCTTTCAGTATAGGTCTAAGAGTAGTATAATTGGGTCTTGATGTAGTTCAATTCACAACTTTCTGAGGAAAAGAAATTGATTTCCATAGTGTCTGTACAATATTGCATTCTCAAAAGCAATAGATAAGTTTAATCCATATCCTTCCAGCATGATCTGTCATTTTTGTTGTTGATCTTAACAATTCTATAGGTATAAGAGAAAAATCTCAGGGTTATTTTGGTTTGCATTTCCTCTTGGCTAAGGAGGGTGAACATTTCTTTGATTCTTAAATATTTGAGGTTCCATTATTGAGAAGTCTCTGCTTAAATCTAAACTCAGTGTTTAATTCTCTCATATACTGTACCACAACAGTAGTTTTCTTTCCCTTCCCTTCCCCCAGTCTCTTACCCACCATCTTGCCTCGCCCTGCTAGCCACCATCTCTTCCTTCCCTCAGACAAGAGCAGACCTCCCAGAGATATCAATAAAATATGACAAAATAGGCTACAGTAAGAGCAGGCATATACCATCACATCAAGGCTGGATGATGTAACAGTATAGCAGTAAAAGGATTCCAGAAGCAGGGCAAAGTGTCACTGGTGGCTCCTGCTTCCACTATTAGGAATCCCAAAGAACACTCAGCCATAACATATATGCAGATTACCTAGGTCAGACCCCTATAGTCCCCCTCATCTCTTGGAGCCCCTATGATTCTCAGTCAGTTGATTCTGTGGCTCCTGTTCTTGCATAGTCTCTGAATCCTCTGGTTCCTCTGATTCTGCCTCCCAATTCTCCAACAGATTCCCTGAGCTCTACCTAATGATTGTCTGTGAGAATTTGCATGTGTTCCCATCTGTTGCAGGATTAAGTCTCTCTGACCTCACTGCTGATGAGGATGCTAGACCCTAGTTTCAGAACAGTGCAGGTAGGAACAACTGTACGTCTCAAGTTTTTTAGCTGTATTGGTATCCCAATCCATCTACTTTAGGCCTTGACTGCTTACAGAAGATGACATGCTTCAGCTCCATGCTCCCCATACTAGAGTCTTCCTTAGGGTTGCCCTCATAGATTTCATGGAGTTTCCATCACATTAGCTTTCTACCTTGATCCTGAAATATTGCCCATAATTACAGACTTTTCTAACTTCCTTTCCCCACAGCCTGATACCTCCTATTCCCAACCCCACCTAATCCCCTGTTGATCCTTGATATCTATTCAATTCTCCATTCCCGTGGTGATCCTTGAGTCTTCCTGTAAGCCCTTCATGTAATTTAGCCTTTCTAGATCTGTGGATAATATACTGATTAACCTTGACTATATACTAATATCTACTTGTGAGTACATACTATGGTTGTATTTCTGGGTCTGAGTTACCTCACTCAGGATGATATTTTCTAGTTCCACCAGTTTGCCTGCAAATTTAATGATGGAATTGTTTTAAACAGCTCAGTATTACTTTCCATGTTGTATAAATGTAACACTTTTGTTAAATTTAAATTTTTATTTTTTGTTATATTCAACACAATATGTATTTTTATACCAATTATAAAAAATGATGGACATGTTATTAAATGAACGTTAAAAGGTAAAGTCTTTGTTTTGTTTTTAGTAGAGCTTAAAATCTTGGCTTACATTGTAATAAGGTTGTTCTTCAATGTCCCTCATATCCCCAGAGGATTTTACCTACCTAGTAGCTAAGCTAGAGTTGGCAGCTATGCTGCGCCAAGGAATGAATTGTAGACAATTATGTGGAAACAGATTTCCTGCTATGGTCAAAGCTATTTGACTTGAGTGATTGTCATCATTCTCAGCCCACAAGGCACAGGTTAAATTCATTCAAGAAGTGGTGTGTGTATTAAGATGGTCTATCGATGAAGTCATTCATCTACTGTTGTAATAAACAATGGTTCTCCTTGGGGGGTGATACAGACATTACTTGAGGGTAAGATTCTGGTTCATTGGCTGTGATAATTTTTTTTTTTTTGCTCTGTTCACATTGTTTTTTTTAAAATTTTATTCGACATATACTTTATATATATTTCAAATGATTTACCCTTTCTAGGATCCCCCCTCCCTGAAGGTCCCATAAGCCCTCTTCCCTTCCCCTGTTCCCTAATCAACCCCTTCCCGCTTCCCTGTCCGGACTAGTATTCCCCTACCTACACTGCTGCACTGAGTCTTTCCAGGACCAGGGGCCTCTCCTTCCTTCATCTTGGGCATCATTTGATATGTGAATTGTTTCTTGGGTATTCCAAGCTTCTGGGCTAATATCTGCTTATCAGTGAGTGCATACCATGTGTGTGTTCTTTTGTGATTGGTTCACCTTACTCAGGATAACATTCTCCAGTTCCACCCACTTGCCTAAGAATTTCATGAATTCATTGTTTTTAATTGCTGAGTAGTACTCCATTGTATAAGTATACCATATTTTCTGTATCCATTACTCCATTGAGGGACATCTGGATTCTTTTCAGCTTCTGGATATTATAAATAGGGCTGCTGTGAACATAGTGGAGCATGTATACTTATTACATGCTGGGGAATCCTCTGGGTATATGACCAGGAGTGGTATAGTGGGGTACTCTGGTAGCATTATGGCCAGTTTACTGAGGAACTGCCAGACTGATTTCCAGTGTGATTGTACTAGCTTGCAACCCCACCAGCAGTGGAGGAGTGTTCCTCTTTTTTCACATCCTTGCCAGCACCTGTTTTTTCCTGAGTTTTTGATCTTAGTCATTCTGACTGCTGTGAGGGGAAATCTCAGGGTTGTTTTGATTTGCATTTCCCTGATGAATAAGGATGTTGAACATTTCTTTAGGTGTTTCTCAGCCATTCTATATTCCTCAGGTGAAAATTATTTAGCTCTGTACCCCATTTTTAATAGCCTATTTTGCTCTCTGGAGTCCACCTTCTTGAATTCTTTGTATATCTTGGATATTAGCCCTCTGTGTTGGTTGCCATTTTTTCCTTTTGACAGTGTCCTTTGCCTTACAGAAACTTTGTAATTTTATGAGGTCCCATTTGAAAAATTCTTGATCTTAGAGCATATGCTATTGGTGTTCTGTTCAAGAACTTTTCCCCTGTGGCCATGTCCTCAAGGCTCTTCCCCAGTATCTTTTCTTTCTTTCTTTTCTACATTCTTTGTTTACATTTCAAATGATTTCCCCTTTCCTGATTCCCCCCTCACCATAAGTCCCATAAGGTCCCTTCCCTCCGCCTATTCCCCAATCAACTCCCTCCCACTTCTCTATCCTGGTAATCCCCTATATTGCTGCATCAAGCCTTTCCAGGACCAGGACCCTCTCCTTCCTCCTTCTTGGGAATTATTTGATATGTTAATTGTGTCTTGGGTATTCAGAGCTTCTGGACTAATTAATGTCCACTTATCAGTAACTGTATTCCATGTGTGTTCTTTTGTGATTGGGTTACCTCACTTAGGATGATATTTTCCAGTCCCAACCATTTGCTTAAGAATTTCATGAATTCATTGTTTTTAATTGCTGAGTAGTATTCCATTGTGTAAATATACCACATTTTCTTTATCCATTCCTCCACTGAGCAACATCTGGGTTCTTTCCAGTTTCTGGCTATTATAAATTGTGCTGCTATGAACACAGTGGACCATGTGTCCTTATTGCATGCCAGGGAATCCTCTGGGTGTATGCCCAGGAGTGGCATTAACAGGGTCCTCTGGAAGTGTCTTGCCCAGTTTTCTTTCTTTTTTTTGTTTTTTTGGTTTTTTTGTTTTGTTTTATTTTGTTTTGTTTTGTTTTTTTTTGAGACAGGATTTCTCTGTGTAGCCCTGGCTTTCCTGGAACTCACTCTGTAGACCAGCTGGCCTCAAACTCAGAAATTCGCCTGCCTCCATCTTCCAAGTGCTGGGATCAAAGGCATGCGCCACCACTGCCTGGCTTGCCCAGTTTTCTGAGGAACCACCAGACTGATTTCCAGAGTGGTTGTACCAGCTTGCAATCCCACCAGCAGTGGAGGAGTGTTCCTCTTTCTCCACATCATCACCAGCACCTGCTGTCTCCTGAGTTTTTAATCTTAGTCATTCTGACTGGTGTGAGGTGAAATCTCAGGGTTGTTTTGATTTGCATTTCCCTAATGACTAATGATCTTGAACATTTCTTAAGGTGCTTCTCAGCCATTCAAAATTCTTCATGCAAAAATTCTTTGTTTAGCTCTATACCCCATTTTTTAATAGGGTGTTTGGCTCTCTGGATCCTAATTTCTTGAGTTCTTTGTATATATTGGATATTAGCCCTCTCTTGGATGTAGGGTTGGTGAAGATCTTTTCCCAATTTGTTGGTTGCCATTTTGTCCGATTGACAGTGTCCTTTACCTTACAGAAACTTTATAATTTTATGAGGTCCCATTTGTCAATTCTTTTTTTTTTTTCTCTCTTTTTTTTTTATTTGATATAATTTATTTACATTTCAAATGATTTCCCCTTTTCTAGCCCCCCCCACTCCCCGAAAGTCCCGTAAGCCCCCTTCTCTTCCCCTGTCCTCCCTCCCACCCCTTCCCAATTCCCCGTTCTGGTTTTGCCAAATACTGTTTCACTGAGTCTTTCCAGAACCAGGGACCACTCCTGCTTTCTTCTTGTATCTCATTTGATGTGTGGATTATGTTTTGGGTATTCCAGTTTTCTAGGTTAATAACCACTTATTAGTGAGTGCATACCATGATTCACCTTTTGAGTCTGGGTTACCTCACTTAGTATGATGTTCTCTAGCTCCATCCATTTGCCTAAGAATTTCATGAATTCATTGTTTCTAATGGCTGAATAGTACTCCATTGTGTAGATATACCACATTTTTTGTATCCACTCTTCTGTTGAGGGATACCTGGGTTCTTTCCAGCATCTGGCAATTATAAATAGGGCTGCTATGAACATAGTAGAGCATGTATCCTTATTACATGGTGGGGAATCCTCTGGGTATATGCCCAGGAGTGGTATAGCAGGATCTTCTGGAAGTGAGGTGCCCAGTTTTCGGAGGAACCGCCAGACTGCTTTCCAGAGTGGTTGTACCAATTTGCAACCCCACCAGCAGTGGAGGAGTGTTCCTCTTTCTCCGCACCCTCTCCAACACCTGCTGTCTCCTGAATTTTTAATCTTAGCCATTCTGACTGGTGTAAGATGAAATCTTAGGGTTGTTTTGATTTGCATTTCCCTAATGACTAATGAAGTGGAGCATTTTTTAAGATGCTTCTCCGCCATCCGAAGTTCTTCAGGTGAGAATTCTTTGTTTAACTCTGTACCCCATTTTTTAATAGGGTTGTTCGGTTTTCTGGAGTCTAACTTCTTGAGTTCTTTATATATATTGGATATTAGCCCTCTATCTGATGTAGGATTGGTGAAGATCTTTTCCCAATTTGTTGGTTGCCGATCTGTCCTCTTGATGGTGTCCTTTGCCTTACAGAAACTCTGTAACCTTATGAGGTCCCATTTGTCAATTCTTGCTCTTAGAGCATACGCTATTGGTGTTCTGTTCAGAAACTTTCTCCCTGTACCGATGTCCTCAAGGGTCTTCCCCAGTTTCTTTTCTATTAGCTTCAGAGTGTCTGGCTTTATGTGGAGGTCCTTGATCCATTTGGATTTGAGCTTAGTACAAGGAGACAAGGATGGATCAATTCGCATTCTTCTGCATGCTGACCTCCAGTTGAACCAGCACCATTTGTTGAAAAGGCTATCTTTTTTCCATTGGATGTTTTCAGCCTCTTTGTCGAGGATCAAGTGGCCATAGGTGTGTGGGTTCATTTCTGGATCTTCAATCCTGTTCCATTGATCCTCCTGCCTGTCACTGTACCAATACCATGCAGTTTTTAACACTATTGCTCTGTAGTATTGCTTGAGGTCAGGGATACTGATTCCCCCAGATTTTCTTTTGATGCTGAGAATAGTTTTAGCTATCCTGGGTTTTTTGTTGTTCCAGATGAATTTGATAATTGCTCTTTCTAACTCTGTGAAGAATTGAGTTGGGATTTTGATGGGTATTGCATTGAATCTGTATAGTGCTTTAGGCAAAATGGCCATTTTAACTATATTGATTCTACCGATCCATGAGCATGGGAGGTTTTCCCATTTTTTGAGGTCTTCTTCCATTTCCTTCTTCAGAGTCTTGAAGTTCTTGCCATACAGATCTTTCGCATGTTTGGTAAGAGTCACCCCAAGATACTTTATACTGTTTGTGGCTATTGTGAAGGGGGTCATTTCCCTAATTTCTTTCTCAGCCTGCTTATCCTTTGAGTATAGGAAGGCCACTGATTTGCTTGAGTTGATTTTGTAACCTGCCACTTTGCTGAAGTTGTTTATCAGCTGTAGGAGCTCTCTAGTGGAGTTCTTTGGGTCACTTAGGTAGACGATCATGTCGTCTGCAAATAATGATAGTTTGACTTCCTCCTTTCCAATTTGTATCCCTTTGACCTCCTTATGTTGTCGAATTGCCCGAGCTAGTACCTCAAGTACAATATTGAAAAGATAAGGAGAAAGGGGGCAGCCTTGTCTGGTCCCTGATTTCAGTGGGATTGCTTCAAGTTTCTCTCCGTTTAGTTTGATGCTGGCTACCGGTTTGCTGTATATTGCTTTTACTATGTTTAGGTATGGGCCTTGAATTCCTGTTCTCTCCAAGACTTTAAGCATGAAAGGATGCTGAATTTTGTCAAATGCTTTTTCAGCATCCAATGAAATGACCATGTGGTTTTGTTCTTTGAGTTTGTTTATGTAGTGGATTGTATTGATGGATTTCCGTATATTGAACCAACCCTGCATTCCCGGGATAAAGCCTACTTGATCATGGTGGATGATCGTTTTGATGTGTTCTTGGATTCGGTTGGCAAGAATTTTGTTGAGTATTTTTGCATCGATGTTCATAAGGGAAATTGGTCTGAAGTTCTCTTTCTTTGTTGGATCTTTGTGTGGCTTTGGTATCAGCGTAATTGTGGCTTCGTAGAAGGAATTGGGTAGTGTTCCTTCTGTTTCTATTTTGTGGAATAGTTTGAAGAGTATTGGTGTTAACTCTTCTTTGAAGGTCTGGTAGAATTCTGCACTGAAACCATCTGGTCCTGTGCTTTTTTTGGTTGGAAGACTTTCTATGACTCCTTCTATTTCTTTAGGCTTTATGGGACTGTTTAGATGGTCTAGTTGGTCCTGATTTAATTTTGGTATTTGGTATCTGTCAAGGAAATTGTCCATTTCCTCCAGATTCTCCAGTTGTGTTGAGTACAGGCTCTTGTAGTAGGATCTGATGATTTTTTGGATTTCCTCAGTTTCCGTTGTTATATCTCCCTTTTCATTTCTAAGTTTGTTAATTTGGATACTTTCTCTGTGCCCTTTGGTCAGTCTGGCTAAGGGTTTATCTATCTTGTTGATTTTCTCAAAGAACCAGCTCCTAGTTTTGTTGATTTTTTGTATGGTTCTCTTTGTTTCTACTTGATTGATTTCGGCCCTGAGTTTGATGATTTCCTGCCTTCTACTCCTCCTGGGTGAAATAGCTTCTTTTTGTTCTAGGGCTTTCAGGTGTGTCATTAAGTTGGTAATGTATGCTCTCTCCATTTTCTTTTTGGAGGCACTCAGGGCTATGAGTTTTCCTCTTAGCACTGCTTTCATTGTGTCCCATAGATTTGGGTATGTTGTGTTTTCATTTTCATTGTGTTCTAAAAAGTCTTTAATTTCTTTCTTTATTTCTTCCTTGACCAAGGTGTCATTGAGTAGAGTATTGTTCAATTTCCACGTGTATGTGGGTTTTCTGTTGTTTCTGTTGCTATTGAAGACCACTTTTATTCCATAGTGATCAGATAGGAGGCATGGGATTAGTTCTATCTTTTTATATTTGTTGAGGTCTGTCTTGTGACCAATTATATGGTCGATTTTGGAGAAGGTACCATGAGGTGCTGAAAAAAAGGTATATTCTTTTGTTTTAGGATAGAATGTTCTATATATATCAGTTAAGTCTAATTGGTCCAAAGCTTCAATTAGTTTCATTGTGTCCTTGTTTAGTTTCTGTTTTCCTGATCGGTCCATTGAGGAAAGTGCAGTGTTGAAGTCACCCACAATTATTGTGTTAGGTGCAATGTGTGCTTTGAGTTTTAATAAAGTTTCTTTTATGAAAGAGGGTGCCCTTGCATTTGGAGCATAGATGTTCAGGATTGAGAGTTCTTCTTGTTGTATTTTTCCTTTGACCAGCAAGAAGTGTCCCTCAGAGTCTCTTTTGATGACTTTGGGTTGAAAGTCAATTTTATCTGATATTAAAATGGCTACTCCAGCTTGTTTCCTGAGACCATTTGCTTGTAAAATTGTCTTCCAGCCTTTTACTCTAAGGTAGTGTTTGTCTTTGACCCTGAGGTGTGTTTCCTGTAAGCAGCAAAATGTAGGGTCCTGTTTACGTATCCAGTCAGTTAGTCTGTGTCTTTTTATTGGGGCATTGAGTCCATTGATGTTAAGAGATATTAAGGAATAGTGATTGTTACTTCCTATCATTTTTGACGTTATTTTTTAAATTTGATTGCTTAACTTCTTTTGGGTTTGATGAAAGGTTACTATCTTGCTTTTTTCAGGGTGGAGTTTCCCTCCTTGTATTGGTGTTGTCCTCCTATTATCCTTTTTAGGGCCGGGTTTGTGGATAGATATTGGGTGAACTTGGTTTTGTCGTGAAATATCTTAGTTTCTCCATCTATGGTGATTGAGAGTTTTGCTGGATATAGTAGTTTTGGTTGGCATTTGTGTTCTCTTAGAGTCTGCATGAGATCTGCCCAGGACCTTCTAGCCTTCATAGTCTCAGGTGAAAAGTCTGCTGTGATTCTGATAGGTCTTCCTTTATATGTTACTTGGCCTTTTTCTCTTACTGCCTTTAGTATTCTTTCTTTGTTTAGAACATTTGGTGTTTTGATTATTATGTGACGGGAAGTATTTCTGTTCTGGTCCAGTCTGTTTGGAGTTCTGTAGGCTTCTTGTATATTCATGGGCATCTCTCTCTTTAGGTTAGGGAAGTTTTCTTCCATAATTTTATTGAAGATATTTGCTGGCCCTTTAAGTTGTAAATCTTCACTCTCATCTATGCCTATAATCCTTAGGTTTGGTCTTCTCATTGTGTCCTGGATTTCCTGGATATTTTGGGTTACAAGCTTTTTGCACTTTGCATTTTCTTTAACTGTTGAGTCCATGGTTTCTATGGAATCTTCAGCATCTGAGATTCTTTCTTCTATCTCTTGTATTCTGTTGTTGATATTTGCATCTCTGTCCCCTGATTTCTTCCCAAGGCTTTCTATCTCCAAAGTTGTCTCCCTTTGAGTTTTCTTAGTTGTTTCTACTTCTGATTTTAGATCCTGGATGGTTTTGCTTAGCTCCTTCCCTTGCATGTTTGTGTTTTCCTGTAATTCTTTAAGAGATTTTTGTGTTTCCTCTTTCATGAGCTCAGCCTGTTGACCAAAGTTCTCCTGTATTTCTTTAAGAGATTTTTGTGTTTCGTCTTTCATGACCTCAGCCTGTTGAGCAAAGTTCTCCTGTATTTCTTTAAGTGTTTTTTGCATTTCCTCCTTGTTGGCTTTTGTATTCTCCTGGATTTCTTTCAATGATTTTTGTGTTTCCCTTGCAAGGGCTTCTAACTTTTGATCCATTTTCTCCTCAATGTCCTTCGTGTGTTCCTGTACCAGCATCATGACCAGTGATTTTAAATCCAAATCTTGTTTTACTGGTGTGATGGGGTATCCAGGACTTGCTGGTAGAGGAGAATTTGGTTCAGATGTTGCCATATTGCCTTGATTTCTGTTAGTGACGTTTCTGCGTTTGCCTTTTGCCATCTAGCTCTCACTGGTGTTACTTGGTCTTGTCAGTGCTGGACTCACCAGTGCAAGCTGCCCCTTCCCCGTTGGCCTCTGGTGCACAGCTTACACTCTGCACTGCCTATAGACAGGGTGCTGTTGTCCAGGCTGTTCAGATCCCGAAGCAGGCACCTGAAGGCTCCCGCTGGGGCCCGCAGGATTTATTGGAGCACACCGACTTCTCCCAGCTGGCCGCCCGGAAGCCCCCACTAGCCTCTTGAGGGACCTGGAGATGTGGCGGCCACCCAGGCTGATCTGAAGCGGAGAGAGTTGAGCTGGGGGCTTCTGCCTGAGGCCTTGCCCCAGATTGTGTCTGTGGACCAGGTGGAACCCGTGTGCACCCCCAGGGAGCTCCGAAGGTGAATGTTGCTGTGACCTCCCCTGTGCTCCGCTCACTCCGCTGGGCAGCCGATTTCCCCAACCGGGCTGGCGCACACTAGGTTAGCCTTGTCGCCTGGGCCCTGAGTCCAGGCAAACGCCTGGGAGGCCAAGGTCCGAGCAAAGTTCCCCTAGGGCTATGTCTGTTATTTGGGTCCGCCAGGTGACCCGGATGGCGGGCGTGCGCGTCCGCGCTCCGCGAAAGCACCGGGAGAGTCTGTTGTGCTAATAACCTCCTGGGCTGGTTGACACACAGATGGCCCACCAAGCCGCCCAGTTCTTGGGGTCAGTCCTGTGCCTTTTGGGGCCTAGACCCCCGTTTTGTTAGCCTCAGGCTACGCTTGTTAGCAGTCTCTGCCCTCCCGAGCACTATGGCTCCTGTAGGCAAAATGGCGGCGCGTGCACCGGCCGGGGCAAAAAAAAAAACTCCTGGCTGGGTTGGCGCCCCGATGGCCACTCGAACAGCCCAGGGCCTGGGTGCAGGCCAACGCCCGTCTGGCTCAGACCCCTGCGGTGTTGGGCCTAGGATTATGTTTGTGTACCTCAGTCTGACCGATCTCTGGAGCCCGGGATCAAGATGGCGGTGAGTCTCTCCTGACTGGCGGGCAGCCGAGTTCTGAAGTGGCTTCCGTGCAGCGAAAGGCTCCGCAGAACCGCAGTTGCTTGCCGCCCGGCTGGTCAGCGAAGGTCAGTGGTCGTGGGCGCAGGGCCTAACTGGACCCTGTGTTGCCTTGGTTCCACCGCTGATGGCCCTTCAGCTGGAGCAGCCACTGCTACCGCCGCCGCCGCCGCCCCCATTTGTCAATTCTTGATCTTAGAGCATAAACTATTGGTGTTCTGTTCAGGAACTTTTCCCCTGTGCTCATGTCCTCAAGGGTCTTCCCCAGCTTCTTTTCTATTAGTTTCAGTGTGTCTGGTTTTATGTGGAGGTCCTTGATCCACTTGGAATTGAGCTTAGTACAAGGAGATAAGAATGGATTGATTTGTATTCTACATGCTGACCTCCAGTTGAACCAGTGCCATTTGTTGAAAAGGCTATCTTTTTTTCCACTGGATAGTTTCAGCTCCTTTGTTGAAGATCAAGTGACCATAGGTGTGTGAGTTCATTTCTGGGTCTTCAATCCTATTCCATTGATCTACCTGCCTGTCACTGTACCAGTACCATGCAGTTTTTAACACAATTGCTCTGTAGTACCGCTTGAGGTCTGGGATACTGATTTACCCCAGAAGTTCTTTTACTGTTGAGGATGGTTTTAGCTATCCTGTTTTTGTTGTTGTTGTTGTTGTTGTTATTACAGATGAATTTGAGAATTGCTCTTTCTAACTCTATAAATAACTGAGTTGGGATTTTGATGGGGATTGCATTGAATCTGTAGATTGCTTTTTGCAAGATGGCCATTTTTACTATAGTAATCCTGCCAATCCATGAGCATGGGAGATTTTTCCATTTTCTGAGGTCTTCTTCAATTTCCTTCTTCAGAGACCTGAAGTTCTTCTCATACAGATCTTTCACTTGTTTGTTTAGAGTCACACCAAGATACTTAATATTGTTTGTGGATATTGTGAAGGGTGTCATTTACCCAATTTCTTTCTCAGCTTGCTTATCCTTTGAGTATAGGAAGGCTACTCTCAACTATTCTCAACAATAAAAGAATTTCTGGGAGAATCAGTATCCCAGACATCAAGCTACACTATAAAGCAATAGTGATAAAAAAAAATGCCTGGTATTAGTACAGTGATAGGCAGATAGATAATGGAAGAGAAGTGAAGACCCAGAAATCAACCCACATAGCTTGGTCACTTGACCTTTGACAAAGGAGGTACAGCCATCCAGTGGTTCCATTTGAAAAAATGGTGCTGGTTCAACTGGCATTTAGCATGCAGAAGAATGCAAATCAATCCATTGTTATCTCCTTGTACAAAGTTCAAATCCAAGTGGATCAAGGACCTCCACATAAAACTAGACACACTGAAACTAATAGAAAAGAAAGAGGGGAAGAGCCTTGAGCACATGGGCACAGGGGAAATTTTCTTGAACAGAACACCAATAGCTTATGCTCTAAGATCAAATGACAAATGGGACCTCATAAAATTACAAAGTTTCTATAAGGCAAAGAACACTGTCAATAGGACAAAAAGACAACCAACCGATTGGGAAAAGATCTTTAGCAACCCTACATCTGACAGAGGGCTAATATCCAATATATATAAAGAACTCAAGAAGTTAGACTACAGAGAACCAAATAAACCTGTTGAAAAATGGGTTACAGAGCTAAACAAAGAATTCTCAACTGAGGAATATCGAATGACTGAGAAGCATTTAAAGAAATATTCAACATCCTTACTCATCAGAGAAACACAAATCAAAACAACCCTGAGATTCCACCTCACACCAATCAGAATGAGTAAGATCAAAAACTCAGGTGATAGCAGGTGCTGGCGAGGATGTTGAGAAAGAGAAACACTCCTCCACAGCTAGTGGGATTGTAAACTGGTAAAACCACTCTGGAAATCAGATTGGCAGTTCCTCAGAAAACTGGTCATTGTACTACTGGAGGACCCAGCTACGCCACTCCTGGGCACATACCCAGAAGATTCTCCAACATGTAATAAAGATACATCCTCCACCATGTTCATAGCAGTCTTATTTATAATAGCCAGCAGCTTGAAAGTTTCCAGATGTCCCTCAACAGAGGAATGGATACAGAAAATGTGGTATATTTACGCAATGAAATACTACTCAGGTATTAAAAACAACGAATTCATGAAATTCTTTTTTTAGTAATTTTTTTATTTTCAATATTCTTTGTTTACATTCAAAATGATTTTCCCTTGAATTCATGAAATTCTTATGCACATGGATGGAACACCCAGGAGGAGTAGAAGGCAGGAAATCATCAAACTCAGGGCTGAAATCAATCAATTGGAAACAAAGCGAACTGTACAAAGAATTAACGAATCCAGGAGCTGGTTCTTTGAGAAAATCAACAAGATAGATAAACCCTTAGCCAGACTGACCAAAGGGCACAGAGAAAGTATCCAAATTAACAAACTTAGAAATGAAAAGGGAGATATAACAACGGAAACTGAGGAAATCCAAAAAATCATCAGATCCTACTACAAGAGCCTGTACTCAACACAACTGGAGAATCTGGAGGAAATGGACAATTTCCTTGACAGATACCAAATACCAAAATTAAATCAGGACCAAATAGATCATCTAAACAGTTCCATAACGCCTAAAGAAATAGAAGGAGTCATAGAAAGTCTCCAAAAAAAGCACAGGACCAGATGGTTTCAATGCAGAATTCTATCAGACCTTCAAAGAAGAGTTAACACCAATACTCTTCAAACTATTCCACAAAATAGAAACAGAAGGAACACTACCCAATTCCTTCTACGAAGCCACAATTACGCTGATACCAAAGCCACACAAAGATCCAACAAAGAAAGAGAACTTCAGACCAATTTCCCTTATGAACATCGATGCAAAAATACTCAATAAAATTCTTGCCAACCGAATCCAAGAACACATCAAAACAATCATCCACCATGATCAAGTAGGCTTTATCCCGGGAATGCAGGGTTGGTTTAATATACGGAAATCCATCAATGCAATCCACTACATAAACAAACTCAAAGAAAAAAACCACATGGTCATTTCATTGGATGCTGAAAAAGCATTTGACAAAATTCAGCATCCTTTCATGCTTAAAGTCTTGGAAAGAACAGGAATTCAAGGCCCATACCTAAACATAGTAAAAGCAATATACAGCAAACCGGTAGCCAGCATCAAACTAAATGGAGAGAAACTTGAAGCAATCCCACTAAAATCAGGGACTAGAGAGGGCTGCCCCCTCTCTCCTTATCTTTTCAATATTGTACTTGAGGTACTAGCTCGGGCAATTCGACAACATAAGGAGGTCAAAGGGATACAAATTGGAAAGGAAGAAGTCAAACTATCATTATTTGCAGATGACATGATAGTCTACCTAAGTGACCAAAAAAACTCCACTAGAGAGCTCCTACAGCTGATAAACAACTTCAGCAAAGTGGCAAGTTATAAAATCAACCCAAGCAAATCAGTGGCCTTCCTATACTCAAAGGATAAGCAGGCTGAGAAAGAAATTAGGGAAATGACCCCCTTCACAATAGCCACAAACAGTATAAAGTATCTTGGGGTGACTCTTACCAAACATGTGAAAGATCTGTATGACAAGAACTTCAAGACTCTGAAGAAGGAAATGGAAGAAGACCTCAAAAAATGAGAAAATCTCCCATGCTCATGGATCGGTAGAATCAATATAGTTAAAATGGCCATTTTGCCTAAAGCACTATACAGATTCAATGCAATACCCATCAAAATCCCAACTCAATTCTTCACAGAGTTAGAAAGAGCAATTATCAAATTCATCTGGAACAACAAAAAACCCAGGATAGCTAAAACTATTCTCAGCAACAAAAGAAATTCTGGGGGAATCAGTATCCCTGACCTCAAGCAATACTACAGAGCAATAGTGTTAAAAACTGCATGGTATTGGTACAGTGACAGGCAGGCAGATCAGTGGAACAGGATTGAAGATCCGGAAATGAACCCACACACCTATGGCCACTTGATCCTCGACAAAGGGGCTGAAAACATCCAATGGAAAAAAGATAGCCTTTTCAACAAATGGTGCTGGTTCAACTGGAGGTCAGCATGCAGAAGAATGCGAATTGATCCATCTTTATTGCCTTGTACTAAGCTCAAATCCAAATGGATCAAGGACCTCCACATAAATCCAGACACTCTGAAGCTAATAGAAAAGAAACTGGGGAAGACCCTTGAGGACATTGGTACAGGGAGAAAATTTCTGAACAGAACACCAATAGCGTATGCTCTAAGATCAAGAATTGACAAATGGGACCTCATAAAATTACAAGTTTCTGTACGGCAAAGGACACCATCAAAAGGACAAATCGGCAATCAACAAATTGGGAAAAGATCTGCACCAATCCTACATCAGATAGAGGGCTAATATCCAATATATATAAAGAACTCAAGAAGTTAGACTCCAAAAAACCAAACAACCCTATTTAAAAATGGGGTACAGAGTTAAACAGGGAATTCTCACCTGAAGAACTTCGGATGGCGGAGAGGCATCTTAAAAAATGCTCAACTTCATTAGTCATTAGGGAAATGCAAATCAAAACAACCCTGAGATTTTATCTTACACCAGTCATAATGGCTAAGATTAAAAATTCAGGAGACAGCAGGTGTTGGAGAGGATGTGGAGAAAGAGGAACACTCCTCCACTGCTGGTGGTGTTGCAAATTGGTACAACCACTCTGGAAATCAGTCTGGCGGTTCCTCTAAAAACTGGGCACCTCACTTCCAGAAGATCCTGCTATACCACTCCTGGACATATACCCAGAGGATTCCCCACCATGTAATAAGGATACATGCTCTACTATGTTCATAGCAGCCCTATTTATAATTGCCAGATGCTGGAAAGAACCCAGGTATCCCTCAACAGAAGAGTGGATGCAAAAAATATGGTATATCTACACAATGGAGTACTATTCAGCCATTAGAATCAATGAATTCATGAAATTCTTAGGCAAATGGATGGAGCTAGAAAACATTATACTAAGTGAGGTAACCCAGACTCAAAAGGTGAATCATGGTATGCACTCACTAATAAGTGGATATTAACCTAGAAAACTGGAATACCCCAAACATAATCCATACATCAAATGAGGTACAAGAAGAAAGGAGGAGTGGCCCCTTGTTCTAGAAAGACTCAGTGAAGAAGTATAGGGCAAAACCAGAACGGGGAAGTGGGAAGGGGTGGGTGGGAGGACAGGGGGAGAAAAGGGGGCTTATGGGACTTTCGGGGAGTGGGGGGCTAGAAAAGGGGAAATCATTTGCAATGTAAATAAAAAATATATCGAATAAAAAAAAGACAAAAAAAAAAAAAAGAAAATATCATGCTGAGTGAGGTATGCATTCACTGAGAAGTGGATATTAGCCTAGAAGCTTAGAATACCCAAGATGCAATTCACAGATCATATGAAGCTCAAGCAGAGGATGGCCTTGTTAGTCATCAAATGGAGGAGAGGGCCTCAGTCCTGAGAAGGCTGGATATCCCAGTATAGGGGAATGCCAGGAGATGGTAGAGGGAGTGGGTGGATTGATAAGTGGGGGTAGGGGGATGGGATATGGTGTTTTTGGAGGGGAAACCAGGAAATGCGATAACATTTGAAATGTAAATAAAGAAAATATCTAATAAAAGAAAAAAGAAAAAAGAGAAATACAGGAGAACACAGGTAAACAGCTAGACGCTCTCATAGAGGAAACATAAAAATCATTAAAGAATTACAGCAAAACACAATCTCAACAGGTGAAGGAAATTATAAAAACCACCAGGATATAAAAATGGAACTAGAAACAATAAAGAAATCACAACGTGTGACAACTCTGGAGCTAGAAAACCTAGGAAATAGATCAGGAGTCATAGATACAAGCATTAGCAACAGAATACAAGAAATAGAAGAGAGAATCTCAGGTGAAGAAGATATCATAGAAAACATTGACACAGCAGTCAAAGAAAAAGAAAAATGCAGAAAACACCTAACACAAAACATCCAGGAAATCCAGGATCCACAATGAGGAGACCAAACCTATGGCATAGAAGAGAGTGACAATTCCCAACTTAAAGGGCCAGTAAATATCTTCAACAAAATTAGAGAAGAAAACTTCCCTAGCCTAAAAAAAGAGACACCCATGTACATATAAGAAGCTTACAGAACACCAAATAGACTGGATCAGAAAAGAAATTTCTCCTGTCACGTAATAATCAAAACACCAAATGCACTAAACAAAGAAAGAATATTAAAAGCAGTAAGGGAAAAAGGTCAAGTAACATGTAAAGGGAGGTCTATTAGAATTACACCAGACTTCTCACCAGAGACTATGAAAGCTAGAAGATCCTGTGCAGATGCATACAGATCTTAAGAGAACACAAATGCCAGCTCAGGCTCCAGTATCCAGTAAAACTCTCAATTACCATAGATGGAGAAAATAATATATTCTGATTTGCTGTGACAAAACCAAATTTACACAATATCTTTCTACAAAGATGGAAAACACCAAATAGGGAATCTATACCCTAGAAAAAGCAAGATAGTAACCTTTCAACAAACCCACACAAACTTAATTCTACCAATGGAAACATAAATAGCGGGAAGTAACAATTACTTTTTCATAATATCCCTTAATATGAAAATTAATGTTACCAACATATCCTAATCGATTTAAATTCAAAAATATGAGTTAGTAGAACTTTGTTGGCTATTACCCAGTGGTCTCTCTAATTTGGTAATTGGAGATATATGTCCAATGTTGTAAGATCCATATAAACTTTCTGCTTGTTTCCATGTGACATATCTTGCTGTGTACCACATGATGGTCTCGAAATCATGCTTCTCCTATCTCAGCCTCTGTCTTCGTAGGATTGTTTATTTGATGTTTTTACTCTATACTATGGTTTTCAGAACAGTTTACATATTTCAAAATTATTTACATAGCAAAAAGAAACATAGACAACTAATTTGGAAGGTGGCTTTTAAGAGACAACAAAGAGTGAGACTGAATGTTTTGCTTGATATTTATAATTATTGTATCAATTTTGAAGATGACCTTATAAGTTACTCTTTTTCTGAGATGAATGCTTTTCAAAATTATCACACTCATGACTGTGTAGTAAACTGGTAAGCAGGGATCACCAGAGTATAGCATCACTTGGGACACACACAGCCAGGACTCTGCCTACACCCAGGAGCTTACCAGCACCACAGCAATCTGTGCCAGGGAAAGCAGGTCACCCAGGGTTGCTGAGATAAGTTGGAAGGCACACAGGAAGGGCAAACACCAGCCAGTGACAGCAGGCCCAACTAACACCAGAGATAATTATAGGACAAAAGATAAATGTAGGAATGTTGCCAATAGAAATCAAGGCAATATGGCACCATCTGAACCCAATTCTCCCACAACAGCAAGTCTTGGATACCCCAACACACCAGGTAAGCAAGATTTGGATTTAAAATCACAGGTCATGATGCTGATGGAGGGCTTCATGTAGGGGTTCAAGAAGGGCATAAATAAATCCCTTAATACAGGAGAACACAAGTAAACAGGGAGAAGCCCTTGAAGAACTAAGGGAAAACAACAAAAAAGGTGAAGGAATTGAACAAAGCTATTCAGGATCTAAAGGTGGAAGTAGAAACAATAATGAAATGACAAAGGGAAACAAATTGGGTCATAGAAAAGCAAGAAAAGAAGTCAGGAGTCATGGATCCAAGTATCAACAACAGAATACAAGAGATAGAAGATAAAATCACAGATGCAGATGATACCATAGAAAGCATTGATACAACAGTCAAAGAAAATGAAAATGCAAAAAGCTCCTGATCCAAACATCCAGGAAATCCAGGACAAAATGAGAAGACCAAACCTAAGGATTATAGGTATAGAAGAGAGTGAAGATTTCCAACTTAAAGGACTGGTAAATGTCTTCAACAAAATTATAGAAGAGAACTTGCCTAAAGAAATAGATGGCCATGGACATACAAGAAGCCTACAGAACTCCAAATAGATTTGACCAGAAAAGAAATTCTTCCTCCCGTCACATAATAATTAAAACACCAAATGTACTAAACAAAGAAAGAATATTAAAAGCGGTAACGGGAAAAGGTCAAGTAACATATAAAGGTAGACCTATCAGAATTACACAGGACTTCTGACCAGAGACTATGAAAGCCAGAAGAGCCTGGGCAGATGTCAGACAGACCCTAAGGGAAAACAAATGCCAACCCAGACTGCTATATCCAACAAATCTCTCAATTACCATAAATGGAGAAACAAAGGTATTTCATGACAAAAACAAATTTACACAGTATCTTTCCACAAATCCAGCCCTTCAAAGGATAATGAATGGAAAACACCAACAAAATGAGGGAAACTACACACTTGAAAAAGCAAGAAATTAATCTTTCAACAAACCCAAAAGAAGATAACCATACAAACATAAAAATTACAACAAAATTAACAGGAAGCAACAATCACTATTCCTTAATATCTCTTAACGTCAACAGACTCAATTCCCAAATAAAAAGACATAGACTAACAGACTGGATTCGTAAACAAGACCAAAAATTTTGTTGCATACAGTAAATGCACCTCAGTGTCAGAGTGAAACACTACCTCAGAGTCAAAGGCTAGAAAACAGTTTTCCAAGCAAATTGTTCCAGGAAACAAGCTGGAGTAGCCATTCTAATAACCAATGAAATAGACTTTCAACCAAAAATCATCAAAAAAGACACAGGAGGACACTTTATACTCATCAAAGGAAAATTCTACCAGGAAGAATTCTCAATTCTGAAAATCTATGCTCCAAATACAAGGTCACCCTCATTCATAAAGGAAACTTTACTAAAGCTTAAAGCACACATTGCACCCCACACAATAATAGTGGGTGACTTTCAACACTCCATTCTCCTCAATGGAGAGATCAGAGATACACAAACTAAACAGAGACACAGTGAAACTAACAGAAGTTTTGGACCAAGTGGATTTAATAGATATCAATAGAACATTTCATCCTAAATCAAAAAAATATACCTTCCTCTCAGCACCTCATGGTACCTTCTCCAAAATTCACCATATAATTGGTCACAAAACAGAACACTATAGATATAAGAAGATTGAACTAATTTCATGCCTCCTATTGGATCACTATGGTGTAAGGGTGGTCTTCAATAGCAACAAAAACAATGGTAAGACCACATTCACATGGAAGCTGAACAATGCTCTACTCAATGATACCTTGGTAAAGGAAAAAAATAAGGAAAGAAATAAAAAACTTTTTAGAATTTAAAGAAAATGAAGGAACAATATACCCAAATTTATGGGACACAATGAAATCAGTGCTAAGAGGAAAACTCATGGCTCTGAGTGCCTCCAGAAAGAAGCTGGAGAGAGCATACACTAGCAGCGTTACAGCACACCTGAAATTTTTAGAAGAGAAAAAAGCTTATACACCCAAGAGGAGTAGAAGGCAGGAAATAATCAAACTGAGGGCTGAAATCAACCAAGTTGAAACAAAAAGAATTATACAAAGAATCAACAAAACCAGGATCTGGTTCTTTGAGAAAATCAACAAGATAATCAATCCTGAGCCAGACTAACCAGAGGGAACAGAGACAGTATCAAAATTAACAAAATCAGAAAAGAAAAGGGAGAGATAGCAACAGAAACTGAGGAAATTCAAAAAATTATCAGATCCTACTACAAAAGCCTATACTCAACACAACTGGAAAATCTGGAGGAAGTGGACAATTTCCTAGACAGATACGAACTATCAAAGCTTAATCAGGATCATATAGACCATCTAAACAGTACCATAACCCCTAAAGAAATAGAAGTGGTCATGGACAGTCTCCCAACCAAAAAAAAAAGCACAAGACCAGGTGGTTTTAGTGCAGAATTCTATCAGACCTTTGAAGAAGACTTAATACCAATACTCTTCAAACTATTCCACAAAATAGAAACAGAAGGAACCCTACATAACTCGTTCTATGAAGCTGCAATTTCGCTGATACCAAAACCACAAAGATCCAACAAAGAGAACTTTAGACCAATTTCCTTTATGAATATCGATGAAAAAATACTCAATAAAATTCTTGCCAACCAAATCCAAGAATACATCAAAACGATCATTCACCATGATCAAGTAGATTTTATCCCAGGGATTCAGGGATGGCTCAATATACAGAAATCCATCAATGTAATCCACTACATAAACAAGATCAAAGAAAAAACCCATATGATTATTTCATTAGATGCGGAAAAGGCATTTGATAAAATTCAGCATCCTTTCATGTTAAAGGTCTTGGAAAGAAAAGGAATTAAAGGCCCATACCTAAACATAATAAAATCAATATACAGCAAACCAGTAGTCAACATCAAACTAAATGGAGAAAAAGTTGAAGCAATCCCACTAAAACCAGGGAGCAAACAAGGCTGCCCTCTCTCCCCATATTTATTCAATAAAGTACTTGAAGTTCTAGCTAGAGCAATTAGACAACAAAAAGAAGTCAAAGGGATAATGATTATAAAAAAAGAAGTCAAATTATCACTATTTGCAGATGATATTATAGTATACTTAAGCAACCCAAAAACTCCACCAGAGAACTCCTACAGCTGATAAACAACTTCAGCAAAGTGACTGGATATAAAATTAACTCAAGCAAATCAGTAGCCTTCCTATACTCAAAGGATAAACAGGCTGAGAAAGAAATTAGGGAAAAGACAACCTTTGTAATATAAACTATCTTGGTGTGACTCTAACCAAACAAGTGAAAGATGTGTATGACAGGAACTTCAAGTTTTTGAAGAAAGAAATCCAAGAAGATCACAGAAGATGGAAAAATCTTCCATGCTCTTGCATTGGCAGGAATAATATAGTAAAAATGGCCATCTTGCCAAAAGCGATATACAGATTTAATGCAATCCCCAGCAAAATCCCAACACAATTCTTCACAGAGTTAGAAAGAACAATTCTCAAATTCATCTGGAATAACAACAACAACAACAAACAGGATAGCTAAAACTATTCTCAACAGTAAAAGAACTTCTGGGTGAATCAGTATCCCCAACCTCAAGCAGTACTACAGAGCAATTGTGTTTTAAAAACTGCATGGTATTGGTACAGTGACAGGCAGATAGATCAATGGAATAGAATTGAAGAATCAGAAATGAACCCACACACCTATGGTCGCTTGATCTTTGACAAAGAAGCTACAACCCTCCAGTTGAAAAAATATATCCTTTTCAACAAATGGTGCTGGTCCAACTGGAGGTCAGCATGCAGAAGAATGCGAATTGATCCATCCTTGTCTCCTTGTACTAAGCTCAAGTCCAAGTGGATCAAGGACCTCCATATAAAACCAGACACACTGAAAGTAATAGAAAAGAAACTGGGGACATACCCCTCCCTCTTCAGCCGCTATTGCCCCATTCCATCAGATGTAGTAGACCTGTGCCACATCTAACATGGGAAGATCCCTCTTACTTATACACTCTAGAGAATTGGCAGGAGCAGGTTGGTAGGAATCACCCTGCACCCCCAGAGGTCCAGAGCTGCTCTGGGACTCACTACCCAGCAACCCCTAGATCACCGCTCCCCTTCCTTCCCTTCTACCTCTCCCTCCTCCTCCACCACTACCACGTTCAGTCTGATGTGGTAGACCTGTGCCACATCTGACACAGGGAAGATCCAACTTCCTGATACTCTCTAGAGAGCTTGGCAGGAACAAGTTATCCAGTAAGAATCATCCCTAGAGACCCAGAGGTGCTCAATACCCAGCAACCTCCAGATCACAACTCCTCTTCCTTCCCTTCTACCCCTCCTTCCTCCGCTGCCAGTGGCCCATTCTGTCTGATGGGGTAGACCTGCAGGACATCTGACACGGGGAGGAGCCTACTTCCTGATATTCTCTAGAGAATGGGCAGGAGCAGGGCATTCAAGAACTGGCAGGAGAAGGTCATTCAAGAACTGGCACCAGTAGGGCATTCAAGCTGGTAGATGCGGGGCACACAAGAACCAGCATCAGCAGAGAATTCAAGATCTGGCAGCAGAAGAACATCTGAGAAATAGAAGCCTGCAGGGCATTAGGCCCTTGCCAAGTCTGCCACTGGAGAGACCCCATCACCTGATACTTCCTGGAGAACCAGCTGTTTTCAGGGCATTGGAGAGAAAGGGAATCCCAGGGGTAGAGAAACACAGGACTGCAGGATAGAGAAGATAGACACAGCAAGACCAGCTAACAGCAGAGATAATGAGATGGCCAAAGGCAAAGGCAAGATCATTGCCAACAGAAAGCAAGGCAACATGACACCATCAGAACCCTGCCCTCCCACAACAGCAAATCCTGCATACTCCGTCACATGAGAAAAGCAAGAACCAGATTTGAAATCACTTCTCACACCACTGATGTTGGACTTCAAGAAGGACATAAATAACTCCCTTAAAGAAATACAAGAGAACATGGGTCAACAGTTAGAAGCACAAAAATCCCTTAAAGAAATACAAGAGAATATGGATCAAAAGGTAGAATCCCTTGGAGAGGAAACACAAAAATCTCTTAAAGAAATATGGGATAACATGGGTCAACAGGTAGAAGCCCTTCAAAACCCAGAAAGGAACCGACACACATACAGTCACTTGATATTTGATAAAGGAGCTAAAAATATCCAGTGGAAAAAAGACAGCATTATTTATTTATTTATTTATTTATTTTTTATTCGATATATTTTTTATTTACATTTCAAATGATTTCCCCTTTTCTGGCCCCCCACTCCCCGAAAGTCCCGTAAGCCCCCTTCTCTCCCCCTGTCCTCCCACCCACCCCTTCCCACTTCCCCGTTCTGGTTTTGCCGAATACTGCTTCACTGAGGCTTTCCAGAACAAGGGGCCACTCTTCCTTTCTTCTTGTACCTCATTTGATGTGTAGATTTTGTTTTGGGTATTCCAGTCTTCTAGGTTAATATCCACTTATTAGTGAGTGCATACCATGATTCACCTTTTGAGTCTGGGTTACCTCACTTAGTATGATGTTCTCTAGCTCCATCCATTTGCCTAAGAATTTCATGAATTCATTGTTTCTAATGGCTGAATAGTACTCCATTGTGTATATATACCACATTTTTTGCATCCACTCTTCTGTTGAGGGATACCTGGGTTCTTTCCAGCATCTGGCAATTATAAATAAGGCTGCTATGAACATAGTAGAGCATGTATCCTTATTACATGGTGGGGAATCCTCTGGGTATATGTCCAGGAGTGGTATAGCAGGATCTTCTGGAAGTGAGGTGCCCAGTTTTTGGAGGAACCGCCAGACTGATTTCCAGAGTGGTTGTACCAATTTGCAACCCCACCAGCAGTGGAGGAGTGTTCCTCTTTCTCCACACCCTCTCCAACACCTGCTGCCTCCTGAATTTTTAATCTTAGTCATTCTGACTGGTGTAAGGTGAAATCTCAGGGTTGTTTTGATTTGCATTTCCCTAATGACTAATGAAGTTAAGCATTTTTTAAGATGCTTCTCCACCATCTGAAGTTCTTCAGGTGAGAATTCTTTGTTTAACTCTGTACCCCATTTTCTAATAGGGTTGTTTGGTTTTTTGGAGTCTAACTTCTTGAGTTCTTTATATATATTGGATATTAGCCCTCTATCTGGTGTAGGATTGGTGCAGATCTTTTCCCAATTTGTTGGTTGCCGATTTGTCCTCTTGATGGTGTCTTTTGCCTTACAGAAACTTTGTAATTTTATGAGGTCCCATTTGTCAATTCTTGCTCTTAGAGCATACGCTATTGGTGTTCTGTTCAGAAACTTTCTCCCTGTACTGATGTCCTCAAGTGTCTTCCCCAGTTTCTTTTCTATTAGCTTCAGAGTGTCTGGCTTTATGTGGAGGTCCTTGATCCATTTGGATTTGAGCTTAGTACAAGGCGATAAAGATGGATCAATTCGCATTCTTCTGCATGCTGACCTCCAGTTGAACCAGCACCATTTGTTGAAAAGGCTATCTTTTTTTCATTGGATGTTTTTAGCCCCTTTGTCGAGGATCAAGTGGCCATAGGTGTGTGGGTTCATTTCTGGATCTCCAATCCTGTTCCATTGATCCTGTCACTGTACCAATACCATGCAGTTTTTAACATTATTGCTCTGTAGTATTGCTTGAGGTCAGGGATACTGATTCCCCCAGAATTTCTTTTGTTGCTGAGAATAGTTTTAGCTATCCTGGGTTTTTTGTTATTCCAGGTGAATTTGATAATTGCTCTTTCTAACTCTGTGAAGAATTGAGTTGGGATTTTGATGGGTATTGCATTGAATCTGTATAGTGCTTTTGGCAAAATGGCCATTTTAACTATATTGATTCTACCGATCCATGAGCATGGGAGGTTTTCCCAGTTTTTGAGGTCTTCTTCCATTTCCTTCTTCAGAGTCTTGAAGTTCTTGTCATAAAGATCTTTCACATGTTTGGTAAGAGTCACCCCAAGGTACTTTATACTGTTTGTGGCTATTGTGAAGGGGGTCATTTCCCTAATTTCTTTCTCAGCCTGCTTATCCTTTGAGTATAGGAAGGCCACTGATTTGCTTGAGTTGATTTTATAACCTGCCACTTTGCTGAAGTTGTTTATCAGCTGTAGGAGTTCTCTAGTGGAGTTTTTGGGTCACTTAGGTAGACTATCATGTCATCTGCAAATAATGATAGTTTGACTTCTTCCTTTCCAATTTGTATCCCTTTGACCTCCTTATGTTGTCGAATTGCCTGAGCTAGTACCTCAAGTACAATATTGAAAAGATAAGGAGAGAGGGGGCAGCCCTGTCTAATCTCTGATTTTAGTGGGATTGCTTCAAGTTTCTCTCCATTTAGTTTGATGCTGGCTACTGGTTTGCTGTATATTGCTTTTACTATGTTTAGGTATGGGCTTTGAATTCCTGTTCTTTCCAAGACTTTAAGCATGAAAGGATGCTGAATTTTGTCAAATGCTTTTCCAGCATCCAATGAAATGACCATGTGGTTTTTTTCTTTGAGTTTG
This sequence comes from Apodemus sylvaticus, assembly GCF_947179515.1. NCBI lineage: Eukaryota > Metazoa > Chordata > Mammalia > Rodentia > Muridae > Apodemus > Apodemus sylvaticus. The sequence continues at coordinate 17,629,787 of NC_067495.1, read as the reverse complement.
TTTAAGGACAGCATTTTTTTGCCCCCCCCCCCTTTTTTTTGGTTTGATATAGGCTTTTTCTAGTACTATTGACCATAGAATTTTGATCAAGAAAGCATGTTTGATTTGTTTGTTTGCTTGTTTTGTTTTGTTTTTGTTTTCGAGACAGGGTTTCTCTGTGTAGTCTAGCTGTCCTGGAACTCACTCTGTAGACCAGGCTGGGCTTGAACTCAGAAATCTGCCTCCCTCCACCTCCCAGAGTGCTGGGATTAAAGGCGTGTGCCACCACCGCCTGGCAAAAGACAGCATTTTTCACAAATAGTCCTGCATCAACTGGAGGTGTGCATGCAGAAAAATGCAAATCGATACTTTCTTATCTCCTTGTACATAGCTCAAGTCCAAGTGGATCAAGGATCTACACATAAAACCAGACACACTGAAGCTTATAGAGGAGATGAATCTCGAACACATGGACACAGGGGAAAAGTTTCCCAAGAGAACACCAATGGCTTAAGCTCTAAGAACAAGAATCAACAAATGGGACCTCATAAAATTGCAAAGCTTCTGTAAGGCAAAAGGACATGGTCAATAGGACAAAATGGCAACCAAAGAATTGGGAAAAGATCATATCTAACCCTACATCAAATAGAGGGCTAATATGCAGTGTATACAAAGAACTCAAGAAGTTAGTCTCCAGAGAGTTAAATAACCCTATTTAAAAATGAGCTACAGAGGTAAACAGAGAATTCTCAACTGAGGAAACTCCAGTGTCTCTAAAGCACCTAAAGAAATTTTCAGCATCCTTAGTTATCAGGGAAATGCAAATCAAAACAACACTGAGATTCCAAATCACACTGCTCAGAATGGCTTAGATGAAAAACTCAGGGGACAGAAGATGCTGGAGAGGATGTGGGGAAAAAGGAACACTTCTCCATTGTTGGTGCGATTGCAGGTTGCAGGCTGGTAAAACCACACTGGAAAACAGTTAGGCAATTCCTCAGAAAATTAGACAAAATTCTACCTGAGGACCCACCTCTACCACTCCTGAGCATATACCCAGAAGATGCTCCTACATGTAATAAGGATACATGCTCCACTATGTTCATAGCTGCCTTATTTATAATAGCCAGAAGCTGGAAAGAACCCAGATGTCCCTCAACAGAGGAAAGGATACAGAAACTTTGGTATATATACACAATCGAGTACTATTCAGCTATTAAAATCAATGAATTCATGAAATTCTTGGGCAAATGGATAGAACTAGAAAGTGTCATCCTGAGTGAGGTAACCCATTCACAAAAGAACGCACATAGTATGCACTCACCAATAAGCTAATGTTAGCCCAAAAGCTTAAAATAAACAAGTTACAATTCACCAAGCACAGGAAGCTCAAGAAGAAGGAGGACTTAAGTGAGAGTGCTTTGGTTCCTCTAAGAAAGGTAACAAAATATTCACCGGAGCAATAAGAGAGACAATGTGTGGAGCAGAGTTTGATGTAAAGGTCACCCAGCGAGTGCCGTACCTGGGGATTCATCCTATAAACAGTCAACAAACCCCAACACTACTATGGAATGCAAGAAGTGTATACCAATGTAGCATGCCATGGTTGCCTCCAGATGTGCCCTGCCATAGCCTTACAAATACAGAGGCAGGTGCTAGCAACCAACTATTGGACTGGGCATGGGGTCCCCAATGGAGGAGCTAGAGGGTGGTCCAGAGGAGCTGAAGGGGTTTACAGTGCCATGGGAAGAACAATTATTTCGGCCACCCAGGTGCCCCAAGACCCCCATGGACTGAACAATTAACCAAGGGGCACATATGGCTCAAGCCAAAAATGTGACAGAGGAAGGCCTTGTTGGGTATCAGTGTAGGGCAAAAACAGAACAGGGAAGTGGGAAGGGTTGGGTGGGAAAACAGGGGAGGGAAGGGGGCTGATGAGACTTTTGGGGAGTGGGGGGTCTAGAAATGGGAAATCATTTGAAATGTAAATAAAAATATATCAAATAAAAAAAGAACAGGGAAGTGGGAAGAAGTAGATGGGGGAACAGGGGGAGGAAAGAGGGTCTATGGGACTTTTGGGGAGTGGGGAGCCAGAAAAGGGGAAATCATTAGAAATGTAAATAAAGAATATATCGAATAAAAAATTCATGTAATTAAAAAGAAGAAAGAATCTCAGACACCGAAGATACCATAGAAATCACTGACTCAACAGTCAATGAAAATGCAAAATGCATGTAACCCAAAACATCCAGGAAATCCAGGACACAATGAGAAGATCAAACCTAAGGATTATAGGTATAGATGAGAATGAAGATTTACAACTTAAAGGGCCAGCAAATATCTTCAACAAATTTATGGAAGAAAACTTCTCTAACCTAAAGAGAGAGATGAACATGAATATACAAGAAGCCTACAGAACTCCAAACAGACTGGACCAGAACAGAAATACCTCCTGTCACATAATAATCAAAACACCAAATGTACTAAACAAAGAAAGAATATTAAAGGCAGTAAGAGAAAAAGGCCAATTCTAAGAGAACAAAAATGCCAGCCAAGACTACTATACCCAGAAAAATTCTCAATCACCGTAGATGGAGAAACCAAGGTATTCCATGATACAATCAGATTTACACAATAACTTTCCACAAACCCAGCCCTACAAAGGATAATAGGTGAAAAACGCCAATACCAGGAGGGAAACTACACCCTAGAAAAAGCAAGATAGTAATCCAAAAGAAGATAAGCACTCAAATATAAAAATAACATCAAAAATAAAAGAAAGTAATAATCACTATGCCTTAATAGCTCTTAACAATCGATGGACTCAATTCCCCAATAAAAAGACATTGACTAACTGACTGGATAAGTAAACAGGATGCTACATTGCACTGCATAAAGGAAACACACCTCAGTGTTAAACACAAACACTAACTCAGAATAAAAGGCTGGAAATTTTTTTTTTACAAGCAGATGGTCTCAGGAAACAAGCCAGAGTACCCATTCTAATATCAGATAAAATTGACTTTCAACCTAAATTCATCAAAAGAGACACAGAAGAACACTTCTTACTGGTCAAAGGCAAAATCCACCAAAAAGAACTCTCAATTCTGAACATCTATGATCCAAATGCAAGGGCACCCTCATTAGTAAAAGAAACTTTACTAAAGCTCAAAGCACATATTGCACTTAACACAACAATTGCAGGTGACTTCAACACCCCAGGGACACAGTGAAACTAATTGAAGCTTTGGACCAATGGGATTTAATATATATTTATAACATTTCATCCTAAAGCAAAAGAATATACCTTCTTCTCAGCACCTCATGGTACCTTCTCCAAAATCAACCATATAATTGGTCACAAGACAGACCTCAACAGATATAAGAAGATCGAACTAATCCCATGCCTCCTATCAGATCACTATGGAGTAAGAGTGGTTTTCAATAGCACCCACATATACTTGGAAACTGAACAATACACTATTCAATGATACATTGGTTAAGGAAGAAATAAAGAAATCAAAGACTTTCTAGAATTTAATGAAAATGAAGGCACAAGGTACCCAAATTTATGGGACACAATGAAAGCAGTGCTAAGAGGAAAAGTCATAGACCCGAATGCCTCCAAAAAGAAACTGGAGAGAGAATACACCGGCAGCTTAACAGCACACCTGAAAGCCCTGGAAGAAAAAGAACCTAATTCACCCAAGAGGAGTAGAAGACAGGAAATCAAACTCAGGGCTGAAATCAATCAAGTAGAAACAAAGAGAACCATACAAAGAATCAACAAAACCAGGAGCTGGTTCTTTGAGAAAATCAACAAGATAGATAAACCCTTAGCCAGAGTAACCAAAGAGCACAGAGACAGTATCCAGGTTAACAAAATTAGAAATGAAAATGGAGATATAACAGCAGAAATGGAGGAAATTAAAAAAATCATCAGATCCTACTACAAAAGTCTATATGCAACACAACTGGAAAATCTGGAGGAAATGGACAACTTCCTAGACAAATACAAAATACAAAAAATAAATCAGGATCAAACAGATCATGTAAAAAGTCCCATAAACCCTGAAGAAATGGAAGGTGTCAGAAAAAGACTTTGCACCAAAAACAGCACAGGATCAGATGGTTTTACTGCAGAACTCTTTTTTTTTATTCGATATATTCTTTATTTACATTTCAAATGATTTCCCCTTTTCTGGCTCCCCACTCCCCGAAAGTCCCATAAGCCCTCTTCCCTCCCCCTGTTCCCCCATCTTCCCCTTCCCACTTCCCTGTTCTGGTATTCCCCTATACTGCTACACTGAGTCTTTCCAGAACCAGAGGTCACTCCTCTGTTTTTCTTGGACATCATTTAATATGTGGATTATGTCTTGGGTATTCAGTTTCTTGGCTAATATCCACTTATCAGTGAGTGCATACCATGATTGATCTTTTGAGACTGGATTACCTCACTTAGTGTGATATTCTCCAGATCCATCCATTTATCTAAGAATTTCATGAATTCATTGTTTCTAATGGCTGAATAGAACTCCATTGTGTAAATATACCACATTTTTTGTATCCATTCCTCCATTGAGGGACACCTGGGTTCTTTCCAGCTTCTGGCTACTACAAATAAGGCTGCTATGAACATAGTGGAACATGTGTCCTTATTGCATGCCAGGAAATCCTCTGGATATATGCCCAGGAGTGGTATATCAGGCTCCTCTGGAAGTGTCATGCCAAGATTTCTGAGGAACTGTCAGACTGATTTCCAAAGAGGTTGCATCATCTTGCAATCCCACCAGCAGTGGAGGAGTGTTCCTCTTTCTCCACATCCTTGCCAACACCAGCTGTCTCCTGATTTTTTGACCTTAGCCATTCTGACTGGTGTGAGGTAAAATCTCAGGGTTGTTTTGATTTGCATTTCCCTAATGATTAATGATGTTGAACATTTCTTAAGGTGCTTCTCAGTCATCTGAAGTTCTTCATGTGAAAATTCTTTGTTTAGCTCTGTACCCCATTTTTTAATAAGGTTATTTGGCTTTCTGGGGTCTAACTTCTTGAGTTCTTTGCATATGTTAGATATTAGCCCTCTGTCGGGTTTAGGGTTGGTGAAGACCCTTTCCCAATTTGTTGGTTGCTGATTTGTCCTTTTGATGGTGCCCTTTGCCTTTCAGAACCTTTGTAATTTTATGAGGTCCCATTTATATATTCTTGATCTTAGTGCATACACTATTGGTGTTCTGTTCAGGAACTTGTACCGATGTCCTCAAGGGTCTTCCCCAGTATCTTTTCTATTGGCTTCAGAGTGTCTGGTTTTATGTGGAGGTCCTTGATCCATTTGGAGTTGAGCTTAGTACAAAGAGATAAGGATGGATCAATTCCCATTCTTCTGCAAAATGACCTCCAGTAGAGTCAGCACCATTTGTTGAAAGGGCTATCTTTTTTCCACTGGATGTTTTCAGCCCCTTTGTCGAGGATCAAGTGGCCATAGGTGTGTGGGTTCATTTCTGGATCTTCAATCCTGTTCCATTAATCTGCCTGCCTGTCACTGTACCAATACCATGCAGTTTTTAACACTATTGCTCTGTAGTATTGCTTGAAGTCAGGGATCCTAATTCCCCCAGAATTTCTCTTGTTGTTGAGAAAAGTTTTAGCTTTCCTGAGTTTTTTATTATTCCAGATGAATTTGAGAATTGTTCTTTCTAATTCCATGAAAAACTGAGTTGCGATTTTGATGGGTATTGCATTGAATCTGTATATTGCTTTTAGTAAGATGACCATTTTAACTATATTAATCCTGCCAATCCACAAGCATGGCAGATTTTTCCATTTTCTGAGGTCTTCTTCAATTTCCTTCTTCAGAGTCTTGACGTTCTTGTCATACAGATCTTTTACTTGTTTGGTCAGAGTCACACCAAGGTACTTTATGTTGTTTGTGGCTATTGTGAAGCATGTCATTTCCCTAATTTCTTTCTCAGCCTGCTTATCCTTTGAGTATAGGAAGGCTACTGATTTGCTTGAGTTGATTTTATAACCAGCCACTTTGCTGAAGTTGTTTATCAGCTGTAGGAGTTCTCTAGTGGAGTTTTTTGGGTCACTTAGGTAGCCTATCATATCATCTACAAATAGTGATAGTTTGACTTCTTTCTTTCCAATTTGTATCCTTTTGACATCTTTATGTTGTCTAATTGCCCAACCTAGTACCTCAAGTACAATATTGAAAAGATAAGGAGAAAGGGGGCAGCCTTGTCTAGTCCCTGTTTTTAGTGGGATTGCTTCAAGATTCTCTCCATTTAGCTTGATGTTATCTACCGGTTTGCTATTTATTGCTTTTACTATGGTTAGGAATGGGCCTTGAATTCCTGTCCTTTCCAAGACTTTAAGCATGAAAGGATGCTGAGTTTTATCAAATACTTTTTCAGCATCCAATGAAATGACCATGTGTTTTTTTTCTTCGAGTTTATGTAGTGGATTGCATTGATGGATTTCCGTATATTGAACCATCCTTGCATCACTGGGATAAAGCCTACTTGATCATGGTGGATGATCATTTTTGTGTTCTTGGATTCAGTTGGCAAGAATTTTTTTTAAATATTTTTTTCTATATTCTTTGTTTACATTCCAAATGATTTCTCCTTTCATGGATCCCCCCCCCTCCCCATATGTCCCATAAACCTTCTTCTCTCCATCCATTCTCCAATCACCTCCCTCCTTTTTCTCTGTCCTTATATTCCTCTCCAATGCTAGATCAATCCTTTCCAGGATCAGGATCCTCTCCATACTTCTTCATGGGAGTCATTTGTTATGCAATTTGTGCCTTGGGTATTCAGGGCTTCTGGGCTAATTAATATCCACTTATCAGAGATTGCATTCCATGTGTATTCTTTTGTGATTGGGTTACCTCACTTAGCATGATATTTTCCAGATCAAACCATTTGCCTAAAAATTTTGTGAATTCATTGTTTCTAATTGCTGAGTAGTATTCCATTGTGTAAATATAGCACATTTTCTGTATCCATTCCTCATTTGAGGGGCATCTGGGTTTTTTCTATCTTCTGGCTATTATAAATAAGGCTGCTACGAACATAATGGAGCATGTGTCTTTATTGCATGCCAGGGAATCCTTTGGGTATATGCCCAGGAGAGGTATAGCAGGGTCCTCCGGAAGTGTCATGTCCAGTTCTCTGAGAAACCGTTAGACTGATGTCCAAAGTGGTTGTACCATCTTACAGCCCCACCAGCAGTGGAGGAGTGTTCCTCTTTCTCCACATCCTCGCCACACCTGCTGTCTCCTGAGTTTTTGACCTTAGCCATTCTGACTGGTGTAAGGTGAAATCTCAGGGTTGTTTTGATCTGCATTTCCCTAATGACTAATGATGTTGAGCACTTCTTAAGGTGCCTCTCGGCCATCCGAATTTCTTCAGGTGAAAATTCTTTGTTTAAATCTGTACCCCATTTTTAATAGGCTTATTTGGTTCCCTGGGGTCTAACTTCTTGAGTTCTTTGTATATATTGGATATTAGTGCTCTATCAGATGTAGCGTTGGTGAAAATCCTTTCCCAATTTGATGGTTGCTGTTTTGTCCTTTTAACAGTGTCCTTTGCCTTACAGAAACTTTGTAATTTTATGAGGTCCCATTTGTCAATTCTTGATCTTAGAGCATAAGCTATTGGTTATCTGTTCAGGAACTTTTCCCCTGTGCCCATGTCCTCAAGGGTCTTCCCCAGTTTCTTTTCTATTAGTTTCAGTGTGTCTTGTTTTACATGGAGGTCCTTGATCCACTTGGAGTGAAGTTTAGTACATGGAGATAAGAATGGATCAATTCACATTCTTCTGCAAACTGCATTCTTCTGTATGCTGACCTCCAATTGCACCAGCACGATTTGTTGAAAAGGCTATCTTTTTTCTCACTGGATGTTTTTGGCTCCTTTGTCGAAGATCAAGTGACCATAGGTGTGTGGACTGTTATGAATATTGATGCAAAAATACTTAATAAAATTCTTGCCAACCAAATCCAAGAACACATCAAAACAATCATCTACCATGATCAATTAGGCTTCATCCCAGGGATGCAGGGATGGTCCAATATAAGGATATAAAGAACTTAAGAAGTTAGACTCCAGAAAACCAAACAACCCTATTAAAAAATGGGGTACAGAGTTAAACAGGGAATTCTCATCTGAAGAACTTCGGATGGCAGAGAAACATCTTAAAAAATGCTCAACTTCATTAGTCATTAGGGAAATGCAAATCAAAACAACCCCAAGATTTCATCTTACACCAGTCAGAATGGCTAAGATTAAAAATTCAGGAGACAGCAGGTGTTGGAGAGGGTGTGGAGAAAGAGGAACACTCCTCCACTGCTGGTGGGGTTGCAAATTGGTACAACCACTCTGGAAATCAGTCTGGCGGTTCCTTCGAAAACTGGGCACCTCACTTCCAGAAGATCCTGCTATACCACTCCTGGGCATATACCCAGAGGATTCCCCACCATGTAATAAGGATACATGCTCTACTATGTTCATAGCAGCCCTATTTATAATTGCCAGATGCTGGAAAGAACCCAGGTATCCCTCAACAGAAGAGTGGATGCAAAAAAATGTGGTATATCTACACAATGGAGTAGTATTCAGCCATTAGAAACAATGAATTCATGAAATTCTTAGGCAAATGGATGGAGCTAGAAAACATCATACTAAGTGAGGTAACCCAGACTCAAAAGGTGACTCATGGTATGCACTCACTAATAAGTGGATATTAACCTAGAAAACTGGAATACTCCAAACATAATCCATACATCAAATGAGGTACAAGAAGACAGGAGGAGTGACCCCTTATTCTAGAAAGACTCAGTGAAGAAGTATAGGGCAAAACCAGAACGGGGAAGTGAGAAGGGGTGGATGGGAGGACAGGGGGAGAGAAAGGGGCTTATGGGACTTTCGGGGACTGGGGGGCTAGAAAAGGGGAAATCATTTGAAATGTAAATAAAAAATGTATCGAATAAAAAAAATAAATAAAAAGCCAAAAAAAAAAAAAAAAACGTAAATCTTGTTTTTCTGGTGTGTTGGGGTATCCAGGACTTGCTGTTTTTGGAGAGTTTGGTTCAGACGTTGCCATATTGCCTAAATTTCTGTTGGTAGCATTCCTACATTTGCCTTTTGTTATCTCTGGCATTAGTTGGTCTTTTTTCTGGCTGGTGTTTGAGCCTCCTGTGAGGCTGTAGGCTATTTTTGCAACACTGGATGGCTGCGTTTCCCCTGTCGCAGATTGCTGATGTGCTGCCATCCTCTTGGGTGCCCTTGGAGCCCAGCGTGCTTTGCCCCAGTTTGTCTCTGTGAACCAGGTGATGCCCGTTTGTTCCTTCAGGGAATGCTGAGGGTATATGCTGCAGGGACCTTTTCCAAGTGCTGATCACTCTGCTGGGCAGCCCATCCCCAAACCTGGTTGGTGCACACAAGGCTAGCCTAGCTGCTCAGGCCCTTAGTCCAGGCAAAAGCCTGACAGGCTTAGGTTCTAGCAAGTTTGCCTTGGGCTATGAATGCTATCTGGTTCTGTCAGGTAGCCAAGATAGCGCTGCGAGTGCCCTCTGCAAGTCCCTGGACAGTCTTCTGGGTTGACAACCTCCTGGCTGGGTTGGCACATAGATGGCCCACCGGATAGCCTAGGGCCTGGGTGCAGTCCAATGCCTGTCAGGCTTAGACCTCCGCAATGTTAGCCTCGGGCTATGACTGTTAGGTGGCTTTGCCTGCTAGAACTCTCTGGAGTCTTGTAGTCAAAATGGCACTGCGTGCTTCCCGTAAGTGCTGGGACAGACTGTGGTGCAAACAACCTCCTGGCCGGGTTGGCACACCGATGGCCCCCCAAACAGCTCAGGGCCTGGGTACAGGCCAACTCCTCTCCGCCTTAGACCCCCGCGATGTTGGCCTCGGGCTAAGTCTGTGTACCTTGGGCTGTTGGTTCTCTCTGGCGTCCGAGAGCCAAGATGGTGGAAAGCCTCTTGTAACTGACTGGCAGGAGGCAGAGTTCTGATGTGGCTTCAGTACAGTGAAAAGCGTTGTAACTCTGCCACTTGCAGCCTTTCTGGCCAGCGATAGTCAGTGGTAGCAGGCGCAGGGCCTGCCAGAACCCTGTTGCCTTGGTTCCACTGATAGTGGCCCTTCTGCTGGAAGAGCTGCTGCTCTCATTCTACCTTTTGATGTCCTTTCTTATTGGCTACTTTATTTATTTACATTTGAAATGTTATCTCCTTTTCCAGTTTTCCCTCCTGAAACCCCCTATCCTGTCTTCCCTCCCACTGCTTCTATGAGGATGCTCTCACACTTGCTCACCCACTACCTGCTACCCATCTTTGCATTCCCCTATACAGGTGTATCAAGTCTTCCTAGGACTAAGGACCTCTTCTCCCATTGATGCCCGACAATGCCATCCTCTGCTGCATATGTGGTTGGAGTCAAGAGTTGCTCTATGTGAAATCTTTTGTTGGTGGTTTAGTTCCTGGGAGTTCTGGGGTGTCTGGTTGGTTGATATTGTTGTTCTTCCTATGGGTTGAAAACCCTTCAGCTCCTTCAGTCTTTTCTCAACTCCTCCATTGTGGATTTTGTGCTCAGTCCAATACTTGGCTGCAAGCATCTGCTTTTGTATTTGTCAGGCTCTGGCAGAGCCTTTCAGGATACACCAACATCAGGCTTCTGTCAGCAAGCAATTCTTGGCATCTTCAATAGTGGATGGTTTTTGTGTTTGTGTATGGGATGGATTCCCAGGCCAGGCAGTGTCTGTATGGCCTTTCCTTCAGTTTTTGTTCCACACTTTGTCTGTCTATTTCCTCCCTTGATTATGTTATTCCTCCTCCTAAGGACTGAAGCAGCCACCCTATGGTGTTCCATCTTTTCGAGTTTCTTGTAGTCTGTGAATTATATATTGGGGATTTGGACCTTTTGGGCTTATATCCACTTATCATTGAGTGCTTATGATGTGTGTGCTTTTGTGTCTGGGTTACCTCATTCAGGATGATATTTTCTAATTACATTCATTTGCATGTGAGTTTCATGAAGTCATTGTTTTTAATAGTTGTGCAGTACTCCGTTGTGTAAATGTACCATATTTTCTGTATCCATTGCTCTGTTGAAGGACATCTGGGTTCTTTCTAGTTTCTGGCTATTTCAAATATGGCTCCTATGAACATAGTGGTGCATGTGTCCTAGTTACATTTTGGAGCATCTTCTGGGTATATGCCCTGGTGTGATATAGCTGGGTTCTCAGGTAGTAATATGTCCAAATTTCTGAGGAACCTCCAGACTGATTTCCTAAGTTGTACCTGCTTGCCATCCCACCAGCAATGGAGCAGTGTTCCTCTTTCTCCACATCCATGCCAGTATCTGCTGTCATCTGAGTTTTTAATGTTAGTCATTCTTATTGGTGTGACATACAATCTTAGGGCCGTATTGATTTGCATTTCCTGATAATTAAGGATGCTGTACATTTCTTTAGGTGCTTCTCAACCATTCAAGTTTCCTCAGTTGATAATTCTCTATTTAGTTTTGCTTCCCATTTTAATAGATATTTGCTTTATTACATTTCAAATGGTATCTATCCCCTTTCTGCATTACCCCTCTGAAACCTCTATCCCATCCCCCCTCCCACTGCTGACCCCTCCACCCGATTTCTTGACTTGCATTCTCTGATTCTGGCAAATTGAGCCTTCACAGGACCAATGGCCTCTCCTCTCACTGATGTCTGAAATTGTCATCTTCTTCCACGTATGTAACTGGAGACTTGGGTCTCTCCATGTATACTCTTTGGTTGTTTGGTGTCTGGAAGCTCTAGGGGTACTGATTGGTGCATATTATTGTTCCTCCTGTAGGGCTGCAAACCTCTTGAGCTCCTTGGGTCCTTTCCCGAGCTGCTCCATTGGGGACCCTATGCTCATTCTATTAGTTGGCTGTGAGCCATTGGTATTTTGAACTACTTTCCAACAAGGATCAAAATATCCACACTTTGGTCTTGCTTCTTCAACTTCGTATGGCCTGAGAGTTGTATATTGGGTATTCTGACCTTTTGGGCTAATATTCATTTATCATCAAGTGCATACCATGTGTGTTCTTTTGTGATTGGGTTACCTCACTCAGGATGATATTTTCTAGTTTCATCCATTTGCCTAACAATGTCATGAATTCATTGTTTTAAATACCTGAGTAGTACGCCACTGTGTAAATGTACCACATTTTCTGTATCCATTCTTCTGTTGAGGGAATCTGGGTTCTTTTCAACTTCTGGCTATTATAAAAAAGGCTACTTTGAATAGAGTGGAGCATGTGTCCTAATTACATGGTGGAACATCTTCTGGGTGTATGCCCAGGAGTGGTATGTCTGGGTCCTCAGGTAGTGCCATGTCCAATTTTCTGAGGAACTGCCAATCTGATTTCCAGAGTAGTTTTACCAGCTTGCAATTCCACCAGCAATGGAAGAGTGTTCCTCTTTCTCCACATCCCCTCGAGCATTTGCTGTCCCCTGAGTTTTTGCTCCTGGCCATTCTGACTGGTTTTAGGTAGAATCTCAGGGTTGTTTTGATTTGCATTTCTCTGATAATTAAGAATGTTGAACATTGCCCAGCAGTGGTGGCACATGCCTTTAATCCCAGCACTTGGAAGGCAAAGGCAGGCAGATTTCTGAGTTCGAGGCCAGCCTGGTCTACAGAGTGAGTTCCAGGACAGCTAGGGGCTACACAGAGGAACCCTGTCTTGAAAAACCAAAAAAAAAGCCCCCAAAAAGAAGAAAGAAAAAGGATGTTGAACATTTCTTAAGGTGTTTCTCAGCCATCTGGTACTCCTTAATTGAGAATTCTTTGCTTAGCACTGTACCCCATTTTTAATAGGGTTATTTGGTTCTCTGGAGTCTGGTTTTATGTGAAGGTCCTTGATCCACTTGGACTTGAGCTTAGTACATGGAGATAAGAATGGATCAATTTGCATCCTTCTACGTGTTAACTGCCAGTTGACCCAGCACCATTTGTTGAAAATGCTGTCTTTTTTCCACTGGATGGTTTTAGCTTTGTCAAAGATCAAGTGACCATAGGTGTGAGGGTTCATTTCTGGGTCTCCAATTCTATTCCATTGATCTACCTGCCTGTCACTGTACCAATACCATACAATTTTTTATCACTATTGCTGTATAGTGCAGCTTGAGGTCCAGGATGCTGATTCCCCCAGAAGTTCTTTTATTGTTGAGAATAGTTTTAGCTATCCTGGGTTTTTTGTTATTCCAGATAAATTTAAGAATTGCTCTTCCTAACTCTATGAAGAATTGAGTTGGAATTTTGATGGGATTTGCATTAACTCTATAGATTGATTTAGGTGAGATGGACATTTTTTACTATATTAACTCTGCCAATCCATGAGCATGTGAGGTCTTTCCATCTTCTGAGATCTTCTTCAATTTCTTTCTTCAGAGACTTGAAGTTCTTGTCATACAAATCTTTCACTTGCTTGGTTAGAGTCACACCAAGGTATGTAATATTATTTTTGACTATTGTGAAGGCTGTTATTTCCCTAATTTCTTTCTCGTCTTGTTTATTCTTTGAGTATAGAAAGGGTACTGATTTGTTTGATTTAATTTTATATCCAGTCACTTTACTAAGGTTGTTTCTGAAGTTTAGGCATTCTCTGATGGAATTTTTGGTGTCACTTAAGTATACTAATATATCTTCTGCAAATAGTGATACTTTAACTTCTGCCTTTCCAATTTGAATACCTTTGATCTCCTTTTGTTGTCTAATTTCTCTGACTAGGACTTTGAGTACTATATTGTACAGGTAGGGAGAGAATGGACAGCCTTGTCTGGTCCCTGATTTTAGTGGGATTGCTTCAAGTTTCTCTCCATTTAGTTTGATGCTGGCTACTGGTTTGCTGAATATTGCTTTTAATATGTTTAGGTATGGGCCTTGAATTCCTGATCTTCCCAAGACTTTTACCATGAAGGGATGTTGAATTTTGTCAAATGCTTTTAGAACATTTAGTGAAATGACCATGTGAATTTTTTCTTTGATTTTGTTTATGTAGTGCATTACATTGATGGATTTCCCTATATTGAACCATCCCTGCATCCCGGGGATGAAGCCTACTTGATCATGGTGGATTATTATTTTGTGTTCTTGGATTCAGTTGGCAAGATTTTTATTGATAATTTTTGCATCGATATTCATATGTGAACTTGCTCTAAAGTTTTCTTTCGCTGTTGGGTCTTTGTGTGGTTTAGGTATCAGAGTAATTGTGGCTTCATAAAATGAATTAGGGGGTGTTCTATCTGTTTCTATTTTGTGGAATAGTTTGAAGAGTATTGTTATTAGGTCTTCTTTGAAGGTCTGATAGAACTCTGCATTGGACCTATCTGTTCTTGGGCTTTTTTTGTGGGGGTAGGGGGGGAGGTTGGGATACTTTTAATAACTGCTTCTATTTCTTTAGTGTATATGGGATTGTTTAGATTATTTATATGATCCTGATTTAATTTTGGAACCTTGCATCTGTCCAGAAAATTATCCATTTCATCTAGATTTTCCATTTTTGTTGAGTATAGGTTTTTGTAGGATCTGATGATTGTTTGGATTTCCTCAGTATCTGTTGTTATGTCTCCCTTTTCATTTCTGATTTTGCTGATTTGGATACTGTCTCTGTGCCCTCTGGTTAGTTTAAGGGTTTATCTATCTTGTTAGATTTTTCAAAGAACCAGCTCCTGGTTTGATTGATTCTTTGTATAGTTCTTTTTCTTTCTACTTGGTTGATTTCAGCCCTGAGTTTGATTATTTCCTGCTGTCTACTTCTCTTTGATATATTTGCTACTTTTTGTTCTAGAGCCTTCAGCTCTGCTGACAAGCTGTTAGTGTATGCTCTTTCCAGTTTCTTTTTTTGAGGTACTCAGAGCTATGAATTTTCCTCTTAGGACTGCTTTCATTGTGTCCCATAAGTTTGGGTATGTTTTGCCTTCATTTTCATTAAATTCTAAAAAGTCTTTAATTTCTTTCTTTATTTCTTCCATGACCATGTTATCATTGAGTACAATGTTGTTCAGTTTCCATGTGTATGTGGGTTGACTGATGTCTTTGATGTTATTAAAGACCAGCCTTATTCCTTGGTGATCTGATAGGGAGCATGGAATTATTTTAATCTTATATCCGCTGAGGTCTGTTTTGTGACCAATTATATCATCAATTTTGGAGAAGGTACCATGAGGTGCTGAGAAGAAGGTATGTTCTTTTGTTTTAGGATAAAGTGTTCTATAGATATATGTTAAATCCATTTGGTTTATATCTTTTGTTAGTTTCACTGTTTCTCTGTTTAGTTTGTGTTTCCTTGATCTGGCCATTGATGAGAGTGCTGTGTTGAAGTCTCCCATTATTACTGTGTGGGATGCAATGTGTGCTTTGAGCTTTAGTAAAGTTTCTTTTATGAATGTTGTTCCCTTTGTATTTGCAACATAGCTGTTCAGAATTGAGAGGTCTTTGTATAGATTTGAAGTGTCCTTCCTTGCCTTTTTTGATAACTTTTAGTTGAAAGTCGATTTTATTCAATATTACAATGGCTACTCCAGCTTTTTTCCTTTGGACCATTTGTTTGGAAAACTGTTTTCCAGCCTTTTACTCTGAGGTAGTGTCATTCTCTGTCACTGAGATGTGTTTTGTGTATGTAGGAAAATGCTGGGTCCTGTTTACATTTCCAATCTGTTAGCCTATATCATTTTATTGAGGAATTAAGTCCATTGATGTTAAGAGATATTAAGGAATAATGATTGTTGTTTCCTGTTATTTTTTGTTGTTAGATGTAGAATTAGGTTTATTTGGCTATCTTCTTTTAGGTTTGTTGAAAGATTACTTTCTTTGTTTTTCTATGGTGTAGTTTTCCTCCTTGTTTTGGAGTTTTTCATTTTTTTTTTTTTAGGTCTGGATTCATGGAAAGATCTTGTTTGCATATGGAATATCTTTGTTTCTCTATCTATGGTAATTGAGA
This sequence comes from Apodemus sylvaticus, assembly GCF_947179515.1. NCBI lineage: Eukaryota > Metazoa > Chordata > Mammalia > Rodentia > Muridae > Apodemus > Apodemus sylvaticus. The sequence goes on along the minus strand of NC_067495.1, from coordinate 17,613,822 downwards.
GTTTTGCTGTGTATAGTAGCCTGGTCTGGCATTCATGTTCTCTTGTCGTCTGTATGAAATCTGTCCAGTATCTCCTTGCTTTTAAGAGTGTCTGTTGAGAAGTCTGGTGTCATTCTAATGGATCTCCCTTTTTATGTTACTTGACCTTTTCCCCTTACTGCTTTCAATATTCTTTCTTTGTTCTATGCATTTGGTGTTTTAATTCTTATGTGACAGGAGGAATTAATTTTCTTGTTCTATCTGTTTGGTGTTCTGTAGACTTCTTGTATGTTTATGGGCATCTCTTTCTTTAGATTAGGAAAGTTTTCTTCTATAATTTTGTTGAGGATATTTATTGGCCCTTTAAATTGGAAATCTTTGCTCTCTTCTATTCCTGTTATCATTAGATTTGGTCTCCTCATTGTGTCCTGGATTTCCTGGATGTGTTGTGTTAAGGGCTTTTTGCATTTTGGATTTACTTTGATTGTTGTGGTATCTTATGCACCTGAGATTCTCTCTTTTATGTCTTGAAGTTTGTTGGTGATGCTTGCATCTATGACTTCTGATCTCTTTTCTAGGCTTTCTATCTCCTTAGTTGTCTACCTCTGTCATTTCATTATTGTTTCTATTTCTATTTTTAGATCCTGGATGGTTTTTTTTTTCAATTCCTTCATCTGTTTGTTTCTGCTTCCCTATAATCCTTTAGGGGATTTTTGTGTTTCCTATTTAAGGGCTTCTACCTGTTTATCTGTGTTTTGTATTTCTTTAAGAGAGTTATTTATGTCTTTCTTAAAGTTCTTTGTCATTATCATGAGATGTTATTTTAAATCAGAGTCTTGCTTTTTTGGTGTCTTGGGTTATCTAAGGCTTGTTGTGGTGGGACAACTGGGTTTTGATGATGCCAAGTAGCCTTGTTTTCTGGTACTTATGTTCTTGTTTTTCTCTCTCGCAATCTTGTCATCTCTGGTTTTAGCTGGTCTTGTTTTCTCTGACTGTGGCTTTTCCCTTCTGCAAACCTGTGTGTCAGCACTCCTAGGAGACCAGTTCTCTCTGGGAGGAATTTGATTATGGAAATCTGTGGAACAGTGTCATCTTTGGGGAGCAGACTGAAACAGGAAATATTCTGCTTCAGGTTGCTCCTCAGTTCCTATATCCTGAGGACTCTGGCTGGGCCCCTCTTGGCCCAGGTATTTGATCAGAGGTGGTGGTCTTAACTGTGCTCTCTGGTATATCAACACTACTAGGCTCTCCCAGTGGGATTTGGGTATGAAGAGTTGTGGCACAGGGTCAGCTCTGGGAGCAGATGGAACCTGGAAGATTCCTAGATGTCTTGGGTTAGTAGCTTTTGTAATTTTGCATTTTCTTTGACTGTTGTGTTAATGTTTTCTATGGTACCTTTAGCACGTGAGATTATTTCCTCTATTTCTTGTATTCTGTTGTTGATGCTTGCATCTATGAGTCCTGAATTCTTTCCAAGGTTTTCTATTTCCAGAGTCATCTCCCTTTGTGATTTATTCATTATTTCTACTTCCATTTTTAGATCCTGGATGGTTTTGTTCACTTCCTTCATTTGTTTGTGTTTTCCTGTAATTCTTTGTTTTTAAATTATTGTTATTATTATTTTATTAAAAATAATCTTCATTATATTTCAAATGGTAAAACCTTTCCCGGTTTCCCCCCTTCCCGAAAACCTCCAACCCCTTCTCCCATCCCCTGCCTCCAAGTATATACCCCTCTACCTGACCCACTCTCACCTCCCCCTCTTGTTTTCCCTTTGTTGGGGCCTCTGTTGAGCTTTTACCTGACCAAGGACCATTCCTCCCACTGATGCTCCACAACGCATTCCTCTGCCACATTTTTGGCTGGAACCATATGTACCCCTTGGTTGATGCTTTAGTCCCTGGGAGTCCTGAGGCGTCTGGGTGGCCTACATCATTGTTATTTCCATGGGGCTGTAGACCCCTTCAGCTCCTTCAGACCACCTTCCAACTACTCCTTTGGGGATCCCATGCCCAGACCAATGGTTGGCTGCTAGCATCTGCCTCTGTATGTGTAATGCTCTAAAGGCTCTAGCAGGGCCCCTCCAGATACAACCATGGAATGCTCCTTTTGGTATGCACTTCTTGTTGTCCATAATAGTGTCAGGGATTGGTGACTGTTGACTGTTTATAGGTTGAATCTCCAGGTAGGTCAGTCTCTGGGTGGCTTTTACTTCAGTGTTTGCTCCACACTTTGTCACCTTTATTGCTACTGTGAGTATTTTCTTCCCTTTCTCAGAGGAAGATCTCCAGGAGATAAGAATGGGTTGATTTGCATTTTTCTGCATGCAGGATGTTTACATTTTGCATTTTTGATTGTTGAGTTAATGTTTTCTATGGAATCTTTAGAATCTGAGATTCTTTCCTCTATTTCTTGTATTCTGTTGTTGATGCATCTATGACTCCTGATTTCTTTCCAAGGTTTTCTATCTTCAGAGATGTCTCACTTTTGATTTCTTTATTGTTTCTACTTCCATTTTTATATCATGGATAGTTTTATTCAGTTCCTTCTCTTGTTTGTTTGTGTTTTCCTGAAATTCTTTAAGGGATTTTTGTGTTTCCTCCTTAAGGGCTTCTACCTGTTGACCCATGTTTTCCTGTGTTTCTTTTAGGGATTTCTGTGATTCCTCTTTAAGGGCTTCTGCATGTTGACCCATGTTCTCCCATAATTCCCTATTGGAATTTTGTGTTGTTTATTTGAGGGGTTCTACCTGTTGACTTATGTTTTCCCATATTTCTTTAAGGGATATTTGTGTTTCCTCTTTAAGGCTTCTTCCTGTTTACCCATATTCCCCTATATTTCTTTAAGGGATTTTTGTGTTTCCTCTTTAAGGGCTTCTTCCTGATGACCCATATTCCCCTATATTTCTTTACGGGATTTTTGTGTTTCCTCTTTAAGGGCTTCTACCCATTAACCCATGATCTCATGTATATCTTTAGGGGAGTTATTTATGTTCTTCTTGACGTCCTCTAACAGCATCATGAGATGTGATTTTAAATCCAGCTCTTGCTTTTCCGATATGATGGAATATCCTGTATTTGCTCTTTTGGAAAAGCTGGGTTCTAATGGTGCCATGTTGCCTTGGTTTCTGTTGGCAATGATTTTGTGTTTGCCTCTGGCCCTCTAGTTATCTCAGGTGTTAGCTGGTCTTTCTGTCTCTGACTGTGACTTCTCTGTCCTGCAGGCCTTTGTATCTGTATTCCTGGGATTCCCTTTCTTTCAAATGCCCTGCATATAGCTGTTTCTCCAGGAAGTATCAGGAGATGGCATCTTCCCTGTGGCAGACTTGGCAAGGGTAGAATGCCCCACAGGTTGCTGGCTTTCAAATGCCCCACTGCTGCTGGATCTCAAATGCCCCACTTCTGCTAGATCTTGAATGCTTCATTGCAAATGCCCTGCTGCTACTGGATCTCTAGGAAGTATCAGAAAAAGGGATCTTCCCCATGGCAGAACTGGCATGCGTCTACCATGTCTGAAAGAACCTTTCCTGTAATTCTTTAAGGGAATTTTTTGTGTTACCTCTTTAAGGGCTTCTATCTGTTGAGCCATGTTCTCATGCATTTCTTTAAGGGATTAGTGTGTTTCATCTTCAAGGGCTTTTACCTGTTGACCCATGTTCTCCTGCATTTCTTTAAGGAAGTTATTTATGTTTGTACTTTTTCATTATAATTTTTTATTTTCAATATTATTGTTTACATTCCAAATGATTTTTCCTTCCCTGGTTTCCCCCTCCCCATAAGTTCCCTAAGCCCTCTTCCCTCTACCCATTCTCTGTCAACCCCATCCTATTTCTCTGTCCTGGTAATCCCCTACAATGGAGATTGTAATCCCCTGGAACAAACCTTTTCAGGATCAGGGACTCCTCCTTCCTTCTTCTTGAGAGCCATTTGATATATGAATTGTGTCTTGGGTAGTCAGAGTTTCTGAGCTATTATCCACTTATCAGTGATTGTATTCCATGTGTGTTCTTTTGTGATTGGGTTACCTCACTTTTGATGATATTTTCCAGATCCAACCATTTGCCTAAGAATTTAGTGAATTCGTTGTTTTTAATTGCTGAGTAGTATTCCATTGTGTAAATATACCACATTATCTGTATCCATTTCTCCAATGAGGGACATCTGGGTCCTTTCCAGCTTCAAGTTATTATTTAAATAGGGCTGCTATGAACATAGTGGAGCATGTGTCCTTTACTGTATGCCAGGGAATCCTTTGGGTATATTCCCAGGAGTGGTATTGCAGGATCCTCCAGAAGTGTTATGCCCAGTTTTTTGAGGAACAGCCAGACTGATTTCCAGAGTGGTTTACCAACTTGCATTACCACCAGCAGTGGAGGAGTGTTCCTCTTTATCCACATCCTTGCCAACACCTACTATCTCCTGAGTTTTTAATATTATCCATGCATACTGGTGTAAAGTGAAATCTCAGGGTTGTTTTGATTTGCATTTTTCTAATGACTAATGATGTTGAACTTTGTTAAAGGTGCTTCTCAGCCATCCGAAGTTCTTCAGGTAAAAAATTCTTTGTTTAGCTCTGTACCCCATTTTTTAATAGGGTGTTTGGTTCTCTGGATCCTAACTTCTTGATTTCTTTGTGTATATTGGATATTATCCCTCTGTCAGATGTAGGGTGAAGACCCTTTCCCAATTTGTTGGTTGCCATTTTGTCCGATTGACAGTGTCCTTTGCCTTACAAAACTTTGTAATTTTATGAGGTCCCATTTGTCAATTCTTGATCTTAGAGCATAAACTATTGGTGTTGTGTTCAGTAACTTTTCTCCTGTGCCCATGTCCTCAAGGGTCTTCCCAAGTTTCTTTTCTATTAGTTTCAGTGTGTCTGGTTTTATGTGGAGGTCCTTGATCCACTTGGAGTTGAGCATAGTACAAGTAGATAAGAATGGAACAATTCATATTCTTATATTCTTCTGCAAACTGACTTCCAGTTGAGCCAGCACCATTTGTTGAAAAGGCTATCTTTTTTCCACTGGATGGTTTCAGCTCCTTTGTCGAAGATCAAGTGACCATAGGTGTGTGGGTTCATTTCTGGGTCTTCAATCCTATTCCATTTGTCCACCTGCCTATCACTGTACCAGTACCATGCAGTTTTTAACACTATTGCTCTGTAGTACTGCTTGAGGTCTGGGATACTGATTCCCCTGGAAGTTCTTTTACTGTTGAGAATAGTTTTAGCTATCCTGGGGTTTTTTTTGTTTTGTTTTGTTTTGTTTTTTGTTTTTTTGTTATTCCAGATAAATTTGAGAATTGCTCTTTCTAACTCTATAAAGAACTGAATTGGGATTTTGATGGGTATTGCATTGAATCTGTAGATTGCTTTTGGTAAAATGGCCATTTTAACTATATTAATCCTGCCAATCCACAAGCATGGGAGATTTTTCCATTTTCTGAGGTCTTCGATTTCCTTCTTCAGAGACCTGAAGTTGCTCTCATAAAGGTCTTTCACTTGTTTGGTTAGAGTTACCCCAAGATACTTTATATTGTTTGTGGGTATTGTGAAGTGTGTCATTTACCTAATTTCTTTTTCAGCCTGCTTATCCTTTGTGTATAGGAAGGCTACTGATTTTCTTGAGTTGATTTTATAACCTGCCACTTTGCTGAAGTTGTTTATCAGCTGTAGGAGTTCTCTGGTGGAGTTTTTTTGGGTCACTTAAGTATACTATCATATCATTTGCAAATAGTGATAGTTTGACTTCTTACTTTCCAATTTGTATCCCTTTGTCCTCCTTAGGTTGTCTAATTGCTCTAGCTAGAACTTCAAGTACTATATTAAAAAAGATATGGAGAAAGTGGGCAGCCTTGTCTAGTCCCTGATTTTAGTGGGATTGCTTCAAGTTTCTCTCCATTTGGTTTGATGTTGGCTACAGGTTTGTTGTATATTGCTTTTACTATGTTTAAGTATGGGCTTGAATTCCTGTTTTTTCCCAGACTTTTAGCATGAAAGGATGCTAAATTTTGTCAAATGCTTATTCAGCATCTAATGATATGACCATGTGGTAGTTTTTTTTTTTTTTTTTTTTTTTAGTTTGTTTATATAGTGGATTGCATTGATGGATTTCTTTATATTAAACTATTCCTGCTTCCCTGGGATGATGCTTACTTGGTCATGGTGAATAATCGTTTTGATGTGTTCTTGGATTCTATTGGCAAGAATTTTATTGAGTATTTTTGTGTCGATATTCATAAGGGACATTGGCCTGTAGCTCTCCTTCTTTGTTGTATATTTGTGTAATTTTGGTATCAGCGTAATTGTGACTTTGTAGAACGAGTTGGTTAGTGTTCCTTCTGTTTCTATTTTGCGGAATAATTTGAAGAGTATTGGTGTTAGGTCTTCTTTGAAGGTCTGATAGAATTCTGCACTAAAACCCTCTGGTCCCGTGCTTTTTTTGGTTGGAACACTTTCTATATCCCCTTTTATTTCTTTAGTGGTTATGAGACTGTTTATTTGATCTGTTTTATCCTGATTTAATTTTGGTATGTGTTATTTGTCTAGGAAATTGTTCATTTCCTCCAGATTTTCCAGCTGTGTTGTGTATAGACTTTTGTAGTCAGATCTGATGATTTTTTAAATTTCCTCCATTTCTGTTGTTGTATCTCCCTTTGCATTTCTAATTTTGTTAATTTGGATACTGCCTCTGTGTCCTTTGGTTAGTCTGGCTAAGTGTTTATCTGTCTTGTTGATTTTCTCAAAGAACCAGCTCGTGGTTTTGTTGATTCTTTGTATGGTTCTTTTTGTTTCTACTTGATTGATTTCAGCCCTGAGTTTGATGATTTCCTGTCTTCTACTCCTCTTGGGTGAATTAGCTTCTTTTTGTTCCAGGACTTTAAGGTGTGCCATTAAGCTGCTAGTGTATGTTCTCTCCATTTTATTTTTGGAGGCACTCAGGGCTATGAGTTTTCCTCTTAGCACTGCTTTCATTGTGTCCCATAGATTTGGGTATGTTGTGTCTTCGTTTTCATTAAGTTCTAAAAAGTCTTTAATTTCTTTCTTTATTTCTTTCTTGACCAAGGTATCATTGAGTAGAATATTGTTCAGTTCCCATGTGTATGTGGGTTTTCTGTTGTTTTTGTTGCTATTGAAGACCACTTTTACTCCATAGTGATCTGATAGGAGGCATGGGATTAGTTCGATCTTATATTTGTTGAGGTCTGTCTTGTGACCAATTATATGATCGATTTTGGAGAAGGTACCATGTGGTGCTGAGAAAAAGATATATTCTTTTGCCTTAGGATGAAATGTTCTATATATTTCTGTTAAATCCAATTGGTGCAATTCTTCAATTAGTTTCACTGTGTCCCTGTTTAGTTTCTATTTTCTTGATCTGTCCCTTGAGGAGAGTGGAGTGTTGAAGTTTCCCACAATTATTGTGTTAGGTGCAATGTGTGTTTTGAGCTTTAGTAAAGTGTCTTTTAAGAATGAGGGTGCCCTTGCATTTGGATCATAGATGTTCAGAACAGAGAGCTCTTTCTGGTGGATTTTTCCTTTGGCCAGCAAGAAGTGTCCTTCCGTGTCTCTTTTGATGACTAGGTTGAAAGTCAATTTTCTATGATATTAGAATGGCTACTCCAGATTGTTTCCTAAGACCATTTGCTTGTAAAATTGTTTTCTAGCTTTTTACTCTGAGGTAGTGTTTGTCTTTGTCCCTGAGGTGTGTTTCCTGTAAGCAGCAAAATGTAGGGTCCTGTTTCCTTATCCAGTCTGTTAGTCTATGTCTTTTTATTGGTGTATTGAGTTCATTGATGTTAAGAGATATTAAGGAATAGTGATTATTACTTCCTGTCATTTTTGATGTTATTTTTATATTTGAGTGGTTATCTTCTTTTGGGCTTGATGAAAGAAGTTTACTATCTTCCTTTTTCAGGGTGTAGTTTCCCTCCTTGTTTTGGTTTTTTCCACCTATTATCCTTTGTAGAACTGTGTTTGTGGAAAGATATTGTATAAATTTGGTTTTATCATGGAATATCATGTTTTCTCCATCTATGGTGATTGAGAGTTTTGCTGGGTATAGTAATCTTGGCCGGCATTTGTGTTCTCTTAGGGTCTGCATGAGATCTGCCCAGTATCTTCTAGCTTTCCTGGTCTCTGGTGAGAAGTCTGGTGTGATTCTGATAGGTCTTCCTTTATATGTTACTTGCCCTTTTTCTTTTACTGCTCTTCCATTTCTTGTACTCTGTTGTTGATATTTGCGTTTATGCCCCCTGATTTCTTTCCAAGGTTTTCTATTTCCAAAGTTGTCTCCTTTTGTGATTTTTTTTGTTGTTTCTACTTCTGTTTTTAGATCCTGGATGGTTTTGGTCAGTTCCTTCACTTGTTTGTTTGTATTTTCTTGTATTTGTTTAATATATTTTTGTTTTTCCTCTTTCATGTCTTCTGCCTCTTGACTCAATTTCTTCTGCATTTCTTTAAGTGATTTTTGCATTTCCTCTTTATTGGCTTCTATCTGGTGAGCCATAATCTCCTGAATTTCTTTAAGTGATTTTTGTGTTTCCATTGTAAGGGCTTCTAACTTATTCACGTTCCCTGTATTTCTTTATGAGATTTATTTATGTCCTTCTTGTGTTCCTCTAGCAGCATCATGACCAGTGATTTTAAATCCAAATCTTGTTTTTCTTGTGTGTTGGGGTGTCCAGGACTTGCTGTTTTTGGAGAATTGGTTCAGATGCTGCCATATTGCCTTGGTTTCTGTCAGTAATGATCCTATATTTGCCTTTTGCCATCTGGTTATCTCTGGCATTAGTTAATCCTGTTGTCACTGGATGGTGCTCGAACCTCCTGTGGGCCTGTAAGTCTATTCCCATACCACTTGATGACTGGGTTTCCCCTGACACAGATGTGTTGACCTACTCTTGGGTGTGTGCCTTGTCCCAAGCAATGCTATACTCAGGTTGTCTTTGTGTACCTGGTGTTACCTGTCTGGTCTGCCTGGTAGTAAAGATGGTGGAAGCCCTTGATGTGCTGATCACTCTGTAGGGCCAACGGCCCAGGATAGGGCTTGTTGCTGGGTTTCAAATGCTCTGCTGGTGCTGTTTCTCGAATATCCCCTGCTTCTACCGAATGTCCTGCTCCTGTCTCTTCTCGAGTGAGTTTCAGGAAGAAGGATCTTCCCCATGTTAGATCTTTCACAGGTCTACCACATCAGATGGAAATAGGCAGTGGTGATTAACCTGCTCCTGCTAGTTCTCTAGAGAGTATTAGGTAGTGGGATCTTCCCAGTGTCAGATGTGGCTCAGGTCTCTGGCTGAGCTAGCTGCTTGGTCACAGGAGCCAAGATGGTGGCGACCTCGGACTACAGGGCTCCGTCTAACCTTAGGACTCCCTGCAGGTCAGGTGCTCCCCTGGCTGAGCTGTCAGCGCTAAGATGGTGGCTGGTAACCTCGGACCATGGGGCTCCATCTAACCACGGGACTTCCTGCAGGTCAGACACTCCCCTGCAGGATATTTGCCCAGGCATCTGTAGAGTTGTCCAGTTCCTTGGTGGGGAAGGAACCCAGGCAGGCTGTGTCCTGGGCAATCCTTCACTCTGGTGCCCTCTGAGTACCTGGTTTAGCTGCCTGTGCCAAGATGGTGGCTGGTGACCTCGGACCGCAGGGCTCCATCTAACAGCGGGACTCCCTGCAGGTCAGGCACTTCCCTGGCTGAACTTCTGGAGCCAAGATGGTGGCTGGTGACCTCAGACTGTGGGGCTCTGTCTAACTGTGGGACTCCCTGCAGGTCCAGCGCTTCCATTGCTGAACTGCTGGAGCTGTAAGACTCCCCAAAACCGAGGGCTCCCCAGCACCCCAGCGCCCCATGCCTCAGAAGGCGACACCCAAATCTCTCGTGAGAAAAGGTCTTGATGCAATAGCAAGAGGATTTCTTTTATTCCAGAGCTCTGGGGTCCACAGTCATATACCACACAGGGGTAGAAGACTGTGGGACCCCGTGCAACTGAAGTCAGGGGTATTTAAATGGGAAAAAACACAAGATAAGTGGTGGAGGACACAATTCACAAGGCAAGGGGTGGAGGACAAATTATGCATGGAATGGGGAAGTACAGAATGAGGAAGTCAGGTAATAGTTTATGTCTTAAGGAAGTTTAGAGATTATCTGGAGCAAATGTCCTTGGGGCATTGTATAGTTAAACATTGGAACTAGAACAGGGTGGGCTGTCTTTCTCTCAAGTTGAAAGCAGAAAAACAAGTTACTCTGTGCTGGGCTACTTGTTTAGGGGTCTAAAAACATTGAATTGGCGTCTCTCATTCCCCATGCCTTCTCTTGTTAATACTTCTAATCTTAGAAGTATAGTGCTAAAGCTCTGACTCTATATATTCTGGATTGTCCTGCCCTAATATCTGACATTGTTTTCGTAGTATAAGAATCTGCACAGCACTTAAACATTCCCTAATAAAAACTATTAACCGGTTAATCACACAGGTTACAATTGTAAGCAAAAGGAGTAAAATTACAAAGAGTCTCATCAAAGCAGAAAGCAGGGTGGTCAAGAGTACAAGATAAGGGTCTTTCCACCAAGTCTCAAGGTATTCTGGGCAGTGGTGTCTAATGTAGACCGAATCTCCAACTTGGAAGCAAAGTTGGACTTGCAAGTCTTTTTCCCCTGAGTAGGTCTCCTGGAGCTGCTTCCATGCTTTCTGCCTCACCCATTTGAGCACCTTGAGCCTAGTGAACAAAGGCCTGAAGAGCACAAAAGGTAGGAGAGCTATCTAATCATTAACACCAGTCTCAGTGGTCAATTTGGTGAGGGTTTCTTTCATCAGGTTTTCAGCAACAGTTCCTGAAGCCTGCTTATACAGATCCAGTCACTTATCTGGAAGCAGTGAGGAGTCTCTGGCATGCCTGGAACATTTAAGGCAAATATCATACTGTGGGACACCTCCTGAGACAGCCCAGTGGACACCAAAGGAGTTGGGGTATCAAAGAGTATCTCTAGGGGGGGGGGTCAGGTTAAAATGGCAGAAACTGTTCAGAAACAAGGGGAGAGGCACCACCCAGCCTGAGCCAGTCTCCAAGGTCAATTTAGTTAAGGTCTCTTATAGGGTTTTGTTTATTTTCTCTACCTGCCTTGAGCCCTGAGGACAGTAGTCCAATAATGTTTCCAATTAGTCCCCAATATCTCTGTCAATTTCTGACTTACCTTAGAAACAAAAACAGAACCATTATCTGATCCAATTATGTTGGGCAATCTGAAACTTGGAAAATTTTTTCTAACTCTGGCAGCTCTTTCCTGCTTACTGGGGAAAGTCTCACCCCATCTAGAGAAAGTATCTATAAATTCTAGAAGGCATTTTATAACCATATTCTCCTGCCTTAGCTTTTATAAAATCTCTTAGTATACTCTAGGCTGTTCTCTTCTAGGTCTTTTGCCCTGTTTACTCTTTACTGCATAAGCATTTACTTTCTAGCATATCTTACATTGTTCTTTTATCCCTCTAGCCTAAAACCTGAGTCATAAATATATACGTTTGGTCCCTTAACTGCCAGGACAAGGTTTTTAATCCCCTAAATGAGTCTATCTGTGCATTTGGCCTAGTGAGTCTTTGGCTTACTTTCTGGGGAGTATAGTTCTCCCTTCTTGTGTGCACCTTCTTTTGGTAATTGTTGGTTGGGTGGCCAGCAATCTCAGTCCTTTTATAAGTGAGGCTGTTCCTTACTTTTGTCCCATTTCCCAATGGGTGTCTCTTACAGACCCATAACCAGTATAGGCTCCTGCATATCTATTCCTGGAGCCATTTGCTTTGCCTGGTTATTGCCCATTGAGTCTTTTCCCTTTGGGTGTCCTGGGCAGTGAATACTCACAGTGGCTGGCTTCATTTAGACATCTAAGAAGTCCAAGATTTCCTGTTGGTTTCCTCTGGTGTGAGCAGTCTTGGCATATATCCCTGTGGGTGTGGGCTGTAGCAAAGGCGTACCTGTTATCCATGTGACTGTTGATTTTCTTGCTGGTTCCAAGTTCCAAGGTCTTGGTGAGGGCAACAAGCTCCACTTTCTGCGTTGACATGCCAGGGGTAAAGATTCTTCTACCCAGATTACATTTGTGCTGTCCACCATAGCAGCACCTGCTTCCATCATGGAAAAAACTGCTCCAGTCTGTAGCAAATTTCAGCAGGGGTCAGTCTCTCTTTCTGGGCCAGATAGCTGCAGCCCGTGGGGCAGGAAGCATATCTGCCCCCTCCCCATTTTGGAGAGTATGTCTTACGCCAACAGAGAGTAGGAACAGTCTGGGCTGACCCTAAATGAATGGGCTACCCATCCCTAGGTCCACTGTTTTTTGGGTAGTCCATGAATACATTTTGGTGCCAGTGGCTTCTTGGACCCAAGATCTTTTCTTTAAAACAGCGCCATTGACTTGGAAGGCCAGAGTGTTGAGCCCCTGTGTCCACCAAGAACTGAGGGGGTTTCTCTTTCATTCCCACAGTTATCCTGGGTTGGGGGAGGTGGTCAGAAACCCCATCTCCCCTAGTCACTGTCTTCACCCACGGCTAACACCTGGGTTTGCCATTTGGGGTCACTTTCCCCAAGACCTGGGAATTCCTGCTCCCGGCTTCTATTTGTTAGGGCACACTCTGGCTCAGTAGTCTCTCTCCTTACAGTATGCACACTGGTCCTTTTCTGTCTCCCTTTTCTGCTTTTTCTAACTATTATAGCGAGGATTCTCTGTAGCTTCCTTCCTTCTCTGTCATTTTCTTTCTTTCTTTTTCTCCGTTTCTTCTCCTCCATCTCCCTGTCTCAGCAAACTGTACTAAATCTCTCTACAGACTTTCTCAACAACTTACACTACTAAATCCTTCTACAGAACTTCTGAGCAACCTGCAGCAAATCCCTCTAGCTTCTGAAGCTTTTTCCTGATATCTCTACTGGCTTTGCCTATAAGAGCCATTGTAATAGTAGCTTTATATTCCGAGCCCCTGGAATCATAGCGTGTATATTGGCAGAATGCCTCTATGAGATGCTCTAGAAAAGCTGCAGGTGACTCATCTGGTCTCTGCTTAACCTTACATACCTTGATCAAATTTGTGGGCTGCCAGGCCCTCGAGACCTGCCAATGGAGTCTGGTGTTGGTCTTTCTGGTGCCTCTTACCTTTTGTCTGAAGGGGTAATCTTTTTGGCTTCCTGTATTACAAATAAAACAGTCTCAAAGAGCTTAATTAATCTCTTGGGAAATATGCCCTTAGTGAGAGAGCCACTGTGGTATCAGGATAGGTAGTCTCAGGTCCTCTCCTGCTCTACTTTGTGGTCCTCTCTAAATATCAATTGAGCATAATTATTACCATTTTGTAAATTATAAACTATAAGATAGACATAACACATAGTTTATCATTCCTGTCAATTAAACAGAACCTTTTCATCTGTATTATCTTAAAAGACTGTCAGAATTAACACTTAAAAATTAACATTGTAAGAATTGACTCATATCCTGGCTTTAAATTTTATGTCACCTGAAAATCATTTATTTAAATCTATATCAGCTTTCTCAAGATTAAACAGCTTGGGCTGTCTGTGAGACTAACAGTCTTTAACCCCATCAGAAAGAGTGACCAATATTAACTGAAAATATATAGAAAGCTTAATGTAGCTTCTAAGACTAAAACATCATATTCCATTGATTTTTTCCATGTTTGAAAACCAGTTATCTATGTAAAGTAATGTGGATTGTTGTCTCTTAAACTATCTTCAGTTATTTCTCATTAAAATCTAGAAAACACCCTAACAATAAACTCAGAGCCTTATATTTCTATTTGGCCCTAAACTCACAGGCTTAAAATCTCAGATCGGTAATAATAAAAACAAAAGCTGGAGTGGATGTAAATCCTGTACTTTCAAATTTTTTGTATTCATACTAATGAAAACCTTGATTTTTGTATCAAAATAAAACCTGTATCAAATAAAAACTTATACCTTGAACTTAACAATTATAAAGATTTTTGTATCACAAAGATAGATTTTTTTCACTTAATATTCCAGAATCTAGTCTTCTGGAGGTCTCCCTTTTTTTGACCTCTCTCCAAAAGGAACAATATAACCACAAAGTTTAACAATCACATTGACCAAAATAATTTAAACAATTCAAAATAAAGAAATAAATCCTCTGTACCAACTTAAACCCAAAATTCTCACACCTGTCACATTGAGCATCTTGTCAAGACTTATTTTCCCCACCAGGGAGTGTCAGAGTCTAAGTATTTTGTCTCTCCTTTTGTTTTAAGTTGGCACGGTTGAGTCACATGACCTGATTTTGGTGCCACAGAGAGTGTTGCTTTTCAGTCAGTCTAAAGTCCAAACAAGATCATCCGTCTAAGTCCAAGAACACAGAACACGATACAAAACAACACCACATAGACAGCATGACCCTGCCACCATCAGGCTTCTAGATTCAAGAACACAGAGCAAGGAATATCACACAATTTGCCCCTAGAGGGGCGCAGTTTCAGACTCCAGGTGTTCCTGCACAAGCTGCAAGAACCAGATAAATCAGATTTCAGCAAAACATGGGTCCGCCGTTACTGACTTACTGTTTACAGATGGAGGAGAGCCTTATTCAGCTCTCTCCAGGGTCTAAAACTTCCTCCAGACCCCTGCAGTCTTGACTCTAGTGGCTGCCAGTCAAACGCACCGCACTAGACCGGCTCTCCGAGCCCTAGAAGTTTGCAAGCAAAACCGAAATTTTAAGAAAGGCTTATAGACTCAGACTTTGACAAGCGGTGAGACAGACAGAAAACAAACCGCGGCACCCTGACAAGTATTCACCTCCACTGAGAAGGATAGAACCAGATCAGAAAACCAGACGGCCAGGAGGACATATAAGTTCTCCAATTCAGTAGAAGTACCGTGTCCTCTCCGACAGTCAGACAGGAATCTTCCAGAGTCCATGGAGTTCCCCCAAAACTCCCAGGGACATCTCCCAGGGTCGCAACCTGTGGTCTACAGAGCATGTCTACTCACCAAGGTCCCCTGGTTCTTATGAGCCAAGAGAATAGCTGCTCACCAAAAATGCAAGTCTCCTCGGATTCAGATTCAGATTCAGAAAACAGAGCAGGACAGACACTCAGGACACAGACACCAGCTGGCACACACATATTCCAGAGGGCATCCCCTATACCTCCAAGTCAGTTCTCACGTGTGAAGGAAAGTCGCATTTCCCAGCCAATTAGACCCCCCAAAACCGAGGGTGTCCCAGTGCCCCAAGCCTCGGAAGGCGACACTCAAATCACTAGTGAGAAATGGTCTCGATGCAATAGCAAGAGGATTTCTTTCATTCCAGAGCTCTGGGGTCCACAGTCATAAACCACACAGGGGTAGAGGACTGTGGGGCCCCTTGCAACTGAAGTCAGGGGTATTTAAAGGGGAAAAAAATCACAAGACAAGGGGTGGAGGACACAATTCACAAGGCAAGGGGTGGAGGACAAATTATGCATGGAATGTGGAAGTACAGAATGAGGAAATCAGGCAATAGTTTATGCCTTAAGGAAGGTTAGATATTATCTGGAGAAAATGTTCTTGGGGCATTGTATAGTTAAACATTGGAACTAGAACAGGGTGGGCTATCTTTCTCTCAAGCTGAAAGCAGAAAAACAAGTTACTCTGTGCTGGGCTAGTTGTTTAGGGGTCTAAAAACATTGAGTTGGGGCCTCTCAGAGCCATGATGGTTGTTGGTGACCTCAGACAGTGGGGCTCCATCTAACTTTATTTATGCCCTTCTTGAAGTCCTCTATCAGCACCATGAGATGTGATTTTAAAACCAACTCTTGCTTTTCTGGTGTGTTTGGGTATCCAGGACTTGCTGTGGTGGGAGAACTGGGTTTTGGTATTTCCAAGTAGCCTTGGTTTCTGTTGGTAGGGTTCTTTTTCTTGCCTTTCTCCATCTGGTTATCTCTGGTGTTAGTCTTGCTGTCTCTGGCTGGAGCTTGTCCCTCCTGTGGGCCTGTAAGCCTGTGTCTGTACTCCTAGGAGACCAACCCCCTTCTGTCAGGGTCTGTGCATAGAAGGCTGTGGAGCTGCCTAGCTCCCTGGTAAAAATGGCACCTGGAAGGTTCCTGTCCTCGTTGCTTTACTGATCATGTTCCCTGTGCACTCCTAACTGTTCTCCTTCAGAGAGATATTGGAGAGAAGTTGTAGATCTCACCTCCAAGCTCAGAAGTGGAGGCATTGCTGGGAGACCAACACTTTCCGCATAGGCTGTGTACAGAAGGCTGTGGTGCTGCCTGGTTCCTTGGTGCAAATTGTGACCTGAAGGCTCCTGCCCCAGCTGCTTCACTGATAGTAATCCCTGTGCGATCCTAGGTGTTTCTCTCCAGAGAGAAGGTGGAGATTTCATCTCTGCACTCTGAAGTGAATGTGCTGCTGGGAAATCACTTTCTCCTGGAGCTCTGTGCACAGAATGTTGTGTAGCCACCTGGCTCCATGGTGCAAATGGTGGCCGCAAGCCACTTTACAGCTCTTATACTGCAGGTGCTCTCACAATAAATGTCTCCTAAGTTAGGAACAGTTTGATATTGAACCAAGTCCTGATTAGTAATGATCTTTGCAATGCTATTCATTTTCTGCTTTAGAAATTGCATGAGGCAAATTGCCAGAAGAAGGAAAACTCCAATAGCTACTTTGGGCCTAAGGAGGTGAAGAAGCCAAGGTACCAAGAAGTTAGAGTAGAAAGGGATAGGGGTGTTGGGACATAGCATGCCCAACGGTTCCCCTGGAGTTCTTTGAGCATTTTTACATCTTGTTCTACTAGCCCAGATTCATTGACATAGAAGCAACATTCCTCCCTCAGCAAAAGGCGAGTCCCTCCATGTTCAGCAGTCAGTAAATCCAGAGCCTCCCAAGATTTTTGAACAACTCCTGCCAAGGAGTTTATCTGTCATTGAAGAGACTCAATGCTATCTACAGTGGAGGCCATTGGTCAATGTTGTCTTGGAATTCACTGATGAGATGGTGTATTGGACAACGGCTGCTCCTGAGGTTCCTGTTGCACCCAGTGAGATGGCAGGGGCCACTCAAGTGAACAGAGGGATGAAGGTCTCTTTCTTCTTTTGGCTTTCTCCCATCTGCAAGAGGAGTTTTTCAGGTTCACAGAGATAAACTTTGGGAGCAATTATCACAGGGGCACAGGAGCCTTGGGAAGAGGGATTATCACAGGCATCTATATGTAGTGCCTTTGAACCAGAGGAGCAGGAGGGTTAACATATACTGATTTGGCAATGGTGATGTCACAGGCACATGTAAGGTGGGGATTTGATGAGGATCCTATAAGGAGTAGAAGGGGTTATGTTGAAAAGAGAGATGTTTTGTATTTTCCTTGTGGATAAGGATCCTTGGAGTTCATGAAAGGAAATGTTAATGGGAACAGCTACTAATGTTGGTTGGAAGAGAGAAACACAGAAAATGCATTGGAGGAAGTTGGGCTAGGTGATTAAAGGAAGGAGGTTGCTGTATATTGGATGTACTATTGTCTTGAAGTGGTAGTTTGGAGTTACTTCTGAGATTGATTTCACTGTTGTAGACTATTAACATGAGTAAAGTCTGATTTAGAGGCAGGAACAAGCTCACTGGGTACAGGTATGTCAGCTATGGGGTATTTGGCATAGCCATTAGTGTAAGGTTTACATATGACTACTTTTCACCAATGTTCACCTCAAGGATTACTGATGGAAAGCTGAAAGTGAGTTTTAAGTTTGGTGAGTATGGTACCACTATATCTGGAAAATTCCCAGATGGTTGGCCGTCTAGTCCCTGAGAGCACTGGGTCATCTGGCCAGCTGTCTTAGTCAGGGTTTCTATTCCTGCACAAACATCATGACCAAGAAGCAAGTTGGGGAGGAAAGGGTTTATTGAGCTTACACTTTCACGTTGCAGTTCATCACTAAAGGAAGTCAGGACTGGAACTCAAGCAGGTCAGGAAGCAGGAGCTGATGCAGAGGCCATGGAGGGATGTTTCTTACTGGCTTGCTTCCCCTGGCTTGCTCAGCCTGCTCTCTTATAGAACCCAAGAGCACCAGCCCAGAGGTGGTACCACCCACAAGGGGCCCTCCCCACTTGATCACTAATTGAGAAAATGCCCCACAGCTGGATCTCATGGAGGCACTTCCCCAACTGAAGCTCCTTTCTCTGTGATAACTCCAGCCTGTGTCAAGTTGACACACAAAACTAGCCAGTATACCAGCTGATGGTGTTCCTCCTATGGGGTTGCAATCCCTCTTCCTCCAGTCTTTTCATTAGCTCCTCCACTGTGGTCCCTGAACTCAGTCTGATGGTTTGCTCCAAGTATCCCCATCTGAATTGGTCAGTTGTTGGCCAAACATACTATGGAACAGCAAGACCAGGATCCTTTTAGCAAACACCTCTTGACAATGGCAACAGTGTTGGATGTGGTGTCTGTAGACAGGATGAATTCCCAGGTGAGGCAGTTCCTGGATGTCCCTGAAAGACAGTCTCTGCTCCATTTTTTTTTTGTGTGTGTGTGTGTCTGTGTTCTTCCTTTGGAGAGGAACATTTCTGGATTAAAATTTTGAGATGTGTAGATGGCCCCATCCCTCAACCATGGGCCATGCCTATCTACTGGAGGTGGTCTCTACAGGTTCTATCTCCCCTTCTCTGCACATTCTGCTAAAGTCATTCCAGTTGGGTTCTGGGAGCCTCTCATTTCCTGGTGTCTGGGACCCTACAGTGGCTATCCTCAGTTTCTAATTCCGCCCCCATACATATTTTTAATCAGTTTCCTGACCCTCTGTACCTCTCTCTCTTGTTCTCTCTAGTACCTGATACTGCCTCCTTTATTTCTTCCCCTTCCTCTCTTGCTCCAAGGTCTCTTATTCCCTCAACCTCCTGCGATCATCCTGTTCCCTCTTCAATGCATGACTAAAGGATTTTTTTTTTTTTTGAAATTTCGGGTTTGGTTTTTTTGAGACAGGATTTCTCTGTGTAGCCCTGGCTGTTCTGGAACCCACTCTGTAGACCAGGCTGCTCTCAAACGCAGAAATCCGCCTGCCTCTGCCTCCCAGAGTGCTGGGATTACAGGCGTGCACCCCCCCCCCCCCCCAGCTCATGACTGAAGTATTAACACATTGGTCTTTCTTTCTCCTATGTTGCTATGGTCTGTGGGTTGTATCATGGGCATTGTGAGATTTTGGGCTAATATCCACTTATCAGTGAGCACATACCATGTATGTTATTTGTGATTGTGTTACCTCACTCAGGATGATATTTTCTAGTTCCATCCATTTGCTTGCGAATTTCATGAAGTCATTGTTCCCCCACCCCCCAGTCAACTCTTCCTTTTTATTGGATAATTATTTTATTTTCATTTCAAATGTAATTCCCTTTCCAGGTATATCTTCCAGAACCCCCTTATCCAATCCCCCTGCCTCTGTCAGGGTGCTCCCCCATCCTTCCGCCCACTCTTGCCTTCCTGTCCTGGTATTCCTCTACATGTTCCTGGGACATGGAACCTCCTCAGGCCCAAGGTCCATTCCTCCCACTGATATCCAAGAAGGCCAACCTCTCATACATAAGAATCCTGAGCCATGGGTCCCTCCATGTGTACTATTTTGTTGGTGGTCCAGGCACTGGGAGCTCCAGGGTGGTCTGGTCGGTTGACCATGTGGCTTCACCCATGGGGCTGAAAAACCCCTCAGTTAATTTGGTCCCTTTTTACAATTGCTCCATCAGGACCACATACTCAGTCCAATGGTTGGCTGTGAGCATCTGCCTCTGTATTTTTCAGGCTCTGGCAGAGCATCTCAGGAGATAGCCATATCAGGCTTCCATCAGCCAGGTTTCCCAGTATCCACATTAGCATACAGGTTTGTAGACTGTATAATGGATGGATCCACAGGTGGGACAGTCTCTGGATGGCCTTTATTTCAGTCTCTGCTCCACACTTGGTCTCTGTGTTTCCTCCTCTGAGTATTTTGTTCACCCTTCTAAGAAGCATTGAAGTATCCACACTTTGGTCTTCCTTCTTCTTGAGCTTCATATGGTCAGTGAATTGTAGCTTGGATATTCCAAACTTTTGGGCTAATATCCACTTATCAGTGAGTGCATACCGTGTGTGTTCTTTTGTGACTGTGTTACCACACTTAGGATGATATTTTCTAGTTCCATCCACTTGCCTGCAAAGTTCATGAAGTCATTGTTTTTAATAGCTTATTAGTACTCCATTGTGTAAATGTACCACAATTTCTATATTCATTCCTCTGTTGAGGGACATCTGGGTTGTTCCCTGCTTTTGGCTATTATAAATAATGCTGCTATGAACATAGTAGAGCATGTGTCATTGTTCTATGTTGGAACACCTTTTGGATATATTTACAGGAGTGGTATAGCTGGAAACTCAGGTAGTATTATGTCCAATTTTCTGAGGAACTGCCAAACTGATTTTCAGAGTGGTTTTACCAGCTTGCCATCCCACCAGTAATGGAGGAGTGTTTCTCTATCTCCATATCCTTACCAGCATCTCCTGTCACCTGAGATTTTTTGTTTGGTTTTTTTATTTGGTTTTTTTGAGACTGACTTTCTCTATATAGCCCTGGCTGTCCTGGAACTCACTCTGTAGATCAGGCTGGCCTCGAACTCAGAAATCAGCCTGCTTCTGCCTCCCCGAGTGCTGGGATTACAGGCAAGCACCACCATGCCTGGCGTCACCTGAGATTTTGATCTTAGCCATTCTCATTGGTGTGATGTGGACTCTCAGGGTCATTTTGATTTGTATTTCTCAAATGATTTTGAACAATTCCTTAGGTGCTTCTCAGCCATTTAAGATTCCTCAGTTGAGAATTCTCTGTTTAGCTCTTCATTCCATTTTTAATAGGATTATTTGGTTCTTTGTAGTCCACCTTCTTAAGTTCTTTCTATATTTTGGAGATCTATTGAATTTTGGCTTGGTAAAGACCTTTTCCATTTGGTAGGTTGCCATTTTGTCCTATTGACAGTGTCCTTTGCCTTACAAAACCTTTCAATTTTTATGAGATTCCATTTGTCATTTGTTCCATCAGGAAAATTTCCCCTGTGTCCTTGTTTTCTAGGCTCTTCCCCACATTTTTTCTATTAGATTCATCATATCTCATTTTATGTGGAGATCCTTGATCCACTTGAACTTGAGATTTATAGAAGGAGATAAGATTGGATCAATTTTCATTTTTCTACATGCAGACAGCCTGTTGAGCCAGCACCATTTGTTGAAAATGCTGTCCTTTTTCTTCTGGATGGTTTCATCTCCTTTGTTAAAGATCAAGTATCATAGGTGTGTGGGTTCATTTCTGGGTCTTCAAGTGTGTTCCATTGATCAATGTGTTTGTCTCTGTACTAATACCATGCACTTTTTATTACTATTGCTCTGTAATATATTTTGAGGTCAGGGATGGTGATTCCCCCAGAATTTCTTTTATTTTTGAGAATACTTTTCAGTATCCTGGGCTTTTTGTTATTTTAAATGAATTTGAGAATTTCTCTAACTCTATGAAGAATTGAGTTGGAATTTTAATAGGGATTCCACTGAATCTGTAGATTGCTTTTTGTAAGATGGCCATCATATCATCTGTAAATAGTTATATCTTGACTTCCTCCTTCCCATTTTGTATCTGTTTGATCTCTTTTTGTTGTCAAATTGCTCTGAGTAGAACATTGAGTACTATACTGAATATGTAGGAATACATTGGGCAGCCTTTTCTTGTTCCTGATTTTAATGGGAATGCTTTGGGTTTCTCTCCCTTTAGCTTTATGTTGACTATTGGTTTGTTGTATATTGCTTTTATTATTTATATATGCACCTTGAATTCCTGATCTCTCCAATACTTTTAACATGAAGGGGTGTTGCATTTTGTCAAAGGATTTTCAGCATCTAATGGGATGAGCATATGTTTTTTTAAAATTTGTTTATATAGTGGATTACATTGATGGATTTCCATAAATTGAACCATCTCTGCATTCCAGGGAGGAAGCCTACTTGATCATGGTGAATAATTGTTTTGATGTGTTCTTGGAATCAGTTTGCAAGAATTTTATTGTGTATTTATACATTGATATTTATAAAGGAAATGGTCTGAACTTCTTTGTTGGGTCTTTATGTGGTTTAGGTATCAGTATAACTCTGGCTTCATAGAAAAAATGGGTAATGTTCTTTCTATTTTGTGTAATAATTTGAAAAGTATTGGTGTTAGGTCTTCTTTAAAAGTCTGATAGAATTCTGTACTAAAACCATCTGGTCCTGGGCTTTTTTTGTTTGGGAGACTTCTAATGAATATTTCTATTTACTTCTAGATTTTGGTACTGTTTAGCTGGCTTATCTGATCCTGATTTAACTTTGGTACTTGGTATCTCTCTATTGATTCTTTGCATAGCTCCCTTTGTTAGTACTTGGTTGATTTCAGTCCTGAGATTATTTTAATTATTTCCTACAGTCTACTACTCTTGGGTGTATTTGCTTGTTTTTGTTCTAGAGCTTTCAGATGGACTGTTAACCTGCTAGGGTATGATCTCTCCAAATTCTTTATGGAGGCTCAGGACTATGTGTTTCCTATTAGCACTGCTTTCATTGTGCTCCATAAGTTTGAATATGCTGTATTTTCATTTTCATCAAACTCAACCAAGTCTTTAATTTCTGTCTTTATTTTTTCCTGAACAAGTTATCATTGAGTAGATAGTTGTTCATCCTTCATGTGTTTGTGGCTTTCTGTTGTTTTTGTTGATATTGAAGAATAGCCATATTGTGTGGTGGTCCAATAGAATATGTGGGATTAATTCCATGTTCTTGTATCTGTTGAGGTTTGTTTTGTGTCTGATTATATGGTCAGTTTTTGAGAAGTTACCATGATGTGCTCAGAAGAAGGCATATTCTTTTGTTTTAGGGTAAAATGTCCTATAGATATCTGTTTAATACATTTAGTTCATAGCTTCTTTATTTTCATTGTGTCTCTTTTTAGTTTCTGTTTCCATGATCTGTTTTTAATGAGGGTGCGTTGTTGAAATCTCTTACTATTATTGTGTGAAGTGCAATGTACGCTTTGACCTTCAATAATGTTTCTTTTATAAATGTGGGTGCCCTTGCATTTGGGGCATAGATGTTCATAATTGAGTGTCCATCTTGGTGAATATTTCCTTTGATGAGTATGAAGTGCCCTTGCCTATATTTTTTGATAACTTTTGGTCAAAAGTCTATTCTATTGGATGTTTGAATGGCTACTCCAGCTTGTTTCTTGGGACCATTTGCTTGGAAACTTTTTCCAGTCTTTTACTCTGAGGTAGTGTTTGTCTTTGTCACTGAGGTGTGTTTCCTATATGCAGCAAAATGCTGGGTCCTGTTTACATATCCAGTTTGTTGGTGTCATTTTATTGGGGAATTGAGTCGCTTGATGTTGAGAGCTATTCAGAAACAATTATTTGTGGCTTCCTGGTTGTTTTTGTTGTTGTTGTTAGTGGTGGAATTATGTTGTATGTTTTTCTTCTTTTGTGTTTGTTATGAAAAGATTAATTTCTTGCCTTTCCTTGGGTGTAATTTCCTTACTTTTGTTGGACTTTTACTTCCATTATCCTCTGTAGGATTGGATTTGTGGAAAGATATTATTTAAATTTGGTTATGTCTTGGTAACCCTTGGTTTCTTTATGTATGTTAATTGAGAGTTTTACTGGGTATTGTATCCTGGGCTGGGCATTTTAGTTCTCCTATGGTCTGTATGACACCTGCTCAAGATCCTTTGGGTTTTAGGGTTTCTGTTGAGAAATCTGGTGTAATTCTGATAGGTCTGCCTTCATATCTTATTTGACCTTTCCCCTTTACTGCTTTCAATAGTCTTTCTTTGTTCTGTGTATTTTGTGTTTTGGTTATGTGACCCAAGGAGTTTCTTTTCTGGTCCAGTCTATTTGGTGTTCTGTAGGCTTCTTATATGTTTATGGGCACCTTTTTCTTTAGGTTAGGGAAGTTTTCTTCTATAATTTTGTTGAAGATGTTTGCTGGCCCTTTGAGATAGGAATCTCACTCTCTTTTGTACCTATTATTCTTTGGTTTGGTCTTTTCATTGTATCCTGGATTTCTTGAATATTTTGGTTTAAGAGCTTGTTACTTTTTGTATTTTCCTTGACTGTTGTATCTGTTGTGCCGATGTCTTCTATTGTATTTTTTTCTTGTTTTCCTGAATGTGTCAGAACCCCTGGGGTCTGAGCTGCAACTGTGGCGATCTAGACCAGATGCTCTGCTCCTGGAACAGATGCAAAAGAGGAGGAGCACCAGTGGGCTGGGCAATGTATCTGAATCCTGAGGTCCTGGGTCCTGCTTATTCCAGGTATTAGGGCAGGGTGTGGGGTCTTACCTGTGATCCTGGATGTGTCAGAACACCTGGGGAGTTGACGTGGAGCTGGAGTGTGGTCTAAGTGGGTTGGCATCTAGAGCAGAGGCCCTGATCCCAACATAGGTGCAATTTGGAAGGCTTTATTATATATTTTAATGGTTAATTTTGGGTGGGAGACTTCTGAGATACTGGACACCCATAAGGCTTCTATGGGAGTAACTGTCCCTTTTACTGTTGAGGCTGAGGACTGCTCTCTCTGATATTTAAAGGCTCCAGTGGCCTACTGTCCTCATCATATATGGATGTACAATATCTTTCCTTGGAAACCTTTTTTACAATGGCGCAAATTTTCTTAGGGGAATTAGCATCTGTTATGCTGAGGGAGTTTTGCTGGCATTTATCTCTCCATTGTCCTGTCTCTCCACATTTTAAACAGGTTCCCTCTCGTTTAAACTGCTGCCACAAATGCCTGAGCCACAGATATAATCTGGTGTGATGTGGTTCCTATATCTTGGGTTGCCACAATCTATCTATTGGAACCCCTGGTAGGCTAGTCTGGATTCAGAAGTCATTCCTTCCCATACAATAGTTTTAAGAAGGAGAACTCTGGCTGTGGGGTTGGGGATTTTTCTTTCTAGGGCAGTTCTAGTTCTGAAAGTAAAATCAGATAAGGGTTCTCCTGGCTTTTGAGGGAGCAAAGGCAGGGGGCAGGTGGGGTGTTTTGAACTTGAGGGCAGGATGAACCTGTCACAAGCACAGAGATAGAATTGTTCATAATACCCTACTGGTTGTGTTGCTTGCTGTGCTTCAGTTGAAAATTTTTCCTGGCCAAAGAGTTTATCAGAACCCCATGGGGTGTCACTTCAGTCCCAATTTTTCGTAACTGTTGACTACATTCATCTTGAAATAGGTCCTCCCACTGCAAAAACATTGGGCCATGAAGGGAGGAGAAGCAAATATCTCTCCAGTCTTGGGTTGTGTTTAGGTTGGCAATATGGTTCTGTAGGAGAGATTTCATCCAGGAGGCATGGATGCCATTTTCCTGGGTTCTTTTAAGTCTGAGACTTAGAATGAGTACCAGTAGAGTAGTTTCATTTCACTGGGGTTTATGTGAATGGGAAATGTTCTAGCAATTTGAGATTCTAGTTCTGTAACAGAGTGCTGAGTAACATGAGAGATTGGTTTTATTTTTGCAAGGGAATCAGGAACATTTCAAAGTTGTTGTGGGGTAGATGGTTGTGGTAGGGGACTATGGAGTTTGGTGGGTCTTTATCTAAACTTTTTGTAAATCTTTGATTTTTGTGGCCGGGGGAGATAGAGGTGAGATATCTTGCTCAGGTTGGATTGGAGGAAGGAGGGGGGAGGCTGGTAGAAGTTCATTTGTCTTTCTTTTTCTTTTTAAAATTTAACATACTTATTCTAATAAGCTAAAAATTCCTACTTATATAAGAACAGTAACCAATGATATTTCCTTTTTTCAAAAGAACTACATATTTTCATTGGAAGGGTTGTATGATTTTCATTGTGAGACTAGCTGTTTTCTATATTAGAAAACAAGAAACAACTGAATTTGAAATTTCATATATCTTTGAAATTTGGTTTGCTCACACACAGTATCTTTCTGAGTTTTCCTGGATCTGGATTGAACTGTACAACTGTAAAGACAGCTGAATAATCTCCCATTCCCTTAAGAACAGGATTGAAGTGTTCTGATTCCCAAAACTATTCTACAATACTTCTCAATTACACAGATTAACTTCAGTCCAGATTTCAAACCAGCACCACCATTCTTTCTCGAGATGAGATGTATCCTTTCACCTTCCTACACCAATAACTACACACAGTGCTTGGAAAAGAATAAACTACATGTGTTTCTAATCCATAATATGAAATAAGTAGATGTTTCTAATAGAATTGTTGATATTAACTTTCTCCAAGTAACATTTCTATTTTTTCTTTTTATTAGATATTTCCTTTATTTACATTTCAAATGGTATTCCCTTACCCGAGTTACCCCTCTGAAAACCCACTATCCCCTTTCCCTGCTTCCCCCCTCCACATTTTCCTGAGTTGCATTCCCCTATTCTGGGGAATGGAGCCTTCACAGTACTAATGGCTTCTCCTCTCACTGATGCTACATATGTAGCTGGAGAAATGGGTCCTTCCATGTGTAATCTTTGGTTGGTGGTTTTAGTCCCTGGGAGCTCGGGGGGTACATATTATTGTTCCTCCTGCAAGGCTGCAAATCTCTTCAGTTCCTCTCTCTAGCTGCTCCATTGGGGACCCTATGCTCATTATATTGGTTGGCTTTGAGCTGTGGGTGTTTTGATCCACTTTCCAATTATGATCAAAGTAGTCACATTTTAGTCTACCTTCATTTTGAGCTTCATGTGGTCTATGATTTGTATATTGGATACTCTGACCTTTTGGGCTAATATCCACTTATCAGTGAATGCATACTGTGTGTGTGTTCTTTTGTGATTGGGTTACCTCACTTAGGATGATATTTTCTAGCTCCATCCATTTGCCTAAGAATTTCATGAATTCATTGTTTTTAATAGCTGAGTAGTATGCCATTGTGTAAATGTACCACATTTTCTATATCCATTCCTCTGTTGAGGGATATCTGGGTTCTTTCCAGCTTCTGGCAATTATAAATAATGCTACTATAAACATAGTGGAACATGTGTCCTTATTACATGTTATAGCATCTTCTGTATATGTGCCAATCAGTAAAATCAGAAGTGAAAAGGGAGGCATGGCAACAGATACTGAGAAAATCTAAAAAATTATCAGATCTTATGACAAAAGCCTATACTCAACAAAAGTGCATTGTAGGGAATTACCAAGACAGAGAAGTAGGAGGGGGTTGATTGGAAAATGGGCAGAGGGAAGAGAGCTTACAGGACTCATGGGGAAGGGGGAACCAGGAAAGGGAAAATCAATTGGAATGTAAACAAAGAAACAAAGCAAAACAAGAACAAAAAGGGTGTACTAGTGCAAGTACACTAGACTTCTTAGAGTTATGTACAATGATGTTTCAATCATCCAGTAAATTAGTCAATATTACATACTCAGTATGTGTCAACTGTTCTTTTTAATAAACTTCAAACACTCAATAGGAAAAAAAGAATGAGAATAAAAGTGTGAGGCATAAAACAAACAAACAACAACAACAACAACAACAAAAAACAGAAGTGGAAAATCTAGATGAAGTGGACAATTTTCTAGAAAGATACCGGGTATAAAAGTTAAATCAGGATCAGATAAATGATCTAAACAATCCAATAACCCCTAAAGAAATAGAAGCAGTCATTAATAGTCTCCTAACAACCCCCCCCCCAACAGATGGGTTCGATGCAGAGTTCTATTAGACCTTCAAAGAAGACCCAATAACAATACTCTTCAAACTATTCCACAAAATAGAAACAGATAGAACACCACCTAATTCAATTTATGAAGCCACAATTACTCTGATACCTAAACCACACAAAGACTCAACAAAGAAAGAGAACTTTGGACCAATTTCACTTATGAATATGCACAAATTCTCAATAAAATTCTTGCCAACCGAATCCAAGAACACATCAAAATGATCATCCACCATGATCAAGTCGACTTCATCCCAGGGATGCAGGGATAGTTCAATATATGGAAATCCATTAATGTAATCTACTATATAAACAGACTCAAAGAAAAAAATCCTCATTTGTTTTTCTAATTGGACCCCTGTCCTTGGGTGAGGGGAGAAGGCGCTAGAGTACCAGATGGTTTATTTACTGTCTCCTCTGTGGAATAAGGAGGCCCGGGTGGGTAGATTGATTTTATATTCCTTATTAGTTGGGTAAGGGCTGTGAAATATGAAATAGGGTGGATTTAGGACTTTGAGCTTTGGGCTCCTCTAACTGAGGGGGCCCTCAGGGGCTGTGTTGTTATCAGCCTTTCCTATGAATATGGCCTTATGCATTGCAGAATTGTAGCTAAGATCAGCAAAAAAATCAAGGGAGGGTTTTTTTCTTTTTTGTGCATCTCTGCTTCTGATGAGAGAAGCTACTCAGATCCATGAGTCAGGGCTGTAAATATTATCATTAGCCATGTCTAGTGCTATCAGAAGGACTTGCTCTCAAAAGAAGGAAGCTTGGTTTTTTGGCTATTTTTATTCCATGAGATTTTAGTAGGGTACTTATCTTGCTGACCTGGGAGAAATTTTTTATATGGTGATGAGTTGCCTATGACAGAAAAGAGAAATGTCATGTACAATGGAAACATTTCCTTGGCCTATAGGCTTTGGTGGATTCCAGAGAGGTCCAAGATGCTGGGTGTTCCTGCAGATATAAGAAATGGGAACAGGGGGAAGAAAGAGGGCTTATGGGACTTTCGGGGAGGGGGGATCCAGGAAAGGGAAACTCACTTGAAATGTAAATAAAGAATATATCAAAAAAAAAAAAAAGAAAGAAAGAAAGAAAGAGAAATGGCAGCCTCCCTGTGGCTTTTCAGTGGCTGCTGTATTACCAGTTTTTTGTTTTTTTTTGTTTTGTTTTGTTTTTAGAATGTTTTTCCCAATGCCTATTGTTGGGAGTTAGACAAATGCTAGAAGGACCTTCAACCAACATAAGGGAGTATCTCTGGCCAGAAGGCTTCAGGTACCCATTCAGCTTATCCAAATCCATTGGATGGCTCTGAGTGAAAGCACAGCAGGAAAGGATGCCTTGCTTGTCTCAAGAGATGGGAAGTGTGAGGCTCACCTTCCCATGGTATCAGATGCAGTGCCTTTGCTGTTGTGCCCCACATGGTCACCATCTGTTGGTTTGTGCACCTGAAACTATCAATGGAGGTCTCTGGCCTGGCCCAGCATCAGGAACATTCAAGTGAAGGGCAAAGTGAACAGGAAGTGCAACCACAACCACTGTCTTCTTCTGGTGCTGTTTCTGGTGCTTCTGCTGCTACCCCAGCTGCCCACCAATGTTGAGAGCATTCTCTTCCCAGGAGGTGGTGCAGATATAAGAGCTGCATAAGACAACAGATGCTCTTAGGCAATGGAGTAATTCTCACACACCTTAGTCTTTCTGGATAGAATCTTATATACAGTTTGAGGCTAGGTTGGGGTCTGACAACAGGTGCTTCCTATTGGCTTGTTCTGAGATGGTAGGGATGCCTTATCTACATGTGGAGTGGTTTGGCAGCACTGCCCTTACATGACTGATAGTTACAACTCTGTCTATGGGGGTCTGTGGCTATGTGACATGGGTTTGATGTCTGGAGTAGGTGACATTCCTACCATCCCTTTGGGTCCTGTGGCTTCCAATACAGCTCATCCATACCAAGCTTCCTCTTATTGTTTACTACCCTACAGTCCCCCAGAGTTTTCTTATTGTTTTAGCTAGAACTTCAAGTAGTAGATTGAATAGACATGTAGTGGACAACCTTGTCTTGTTAGTGATTTTAGTTGAATTTAGTTGAATTTCTCTCCCTTCAATTGATATTATCTTAAAGGTTTCTGTAAGTAGCCTTTATTAGGTTTAGGTATGTCCCTCGTATCCCTTATCTCTCCAAGACGTTTAACTTGAAGGGTTATGGGGTTTTGAAAAGTATTTTTCAGCATCTAATGAGATTATCTTGTGGTTGTTTTTATTTCAGTTTGTTTACATGTTATAAATGTGATAGATTTTCATATGTTGAAACTTTAGTCTATCTCTGGGATGTAATGTACTTGAGCATGGTTGATGATTTTTTTGATGTGTTCAGTTTGCAAGTGTTTTGTTGAGTATTGTTGCATCTGTGTTTATAGAGGAAGTTGGTTTATAATTTTCAATTGTTTTTTGGCCTTTAGGTGGTTTGGATATCAGGGTCATTCTGGCTTCCTAAAAGGAATTGGAAATGTCAGCTATGTTTTTATTTTGTATATAAACTTTAATAGTGTATGACTTAATACTTCTTGAACACCTGATAAAATTCTGTGCTAAAACCATGTATCCCTGGGCTTCTACAGTTTGGACGATGTTAATGTCTGCTTCTATTTCACTTGGGGTTAT
Organism: Apodemus sylvaticus; assembly: GCF_947179515.1. NCBI lineage: Eukaryota > Metazoa > Chordata > Mammalia > Rodentia > Muridae > Apodemus > Apodemus sylvaticus. The sequence goes on along the minus strand of NC_067495.1, from coordinate 17,583,488 downwards.
AGATCTGCTTAATTGAATGCCCAGTCTTCATCTAAGTTTGGTAAGAGATAGGTATAATAAAAATTTCTATTTCTTCTAGAGTTTTGAATTTGCTGGACTAAAGGTTTTTAAGGTATATCTTTATTCCTTGGTGTTTGTTGTTTTGTCCTCGTTTGTGTTTCTCATTTGTTTGATTTGGATATTGACTCTTCTTCTCACCTAAGTGCACACACACACACACACACACACACACACACACACACACACACAGAGTGAGTGAGAGGGGGGGGGGTTTCCAGACCATATTGGGAAGAGAAAGAGATAAAGGTTTTGTGGACACAAGGTCATTCTCCTGTCATTATCTTTAAGCTTACAGAGTGGAGTAACTGGGAAAAACAGCCAAGGTCTATCCATACTTGAGCCATGCTGGCCAAAACTGAAGTTCAAGTTGTCTTGTTCAGGTCTGGAACTGCAAGAGCACCCGCAGAAATCATTAGACTGCCATAGGCATTGGACATAGATCTGACTCCTTTGACATATATAGCTTTGAAATTGTGGATAACTGAGTTCACGGATGTGGATAGGTGCCTGTGCTGTGAGGCTTTTCTCTTCCTAGAATACAAGGCAACTACAGGTTGAGGACAATGACTTCACCTGGGCCTGCAGCCTCAATGGGAGCAAAGATAGGGTTAGGTAGTAATGGGTCTTTTAGACAGTCAGTCATTGAATGGCTATCCTAGGTGAACAGGGGGAGGCAGGAGTCTGAAACAAAGGAAGTGAGACATATAAAAAAGATGCACTGACTGAGGAATAGACAGGCCAGAATCCCAAGATGCCAGCCATTAAATCTTACCTGTGATTGTGTTCATAGGACAAGTGAGGATTTGATCCATTTTGCTTTCCTTTAGAATCCAAAGTACATCCTATGTGGCCATTATAACCAGGCCCTGACACAGTGGGCCTGAGGAGGAGGATGCTGGTATACATGATGTTCTGGGTAACCTGTGACCATTTAAAGGAACACCAGTGTTAACACAGGGTCTTCGCCACCTTCTTATTTTTATTCTATGTGCCTCTCCACATGTAGATGGCTTGTGCTAAGTCATTTGAAAATGACAGACTGTGAGTGAACATGTCACAGGCAAGCTTTACATATACACCTTTGGAAATGGAAACAATTGCTGCCATGAGCAAATGTGTTGTATCCCGAAGATACCAATGAAATGGGTGAAGGCTCCTTGAGTCTCCAGAATCTCTCAGACAGATGGTTTTCTCCTTCCAGGGAGTCTCAGTGAACAGGCACCCAGCTGCTGGAGCAGAGTTGGAATCCTCAGAAGTAGCACTTTCTCTTATCCAAAGTCACTATGTTGCTTGTAGGCCATGAAAAATGGTGACAGCCAGAGAGGATGTGGTGTCCATGAGCAGAAAGCTTTTCTGGTCATCCCAATCATATCTGCCTCTTCCCTTTTCACGCGTTCTCTTGTCACCTTTGTCATAAGGATTAAAGGAGGGGGAAAATATGATGTAGAAAATGAGGAACTTATCTTTTATTGTGCATTTCCCACTGAGAGCCTGGAACACATTCCCTGAAATCAGCAGTCCCTTCTTGCATAGAGCTGCTGTTGAGATAGTGTCCTATCTTAGTCCAGTAGGAGATATGTTGCAAGATATTTCCTATTCATTCATATTGAGCCAGTGATTGGATGGGAGAGAGGAGGAGGAGCTAAGAGAATTGATGGGAGGAGAGAAAGCGAGGGAGAGGACCACAGGAGGGGAGCAGAGAAGGGAGATATGGATATCCAGATGGATTCAGATGTACTTCTGATGTTTTGGAGAGGATAGAAATATTGGGATAAGACTTTATTATTGTAAATTGGCATTATGTAATTGGGAGTTTTATATACATAAAGATATTTGGTTAACTATTTAAGTGTCATACTTTGCCTGGTATTTGGGTACAGAGTGGGGGAAAATGGGACTCCTGCTGTTTATAGACTCTATGGCAGAGAGATGGGATCACACAGATGGGATGCTGTGAGAGCTAGCTGAAAGAGATTTTGCTTGGTGGTGACAGTGAGAGTCTCCCTGAGGTAGACCTGCTGGGACTTGGTGCAAAGCCCTCGTGGGGTGCGGCTATTTTTTTATTATCCCCTACAGAGATAAGGCAGACCTTTCCTCTCAGACCACTTCACTAACGTGTCACATCTTATGCTTCTGTCTTTCTTCCAGTTTTGTTCACCTTCATGTATAGTGTGGAAGTGGATTCTGTTTCCCTATATCCACACTAGAGTATGGACTCTCAACATCTGCTTTTTGTCTGGGATAAAGCTAGTTCAACATCCCATAGACTACTGTTCTCTGGGGATTCCATGTTACTGTATACATGGATCTCCTAGGCTACTGTAGAAAACATTCATATATATATATATATATATATATATATATATATATATACACACACACACAGTTAGACACACATGAACAGTCATATATATGTTTATATTTGCATGTATATACATATATGTACACAATACACAATTTAGATACACATAAGCATTCATATATGTATGTATATATTTTTGCATGTATGTGCATATATGTACACACACATATAAACATATACACATAAAGGCAGACATATGCAAATATACACATGCCCATTCACATACACACAAGAAACATGCTAACATGCTTTGTTCAAGTAGCAAGGACAAGAATATTATGAGAAGGGGTCTCTGTATAGAAGGTGCCGTCCTTGTGTTTCATTCCCTGCCCAACTATTACTGATGTAGGGGAAGATGAGCATTAGTGGGTAAGAACTGGCAGGTTTTGATAAAACTCAGGTTGACTAAAAGATTGCGGGAACCATGAAGAATTTTATGGCTGTGAGGAAAATCTGGGAGACGTTCAAAAAAATTACCGAGAATAGAGAAGACATATGTTCAAAAATGTTTGTTGAGCATGATTTCAAGTGGGTGCACAGTGTCCAAAGTCCCTGGGAACATCAGGTGAGAGAGGTCTTGGAGGAGACTAGAAACTGAGGACCATCACCAAGATGGAGGTATTGATGTGGAGCTGCATGTGAACAGCAGATGGCAGCACTGAACAGCAGTTAAGACCTGGCCTGCCTAGTAGCTCTGCATGGAGCTTCCAGGGCTTATGGTATGCACCAGTGGGTACAGCATGGCAAAGTCCTCCCTGCTCCACCTCCTGATGTCAACCAGAGATGGTGAGGAGAAGCAGAGCACTAACACCTTAATGCTGCGGCAATCACTTGGTGAAACATAATGTTGCCCTTCTAAGATTATGCCTGGCTCTTCAGAGGTTCTGTTGAGTTAAGGAAGGGATTAAGGAGAAGGTCAGAGGAGATCAAGTAAGGACCCTGCAACTTGTGGAATAGGCTAAGTACAGTGACATTCATGTATGCACTCCTGTGCTGAAACCTCTGATTTCTGTACGAACAAAGCTATTTTGGGGCAGAGACTGCCATTAGTTTGATGCACTGATGCCTATGGTATATGCGGGAAGTCCTTACTATGATCCCCAGGACCACAAAACTTAGGCATGGTGGGCTAGGCTTCAAATTCTGGCATTTGTGATGTTGGGGCTGGAGGATCTCAAGGGCATTCTGGTGAGATAGGGAATTTGAGGCTGGCCTGACCTATATGGGCTCTTCACAAACACGCACACACACTAAATGAATATAGTCATCAAATTCAAATGATTCCTTAGGGGTTCACATTGACATACACCTTTGCTTGAGCAGCAAGCTAGGGATTGAGTCTGCTTGATGATGTCTGAAATAAACACCGAGCTGTTTCAGTGTGTGTCTCTTAGAAGACACAAGAAACAAATAAAATCAGTGCTCTGTGGTGAATTCCTACAGAAAGGCAATCCCTGAATATTACACAGAGATTCTTGGTCTTTTCAATGCCCCCAACCATGCACCCTTTCCCCTAAACCACCACTCCAAGGACAGAGTTCATGAGCAGTTTCTCCATCCTTGCACTGGTAGGTCACATTAAGCACCATGGAAACCCTTCTCATGTCACAATGACTCCAAGCAAGACACCAGAGCCTTAGAGAGGGCTCCCCCTCAGTAGTGCCACACTGTCCACTGGGGCTGGGAATGGGATGGGGGGGCTGATGATCTCGGGGTCCTCAATCAAGGAATGGAACTCGATATCCCAAGAAAAGACCAAAAAATAGCTGAATCATCACTGCAACAAGCTAATTACCATAAGGACCCTGTTCTTTCCTCTTTTTTTTTTTAACTTATCTTCTTCTTGCAGGGAAAAAGAAAATTGTCTCAAGAATTCTACTTCTCCCCAGAGGTTCTGGCCACATTCAGACACCAGTTCCTGACAGATCTGTGGAGGAGGGCCCAACTGCTCAGCATTGTCCATAGACCATCAGCTCTGAGAGCTCCACTGCCTGCCTCCTCCCAAGGCCACCCTCCATTGGACAACATCTGGTAGCAGGAAGAACTGAAGCAGAGTTTGGCATCCAGGCAGTGTGGGACAGGGTCCAGAGGCAGTGAAAGGTGGTCTGCTACCATCAGGTGAGGAGAGAACTGGTGTTTCTCTAGACAAGGCACATATTTGATGTTTGCTCATCAGCTAAGTGTGGCCTCCATAAGGAGGAGTTGTGTCCTATCTCTAGTGACATGTCCGTGACCTAATGATCTCAAACCCTGTGGAGAGCATTTGGTTCTTCTCTGGTTGGAGAAACTGGACCTCCACAGGTTGTATGGCTGTAGGGAGCCCATTAGATTGAATCTGTGAGACTAGAGACTCCATTTCTAGGTATGGGCTTCATATCTTACTACATCCCCCAACAAAAAAAGATTTCCAATTTTGACAGGCCACAATCAGCCCTATGAGGTATCAAGATGCAGAGGCAGGACATTCATGGACAGAGTTATCTATACCATAAATTTCTGAGCAGCCATTGTTACACAGTGAGGCCCTCTATCAAACAAAGAAACAAAAGTAAACCAAGTCTGAAAGGAAAGTTCACCAGTAATTATCAGAACTGCCACAGACAAATATGAATGCTGATGTGGGTCACTGAAGTAGAGAAGAGGTCTAATAACTCAGGATTTTCCCAGGCAGTCAGTATAAGGGAATGCAAGTGACATTGCAAGTGACAAGAAGTTCCAGCCACTCCTGAGACTTCTATGAGCGCCCCTGTAGTGCCTGTGTTGGATCTTGCAGCAGCAGCTGGCCTGACCTCAGCACAGAGAGTGTTGGAGTGGAGTGCTGGAGCAGACTGAAAGCAGAGCACAGGAGGGAACTCGGGAAGCCTCAAGCTAGCACCTTGTTTTTCTCAGCTGCTAGGCAGCAAGAGTACAGGGTTCTGATACCACAGTGTAGGAGGAGCTGAATTCCCATAGCTAGCAGAGTGAGCTCAGACATGTCAGCTTCTTCATGACCTCATACTGAGAGATTTACTAGGGATATATTTCTTGGGACCTGTTAACCTATGGCAGAGTGTATAGTCTATCCCAAAAGGCCTTCTGAATCTTAGAACTACATAATAAATTTCACTCACCCAAAGTCACAGCATAGGTGAATGATTGGCATAGCACTGATGGAAAACCAATTAGAATGGAAAAGGTGTATTTTCCTGGATATAATTAGCTACTCCTTGCCCTGGAAGGCTTAAGGAATGGTAATAGTATTCACACACTGTGTATTCACATCCTTGTTATGACTATTGAACAACCAGTTTGTACACAAAAATTAGTGATTGGCACAACTTGGCCAACCAGACTTCTGCATTGGTGTGGGTGATAGCAAGTAGAATTGCAATGTTATTAGAGATCCAAGCCACATTTCAAAGCATATAGGTGTTTCCAGGTTTCCCTGGCCTTATCAGGAAGTTATTACTGATGGAGAAAATAAGAAGAAAAAATTATTGAGATATAAACTGTTGGTGAACAACTTTTGCTTTTCTGTTTATTTCTCTCTTTTTTCTTCTCTCAAAGAATACATCAAAACTTGGTTATTCCTCCATCTACTCCTCCAATGCCATCTTCCTCCCTCTCCTAGGTCCACTCCTCCTCTGTTTTGGTTCAGAAAATAGCAGGCCTCTCTGGGATATCAACTGAACATGTCATCACAATATTCAGAAGGATAGGGAAAAACACTCTTTGTATGGCTGGAAGGGACAACACAGTAGGAGGGAAGGGGTCCCAAGATCAATGGAAAGAGTCTGAGCCACCTTTACTGCCAATGACAGGACTCTCCCAATATAACCAAGTTAACAACAATATTTACAGAGGACCTTGCACAGACCCATACAGACGCCCTGGCTCTCAGTTTGGTCTGTGTGAGCTCCTGTGCGTCCTGATTAGTTAATTCTGTGACTATGTTTTCCTGGTGTCCTTGACCCTTCTGGCTCCTAAAATCCTCTCCTTCTTAGTTTGGCATCTCTGAGCTGCAAAGGGAGGAATCCAATGGAGATCTTCAAGTGGGGCTCTATTTGTGCCCTGTGTTTGGCTGTTGGTGTTTGCATCTGGCCAAGCAGATTTTTTTAAATCGAGTCTGTTATCTGATAAGCACATATAGGAAAATCTAATATACATTATTTTTTTTGTGTGTGTGTGTAAGTTCATTTTGTGCATTTGATGACCTCACCATGATAAGATGCGTTGAAGGAGCTCTTGATTTCCAATTTAAGGTTGTATGTAGATAGGATTTTTGCAGGATGGTTATTGACATTCAGGGAGAACATCCAGGTTTAGTCCATGACACATGTAGGGTAAGGTAACTACCCACCCTATGGAGAAAGCATGGCATCCTGCATGTGCCCAGAAGTCTCCTCATGTAGATAGTAAGGGGAGATGAGGAATGTACAAGAGTCAAGTGGGACGAGAACAGAGAAGTCAGTCAGTGTTTATGAAAAGCGATGAGCAAAGTCTTAATGCTACAATTGCTCTACTCACATCCCCCAGGGTAAAAGTCTATACTTCAGCAGAGTCTTATAATGCATCCCAAACACAATCCCAACCAAAACATGTGGGAGTCACATGTCTCTCTGGCATGTTCTTTGTCAAGTGGCACATGAGGTTGGTGCACACAGACCAGGCATATTTTCAATAGCTTCATCTTACAGGGACATTCCCTGGTGAAGAAATAAGGCCACAGGCCCCAATCTGAGCCTTACGGCCAAGAAGTGCTCAGAATGGACACTCCTGAGAGCTAAGGTGCACCAGGCTTGCAAATGGATACAGGGCAACTTTGCTCACATATGCAGTCCATTTCTCAGCAACGGTAGTTTATACCATTCATGGAAAATGTTTAACTCTGATTTCCCTACAGAGCCCTCTAAAAGGTACCCATTGGTCACTTGAAACACTACCCGATGAGAAATACAAGAAGCACTCTGAAGAAATTATCGTTCCTAGACAAACCCAGAGTTCCATTTCAGCCAAAATCATTGAGAGAGAACACTGAAGAGGTAGGTTCACGTTCCTTCAGATCTGAACATAGAGTGTGAGAATGACCATGATTGTGAATGGAAGTTCAGGGACCTTGTTGAGGGCAGGAAGAGGATGATGACCTCTCACCCTTCAGATTCATAGCCTGAGTTCAAGCAGAGGACTCCATCAGTGTGTGTGTTCTGAACAGAGGGGAGATGCCAGGAGCCAAGGCATACCTCTGACATAGTGTGTGTCAGGCTCTGTTCCACATGGATGAGCTTCAAATTTCATTGAGCCATCACAAAGACAACTTCCAATGTGGGGCTCTTAGTGACCGCCCTTCACAAAAATGACTACAGTGCTGAGAGAAGCAGGACAGCATGTCCAAGAAATGATAGAGCTATGGCATAGAGACAAGTTCACAAATACTGACTTGGGATATATAAATACAAGTTCACAAATGGTAGGGCTTGGACACAGATGAATGATTTCAAAAGGTAGAGCTGGGACATAGACCCGAGGTCACAAATGGTGGTTCTTGAACACAGATCCACTGGTACAGCTTGGGTATAGACACATGTTTACAAATGGTACAGTTGGGACACAAATGCAAGAAATGTAAATACAGAACTAGCTGTAGCCTAGCTGCAGCTGGGAGAGGCAGGCAGATGTATGTGAGTGTGAGGCCAGCCTAGTCTACTAAGTAAGCTTCAGGGAAGGCAACATATGCAGATAAATGCTACTTGGGAAAATGAAGGAAAGGAGTGAGGAAGGGAGGGAGGAAAGGAGGGAGGGGTAGAGAGAGAAAAACAGCGAGGGAGGGAGGAATGGAGCAAGAGAGCAAAATGAAAAGATGAGTGAAAACAAAAGAACAAAGAGTCAAACTAAAAGAAAAGGAATAAAGAAAAGGAAAACAGCAAAAATACAAGAGGGGGTAGGGGTTTGCTAACTCAGCAGGTCATCCCTCAAAATCCTTTCAGGCCACACTAATGTACCAGAGACCTTCAAAAAGAAGGTGCTTGCAGGAAATGGTGGTTTTACTCAACTGACACCACTAGTGACAGCTATGTTTTGGTAATTCCTCTAAAGAGGCGAGAGGAAAGAGAGTGTGCTTCCTTTTTCACTCACACAATAGTACCTGCAGGCTCTTTGTAGCCCCAAAAGGATGATTCAAGAGTCTCCCAAAGGAATTCAGAGAAAATCAGGATATACAGATGGGCAGTGCCAGAATTAATAATTAACCCTTTGAAACACCTTTTCCCTCCTCGAATACTAGGGACTGACACCTCCATTTTCATGTATTTCTCTTGAGAGCAAGGGTGAAAATGAGGGCATCAGTTCCATGGCCCATGAGAGCAGGTGGATACTACTTGAAATGTGGGGTTAGGCATGAAGTGGGAGTAGTACAGATGACACCCATTTCACCCTTAATTGCAAAGTAAGGGAAGGTCTCCTCAAAGGAAGCAAAGATTTATTATTCCTCCTCCTACTTTTGAAGTAGGTGAACTACACCTAAGGGCAGATATCTGTGAGGTCTGAGACACTATGCCTGGCCTTGCCAAATGTGAACAACAATAAAGCCCATGTGTCCTGATGTTCTATGGTTGGACAGACAGAGATCTGCTTTGAGGGACAGATCTCCTACAGGAGAGAATTTAGTTCCCTCACTCTAACAGGTTGTCTGCAAACAGGGTGGGCCAGTCTGTCTCTTCAGAGTTTTTTGAAGTTTTGAAGCATGGCCTAAAGTATCCTGTTTGTTCCTGAAGAATGAAAGTCTTTGTAGGTGAGGTAGTGACCACAGTATTTAGTGGTGGTATGGGGACTAACAGATTCCAGGCTTGATTTTTGTATTGTGTTTCTCTGCTTTCAAATATTGACATCATCACGGCTACTAAAAGCAATGTTGTTCACAGGTGCTCACAGAATAGCCCTTACATTCTTGTGCTCGGTGGTGGTTGTATGTTGTTTGCCACCTGTGTGCTCTGTGAATATTTTCTTCAGCAGGTATGTCTTGGGAGAAATTCATGGTACTTAGCTTACTGTCAGATACAGCCATGTCCTCTTTGTTTGTGATGGGTTTTTCTACTTTGGCATTTTTGGGGATTCTCCTTCATCCTTTCCTTTCCCTTTAAATGAGTTTGCTTAAGGGGCAGAATATTTGCTGTGCAATGGTTGGAGTATCTATCCTGGTGGACTCCAGAGTGAGTTTCAGCATCTGCTTCCCATGAGTCTATCCACGTTTCCCATAATATAAACACCCCCCCTTGTCCTCCTTTCTGTCTTATTCTGCTTTGCTAAGGATTTGAACTGCAGAGCTCAAAGATGCCACCTTGAGATCCCACACTCAATTGATCTGAAACTAAATCCTGGTGGAAGTAATCTCCTGAGTGTTTGCTTACACCACCTTCAAGATCCAGATTTGACGGCCATTCTGTCCATTCCATCTGTCACACTCATTCATGGCCTTGATCTTACCCAGCCAGGTTCAGTCTTGCCCAAGGAAAGGAGATGCTGGCCACCTTCCTTGAGCTGTCATTGACAGCCACCACATGTTCCTGAAGAATCTCATTCTGGAGTTAGAGTCAGGCAGATTGCGGTATGCTGATGACCAGCCTGGACTATGGGCTGTCCTGGTGAGACACACATACTGAGTGAGAACCTGTCTGAAAGAAACTAAATAGCTGTGAATAAGTGTCCAGGAATGAAAACACCATGAGAGAATGGTTGACATTTGCAAATGAAGACCTGATAAGGAGCAATTTGCATAGGACCTAAGCAAAGAGGACTTCTTGTGTTTTATTCTTTAACCTAAATTCTTTCTTTTGGAGGATGTCATGCTCAAGAGCATGTTTATACCATTTTTATCCCTCCCTCTTCCTGCATGAACTGCTCCAGTATTTCCTCTCAAAACTTTCTTGGGTTTAAAACCTCTTCTTATTTGAGTAGGATAGTTACACTGGCACACGTGGTGCACATACAGGATGACACAGAGAGCCATAGACCCATTCTCACAATCCCTGTGAATCTGTTCCATATTGCTCCAATGTGATTATGGGTAGGACTTACCACATGAGTTTGAGTAACTCATCATGATTTTCAACATTGCAAAGAATTGATTCTCTCTTGGCAGTCACAAAAAGTCTGTAACTCTTTGATCAAGGGGATAAGAGCTTGTGAAATTTCCCTCATTAACAGTGGCATGTAGACTATTGTGACCATGATGCAAGTTTTTCTTTACACAAACATAGTGTTGAGATTTCATAGTGTGCAGCATCCAAATGTGCAGGATGCTAGTGCCATGGTTTTGACCTGATTTTCTGGCTTTTCATATCTTCTCACCACCTTCCCTATATACCTCAACCATGGATGTAGCAGTTCCTATGTAGGTGTAACAGTTAGGTTACAGGTAAAGGAGATGCTTTTCCTCAATTTTGTTAGGCATATCTTCCACTAAATTCTTCTTTTAACCACACCGCTCTAAGAATTCATTCTTGGGTGTCCTCTTCCTGTCCACTAACTAGTACCCAGCACAGTCACACAGTGGGCCTCAAAATTTTCTCTGCAATGTTTGAAGCCAACATTTCCCTGATTTTTGAGGATTCCACCACAAACTGAGGAAACAAATTCCTGTGCTCTGAGCTGTGGCTATTGGTTGATGCACTCAAGTCTTCCCTTTTGACACCAGTAAACATCAAGTGCCACTCTCTTAAATCACAACCCCTGCTCTAAAACCAACTGTTTCCCATCTCATTCTTTCTCGATTTCACACTCAGAAGAGATGAGACCATTGATCAGAGTAACTCAGAGATGGTCACCATAGACAGAGTGGTTTTATCTAACATATGCCATGTGATTATATGGACCCATGCCCTTGAAAACTACTTAATTATCTTGGAACTTGTGTCTTGAGCTTCTGAACTGTAGTTATACTACCTTATAAAAGCATTCATAAGAATAAGTAATTGCTAAAACTTCTTTGGGTAAAACCTAGTCTCTGATGGCAGGCAGTTAATATCTGTGGTAAACTGGTCTCTGAAACAGCCATGAATTCCAAACATAAATTAAATGTGCCCTGACCTGAAGGTCCTTTTTCATTTAAGCCACCAAACCATCCTAGCCTACAAAATCTCAAATGAACTTGAACACCAGAATGCTTATCGCTATTCTCCTGGGGCCAGCAGCCTACCTGGCATTCATATTCATGAAAAAGACTCCATATAACTTATCGAGGAATCTTAGACATGCTGTAACACCTGTAGTTGGGGAAAGGGCCAGGGTGTATTTCATCTCAGGTTCCTGGGTTCCATGCCCTCCACCCAGGATGAAGTCAAATTGCCATATCAGTAAGTGATTGTGGGTGTAGACATTGCATATTTTCAGGTCTGGCGATGCTGTGGGATGCTACTCTTCTCACTGAAGTGATCACATCCAGCTGCCTCTAAGGAAGTCAGATTCTTTCTTCACATCAATGTCTAGGTGAGGGCGGAAGAGATCTTCTCTTTGTCTCTCATTTTTCTTCAAACTGCCTCTTTGGATGTGATACTCAAAGAGTGCTTCCCACAGATGTGTTGGCATTGTCCTGCTACACAGTCATTCTGACTACACCTGCCTATCACTGGAGTAACAAGGTACTCAGTCCTAGGCCTCATCGTGGCATGCTTTTGGTTTTGTTCGGGGTTTCTCCTTTTTTACATTATTCCGAGAAGCCCTCTGTTTGTTTTATTGATGATCATTTGTTCTAAAACATCAAGTTGCTGGGTAGGAGGAGGTGGGTCATATCTTCCTTGTTTAAATGAGCCCAACATAGAACTATGTCCACAGTGGATATATGCCACAGAACTATAAATTATGCAAATATTCCTAACCTCACACACGGGTGAGAATCATTTTGAACCAAATATGGCTTCCTATGGGATACTTCTTATCATTACTACAGTTTTACAAATCTAGATATCCTCTCTTTTGCATATATAACATTGTAGTTTCTGAGACACTATAAATTCTATTTATATAAGATTTCTAGAAACATTTAATCAAGATTCACTATTTCACAGAAATTGATTCTTACTCCCATAATATCGTTAAGGAACAAATTCTAGCAAAGAGATTGATGGACCTTGGAACACTCAGTACTGAATGAGTTCTCAATATCAGGTGGTCAACTTGGGGCTCAGGCTACCCCATGGAATGGGAGGTAGAAAAAGTGGATGAGCCAAAGGTCATGGGGTATTCCAGGAGAACTAGGCCCTTTAAATCAACATGAACAAAGTTTAAGTTAGTCCAGAATGACACATCTGGAATTTTCAGGGCCTGTCCTCAGGTGCACCAGCTCCTCTGCCTAAATATTATACCTGCTGCTTTTTTGTTTTCACAAGACTCCTGAGTACAAAGTGAACAAGTGCTTATCTGCCTCTTGTCTTTTCCTTTTGTTGTTTTCTCCTGTCCATTTTCAATGTGAAGGTATTTCTTTTTCCTTGTTTAATTTTGTTATACTTTAAATTTATGTTTTAGAAGCCTGTTCTTTTCTAGTGAGAGACATAAAGAGAGTAGATCTGTATTGGAGTGGGTGTGGAGGAACTGGGAGGAGTGGAGTGAGGGGATATCATAATCAGGATATATTCTTTGAGAACGAATATAATTTTCAGTAAGAATTTTATAAAATGGAGCAGATTATATTCTTAAGCACCATTTATTTTGATATTCTTTTCATATCCTCAAGTCCATGTACTAACCCCACCACCACGGTTCCTTCAATGTGATACGTCTTCCACCACAAATTTGTATTTTCCATTTGAAGCATGGGAAAGAGAGTTCACAGGCTTCAGAGCTCTTCCTGCCATGGTTTTAGTGCCATCTTTGTGACTGGCTCCATACCCTCAGGATTTCCACTATTTCTTGATGAACTTCATTCCCTTTATCTCTAGGGTCTTATGTATTATAGTGTGCGTGCACATGTGGCCATGGAGTCTATGTCCATTGCTCTCAGTTGTTCCTTATTTAGGCGAGATTCCATTGGCATGAATCCATCCCTGCTTCTCAGGGTATTAGCGCTACTGCTAGTATTTTCATCTTAACACAGGGAAATTTGGAATTTGAATCACTTCAAAGGTGAGCCTGAGACTTGACCAAGTGTGTGGGAGAAGAGACAAGGGAACCTAGCTGCTACTTTCTGTTGGAGAGCATTTTTATAAGCCTTCCCCAACAGCATGGTATGGATGGTGACTACTTACAAGACACCTCTCTAGAGAGCGAGTATCCCCTACTAAGCGGAGAGTAACTTCTAGGGCCCAGGCTTGCACAGATCATGTATGATCATGGTGACCCAGTAAAAGCCCTGCTGTCCCTCTGTGGTGCACCAGAACACAGGGCTCCTGAATTTACTCACTACTCTCCAGCTTCACCCAACAGGGAGGGAGGGCACTAGGAACAAATCTGTACTTTGGGGAGCCCTTTCTCTGTGGCAGGCACTTCATTTACTCAGAATTCTTTCAGTGAGCTTCCTCTGTGTGGCAGAAAGTGGACTGGGAGCTGGACGTGTTCCAAGGCACTGCTGAAAATGCCAGCTCTCATTGAGTTTACTTGCTACTGGTTTACAGGAAACACCATTGAGGTTAAGGAATGGACATGTTTTGAGGTCCCCCTCTGTTTTAGGCAGTGTTTTATGTTAGGAAAGCATGGCAGGGAAGGGTGGTTGCTAGTAGTGAATGATGGGTATGCACTTAAAAAAAAAGAAACTTTACATCATTTACTCTTCCCTTTCTTATTCTGACATCTCCTGCTTGTTCCTCTTTGGTGCCTTTCAAGTTCGTTGCCTCTTTTTTCATTAACTTTTATCATACTCACATATGTATACATACTCCTAAGTGCATGCATACAACCTGTTCTGTCTGTATAAAGTTGCTTTCATGAGTATGTTTTTCTAAAATTTATTTTTATTGATTATCTTCTTCATTTAAATTGCCAATGGTATGACCTTTCCCAATTTCCCCCTCCCAAAAGCTCTCCTTCCTAATGATTCACTACCCCTCTTCCCACCCCCTGCCACCATGCATATACCCCTCTACCCAACACAGTCACACCTCTACCCCCACCCCGCCCCTGTCCATTTCCCTTTGCTGTGGCCTCTATTGAGCCTTTACCTGACCAAAGACCACTCTTCCCACTGATGCCCAACAAGGCCTTCCTCTGCCACAGTTTTGACTGGAACCATGTATACCCCTTGGTTGATGATTCAGTCCCTGGGAATCTTGGGATGGCTGGGTGTCCGAAGTCATTGTTCTTCCCATGGGGCTATATATCCCTTCAGCTCCTCCAGAACACCCTCCAGATCCTCCGTTGGGGACCCCAAGCCCAGTCCAATAGTTGGTTGCTAGTTTTTGCCTCTGTATTTGTAAGGCTCTGGCAGGACCCCTCTGGAGACAGCCATGGCATGCTCCTTTTGGTACACACTTCTCGTTGTAGTGTTGGGGGTTTGGTGACTGTTTATAGGATGAATCCCCAGGTAGGGCACTCACTGGGTGGCCTTTACATCAGACTCTCCTCCACACATTGCCTCCCTTGTTGTTCCTGTGAGTATTTTGTTCCCTTTCTCAGAGGAACCATAGCACCATCACTTAAGTCCTCCCTCTTCTTGAGCTTCCTGTGCTGGGTGAATTGCAACTTGTTTATTTTGAACTTTTGCACTAGCATCCACTTATTAGTGAGTGCATACCATGTGTGTTCTTTTGTGACTGGGTTACCTCACTCAGGATGACACTTTCTAGTTCCATCCATTTGCCTAGGAATTTCATGAATTCATTGTTTTTAATAGGTGAATACTACTCCATTGTGTATATATACTATAGTTTCTGTATCCATTTCTCTGTTGAGGGTCATCTGAGTTCTTTCCAGCTTCTGGCTATTATAAATAAGGCAGCTATAAACATAGTGGAGCATGTGTCTTTATTATATATAGGAGCACTTTCTGGGTATATGCTCAGGAGTGGTATAGCTGGGTCCACAGGTAGTACTATGTCTAATTTTCTGAGGAATGGCCAAACTGATTTCCAGAGTGGTTTTACCAGTTTGCAATCCCACCAGCAATGGAGAAGTGTTCCTCTTTCCCCACATCCTCTCCAGCATCTGCTATCCCCTGAGTTTTTCATCTTAGCCATTCTAACTGGTGTAAGGTGGAATATCAGTGTTGTCTTGATTTGCATTTCCCTGATAACTAAGGATGCTGAACATTTCTTTAGGTGTTTTAGAGCTATTTGAGTTTCCTCAGTTGAAAATTCCCTTTTTAGCTCTGTACTCCATTTTTTTTTTAATAGGGTTACTTGATTCTCTGGAGACTAACTTCTTGAGTTCTTTGTATACACTGGATATTAGCCCTCTATCAGATGTAGGGTTAGTAAAGGTCTTTCCCAATTTGTTGGTTGCTGTTTTGTCCTATTGACTCTGCCCTTTGCCTTACAGAAGCTTTGCAGTTTTATGAGGTCCCATTTGTGGATTCTTGTTCTTAGAGCATAAGCCATTGGTGTTCTGTTCAGAAACTTTTCCCCTGTGCCCTTGTGTTCAAGGTATGTTTTCAAGGCTGAACTTTTGGTATTGGGGAAGGAATTGGTGTGAACCTGTTTGTGGAAGGCTTCTCCTTGTATTGGCATTTCTTAGTTTCCTGTAGTTCTTAATGCAGGGTTTCATATTCTCCTTTGCTGTCCTCATCACTGGACCCTCTCTCCATTAGCATGCCTATTGGTATTGCCCTTGGTCAGCTCATGGTTTTCTAGTCATGTTGCTGAGACCTCATGAGTCTATCTGCTGACATTCCTAGGAGATAAACACAGCTAACTCCCTGATCCTCTGGCTCTTACAGTGTTTCTTCCCCCTCTTCTATAGTGATCCCTGAGCCTGAGGTTCAGGAGTTTTGTTGTAGATGTATCCTATGGGACCTAGCTTCACAGCTCTGCATGCCAATTGGTTGCCATTTTCTGTATTGATCTCTGTCTGTTGCAAAGAGAATTATCCTTCAGTGAAGGTTGAGGACTACACTTACCAGTGGATATATAGAAAAGTACTTAGAATGTAGTTAGGGGTTTTTGCTGCTTTGTAATAAAATGTCAGTTGCAGTATCTCCTGTAAACTTTATGACTTCAGCAGGCTGTGGGTACTTGGCTAGCTTTCCAGTACCAGGAACAATTTCTTCCTTCTGGGCAGGACTTAAGTCTGCTCTGAAGGTGTTGGTTACTGCCATCTGTGTGTGTCAGTTTTGTACCCTTCATGGTATAGTGCCAGGGCCTACATTCTTGTTGTTGTTGTTGTTGTTGTTGTGTTTCTGATTCACCTTGTGTGTGATATATTTTCTGTACATAGTAATGGCTGTCCTGGATCTCAATCTGTAGAGTATGTATTTTTGAACACACAGAAATCAATTTTCCTCCGCCTTCCGAGTTCTGGGATCACAGGTGTGCACCACCACTACCTGGCCCTACTGCACACTCTTTCAAATGGGATGTCTAGGGCTTGTCTCTGATAAGGTCCTACCTGAGCAAGTAGTGTAAGACAAGGAGGGATTAAGGTCAAGGGGGGTCTGGAGGAATAGTAGGCATATGAGGAATGAGTACAAGATAGGTAGGAGGTATTCAGAGTCTATTGCAGAGCATTTAAAGATGCAAGGTGGGGTGAAGAAGTCCCCAAAATGTTGGTAAGACAGTTCAGTATAGAGGTAGTTGCAACTGGATGGCAAGTGCTGTTGGATATAGGGAAATCTGGAAAATTTTGTCACTCTCTGTAGAGATCTTCTGTTTTGCTTGATTTGGGGGGGTACAGGTGTGTGTGAAAATACTTTTAAGGATCTGTGATGCTTTGTATACACTTGGGCCTGTGAGTAGCACTATTAAGAGGTGGGGCCCTATTGGAGTAGGTGTTTCACTGCAGGTATGGGCTTTAATATTCTAGCCCTAGCAGCCTGGGAGTATTCTACTAGTAGCCATCAGAGGAAGATGTAGAACTCTTGACTCCTCCTCTACCATGCATGCTTGGATGCTGCCAGGCTCCCACATTGATGATAATGGACTGAACCTCTGAACCGGTAAGCCAGCCCCAAGATGGGATCCATAAAACAACATGTGTTAGGTAGTGAGAGTCAAAGGCTATACAGCTTGTCGTTCTGATCTGTCTTGTTCATAAGTCAAACATCACTTGCTACATCTGATATCCCAAAAGCACACCTAGAGGACACACTCCCAGGTACCCGCCATCAGTAGCTTTGTACTTTACCATTACTCTTAGTGGGTATTAATCATACAAAGGGAGACTTTCATTATGACATTTCCATGTGTATGCATAATAGGCTTGGGCCTTATTCACCCCCTTTAATACTCTATTATACCTCTCCACTCGTTCCAAGGCTCTGTCTACAGGCCCTGTATTCCTTCCTTTAATTTTCTGTCCCTTTTGATAGACTTGGATCAATTGATAACCACTGTTAAGTAGAGAAAAATATGCCACATACAAGATGAATCAGAAACACAACAACAACAACTACTACAAAATTGTAGATTCTGGCACTATAACATAAAGGGTACAAAACTGACACACAGAGATGGCAGTAACCAACAGATTCAGAGTAGACTTAAGCCCTGCCCAAAAGAAATAAATTGTACTTGGTACTGGAAAGCTAGCCAAGTACAGCCTGGTGAAGTCGTGGCAAGGGCTCAAAATGCTCCTTTTCTTTTTTATGGCTTTCACATGTGACAGGAAATATGTGGTATTTGTCTTTCAAAATCTGTGTCTTATTATACAAAATCTACCCTCTTCCCTCAGACAATGTAGTTTTTTCCTTCCTTTCAGCCACAGAAAACTCCCTTTTGTAAGCTCACCACATTTCTGTTATCAATTAGTCCACTGAGTGGCACCTGAGCTGAATCCATTACTCAGGTTCTGTTGGTAATATGGATATTTAGGTATCACTGTAGCAAGGTAGCATTGACTCCTTTTTTGTAACAGTGATGAATCTTATGATTGTCCTATGTGGAAGTTGTATTTTGAATGTTTGACCTGTCTCCATAACCACCTCTTTAATGACTAGGACATCATGGTACAAGCCTTTAATCCTAGCACTCTGGAGGCAGATGTAGGCAGATTTCTGAGTTTAAGTATAGTCTCATCTAAAGAGAGTGAGTTCCAGGATAGCCAGGGCTCCTTAGAGAACTACCCTGTCTCAAAGCAAAAACAAAAACAAACAAGCAAAAGAAAACCTGTCTCCATAATAGTCAGACTGATTTACATATTCTTCGGTGAAGCCTTCTTAACTGATCCAACAAAATGGTCTATGAGGCATTTGCTTTCATGTTTCCTCAACTGGGAACTGGGAGGTAGTATAAGTATATTTGACTACAAATCTTCCTAGTTTAATTATTTCTTTAGTTTCAAATGGACACTGCTCTCGTTCCCAATAAACTCCTGTGCTATCACTCACGTGCAGCGTACCTGGGAAGAGTAGGTCTTATTGCAGGTAGCAAACATCTTTAGAGATGTCTCGCCGGGAGCCAAATTTTTCTCAAAAAGCTTTCAGCTTTTCTCCCATGAACCAACTCTTGCAACCTGAAGCCTGAGCATGACCCATAAATGCATGTGTGTGTGTGTGTGTGTATGTGTGTGTGTGTTTGTATATACATGAACACAGACATATTGCTAGCTAGTGATTATAAATATGTAAACTCTAGTAGTATATGCATTAGTTGAAATACCCCCATACCTTTCCATCTGTCCCTGGAGATATTGTAGCTACTGGCGTCATGCACAGGCCTTGAAAGATGGTCTGTCCAGTGACTCTCTCCTTGGGCTCATTTTGCTATTCCACTTGTCTCAATAAAGAGGGCAAGATAACAAAGCATAGCCCAACCTATGGGTCACAGGGCATACACATCATGCCAGGGAGTGCCCTTTGAGGCAGGACCGCCTCCAGTCACATTATGTAGAGGGAGTCAGGACCTAAAGAAGCATTGAAGAAGAGCATGTTTGTTTCAAAAGACACCAGTATCTGAACACTAAGAAATGCTGATCTGTGAGCTCCACTTGCTGGAATTCTGTCCTGGGGTTTCTCGTGGCACACATACTCAAAAGTACAGGCATAGCCTTGCTAAAGCAGATACTCCTGCATCTGCAAAGAACACCTGCACCCTTTGCTTGTGGTGAGTTGGTACCATAAACAAAGCAAAGCAAAAAACAAAATACAACAAAATGAAATATAGCTGCAGGAAGCAGTTTCAAACAAAGGTTTCCAACTCTCAAACCATGAGAGGCTCATTCCTACATGTGGGTCTGAGTGTCCACAGGTGTTCCAGGAGGGTGTACAGCATGAGCTGTTTTCTAGAGATCCTTTGTGTTTCTAATGTGTTTTTTCCCTTAGAAAGGATGGATGAAGAGCAATACCACGAGAGTTCAAAATCACCTCAAAAGAAACTGAAGAAAGTTGAATTCAAGAAAAAGAAACACGTCAGGTTTCTGTTACCCCACAAAGCTGACAAGAAAAAGAAATTCTCTTCCCCAGACGAGGCAATATTCAAATGTGAATGCCACTACTGCCAGAAGTGTGTGGGGACCACATCTGGAGTCTCTGTGGGAAATAGAACAGAAGCAATCTCTCAATCATCCTCCTGGGAAATGCTAACACTAGACCTCAGTAACTTGACACTCAACCCTCATACCACCCAGCCCCATCTTTTGCAAGACACCATACCAATAGAAGAGAACAAAATGCAGTGGCAGAGGAAAAGCAAAAGGATGTTTCAAAAGGTTCTCCACGAATGGACAGAATGACTCTGACACTGTCATCCTCACGAGAAGGAAGATCCAAACCTACGGGATCATGAGCATCAACATCTTTTTGGGAGCATGGTCAGGAGGAGTAATGATGTCCAAACTGGTGACATTAATACAGCCGGATCGCGATTCTAATCTATTCCACAAAAGTAGCCATCTTTTCCTTAGTAGTTTTGGCATCCTCCCTGAGGCATTCTGGGAAGAGATGCTCCTCAGCAAGGACGACCAGATAGCAATGTTTCTATACTCCCCATGTTCCCATGGGGCTAGCTACCATTTTCCCCTCCTCGGGTTTGCGGCTTTTCCTCCCTTACATTGTTGCCAATAAAGTTAGAACATCTAGGTAAGGTTCTGGCTTGCTGTTTTCAAATTGCTTCAGTTCCATTTTATCCTGGAACCTAGAATGAGCCCAAAGTTTGATGAAGGTCTGCACACGCACACGTGTTCATGTTTGTGTGTGTGTGTGTGTGTGTGTGTGTGTGTGTGAGAGAGAGAGAGAGAGAGAGAGAGAGAGATGTCTGTATGTATGTTTGTGTTTGTAAAATTTTTGTTTCAAGAACATTATAAATACAGAAGAATCTGAATATGTAGAGCATTCTTCATCTAGTTAGATTCCCTGATAGTTTTTCTTCCATTATACAACAGTAGATCAAAAGCAGGGAACAGATTCTGTAACAATGTGTGTTTAGAGCTTCCCCCCTGTATTCTATGTGCCAATCCATGCAAGAACCACCATAACCAATTGTCACATCTGTTCCATTGGGAAACTCTGACTCATGCTAGTTTTAATGAGGACACCCAATGCCTAAATCTGGGGCAGCCATAGCATTGTTTACTATTTCCAAATTCAATGCATTTCAAGAATGTCATATAAAATTTCAGTGCTGGCCTTTTCTGCTCATCACCATGTGCTTAATTCTCCTTACTTGATGGTGCATGTCATAATTCTCTTCTTTAGGAATGCAGCTTGTGGCCAAATTTGTTGCTTATTGTGTGGGAGGCCCTAGGTTTGATTACCCAGCACCACAGTTAATAAAAAATAAATGAAACTCCTACTCCAACTCCTTTCCATTGCTGTATACAATACCATCGTTTGGGGTATGCCACTGGTTCTGTTGTTCATTTTCCAGCTGGGCATTTTGTTTCCCATATTTGGCTAGCTTGTATGAATAAAGTATCAACAATGCAATGAAGGGTTTTGTGTGTACATAAGCTTCCACTGGGACAAAGACCCAGCAGTGCAATCTCTGTGTGGCATGGCTAGCATTGACTTTCCTTCATTTGATTTTAACACCTTCTGAAACCACTTGTAAGATCCCCAATCTGGCCTATCTGTTAAGTGTAGGATATAGAATTTTAACTGTGGGAACAACAACACTTGCATTATCTATCCAATTTGCAACTGTTTTGTTAGCCAATCCCCTTTCCTTCAATAACTGTGGGAGGGAAAGCAAACAAGGGCTGTATGTGGTGTACTCTAGAATTTTAGATAGAAGATTAGGAGTTAGAAAAAGGAAAACTTTGCCCTAGAGATATAGATCAATTGTGGAGAGTTTACCTGGCATACAAAGATGCCCTGAGTTTAGTCTCCATCAAGGCAAAGAAACAAAACATTCCTAAATCTTGTGGTAGCAATGTATAATCAAAAGTAAAACTATTAGAATGTATATATGTTATTTCATATATTACAGCACAAGCACACACACATACATTTTCATAAACACACACACACACACACACACACACACACACACACACACACACATTCACTGGTGTAAATCACACCCCAAATCTGGTTCCATGCATGTTCACATCTACTTCAAATTGCTCCTCACCCTTTCGTGAACTTGGTTGAGGGGAATATCATAGGATGCAAGATCATTTAAAATGCATCCTACCATCAAATAAATATTATTGACTGATACAATATATTTCTTTTGTTTTAATGTGTGATGTACACACACATAGGTGTTGCCATGTGTCTGTATATGGTTGTTTTTCTTGGTGTAGGGCCTGTTGCAATTTTCAGTGTCCCCAGTGGCATGTCAACTGATGTCATTTTGTACATCTTGTTAGGTGACCATAGTGTTGAGATTTTCCCTGTCACATATGGAAGACAGACTTTCTTAGATGCCCTGTTTCCCTGTCTCTTACAATCTTTCTGTCCCATCTTCTGAAATATACCCTAAGCCTTAGGTATATTAGTTTATGTTGTAGATGTTTCCGTTGAGAATGCCCCCTCCCCCATAGCAGTCATTGCCAGCAATTTGACCCTCCTCTTCGAAAAGGAAATTCTTTAGTGAAGTGCAAGACCTCCTAAGCTCATCTGTGGGCCTGAGTATGTAGAATGCAGTTCGAAAGTCTTAGAAAGTGGCAGTAGTGGGTTCCCCTTGAGTGTCCATGGCCTCACTATATTCTAACATCTGTTTGGTTAGTTTGTTTTTGTTTTTATTTTTGTGTAAAAACTGGTTTCCTTTAATTCTAAAAGCTAAATGATAATCAATGATTGAGATGAGCAAGTCTTTTGGTATCTTTATGTGGGACCATGGTGCGAGGCAGTCTGAAGCCTGGTTGAAGCAAGGCCACTCTGGAGACCCAGTAGAACATTCTTCTACAAGGGAACTATGCTCCCAGACTTCTGACTCCTCAACGCCATAATCCTGTGACCATCACGTATGGCTGTGCCCTAGGCCCCTAGTGTTCTGGTTGGACTCTACCCCTAATAGTCACCTGGCTACAGCCAGGCTTTCCCTGCACCTCAGTTACCTGGATGTTGCCAGGTGAGCCAGCCCACTATAAAAGGAGGCTTCTTACCTTTCCTTGCTCTCTCTAGCCCCTTTCTTCCTGGCCTTGTCTCTCTCTGCCCCTCTCTCTGTTCCCTCCCTCTCTCTCTATTCTTTTCCCCTTCCACGTGGTCATGACCATCCCTCATCTCTCTATCTTATCTTTCTCTCATTTCTTCTCTATCTCCTTTTCTCTCTCTACGGTTAATAATAAAACATGGAAACTATGAGCTGTCTCTTAACTTAGAAGTATGGAGCAGTCCTCAGCGTTTCAAGCCACCAGAGAAGGATCGAGCCTCCTCTCAGTGAAGCTACCTCTCAGCCAAGCAGCTTCTTCCAAAGGTACCCTGGGCTGTTTCCACGGCCCCTCCCTCCAGACAAAGTCCTGTCAGCTAACCATACCATCACCTGCCCTACAGACATTTGGGTGCCCGCTCTCCCTGTCATGGCACAGTGCGTTCTCCTGCTGGTGTTTCCTTATCCCCCCCCCTTTGTGGACTCTGCTGTGTGTCAGAGTTCTTTCATATGCGGGACCTGCGGCCATCCCCCCCCCCATTCCTTTTTTCCCACATCTTTATATATAGGCCATATATCCTATCATTTACTGGTATAAAAATGAGAAATTATTCTCCATGATATATTTATGCTTGATGCCCCTTTTCTAGTTAACACTAGATCTATGGTGTCTATTTTTTTTTATTTTTTACTGATTAATTTATCAGTATACATTCCAAATGTTGTCCCCCTTCTGGGTTTCCTCTCTGCAAACAGCCATCCTATCCCTGCCTCTATGAGGGTGCTCCCCCACCTACCCACCAACTCCCTCCTTACCACTCTAGCATCCTCTTACTTGGGGCATCAAGCCTCTACAGGACCAAGGGACTCCCCTCCAAATGATACCAGATAAGGCCATCCTCTGGTACAGATCCAGCTGGAACCATGAGCTTCTACCATGGATACTCTTTGGCTGGTTAGTTAGTCCTTGAGAGCTCTGGGGGCATCTAGTTTGTTGATATTCTTGTTCTTCCTATGGGGTTGTCATCCCCTTCAGATACTTCAGTCCCTCTCCTAATTCTTCCATTGGGGTTCCTGTGCTCAGTGCAATGGTTGTCTGTGAGCCAACACATCTGTATTGGTCAGGATCTGGCAGAGCCTCTGTGCCAGAGATAACTATACTGGGCCTCTGTCAGCAAGTGCTTCTTGGCATCAGCAGTAGTGTCTGAGTTTGGTGTCTGCAGATGGGATGGATCCGTAGGTGGGGCAGTATCTGGATGGCCTTTCCTCGAGTTTCTGCACCAGTCTTTGTCCTTGCATTTCCTTTAGACAAGAACCATTCTGGGTTAAAATTTTTGAGTTGGGTGGGCAGCCCTGTCCCTGAATCAGGGTCTTGCCTATCCACTGGATATGCTCTCTACAGTTTCTACTTCCTCTTTGTTTGGTATTTCTGCTAATGTCATCCCTTTTGTGTCCTGGGAATCTCTTGCTTCTCTGGAATCTAGGACTTCTTGGGCGCTACTCCCAGTTTCTCATACCCCACTGCTACACCCCTCCATTCAATTTCCAGGGCCTCTGTACTTCTCCCTGTCTCCTTTCACAACTGATTCTACCCCTGCCCTTTCCCACTCTCTCTTCAAGGTCCCTCCCTCCCTCTACCTCTTGTGATTATTTTGTTACCCCTTCTAAATAGGACTAAAGCAACCACACTTTAGTCTTCATTCTTATTGAGCTTCATATGGTCTGTGAGTTATACAGTGGGCATTTTAGCTTTGGGGCTAATATCCACTTATTAGTGACTATGTACAATGTGTGTTCTTTTGTGACTGGGTTACCCAATTCAGGATTATATTTTCTAGTTCCATCCATTTGCCTGCGAATTTCATGAAGCCATTGTTTTTTTTTTTTTAATTTATTGATATATTTATTTACATTTCAAATGATTTCCCCTTTTCTGGACCCCCACTCCCCGAAGCCATTGTTTTTAATAGCAGAATAATGTTCCATTGTGTAAATATACCACATTTTCTGTATCCATTCCTCTGTTGAGGGACATCTGGGTTCTTTCCAGCTTCTGGCTATTGTAACTAGGGCTTCTATGAACATAGTGGCGCATGTGTCCTTATAACGTGCTGGGGAATCATCTGGGTATATGCCCAGTAGTAGTATAACGGGGTCCTCTGGTAGTATCATGCCCGGTTTTCTGAGGAAACGCCAGATTGATTTCCAGAGTGGTTGTACCAGCTTACAACCCCACCACCAGTGGAGGAGTGTTCCTCTTTCTCCATATCCTTGACAGCACCTGTTTACTCCTGAGGTTTTGATCTTAGTGATTCTGACTGCTCTGAGGTGAAATCTCATGGTTGTTTTGGTTTGCATTTCCCTGATGACTAAGGATGTTGAACATTTCTTTAGGTGCTTCTCAGCCATTAGATATTCCTCAGGTGAAAATTCTTTGTTTATCTCTGTACCCATTTTTAATAGAGTTATTTGTCTCTCTGGAGTCTAACTTCTTAAGTTCTTTGTATATCTTGGATATTAGCCCTCTGTCAGATGTAGGGTTGGTAAGGATTTTTTTCCCCAATTTGTTGGTTGCCACGTTGTCCTATTGACAATGTCCTTTGCATTATAGAAACTTTGTAATTTTATGAGGTCCCATTTGTCATTTCTTGATCTTAGAGCATAAGCTATTGGTGTTCTGTTCAGAAAAATTTCCCCTGTGCTTATGTGTTCAAGTGTCTTCCCCAGTTTCTTTTCTATTAGTTTTAGTGTGTCTGCTTTAATGTGGAGGGCCTTGATCTACTTGGACTTGAGCTTAGTACAAGGAGATAAGTATGAATAGATTTGAATTCTTCTGCATGCTAGCTACCAGTTGAACCAGCTCCATTTGTTGAAAATGCTGACTTTTTTTCCCACTGGATGGTTGTAGCTCCATTGTCAAAGATCAAGTGACCATTGGTGTATGGTGTCATTTCTGGGTCTTCATTTCTATTCCATTGATCTACCTGCTTGTCTCTGTACCAATACCATGCAGTTTTTAACACTATTGCTCTGTAGTACCACTTGAGGTCTGGGATACTGATTCCCCCAGATGTTCTTTTATTTTTAAGAATAAATTTTGCTATATTTGGTTTTTTTTGTTATTTTTCTTACTCTATGAACAATTTAGTTGAAATTTTGATGGCAATGGGATTGAATCTGTAGATTGGTTTGGCAGAATGGCCATTTTTTCTATATTGATTCTGCCAATCCAAGAGCATGGGAGACCATTCCATCTTCTGAGATCTTTTTCAGTTTCTTTCTTTAAAGACTTGACATTCTTGTCATACTGATCTTTCTCTTGTTTGGTTAGAGCCACACCATCATACTTTATACTGTTTGTGACTATTGTGAGGTGTGTTGTTTTCCTAATTTCTTTCTCGGCCTGTTTTTTCTTTCAGTATAGGAAGGCTAGTGAATTGTTTGAGTTTATTTTATATCCAGCCACTTTTCTGAAGTTCTTTATCAGGCTTATGAGTTCTCTGGTGGAGTTTTATGGGTCAGTTAAGTATACTATCATATCGTCTGAAAAAGTGAGTTTGACTTCTTCCTTTCCAATTTGTTTCCCTTTTACCTCATTTTGTTGTCCAATACTATTCCACTGATCTACCTGCCTGTCACTGTACCAATACCATGCAGTTTTTAACAGTATTGCTCTGTAGTACTGGTTTTAGCTATCCTGGATTATTTCAGATGAATTTGAGAATTGGTCTTTCTAGCTCTATGAAGAATTGAGTTGGGATTTTGATGGGGATTGCATTGACTTTGTATATTGCTTTTGGCATAATAATAATAATAATAATAATAATAATAATAATAATAATTGTGTAACCTGCATATTGCTTTTAGCAAGATGGCCATTTCTGCTACTTTATTCCTGCCAATCCACAAGCATGAGAGATCTTTCCATTTTCTGAGGTCTTCTTTGATTTCTTTCTTTAGAGACTTGAAGTTCTTGTCATACATATCTTTCACTTGTTTGATTAGAGTCACACCAAGATATTTTATATTGTTTGTGACTATTTTGAAGGGAGTCATTTCTCCAAATTCTTTCTCAGCCTGTTTATCCTTTGAGTATAGGAAGGCTACGATTTGCTTGAGTTTATACGGCTACTTTGCTGAAGTGGTATATCAGTGAAACCATGTGGTTTTTTCCTTTGAGTTTGCTTATGTACTGGATTACATTGATGGGTTTTCGTATATTGAACCATCCCTGCATCCCTGGGATGAAGCCTACTTGATCATGGTGAATGATGGTTTTGATGTTTTCTTGGATTTGTTTGGCAATAATTTTATTGAGTATTTTTGTATTGACATTCATAAAGGAAATTGGTCTGAAATTATCTTTCTTTGTTGGATCTTTGTGTGGTTTTGGTATCAGAGTAATTCTGCCTTCATAGGAAAAGTTGGGTAGTGTTTCTTTTGTTTCTATTTTGTGGAATAGTTTGAAGAGTATTGGTGTTAGGTCTTCTTTGTAGGTTTGGTAGAATTCTGCACTAAAGCCCTCTGGTCTTTTTTTTTTTTTTTTTTGGTTGTAAAACTTTCAATGACCACTTCTATTTCTTTAGGAGTTATGGGACTGTTTAGATGGTCTATTTGACCCTGATTTAATTTAGGTATTTGGTATCTGTCTAGGAAATTGTTCATTTTTATTTTCCAGATTTTCCAGTTGTGTTGAGTAAAGGCTTTTGTGGTTGGATCTGATGATTTTTTGAATTTCCTCAGTTTCTGTTGTTATATCTCCCTTTTCATTTCTGATTTTGTGAATTTGGATACTGTCTCTGTGCCCTCTGATTAGTCTGGCTAAGAGTTTATCAATCTTGTTGATTTTCTCAAAAAACCAGCTCCTGGTTTTGTTGATTCTTTGTATGGTTCTTTTTGTTTCTACTTGGTTGATTTCAGCCCTGAGTTTGATGATTTTCTGCCTTCTACTCTTCTTGGGTGTATTAGCTTCTTTGTGTTCTAGAGCTTTCAGGTATGCTGTTAAGCTGCTAGTGTATGCCCTCTCCAGTTTTTTGGAGGCACACAGACCTAGAGTTTTCCTCTTAGCACTTCTTTCATTGTGTCCCTTAAATTTGGGTATGTTGTGTCTTCATTTTCATTAAATTCTAAAAAGTCTTTGATTTCTTTCCTTAGTTCTTCCTTGACCAAGATATCAATGAGTAGAGCATTGTTCAGCTTCCATATATATGTGGGCTTTCTGTTGTTTTTGTTGCTATTGAAGACCACCCTTACTCCATATTGATCTAATAGGAATCATGGGATTAGTTCTACCTTCTTATATCTCTTGAGGTCTGTTTCATGACCAATATGTTCAATTTTGCAGAAGGTACAATGATGTGCTGAGAAGAAGGTATATTCTTTTGACTTAGTATGAAATGTTCTATATATATCTGTTAAATTCATTTCCCCCAAAACTTCAGTTAGGTTCAGTGTGTCTCTTTTTAGTTTGCATTTCCCTGATTGGTCCACTGAAGAGAGTGGGATGTTGAAGTCACCCATAATAAGTGTGCGACCTGCATGTGTGCTTTGAGCTTTAGTGAAGTTTCTTTTATGAGTGAAGGTGCCATTGCATTTGGAGCGTAGATGTTCAGAATTGAGAGTTCTTGGTAGATTTTTTCCTTTGATGAGTATTCAGTGTCTTTTATGATGACTTTTGTTTGAAATTCAATTTTATCTGATATTAGAGTGGCAACTCCAGTTGCTTCCTGGGACCATTTGCTTGGAAAACTATTTTCCAGTCTTTTATTATGAGGTAGTGTTTTCTTTGATACTGAGGTGCATTTCCTGTATGCTGCAAAATGCTGGCTCCTGTTTATGTATCCAGTCTATTAGTATATTGCTTTTTATTTGGGAATTGAGTCCATTGATGTCAAGAGATATTAAGGAATAGTGATTTTTGCTTCCTGTTATTTTTAATGTTATTTTTATGTTTGTGTAGTTATCTTCTTTTGTGTTTGTTGAAAGATTATTATCTTGCTTTTTCTAGGATATTGGTGTTTTCCATCTATTATCCTTTATAGGGATGGAGTTGTGGAAAGTTACTGTGTAAATTTGGTTTTATCAAGGAATATCTTGGTTTCTCCTATGGTGATTGGTATAGTCATCTGGGCTGGCATTTGTGTTCTCATAGGATCTGTATGAGATCTGCCAAGGATCTTCCAGCTTTCATGGTCTCTTGTGAGAAGTCTGGTATAATTCTGATAGGTCTTCCATTATATGTTACTTGGCCTTTCTCTCTTACTGCATGTAGTATTCTTTCTTTGTTTAGTACATTTGGTCTTTTGATTATTATGTGATGGGAGGAATTTATTTTCTGGTCCAGTCTGTTTGGAATTTTGTAGGCTTCTTGTATGCTCATGGGCATCTCTCTGTTTAGGTTATGGATGTTTTCTTCTATGATTGTGTTGAAGATATTTTCTGGCCCTATAAATTGTAAAACTGTGCTCTCTTCTATACCTTTAACCCTTAGGTCTGGTCTTCTCATTGTGTCCTGGATTTTCTGGATGTTTTGGATTATAAGCATTTTGCATGTTGCATTTTCTTTCACTGTTGAATCAGTGCTTTCTATGCTATTGTCAGCACCTGAGATTCTTTCTTCTATCTCTTGCATTCTGTGGTTGATGCTTGCAGCTATGACTCCTGATTTCTTTCTAAGGTTTTCTATTTCCACAGTTGTCTCCCTTTGTGATTTCTTAGTTGTTTCCATTTCTGTTTTTAGATCCAGTATGATTTTGTTCAGTAGCTTCACTTGTGTGTGTGTGTGTGTGTGTGTGTGTTTTCCTTTAATTCTTTTTTAAAATTCTTTTAAAATTCTATACATTGTTTACTTAGATTTCAAATGCTTTCCCCTTTCCTGGATCCTCCCTCCCCGAAAGTCCCATAAGTCCTCTTCTCTCCACCTGCTCCCCAATCAACCCCTTTCCCATTTCACTGTCCTGGTATTCCCCTACACTGCTTCACTGAGCCTTTCCAGGACCACGGCCTCTCCTTCCTTCTTCTTGGGTATCATTTTATATTTGAATTGTTTCTTGGGTATTCCAAACCTCTAGGAAATATCTACTTATCAGGGAATGCATACTATGTGTGTTCTTTTGTGATTGGGTCACCTCATTCAGGATGACTTTCTCCAGTTCCACTCACATGCCTAAATTTCATGAATCAATTGTATTTAATAGCTGAGTCATATTTAATAGTGTAAATATTCCACATTTTCTGTATCCATTCCTCCATTGAGGGACATCTGTGTTCTTTCCAGCTTCTGGCTATTGTAAATAGGGCTGCTATGAATATAGTGGAGCATGTGTCCTAATTACATGCTAGAGAATCCTCTGGATATATGCCCAGGAGTGATATTATGGATCTTCTGCTACTATCATGCCAAGTTTTCTGAGGAACCGCCAGACTGATTTCCAGAGTGGTTTTAAAATCTTTCAACCTCACCATCAATGGAGGAGTTTTCTTCTTTCTCCACATCCTCCACAGCACCTGTTTTATATTGAGTTTTTGATCTTAGCCATTCTGACTGGTGTGAGGTAAAATCTCAGGGTTGTTTTGATTTGCATTTCCCTGTTGACTAAAGATGCTGAACATTTCTTTAAGTGCTTCTCTGCCGTTCGATATTGCTCAGGTGAAAACGCTTTGTTTATCACTGTACCCCATTATTAAATAGGGTTATTTGGCTCACTGGGGTCTACCTTCTTGAGTTCTTTGTCTATCTTGGATATTAACTCTCTGTCGGATGTAGGGTTGGTAAAGATCTTTCCCCAATTTGTTGGTTGCCATTTTGTCCTTTTGATAGTGTCCTTTGCCTTACAGAAATTTTGTAATTTTATGAGGTCCCATTTGTCAATTCTTGATCTTAGAGCATAAGATATTGGTGTTCTGTTCAGGAAGTTTTCCCCTGTGCCCATGTGTTCATGGGTCTTCCCCTGTTACTTTTCTATTAGTTTCAGTGTGTCTGCTTTAATGTGGAGATCCTTGATCTACTTGGACTTGAGCTTAGTAGAACGAGAAGAATGGATCAATTTGCATTCTTCTACGTGCTGACCTCTAGTTGAACCATCAGCATTTGTTGAAAGGCTATCTTTTTTCCATTGGATGTTTGTAGCTCCTTTGTCAAAGATCAAGTGACCATAGGTGTATGGTGTCATTTCTGGGTCTTCAATTCAATTCCATTGATTTACCTGCCAGTCACTGTACCAATACCATGCAGGTTTTTAGCACTATTGCTCTATAGTACTTCCATATATATATACACATATACATATATATACATATATATAACCTATATATACATATATTTACCATATTTATATATTATATATATCACATATATAATATATTTATATTTTTTATTGAGTATCTTCTTCATTTACATTGCCAATGGTAAAACCTTTCCCAATTTCCCCCTCCCAAAAGCCCCCTCCTCAAAGATTCCCTACCCCTCCTTCCACCACCTGCCTCCATGTATAGCCCCTCTACCCTACACACTCCCACCTTCCCCCAACCCCCATCCATTTTCCTTTGTTGGGGCCTCTATTGAGCCTTTACCTGACTAAAGACCACTCCTCCTAGTGATGCCCAACAAAGCATTCCTCTGCCACATATTTGGGTGGAACTATCTGTACCCCTTGGTTGATGGTTCAGTCCCTGGGACTCTTGGGGTGTCTGGGTGTCTGAAGTCATTGTTCTTCCCATGGGGCTATAAACCCCTTCAGCTCCTCCGGGGTCCGGGATACTGTTTCCCCCAGAACTTCTTTTACTGTTGAGAATAGTTTTAACTAACCTGGGTTTTTTGTTATTACAGATGAATTTGAGAATTGCTCTTTCTAACTCTGTGAAG
This sequence comes from Apodemus sylvaticus, assembly GCF_947179515.1. Taxonomy (NCBI): domain Eukaryota; kingdom Metazoa; phylum Chordata; class Mammalia; order Rodentia; family Muridae; genus Apodemus; species Apodemus sylvaticus. The sequence goes on along the minus strand of NC_067495.1, from coordinate 17,551,621 downwards.
AATTGTTTAGGGATTTTGATTGGGATTGCATTAAATATGTATATTGCTTTTGGCAAAATGGCCATTTTTATTATGTTTTCCTGCCAATCCAAGAGCATGGAAGATTTTTCCATCTTCTGAAGTCTTCTTCAATTTCTTTCTTCAAAGACTTGAATTTCCTGTTATACAGATTTTTCACTTGTTTGGTTAGAGTCACACCAATTCGCAAATAGTGATAATTTGACTTCCTCCTTTACAATTTGTATCTCTTTGATCTCCTTTTGTTGTTTAATTGCTCTAGCTAGAACGTGAAGTACTATATTGAATAAACAGGAAAAGAGATGACAGACTTGTCTAGTCCCTGATTTTAGTGGGATTGCTTCAAGTCTTTCTCCATTTAGTTTGATGTTGGCAACTGGTTTGCTGTATATTGCTTTTATTATGTTTAGGTATGGAGCTTGAATTCCTGTTCTTTCCAAGACCTTTAACTAAAAGGATGCTATATTTTGTCAAATGCTTTTTCAGCTTCTAATGAAATGTCCATGTGTTTTTGTCTTTGAGTTTGTTTATGTATTGGATTACATTGATGGATTTCCATATATTGAACTATCCCTGCCTCCCTGGGATGAAGTGTACTTGATCATGGTGAATGATAGTTTTGATGTGTTCTTGGATTCAACTGGCAACAATTTTATCGAGTATTTTTGCACTGATAGTCATAATGGAAATTGGTCTAAAGCTCTCTTTCTTTGTTGGATATCTGTGTGGTTTTGGTATCAGCAAAATTGTGACTTCATAGAATGAGTTGGGTAGTGTTCCTTCTGTTTCTATTTTGTGGAATAGTTTGAAGAATATTGTTCTTAAGTCTTCTTTGAAGGTCTGATAGAATTCTGCACTAAAACATCTGGTCATATGCTTTTTTTTTTTTTTTTTTTGGTTGGGAAACTGTCACTGACTACTTCTATTTCTTTAGGGAATATGGGACCACTTAGATGGTCTACCTTATCATGACTAAATTTTGGTAGTTGGTAACTGTCTAGAAAACTGTTCATTTCATCCAGATTTTCAAGTTGTGTTGAGTATAGGCTTTTGTAGTTGGATCTGATAATTTTTTCAATTTCCTCAATTACTATTGTTATTCCTCTCTTTTCATTTCTTTTTTTTTTGTGTGTGTGTGTATCTTCTTCATTTACACTGCCTGTGGAAAAATCCTTCCCAATTTCCCCCTCCCAAAAGTTCCTCCCCAAAGATTCTCAACACCTCCTTCCACCCCCTGCCTCCATGTATATGCCCCTTTACCCAACACACTCCTACATCCACCCTCCCCCATCTTTTTCCCTTTGTTGGGGCCTCTATTGAGCCTTTACCTGACCAAAGATCTCTCCTCCCGCTGAGGAGGCATTCCTCTGCCACATTTTTGGCTGGAATCATGTGTACCCTTTGGTTGATGGCTCAGTCCCTGGGAGTCTTGGGGTGTCTGGGTGTCCGAAGTCCTGGGGCTATAAACCCCTTCAGCTCCTCCAGACCACCGTCCAGATCCTCCATTGGGGACTCCAAGCCCAGTCCAATAGTTGGTTGCTACTTTCTGCCTCTGTATTCGTAGGGCTCTGGCAGGGCCCCTCTGGAGACAGCCATGGCATGCTCCTTTTGGTACATGCTTCATGTTGTAGTGTCAGGGTTTGGTGACTGTTTATAGGATGAATCCCCAGGTAAGACAATCTCTGGGTGGCCTTTACTTCAGTCTCTGCACCTCACATTGCCTCCCTTATTGCTCCTGTGAGTATTATGTTCCTTTTCTAAAAGGAACCATAGCACCCTCACTTAAGTCCTCCTTTTTCTTGAGCTTCCTGTGCTGGGTGAATTGTAACTTGTTTATTTTGAGCTTTTGGACTAGCATCTGCTTATTAGTGACTGCATACCATGTGCATTCTTTTGTGACTGGGTTACCTCGCTCAGGATGACACTTTCTAGTTCCATCCATTTGCCTAAGAATTTCATGAATTCATTGTTTTTAATAGGTGAATAGTACTCCATTGTGTATATATACCACAGTTTCTGTATCCATTCCTCTGTTGAGGGACATCTGGGTTCTTTCCAGCTTCTGGCTATTATAAATAAGGCAGCTATGAACATAGAGCATGTGTCATGATTACATGTTGGAGCACCTTCTGGGTATATGCTCAGGACTGGTATAGCTGGGTCCACAGGTAGTACTATGTCTAATTTTCTGAGGAATCACCAAATTGATTTTCAGAGTGGTTTTACCAGCTTGCAATACCACCAGCAATGGAGAAGTGTTCCTCTTTCCACACATCCTCTTCAGCATCTGCTGTCCCCTGAGTTTTTCATCTTAGCCATGCTGACTGGTGTAAGGTGGAATCTCTGTGTTGTTTTGATTTGCATTTCCCTGATAACTAAGAATGCTGAACATTTCTTTAGGTGCTTTAGAGCCATTTGAGTTTCCTCAGTTGAGAATTACCTGTTTAACCCCATTTTTTTTAATAGGGTTATTTGATTCTCTGGAGAATAGCTTCTTGAGTTCTTTGTATACATTGGATATTAGCCCTCTATCAGATGTAGGGTTAGTAAAGGTCTTTTCCCAATTTGTTGGTTGCTGTTATGTCCTATTGGCTATGTCCTTTGCCTTACAGAAGCTTCGCAGTTTTATGAGGTCCCATTTGTGGATTCTTGTTCTTAGAGTATAAACCATTGGTGTTCTGTTCAGAAACTTTTCCCCTGTGCCCCTGTGTTCAAGGTTTGTCCCCACTTTCTCCCCTATAAGCTTCAGTGTGTCTGATTTTATGTGTAGAGCTTTCATCCACTTGGACTTGAGCTTTGTACAAGGAGATAAGAATGTATTGATTTGCATTTTTCTGCATGCTGACCTCCAGTTGATCCAGCACAATTTGTTAAAAATGCTGTCTTTTTTCCACGGGATGGTTTTAGCTCCTTTGTCAAATATCAAGTGACCGTACCTATGTGGGTTATTTTCTGGGTCTTCAATCCTATTCCATTGATCTTCCTGCCTGTCTGCATACCAATACCAAACTGTTTATATCACTATCACTCTGTAGTAGAGCTTGAGGTCAGAGATGGTGATTCCCTCATGAGATATTTTGTTGTGGAGAATAGTTTTTGCTATCCTGGGTTTTTTCTTATTCCAGATGAATTTGAGAATTGCTCTTTCTAGATCTATGAAGAATTGATTTTGGATGTTTATGGGGATTGCATTGAATCTGTAGATTGCTTTGGCAAGATGGCCATTTTTACTATATTGATCCTGCCAATCCATGAACATGGGAGATCTTTCCATCTTCTGAGACTTTCTTCAATTTCTTTCTTCAGAGGCTTAAAGATCTTGTCATATAGACCATTCACTTGCTTTGTCAGGGTCATACCTAGGTATGAAATATTATTTGGGACTATTATGAAGGGTGTCATTTCCCTAATTTCTTTCTCATCTTGTTTATCCTTTGAGTAGAGGAAGGCTACTGATTTCCTTGAGTTAATTTTATATGCAGCCACTTTGCTGAAGTTGTTTATCACCTTTAGGAGCTCTCTGGTGGAAGTCTTGGGGTCACTTAAGTATACTATCATATCATCTGCAAATAGTGATAGTTTGACTTCTTCCTTTCTAATTTGTATACTTTTGACCTCTTTTTGCTGCCTGATTGCTCTGGCTTTGACTTCAAGTACTATATTTAATAGATAGGGAGAGAGGGTGCAGCCTTGTCTGGTCCCTGAGTTTAGGGGGATTGCCTCAAGTTTCTCTTCATTTAGTTTGATGTTGGCTACCGGTTTGCAGTATATTGCTTTCACTATGTTTAGGGATGGGCCTTGGATTCCTGATCTCTCCAAGACTTTTTTCATAAAGGGATGTTGAATTTTGGCAAAAGCCTTTCCAGCCTCTAATGTAATGACCATGTGATTTTTTTCCTTTAGTTTGTTTATGTAGTTAATTACATTGATGGATTTCCATATATTGAACCATCCCTGCATCCCTAGGATGAAGCCTACCTGATCGTGGTGAATTATAGTTCTGATGCATTCTTGGATTCAGTTGACCAGGATTTTTTTCAGTATTTTTGCATCAATGTTCATGAGGGAGATTTGTCTGAAGTTCTCCTTCCTTGTTTGGTCTTTGTTTGGTTTAGGTATAAGCATGATTGTGGCTTCATAGAATGAGTTTGGTAGTGTTCCTTGAGTTTCTATTTCATGGAAAAGTTTGAAGGGTATTGGTATTAACTCTTCTTTGAAGATCTGATAGAATTCCCCACCAAACCCAACTTGTCCTGGGCTTTTTTTGAAGGGAGACTATTAATGACTGCTTCTATTTCCTCAGGGCTTATGAGACTATTTTAGATGGTTTATCTGATCCTGTTTTAACATTGGCACCTCGTATGTATCTAGAAATTTATCCATTTCATCCAGGTTTTCAAATTTTTTTGAGTATAAACTCTTGTAGTAGGATCTGATGATTTTTGAATTTCCACAGTTTCTGTTGTTTATGTCTCTCTCCCTTTTCATTTCTGATTTTATTAATTTGTATACTGTCTCTACCCCCTGGTTAGTCTGGCTAACGGTTTATCTATCTTGTTGATTCTTTCAAAGAACCAGCCTCTTGTTTTCTTGATTCATTGTATAGCTCTTTTTCTTTCTGATTGGTTGATTTCACTCTAAGTTTGATTATTTCCTGTCTACTCCTCTTGTGGGTATTTGCTTCCTTTAAGGGTTTCTGTATGTTGACCCATGTTCTCCCATAATTCCCTATGGGATTTTTGTATTGACTCTTTAAGGGCTTCAACCTGTTGACCCATATTCTCCCGTATTTCTTTAAGAGATTTTTGTGTTTCCTCTTTAAGGGCTTCTACCTTTTGATCCACATTCTCTTGTCTTTCTTTAAGGGATTTTTGTGGTTTTACCTTTTGACCCATGTTCTTTTGTATTTCTTTAAGGGAGTTATTTATGTCCTTCTTGAAGTCTTCCATCAGCGACATGAGATGCAATTTTAAATCTAGTTCTTGCTTTTCTGATGTGATGGAGTATGCAGGATTTGCTGTTGTGGGAGAGCTGGGTTCTGATGGTGCCATGTTGCCTTGGTTTCTGTTGGTAACGATGTTGTGTTTGCCTTTGGCCATCTTGTTATCTCTGGTGTTAGCTGGTCTTGCTGACACTATTTTCTCTATCCTATAGGCCTGTGTTTCTGTCCTCCTGGGATTCTCTTTCTGTCCAATGCCCTGCAACCAGTTGATTCTCCAGGAAGTACCAGATGATGGGTTCTCCCCTGCGGCACACTTGGCAACAGTTGAATGCCCTGCCTCGCTCCTGCCAATTCTCGAATGCTCTGCTCCTGTTGGTTCTCTAGAGAGTATCAAGAAGTGAGGTCCTCTTTGTGCCAGATGTGGCACAGGTCTCCCACATCTGATGGAAAGGGGCAGTGATGGGGGAGTCAGGAGTGGTAGAAGGGGCAGAAGGGGAGTGGCAAACTGGAGGTTGCTGGGTAGTTAGTCCCAGAGCAGAGGGGCTCCCGGACTCTCTATGTTGGGCCGTGATGCTTACCTAGTAAGTACCCTGCTCCTGTCGGTTCTCTAGAGAGTATCAGGAAGTGGTGTCCTCTCCCTCTTTTCATTTCTGATTTTGTGAATTTGGATGCTGTCTCCCTGCCCTCTGGTCATTCCAGTTAAAGGTTTATCTATCTCGTTGATTTTCTCAAAAAAAAAAAAAAACCCACAAAAAAAAAAAAACCCAAAAAAACAGGTTCTGGTTTTGTTGATTCTTTGTATAGTTCTTTTTGTTTCAACTTGGTTGATTTCAGCCCTGACTTTGATGATTTCCTCCCTTCTATTCCTCTTGGGTGCATTAGCTTCTTTCTGTTCTAAAGCTTTCAAGTGTGGTGTTAAGCTCTCTCCACCTTCATTTTTGAGGCACTCAGAGCTATGAGTTTTCCCCTTAGCGCTGCTTTCATTGTGTCCCATAAATTTGGGTATGTTGTGCCTTCATTTTCATTAAATTCTAAAAAGTCTTTGATTTCATTATTTCTTCCTTGAGCAAGGTATCATTGAGTATGGTTCAGCTTCCATGTGTATGTGGACTTTCTGTTTTTTTTTTTAATTTTCTATATTCTTTGTTTACATTCCAAATGATTTTCCCTTTTCTGCTTCCCCTCTCCCCATAAGTCCCATAAGCCCTCTTCCCTCTGCCTATTCACGAATTAACCCCTCCCATTTCTCTGTCCTACTATGCTGCATCAACTCTTTCCAGGACCAGGGCCCTCTCCTTCCTTCTTCTTGGGAATGATTTGATATGTGAGTTGTGTCTTCATTATTCAGAACTTCTGGGCTTATATCCACTTATCGGTGACTGCCTTCCATGTGTGTTCATTTGTGAATGAGTTATCTCACTTAGGATGATACATTCCACCTCCAACCATTTGCCTAAGAGTTTCATGAATTCCTTGTTTTTAATTGCTGTATAGTATTCCATTGTGTAAATATACCATATTTTTTGTATCCATTCTTCCATTGAGGAACATCTGGGTTTTTTCCTGCTTCTGGCTATTATAAATAAGTCTGCTATGAATATAGTAGAGCATGTGTCCTTATTGCATGCTGGGGACTCCTCTGGCCATATGCCCAGGAGTGGTATAACACTGTCCTCCAGAAGTGTCGTGCCCAATTTTCTGAGGAACTGTCAGACTGATTTTCAGAGTGGTTGTACCAGCTCACAATCCGACCTGCACTGGAGGATTGTTCCTCTTTTTCTGCATCCTCTCCAACACCTGCTGTCTCCTGAGTATTTAATCTCAGCCATTCTGACTGGTGTGAGGTGAAATCTCAGGGTTGTTTTGATTTGAATTTCCCTAATGACTAATAATGTTGAACATTTCTTAAGGTGCTACTCAGCCATCCGAAGTTCTTCAGGTGAAATTTTTTTGTTTATATCTGTGCCCCATTTTTAATAGAGTTATTTGTCTCTCTGGTCTAACTTCTTGAGTTCTTTGTATATATTGGCTATTAGCCCTCTGTCAGATATACGGTTGGTGAAGATCTTTGCCCAATTTGTTGGTTGCCATTTTGTCCTATTGGTAGTGTTCTTTACCCTACAGAAGCTTTGTAATTTTATGAGGTCCCATTTGTCAATTCTTGATCTTATAGATATTGGTATTCTTTTCAGGAACTTTCACCCTGTGCTCATGTCCTCAAGGGTCTTCCCCAGTTTCTTTTCTAGTAGTTTTACTGTGTCTGGTTTTATATAGAGGTCCTTGATCCACTTGGAGTTGAGCTTAGTGCAGGGAGATAAGAATGGATCAATTTGCATTCTCTGCATGCTGACCTCTAGTTGAACCAGCACCATTTGTTGAAAAGGCTATCTTTTTTCCACTGGATGGTTTTAGCTCCTTAGCCAAAGATCAAGTGGCCATAGGTATGTCGATTCATTTATGGATCTTCCATTCTATTCCATTGATCTTCCTCCTGTCATTGTACCAATACCATGCAGTTTTTAACACTATTGCTCTGTAGTACTTCTTGAGGTCCAGGATACTGATTCCCCCAGAACTTCTTTTACTGTTGAGAATAGTTTTAGCTATACTGGGGTTTTTGTTATTCCAGATGAATTTGATAATCATTCATCTGAAGAACTGAGTTGTGATTTTGATGGGGATTGCATTCAATCTGTATATTGCTTTTGGCAAGATGGCCATTTTTACTATTTTAATCCTGTCAATCCATAAGCATGGAAGATTTTTCCATTTTTTGAGGTCCTTTGATTTCCTTCTTCAGTGACCTGATGTTCTTGTCATACAGATCTTTCACTTGTTTTGTTAGAGTCACACCAAGATCCTTTATATTGTTTGTGGCTAATGTGAAGGTTATCATTTCCTTAATGTCTTTCTCAGACTGCTTTTCCTTTGCTTGTAGGAAGGCTACTGATTTGCTTGAGTTGATTTTATAACCAGCCACTTTGTTGAAGTTGTTTATCAGCTGCAGGAGTTCTCTGGTGGAGTTTTTGGGGTCACTTAAGCATACTATCATATCATCTGCAAATAGTGATAGTTTGACTTCTTCCTTTCCAATTTTTATCCCTTTGACCTCCTTATGTTGTCTAATTTCTCTAGCTAGAACTTCAAGTACTATATAGAAAATATATGGAGAGAGGGGTCAGCCTTGTCTATTCCCTGATTTTAGTGGGATTGCTTCAAATTTCTCTCCATTTATCTTGATCTTCGCTATCAGTTTTTTGTATATTTCTTTTACTATGTTTACATATGGGCCTAGAATCCCTGTTCTTTCCAAGACTTTTAACATAAAAGTGTGCTGATTTTGTCAAATGCTTTTTCAGCATCTAATGAAATAACCATGTGTTTTTTCTTTGATTTTGTTTATATACTGGATTGCATTGTTGGGTTTCCTTATTTTTAACCATCCCTGCATCCCTGGGATGAAGTCTACTTGATCATGTTGAATGATCATTTTCATCTTTCTCTTTCTTTGTTTGATCTTTGTGTGGTTTTGTTATCAGCGTCATTGTGTCTTCATAGAATGAGTTGGGTAGTGTTCCTTCTGTTTCTATTTTGTGGAATGGTTTGAAGAGTATTGGTGTTAGGTCTTCTTTGAAGGTCTGATAGAATTATGCGTGAAAACCATCTGGTCCTGAGCTTCTTTTGGTTGGAAGACTTTCAATGACCACTTCTATTTCTTTAGGTGTTATGGGACTGTTCAGATGATGTATTTGATCCTGATTTAATTTTGGTTTTTGATATCTGTCTCAGAATTTGTCCATTTCCTCCAGATTTTCCAGTTGTGTTGAGTATAGGCTTTTGTAGTAGGATCTGATGATTTATTTGAATTTCCACAGTTTGTGTCATTATATCTCCCTTTTCATTTCTGATTTTGTAATTTGGATACTTTCTCTGTGCCCTCTGGTTAGTCTGGCTAAGGGTTTATCTGTCTTGTTAAATTTCTCAAGGAACCAGCTCCTGGTTTTGTTGATTCTTTGTATATTTCTTTTTGTTTCAACTTGGTCGATTTCAGCCCTTTGGTGATTTCCTGCCTTCTACTTCTCTTGAGTGTATTAGCTTCTTTCTGTTCTAAAGCTTTCAGGTGTGGTGTTAAGCTGTTAGTGTATGCTCTCTCCAGCTTCTTTTTGGAGGCTCTTGGAGCTATGAGTTTTCCTCTTAGCACTTCTTTTTTTTTTAAATATTTTTATTTTCTATATTCTTTGTTTACATTCCAAATGATTTCCCCTTTCCCGGATCCCCCCTCCCCATATGTCCCATAAACCTTCTTCTCTCCATCCCTTCTCCAATCACCTCCCTCCTTTTCCTCTGTCCTTATATTCCCTTCCCATGCTAGATCAATGCTTTCCAGGATCAGGACCCTCTCCATACTTCTTCATGGGAGTCATTTGTTATGCAATTTGTGCCTTGGGTATTCAGGGCTTCTGGGCTAATTAATATCCACTAATCAGAGATTGAATTCCATGTGTATTCTTTTGTGATTGGGTTACCTCACTTAGGATGATATTTTCCAGATCAAACCATTTGCCTAAAAATTTTGTGAATTCATTGTTTCTAATTGCTGAGTAGTATTCCATTGTGTAAATATACTACATTTTCTGTATCCATTCCTCCTTTGAGGGGCATCTGGGTTCTTTTCAGCTTCTGGCTATTATAAATAAGGCTGCTATGAACATAATGGAGCATGTGCATTTATTGCATGCCGGGGAATCCTTTGGGTATATGCCCAGGAGAGGTATAGCAGGATCCTCTGGAAGTCTCATGTCCAGTTTTCTGAGGAACCTCCAGACTGATTTCCACAGTGGTTGTACCATCTTACAGCCCCACCAGCAGTGGAGAGGTGTTTCTCTTTCTCCACATCCTCGCCAACACCTGCTGTCTCCTGAGTTTTTGACCTTAGCCATTCTGACTGGTGTAAGGTGAAATCTCAGGGTTGTTTTGATCTGCATTTCCCTAATGACTAATGATGTTGAGCACTTCTTAAGGTGCCTCTCAGCCATCCGAATTTCTTCAGGTGAAAATTCTTTGTTAAGATCTGTACTCCATTTGTTAATAGGGTTATTTGGTTCCCTGGGGTCTAACTTCTTGAGTTCTTTGTACATATTGGATATTAGCCCTCTATCAGATGTGGGGTTGGTGAATATCCTTTCCCAATTTGATGGTTGCCGTTTTGTCCTTTTAATGGTGTCCTTTGCCTTACAGAAACTTTGTAATTTTATGAGGTCCCATTTGTCAATTCTTGGTCTTAAAGCATAAGCTATTGGTGATCTGTTCAGGAACATTTCCCCTGTGCCCATGTCCTCAAGGGTCTTCCCCAGTTTCTTTTCTATTAGTTTCAGTGTGTCTCATTTTACATGGAGGTCCTTGATCTACTTGGAGTGAAGTTTACTACATGGAGATAAGAATGGATCAATTCGCATTCTTCTGCATGCTGACCTCCGATTGATCCAGCACCATTTGTTGAAAAGGCTATCTTTTTTTCACTGGATGTTTTTGGCTCCTTTGTCGAAGATCAAGTGACCATAGGTGTGTGGATTCATTTCTGGATGTTCAATTCTATTCCATTGGTCCACTTGTCTGTCACTGTGCCAATACCATGCAGTTTTTAACACTATTGCTCTGTAGTATTGCTTGAAGTCAGGGATACTGATTCCCCCACAATTTCTTTTGTTGTTGAGAATAGTTTTAGCTATCCTGGGTTTCTTGTTATTACAGATGAATTTGAGAATTGCTTTTTCTAACTCTGTGAAGAACTGAGTTGGGATTTTGATGGGGATTGCATTGAATCTGTAGATCACTTTTGGCAAGATTACCATTTTAACTATATTAATCCTGCCAATCCACGAGCATGACAGATTTTTCCATTTTCTGAGGTCTTTTTCAATTTCCTTCTTCAGAGACCTGAAGTTCTTGTCATATAGATCTTTCACTTGTTTGGTTAGAGTCACACTAAGATATTTTATATTGTTTGTGGCTATTTTGAAGGGTGTCGTCTCCCTAACTTCTTTCTCAGCCTGCTTATCCTTTGAGTATAGGAAGGCAACTGATTTGCTTGAGTTGATTTTATAACCAGCCACTTTGCTGAAGTTGTTTATCAGCTGTAGGAGTTCTCTGGTGGAGGTTTTTGGGTCACTTAAGTAGACTATCATGTCATCTGCAAATAGTGATAATTTGACTTCTTCCTTTCCAATTTATATTCCCTTGACCTCCTTATGTTGTCTAATTGCTCTAGCTAGAACTTCAAGTACTATATTGAAAAGATATGGAGAGAGAGGACAGCCTTGTCTAGTCCCTGATTTTAGTGGGATTGCTTCAAGTTTCTGTCCATTTAGTTTGATGTTGGCTACCGGTTTGCTGTATATTGCTTTAATGATGTTTAGGTATGGGCCTTGAATTCCTGTTCTTTCCAAGACTTTTAGCATGAAAGGATGCTGAATTTTGTCAAATGCTTTTTCTGCATCTAATGAGATGATCATATGGTTCTTTGATTTGAGTTTGTTTATGTAGTGGACAGCATTGATGGATTTCCTTGTATTGAACCGTCCCTGCATCCCTGGGATGAAGCCTACTTGATCATGGTGGATGATCGTTTTGATATGTTCTTGGATTCGGTTGGTAAGAATTTTATTAAGTATTTTTGCATCAATAATCATAAGAGAAATTGGCCTGAAGTTCTCTTTCTTTGTTGGATCTTTGTGTGGTTTTGGTATCTGCATAACTGTGGCTTCATAGAACGAGTTGGGTAGAGTTCCTTCTGTTTCTATTTTGTGGAATAGTTTGAAGAGTATTGGTGTTAGATATTCTATGAAGGTCTGATAGAACTCTGCACTGAAGCCATCTGGTCCCGTGCTTCTTTTTGGTTGGGAGACTTTCTATGACCCTTTTTATTTCTTCAGGTCTTATGGGACTGTTTAGTTGATCTATTTGATCCTAATTTAGTTTTGGTGTCGGATATCTGTCTAGGAAACTGTCCATTTCCTCCAGATTCTCCAGTTGTGTTGAGTATAGGCTTTTGTAGTAGGATCGAATGATTCTTTGAATTTCCTCAGTTTCTGTTGTTATATCTCCCTTTTCATTTCTAAGTTTGTTAATCTGGATACTGTCTCTGTGCCCTTTGTTAGTCTGGCTAAGGGTTTATCTATCTTGTTGATTTTCTCAAAGAACCAGCTCCTGGTTTTGTTGATTCTTTGTATGGTTCTCTTTGTTTCTACTTGATTGATTTCGGCCCTGAGTTTGATGATTTCCTGCCTTCTGCTCCTCCTGGGTGAAATAGCTTCTTTATGTTCCAGGGCTTTCAGGTGTGTCATTAAGCTGGTAGTGTATGCCCTCTCCATTTTCTTTTTGGAGGAAACTCTTTATGAGTTTTCCTCTTAGCACTGCTTTCATTGTGTCCCATAGATTTGGGTATGTTGTGTCTTCATTTTCATTGTGTTCTAAAAAGTCTTTAATTTCTTTCTTTATTTCTTCCTTGACCAAGGTATCATTGAGTAGAATATTGTTCAGTTTCCACATGTATGTGGGTTTTTTGTTGCTATTGAAGACCACTTTTACTCCATAGTGATCTGATAGGAGGCATGGGATTAGTTCGATCTTCTTATATTTGTTGAGGTCTGTCTTGTGACCAATTATATGGTCGATTTTGGAGAAGGTACCATGAGGTGCTGAGAAAAAGGTATATTCTTTTGCTTTAGGATAGAATGTTCCATATATATCTGTTAAATCTAATTGGTCCAAAGCTTCAATTAGTTTCATTGTGTCCCTGTTTAGTTTCTGTTTTCCTGATCGGTCCATTGAGGAAAGTGCAGTGTTGAAGTAACCTACAATTATTGTGTTAGGTGCAATGTGTGCTTTGAGTTTTAATAAAGTTTCTTTTACAAAAGAGGGTGCCCTTGCATTTGGAGCATAGATGTTCAGGATTGAGAGTTCTTCTTGTTTTATTTTTCCTTTGACCAAAAAGAAGTGTCCCTCAGAGTCTCTTTTGATGACTTTGGGTTGAAAGTAAAATTTATCTGATATTAAAATGGCTACTCCAGCTTGTTTCCTGAGACCATTTGCTTGTAAAATTGTCTTCCAGCCTTTTACTCTAAGGTAGTGTTTGTCTTTGACCCTGAGGTGTGTTTCCTGTAAGCAGCAAAATGTAGGGTCCTGCTTACGTATCCAGTCGGTTAGTCTTTGTCTTTTTATTGGGGCATTGCGTCCATTGATGCTAAGAAATACTAAGGAATAGTGATTGTTACTTCCTGTCATTTTTGACGTTATTTTTTAAATTTGATTGGTTAACTTCTTTGGGGTTTGATGAAAGGCTACTATCTTGCTTTTTCCAGGGTGAAGTTTCCCTCCTTGTATTGGTGTTTTCCTCCTATTATCCTTTGTAGGGCTGGATTTGTGGATAGATATTGGGTAAACTTGGTTTTGTCATGGAATATCTTAGTTTCTCCACCTACGGTGATTGATAGTTTTACTGGATATAGTAGTTTTGGCTGGCGTTTGTGTTGTTTTAGAGTCTACATGAGATCTGCCCAGGACCTTCTAGCCTTCATAGTCTCAGGTGAGAAGTCTGGTGTGATTCTGATAGTCTTCCTTTATATGTTACTTGGCCTTTTTCTCTTACTGCCTTTAATATTCTTTCTTTGTTTAGAACATTTGGTGTTTTGATTATTATGTGTCGGGAAGTATTTCTGTTCTGGTCCAGTCTGTTTGGAGTTCTGTAGGCTTCTTGTATATTCATGGGCATCTCTCTCTTTAGGTTAGGGAAGTTTTCTTCCATAATTTTATTGAAAATATTTGCTGGTCCTTTAAGTTGTAAATCTTCACTCTCATCTATGCCTATAATCCTTAGGTTTGGTCTTCTCATTGTGTCCTGGATTTCCTGGATATTTTGGGTTACAAGCTTTTTGCATTTTGCATTTTCTTTAACTGTTGAGTCCATGGTTTCTATGGTATCTTCAGCATCTGAGATTCTTTCTTCTATCTCTTGTATTCTGTTGTTGATATTTGCATCTATGTCCTCTGATTTCTTCCCAAGGCTTTCTATGTCCAAAGTTGTCTCCCTTTGAGTTTTCTTAGTTGTTTCTACTTCTGATTTTAGATCCTGGATGGTTTTGCTTAGCTCCTTCACTTGCTTGTTTGTGCTTTCCTGTAATTCTTTAAGAGATTTTTGTGTTTCCTCTTTCATGACCTCAGCCTGTTGACCAACGTTCTCCTGTATTTCTTTAAGTGTTTCTTGCGTTTCCTCCTTATTGGCTTTTCTATTCTCCTTGATTTCTTTCAATGATTTTTGTGTTTCCATTGCAAGGGTTTCTAACTTCTGATCCATTTTCTCCTCAATTTCTTTAAGTATGTTCTTCATGTGTTCCTGTACCAGCATCATGACCAGTGATTTTAAATCCAAATCTTGTTTTACTGGTGTGATGGCGTATCCAGGACATGCTGGTAAAGGAGAATTGGGTTCAGACGTTGCCATATTGCCTTGATTTCTGTTAGTGATGTTCCTGCGTTTGCCTTTTGCCATCTAGTTCTCACTGGTGTTAGTTGGTCTTGTCAATGCTGGACTCACCAGTGCAAGCTGCCCCTTCCCAGGTGGCCTCTGGTGCACAGCTTACCTCCTGCACTGCCTGGAGACAGGGTGCTGTTGCCCAGGCTGTTCTGATCCCGAAGCAGACACCCGGAGGCTCCTGCAGGGGCCTGCTGGATTCACCAGAGCACACTGACTTCACCCCGCTTGCTGCCTAGAAGCCCCTCTTGCCTCCTGCAGGACCTGGATATATGGTGTTGCTGCCCAGACTGATCTGGATCCGGAAGCAGAGAGATCTGAGGGCTGCTGCCAGAGGCCTCAGGACTGAACCTAAGCTCTGTGCCACTGTAGCAAGCTGGGCGCTCTCCCAGACTGCCTCTGGGTGCATACCAGGTCTCCCTCACTTCCTGGAGGCCAAGTGCTGTGGCCCAGGCTGTTCAGATCCCAAAGCAGACACCTGGAGGCTCCTGCAGGGGCCTGCTGTATTCACCAGAGCACACCGACCTCTCCCCACTGGCCGCCCGGAAGCCCTTCCTGCCCCTTGCAGGACCTTGATCCAGAAGCAAAGAGATCTGAGGGCTCCTGCCAGAGGCCCCAGGACCGGAACCCAAGCTCCTTGCCACTGGAGCAAGCTGGGCGCTCTCCCAGACTGCCTTTGGGTGCACACCAGGTCTCCTGCACTTCCTGGAGACCAAGTGCTGTGGCCCAGGCCATTCAAACCCCAAAGTAGACACCTGGAGGCTCCTGCAGGGGCTGCTGGATTCACCAGAGCACACCGACTTCTCCCCACCGGCAACCCGGAAGCCCCTCTTGCCTCTTGCAGGACCTGGGACGTGGTGTTGCTGCCCAGGCTGATCTGGATCCGGAAGCAAAGAGATCTGGGGGCTCCTGCCAGAGGCCTCAGGACTGGAACCTAAGCTTCGTGCCACCAGAACAAGCTGGGTGCTCTCCTCCTCTTAGCACTTCTTTCATTGTGTCCCATAAATTTTGCAGTGTTGTGCCCTTATTTTCATTAAATTCTAAAAAGATTTTTATTTCTTTCCTTATTTCTTCCTTGACCAAAATATCTTTGAGTACAGTATTGTTCAGTTTTCATATATATGTGGGCTTTCTGTTATTTTTGTTGCTATTGAAGACTACCGTTACTCCATAGTGATCTGATAGGAGGCATAGAATTATTTCGATCTTCTTATATCTGTTGAGGTCTGTTTTGTGAACAATTATATGGTCAATTTTGGAGAAGGTACCATCAGATGCTGAGATGAAGCGTATATTCTTTTGATTTAGGATGGAATGTTATATAGATATCTTTTAAATTCATTTGGTCCAAAGCTTCTGTTACTTTCCTTCGATCTCTGTTTAGTTTGTGTTTCCCTGATCTGTCCATTAAGGAGAGTGTGGTTTTGAAGTCACCCACAATTATTGTGTGGGGTGGGATTTGTGCTTTAATATTTAGTAAAGTTTCCTTTACAAATGAGGGTGCCTTTATATTTCAAGCATAGATCTTCAGAATTGAGATTTTTTCCTCTTAGATTTTTTCTTTGATGAGTACAAAGTATCCTTCTGTGTCTTTTTTGATGACTTTTGTTTGAAAGTCTATTTTATTGGATATTAGAATGGCTACTCAAGTTTGTTTACTGGGACCATTTGCTTGGAAAACTGCTTTCCAGCTTTTTACTCTGAGGTAGTGTTTGTCTTTGATACTGAGATGCATTTCCTGTATGCAGCAATTTGTGGGGCCTTTTTTTATGTATCCAGTCTGTTAGTCTATATCTTTTTATTGGGGAATTGATCCCATTGTTATTAAGAGATATTAAGGAATAGTGATTGCTGATTTCTGCTATTTTTGATGTAATTTTTATGTTTATGTGGTTATCTTCATTTGGGTTTGTTGAAAGACAACTAATTTCTTGCTTTTTCTAGTGTGTAGTTTCCATCCTTTTGTTGGTGTTTTCCATTCATTATCCTTTGAAGGGCTGGATTTGTGGGAAGATACTGTATAAAAATTTGTTTTTGCATGAAATACCTTGGTTTCTCCATCTATAGTAATTGAGAAATGTGCTGGATATAGCAGTCTGGGTTGACATTTGTGTTCCCTTAGTGTCTGTATGAGATCTGTCCAGGCTCTCTTGGCTTTTACTGTCTCTGGTGATTTGCCCTGTGTAATTCTGATAAGTCTACCTTTATATGTTACTTGACCTTTTTCCCTTGCTGATTTTAACATTTTTTGTTTCTTTGGTGAATTTTGTGTTTTGATTATTATGTGATAGGTGGAATTTCTGTTCTGGTCTGGTCCAACCAAACAAGTGAATGAATTCAACAAAATCATCCAGGATCAAAAATGGAAGTAGAAATAATAAAGAAATCACAAAGGGAAAAACCTCAGGAGATAGAAAATTCAGGAGAAGTAAGGGGTCATAGATGCAAGCATCAACAAAAGAATACAAGAGATAGGAGAGAGAATCTCACGTGCAGAAGATACCATAGAAAACATTGACAAAACAGTCAAATAAAATGCAAAATGAGAAAGCTCTTAACTGAAATCATCCAGGAAATCCAGGACATATAAGGCAAGATCAAACATAAGGATTATAGATATAGAAGAGCGCAAAGATTTCCATGGTAAAGGGCAAGTAAATATCATCAACAAAATTATAGAAGAACCCTTCCCTAACCTAAAGAAAGAGATGCTTATGAACACACAAGACATCTACAGAACTCCAAATAGGTTGTCCAGAAAAGAAATTCCATCAATCACATAATAATCAAAACATCAAATGCACCGAATAAAGAAAATATACCAGACTTCTCTCCAGAGTCTATGAAAGTCAGAACATCCTGGCCATATGTCATACAGACCCTAACCGAACACAAATGCCAATCCAGGCTACTATACCCAGCAAAACTCTCAATTACCATCGATGGAGAAACCAAAGTATTCCATGACAAAAACAAATTTGCACAGTATCTTTCTACAACTCCAGCTCTTCAGAGGATAATGAATGGAAAACACCAACAAAAGGAGGAAAACTACACCCTGGAAAAAGCAAGATAATCATCTTCTTTTAAAAATCCAAAATGAAGAAAGCCACATAAACATATCTCCACCTCTAATAACAAAAATAACAGGAAGCAACGATCACTTTTCCTTAATATCTCTTGATATCAATGTACTCAATTCTCCAATAAAAAGACATAGACTAAAAGACTGGATACATAAACAGGACCCAACATTTTGCTGTGTAAAGGAAAGACACCTCGGGCACAAAGCAGACACTACCTCAGAGTAAAAGGCTGGAAAACAATTTTTGAAACAAATAGTCCCAAGAAACAATATGATACAGCCATTCTAATATAGAATTAAATTAAATTTCACCTTAAGTAGTCAAAAAAGATAAAGAAGAACAGGTCATACTCATCAAAGGAAATAATCCTATGCACCCTATCAAAACACAACAGTCTAAAACTGATCTTCAATAAGCTAGATGGAACTATAAAATATCATACTGAGTGGGGTGTCACAGTCTAAAAAGAATACACATGGTATGCACTCACTGATAAGTTGATAGTACCCCAGAAGCTCGGAATATCCAAGTTACAATTCATAGACCAAAGGAAAATCAAGAAGAAGACCCAAATATGGATTCTTTGGTCTTTCTTAGAAGGGGGAAGAAAATAACCTTGCGAGGCGATACAGAGTTAAAATGTGGAGCAGAGACTGAATGAAAGACCATCCAGAGACTGTCCCACATGGGGATCCATCCCATATACAGTTACCAAACCCAGCCACTATTGTGGATGCCAACAAGTGCTTGCTGACAGGAGCTCGATATAGCTGTCTCCTAAGAGGCTCTGCTAGTACCTGACATATACAGAGGTGGATGCTCATATATATCCATTGGACTAAGCACTGGGTCCCCAATGGAGAAACTAGATAAAGTACAGAAGAAGCTGAAGGGGTTTGCAGCCCCATAGAAGAAACAACAATATAAAATAACCACTTCCACCAGAGCTCCCAGGGACTTAATCACCAACCAAAGAGTACACATGGAGGGACCCATGGCTCCAGCTGCATATGTAACAGAGGATGGATTTGTAGGACATCAAAGGGAGGAGAGGCCATTATTCCTGAGAAGGCTCGATACCTCAATATAATGGAATGCCAGGACAGGCAAGTGGGAGTTGGTCTGTTGATGAGGAGGGGGAAGGGGAATGGGATAAGGTGTTTTTAGGGGAGAACCAGGAAAGGGTATAACATTTGAAGTGTAAATAAAGAAAATATCAAAGAAAAAAGAAAAAAATCAAGGAAAAGTAAATGTTATACATCTTATCCATAAGCAGGACAAAGCAGGAATTGGGTTTCCAAATTTAGACTAGGACCACTGTTAATATACCAACAGCCCTGCCTTTAAATTGGCTAACCAATAAGCCTGTATGCATAGACCAGTGGATCTTAAGAAGAATTACAGTCTTAGGTAGGGTCTTACTGCTATGAGTGGACACCATAACCAAGTCAATTCTTTTTTTTTTTTATTCAATATATTTTTTATTTACATTTCAAATGATTTCTCCTTTTCTGGACCCCCACTCCCCAAAATTCCCATAAGCCCCCTTCCCTCCCCCTGTTCTCCCACCCACCCCTTCCCATTTCCCTGTTCTGGTTTTGCCCTATACTGCTACACTGAGTCTTTCCAGAACAAGGGACCACTCCTCCGTTCTTCTTGTACCTCATTTGATGTGTAGATTATGTTTTGGGTATTCCAGTTTTTTAGGTTAATATCCACTTATTAGTGAGTGCATACCATGATTGATCTTTTGAGACTGGGTTACCTCACTTAGTATGATGTTCTCCAGCTCCATCCATTTGCCTAAGAATTTCATGAACTCATTGTTTCTAATGGCTGAATAGTACTCCATTGTGTACATGTGTGTGTGTATCTATATCTATCTATATCTATATCTATATCTATATCTATATCTATATCTATATCTATATCTATATCTATATCTATATCTATATCACATTTATTTGCATCCGTTCTTCTGTTGAGGGATACATGGGTTCTTTCCAGCTTCAGGCTATTGTAAATAGGGCTGCTATGAACATAATGGAGCATGTGTCTTTATTGCATGCCAGGGAATCCTCTGGGTATATGCCCAGGAGTGGTATAGCAGGATATTCCGGAAGTGACATGCCCAGTTTTCTGAGGAACTGCCAGACTGATTTCCAGAGTGGTTGTACCAATTTGCAACCCCAGCAGCAGTGGAGGAGTGTTCCCCTTTCTCCACATCCTCGCCAACACCTGCTGTCTCCTGAATTTTTAATCTTAGCCATTCTGACTGATGTAAGATGAAATCTCAGGGTTGTTTTGATTTGCATTTCCCCAATGACTAATGAAGTTGAGCATCTTTTAAGATGCTTCTCTGCCATCCACAGTTCTTCAGGTAAAAATTCTTTGTTTAACTCTGTATCCCATTTTTAATAGGGTTATTTGGTTTTCTGGGGTCTAACTTCTTGAGTTCTTTGTATATTGGATATTAGCCCCCTATCTGATGTAGGGTTGGTGAAGATTTTTTCCCAATTTGTTGGTTGCTGATTTGCCCTTTTGATGGTGTCCTTTGCCTTACAGAAATTTTGTAATTTTATGAGGTCCCATTTGTCAATTCTTGATCTTAAAGCTTACACTATTGGTGATCTGTTCAGAAACTTTCCCCCTGTACCGATGTCCTCAAGGATCATCCTTAGTTTCTTTTTCTATTAGCTTCATAGTGTCTGGCATTATGTGTAGGTCCTTGATCCATTTGGAGTTTAGCTTAGTACAAGGAGACAAGGACGGATCAATTCGCATTCTTCTGCATGCTGACCTCCAGTTGAACCAGCAGCATTTGTTGAAAAGGCTATCTTTTTCCCATTGGATGTTTTCAGCCTCTTTGTCGAGGATCAAGTGGCCATAGGTGTGTGGGTTCATTTCTGGATCTTCAATCCTGTTCCATTGATCTGCCTGCCTGTCACTGTACCAATACCATGCAGTTTTTAACACTATTGCTTGGTAATATTGCTTGAGGTCAGGGATACTGATTCCCCCCAGAATGTCTTTTGTTGTTGAGAATAGTTTTCGCTATCCTGGGTTTTTTGTTATTCCAGATGAATTTGAGAATTGCTCTTACTAACTCTATGAAGAATTGAGTTGGGATTTTGATGGGTACTGCATTGAATCTGTATATTGCTTTTGGTAAAATGGCCACTTTAACTATATTAATCCTGCTGATCCATGAGCATGGGAGCTTTTTCCATTTTTTGAGGTCTTCTTCCATTTCCTTCTTCAGAGTCTTGAAGTTCTTGTCATACAGATCTTTCACATGTTTGGTAAGAGTCACCCCAAGGTACTTTATACTGCTTGTGGCTATTGTGAAGGGTGTCATTTCCATAATTTCTTTCTCAGCCTGCTTATACTTTGAGTATAGGAAGGCTACTGATTTGCTTGAGTTGATTTTATAACCTGCCACTTTGCTGAAGTTGTTTATCAGCTGTAGGAGTTCTCTAGTGGAGTTTTTTGGGTCACTTAGGTAGACTATCATAACATCTGCAAATAATAATAGTTTGACTTCTTTCTTTCCAATTTGTATCCCTTTGACCTCTTTATGTTGTCTAATTGCCCGAGCTAGTACCTCAAGTACAATATTGAAAAGATAAGGAGAAAGGGGGCAGCCCTGTCTAGTCCCTGATTTTAGTGGGAGTGCTTCAAGTTTCTCTCCATTTAGTTTGATGCTGGCTACCGGTTTGCTGTATATTGCTTCTACTAAGGTTAGGTATGGGCCTCCTGTTTTTTTTCCAAGACTTTAAGCATGAAAGGATGCTGAATTTTTTTCAAATGCTTTTTCAGCATCCAATGAAATGACCATGTGGTTTTTTTTCTTTGAGTTTGTTTATGTAGTGGATTGCATTGATGGATTTCCCTATATTGAACCAACCCTGCATCCCTGGGATAAAGCCTACTTGATCATGGTAGATGACCATTTTTATGTGTTCTTGGATTTGGTTGGCAAGAATTTTTTTAATATTTTTATTTTCTATATTCTTTGTATACATTCCAAATGATTTCCCCTTTCCCGGATTCCCCCTCCCCATATGTCCTATAAACCTTCTTCTCTCCATCCCTTCTCCAATCACCTCCCTCCTTTTTCTCTGTCCTTATATTCCCTTCCAATGCTAGATCAATCCTTTCCAGGATCAGGACCCTCTCCATACTTCTTCATGGGAGTCATTTTTTATGCAATTTGTGGTTGGCAAGGTACCATGAGGTGCTGAGAAAAAGGTATATTCTTTTGCTTTAGGGTGAAATGTTCTATAAATATCAGACAAATCCAATTGGTCCAAATCTTCAATTAGTTTTATTAGTTTCTGTTTTCCTGATCGGTCCATTGAGGAGAGTGGAGTGTTGAAATCACCCACAATTATTGTGTTAGGTGCAATGTGTGCTTTGAGCTTTAGTAAAGTTTCTTTTGTGAATGAGGGTGCCCTTCCATTTGGCGCATAGATGTTCAGAATTGTAAGTTCTTGTTGGTGGATTTTTCCTTTGACCAGCAAGAAGTGTCCTTCTGTGTCTCTTTTGATGACTTTAGGTTGTAAGTCAATTTTATCTGATATTGGAATGGCTATTCTGGTTCATTTCCTGAGACCTTTGGCTTGTAAAATTGTCTTCTAGCCTTTTACTCTAAGGTAGTTTTTGTCTTTGACACTGAGGTGTGTCTCCTGTATGCAGCAAAATGTAGGGTCCTGTTTCCTTATCCAGTCTGTTAGTCTATGTCTTTTTATTGGGGAATTGAGTCCATTGATGTTAAGAGATATTAAGGAATCGTGACTATTACTTCCTGTCATTTTTGATGTTATTTTTATATTTGAGTGGTTATCTTCTTTTGGGTTTGTTGAAAGAAGGTAACTAATTTGCTTTTTCCAGGGTGTAGTTTCCCTCCTTGTATTGGTGTTTTCCTCTTATTATTCTTTGCAGATCTGGTTTTGTGGAAAAATTGTGTAAATTTGGTTTTGTCATGGAATATCTTGGTTTCTCCATCTATGGTGATTGAGAGTTTTGCTGGGTATAGTAGTCTTGGCTGACAATTGTGTTCTCTTAGAGGCTGCATGAGATCCGCCTAGGATTTTCTAGCTTTCATGGTCTCTGGTGAGAAGTCTGGTGTGATTCTGATAGGTCTTCTTTTATATGTTACTTGGCCTTTTTATCTTACTGCCTTTAATATTCTTTCTTTGTTTAGTGAATTTGGGGTTTTGATTATTATGTGACAGGAGGTATTTCTGCTCAGGTCCAGTCTGTTTGGAGTTCTGTAGGCTTCTTGTATATTCATGGGCATCTCTCTCTTTAAGTTGGCAAGTTTTCTTCCATAATTTTGTTGGAGATATTTGCTGGCCCTTTCAGCTGTAAATCTTCACTCTCATCTATACCTATAATCCTTAGGTTTGGTCTTCTCATTGTGTCCTGGATTTCTTGGATATTCTGGGATACAAGCTTTTTGCACTTTGCATTTTCTTTGACTGTTGAGTCAATGGTTTCTATGGTATCTTCGGCATCTGAGATTCTTTCTTCCATCTCTTGTATTCTGTTGTTGATATTTGCATTTATGGCCTGTGATTTCTTCCCAAGGTTTTCTATCTCCAAATTCTGCTCCCTTTGTGATTTCTTATTTGTTTCTACTTCTGTTTTTAGATCCAGTATGGTTTTGCTCATTTCCTTCATTTGTTTGTTTGTTTTCCTCTAATTCTTTAAGAGATTTTTCTGTTTCCTCTTTCATAACTTCTGCCTGTTGATTCAAGTTCTCCTGCATTTCTTTAAGTTTTTTTTTTTTTTTTAACGTTTCTTCTTTAATGGCTTCTAACTCTTGAGCCTCATTCTCCTGAATTTCTTTAAGTGATTTTTGTGTTTCCATTATACAGGTTTCTAGCTTATTTATGTTCCCCTGTATTTCTTTAAGAGATTCATTTATGTCCTTTTTGTGTTCTTCTAGCAGCATCATGACCAGTGACTTTAAATCCAAATCTTGTTTCTCTGGTGTGTTGGCATAACCAGGACTTGCTGATGTTGGAGAGTTTGGTTCAGACCCTGCCATATTGCCTAGATTTCTGTTAGTAGCGTTCCTGCATTTTCCCTTTGCCATCTTGTTCTATGGTGTTTGTTGCTATTGTCTCTGGATGGTGTTTGATTCTCCTGTGAGGCTCTAAGGCTATTTCTGCAACACTGGATGGCTGGGTTTCCCCTGTCACAGATTTCTGATGTGCTGCCCTCCTCTTGGGTGCCCTTGGAGCCCTAGTGTGCCTTGCCCCAGATTGTCTCTGTGAACCAGGTGGTGCCCATTTTCTCCTTCAGGGAGTGCTGATGGTATATGCTGAGGGACCTTTTCTGAGTGATGATCTCTCTGCTGGGCAGCTGATCTCCCAACTCAACTGGGTTTGTGCACACAAGGGTAGCCTAGCTGCCTAGGCACCGAATGTAGGCAAAAGCCTGGCAGGCCAAGGCCTGAGCAAAGTTCCCCTTGGGCTATGAGTGTTAACTGGTTCTGTCAGGTGGCCAGTATGGCAACCTATGCATACTCCCTGAAAGTGCCAGGGCAGTCTGCTGGGCAAACAACCTCCTGGCTGGGTTGGCATACAGATGGCCCACCAAGCAGCCCTGGTCCTGGGGGCAGTCCAGGGCCTGTCGGGTCTAGACCCCTGCTATGTTAGCCTTAGGCTATGACTTTTAGCTGACTTTGCCTGCTAGAACTCTCTGGTGTGGCATAGCCAAAATGGTGGTGCTGGGCAAACAACCTACTGGCCGGGTTGGCACACCGATGGCCCCTTGAACAGCCCAGGGTCTGGGTGCAGGCCAATGCCCATTGGGCTTAGACCCCCGCGATGTTGGCTTCAGGTTATGTTTGCATACCTCAGGCTGTCTGATCTCTCTGGCGTCCGAGAACCAAGATGGAGGTGAGTCTCTTGTAACTGACTGGTGGGAGGCAGATTTCTGATGTGGCTTCTGTGTGGTGAAAGGCTGTAAATCCACCGCTGCTTGCATCCTGGCTGGTCAGCGATGGTCAGTGGTAGTGGGCGCAGTGCCTGCCTGGACCCTGTCACCTTGGTTTCACTGCTGATGGCCCTTCCTCTGGACGAGCCGCTGCTGATGTTGCCGCTGCCGCTGCCCCCAAGTCAACACTTATAAGGGACAGCATTTAATTTGGGCTGGCTTACAGGTTCAGATGTTCAGTCCACTATCATCATGGCAGGAACATGGTAGCATCCAGGTAGACATGGGGTTAGAGGAACTGAGAGTTCTACATCTTCATTCAAAGGCAGACAGGAGAAGACTGGCTTCCATGTGGTTAGGAGGAGAGTCTCATTACCTACACCCACAGTTACGTACTTCTTCCAATAAGACCATGCCTCCTAGTAATGCCACTCCCTGGGCCAAGCATATTCAAACCACAATATTCCACTAATTGGCCCCCATGTGCTTGTTCAAGCATGAGTCTTTGGGAGGCATACCTAGCCATATAATCATAAAAATACATTTAGTTCAATCTACAAAGTCCCTATAGTCTACAGCAGTCCCATCAATGTTCAAATCCTAAGTTCAATATCTCCTCTGAGATTTATCCAGTCCTTTAACTGTAATCACCAAAGCAAGACAGGAAACCAGGTGGGCAATCTCTAAACTCTACATATTCATGTCTGCTGTCAAAGCAATCTTCAGAACTCCAACTCCTTTTTCATTTTTGTTGACTGCATATACTTCTTCCACCTGAGTTGGTTCTATTCCCTGTAGGCAGCATTTCTCTGCAGAATTCTGATGGCTCTGGCATTTCAGGTCTCTAAGTTAACTTCAAATTCACAGCCTATTGTCCCAATATCGTGGATGTATGACCTTCTGGGTTCCTGCAAGTGGCATGTGTCATTTCTCTAGCTCTGCACTCAGTAGCATTCTGAGCTCAGGTTGATCCACTCCACTGCTGCTGCTGTTCATCATGATCATCACATGGCACTGGCATCTTAAAAACACTGGGAACTTCACTGCTACTAGGCTTCACCAAAAGTCTCTCATAGCTTCCTTCATTGTATCAAGTTACAACTCTTTTGCATGGCACCTTCAGTCCTAGCCAATAAGTGCAATTGAGGCTGCACCTTTAACCATGGCATGTCCTGGCCTCTCACAGTGGCAAGCTTCAGCTACTGTCCACCACCCCTTCATGCCTTCAAAACCAGTACTGCCTGGGTGATTCTTAGACACTACCAAGTACAGTTGCAGCCCCAGGTATATTCTTGGCTATCTTTGGAACACAGCTTCTTTGTTATCACAGAAAAACACTTCCCAGAAGATTTCACCTGAGCGATGCTGGCCCTTCTTCTTCATCTCTTTCTTCTTCTCCTTCTCCTCTTCCTCCTCCTTCTTCCTCTTCTTCTTCTTCTCCTCCTCCTCCTTTTTCCTTCTTCTTCTTCCTCTTCTTCTTCTTCCTCTTCTTCCTTCTTCCCTCCCCCTCCTCCTTCTTCTCCTTTCTCTTCCTCTTCTTCCTCTTCCTCTTCCTCCTCTTCCTCCTTCTCCCTCTTCCTCCTCCTCCTCCTCCTCCTCTTCTTCTTCTTCTTCTTCTTCTTC